>NC_143053.1:193233636-193876590 GCF_052426305.1 Pelodiscus sinensis | reverse complement strand
GCAATGCACACAGCAAGCATGTCATTACCTCAGAATTTTTATATCCAATACAAGCACCTACAAAATAGAACCAAGATTTTAATAAGACCTAGTATAGAACTACAAACTGTAAGGTCTAGATGGGTGTTAAGTTCACTGATGTGTTTTGTGAGCAAAAATAATGGAAAACTTTCATCACTACAGCAAACTACTTGTTTGGGTTGCTGAAAAATAGATTTTTTTTAAACCGTGTATATTTGACTTGGTTTTTCTCTTCATGAAAATATAAAATAGTGTTAGCATTTAACTCTGTACATTGTACATTACTTCTATGAACTTTTACTTACTATATGTAATAGAGATGTGCATTCTTTGCTGTATTCAAACTGAGTGGCATATGATGATTAAGCTGATACTGTTTTTATTAACACAGATACCTAGAGATTACATGATCATTTTAACTTTTTAGTCACATACTGAAGGGCCTTATCCTTCAAGGTGGTGAGCTCAAATTCTAAGGTTGAGGAGATTCAATGTTTTAGAGGACGCGGGGTCTTACATAGGCAAATGAGTATCAGGGGAACAGCAAGTAGGCTTTAACCTTTAAATTGAGATATTTTAGGTGCTGCAAATTGCATTCATTGTTAGTGGAAAAGCTGCTTATATAACCTATGGTTTGATCTGCCCTACAGTTCACTTTTGCTGTGGACTTCAGTGAGAGCAGGCTCAAGCCCTAAGCAAATAAAAGTAACTAAGCATTAGTAATTTTTTATTTAAAAAGTGAGTTGGTGGCAAAGACTGTGTATCTCAAGCACTGTATGTGTCTTTATTATAGGAATCAGATTGCTAATTTTTTTTCCTGTATAGATCTAAAAACCATGAGTGAACGACTCAAGAATAGGTACTACGTATCTAAGAAACTATTCATGGCAGACTTGCAGCGGGTCTTTACAAATTGCAGAGAGTACAATCCCCCTGAGAGTGAATACTACAAATGTGCCAATATATTGGAGAAATTCTTCTACACGAAAATTAAAGAAGCTGGATTAATTGACAAGTGACAGTTGTTTCTTTCAACCACTGTGCCTAACTTATAGGCTCAGTATGCTATTCACGTTCATGTAGCTTTGGGACTTCATATGTGTGTTGAAAAAACCTGTATGTATTTTAACTAGCACTTTTAAAAGCCCTTTTAGTTTTGCAAACATGTATTATACTGAAGTTATAGAAAATGTTTATTTTATTAAAATGAAGCTTTATAATGTATTTAACATTACTGTAAAACTTCTTTTGCATACATATTTGCAGTATGGTCAAGAATAGGCTTTTTATTGGATATCTCAAAAAATTTCATATGGGAATTTGCACATGTTTGGGGATTTGGAAATTCCCATCCAATGAATGTTTTAGCTTATCTAATGCAGTATCTATTTGAAGTTTTATTTTTTTCCAGTAAAAACGAAACATTAAGGGAAAATTACAATTTAAGAGGCACTGAAATGTTTTGTCTCTACGTTTCATTGTAGAGTCCTTTTATATATATTATTTTTTAAAAGAAATGGCTAGTTGAGATGCTATGGGAGAAGAGCAACTTATTCTGCAAAGAAATTGCTTTGAATCTTAAGGAAAAAATCCTATATAGATGCAAACTTTTGTATGGATTTTGGCTTTGATAAATTATTTACCTGCAAAACACTTGTGATTTCATAACCACTATTTAAAAAATAATCATATTGACTTTGCTTATGCAGGACATAAGTTTCCCCCAAATAATTAAAAAACTATGGTAGGCATATACTATAGTCTCATATTTAATTATTTTAGTAGGGATATTTTATTGATGTACTTCAGTGAACCATCCCATTTCCTGGACTTTTAATTGATACATTCTGTAGAGTTCCCAACACAGATCATGAAGACTGTTGCTTAAATAGATACCAAAACGTTACCATATCACAGCCACTAGTTTTATTTGCCCATATGGTAAACTGGATTTTCTACCAAGTTCTACTGTAAATATTTTATTATAATATGTAGACCGAGGAGTATATTTAAAGTGTTACATAGCCATGTTAATATATCACTAGGTATCAAATCAAGCACTTGTGTACTACTGCTTACACTACATTTAGGAAAGGTGCTCTTAGATCCCTAATAGAGATTAATACAGGCCAAAAAATAAGTTGTCACTTGACATTCATTTTATAATTGAAATTTATAAACTGGTTTTCTGAAGCCTGAACTTTAATGTAGTGTTTTTATATGTACAGATGTTACACTGGCAAAGTGCAGGAAGTAGTTATCAGATTGGAAATAACTGAGTTGTGACAAAACATATTCTTGCAAATTACCTGTTCAGAGTTAAATCGCAATGCTATTCAACAACAGATGCCAGAAATTAATTGAAGTAGTTATTGTGGTACTAAAGGTATTGAAAATGTTAACATTAGATTGTCTCAATGCTTAATATTGAAATCAGTCTGAATTACATTTAGACTTGTAACTATAAAGGTACAAATACTACAATTGTATTGAAGCATCTAGTACTGTCTGTAAACTGGGCCTACAGCTGCACCTGTTGAGCTTGGTATCCTGTGAAAGTTTATTTTCTGAGTAGATTTTCTTACTGTCTTTAAATCAGATTGTCTCTTCTATATTGAAAGCTTTTCTTTTCTAATTTAAAAATTAATATTTTCATAGATATTGTGCAATAAAGCTAAAGTAGGATGTGTGGTTTTGCAAATGCTTTAACAGCTGAAATTTTACATTTGTAAAATTAATATATTGTACTGGTACAGAATAGTTTTAAATTATATATATAAAAACATGTTTGGTCTCTTATTTCAATATCTAACTGCTCTAAGACTATTTTATTAGTTCTCACGTTTAAAAAATACATTGAAGCAGTTTATATTTTTTTGTACTGAACAGACTTGCAAGACCCAGCTATGCATTTCACTTATCTATTAGTTACAGTGTGCGTACCTGCTCTCAATTTAATATTGCAGGCCAATGAATTCATTCGGAGTGTAAAGTCTGCAGTCAGGCACTTCTTCATGAAGAGTAATGAAACCAAATATAGTATATTCACTAGTGAGGCTGAAACATTCATGCTACAGTGCTTGGAATAGTTTGAATAAATCTTTATTGGCTTTAGTGGTTTAGTAAAGTTGACAGTCTATATTGTTTTTATTTGGGTATCTTCTCTTGTGTGGTTCATGATTCTTTTTGGCTTGCCAGGAGCCATTTGTTTTCTTCTTTAGCTCCTGAGTATTGATTTGTGTGCAGTTCATTCCCTTGTCCAGATAACAGACTACCAGTTTAGATTTTACTCATCCACTCAAACATCATTTCTGATGCAACAGTTAGTGAGGCATGATCCTGCCGTTGTGCTCTGTACAAGCTGAAAATACTGAATAACCTTCTTAGGCAGTCCTTGATAAAGTGCAGCACTACACTGGTCTGAGCTCAAACGCAGGCATAACTTCTAAGGCTGCGTCTACACTGCCATGATTTTGCGCAAAAGCAACTGCTTTTGCACAAAATCTTGCCGCCTGTCTACACTGGCCGCGAGTATTTGTGCAAGAACAATGACTTTGTACTGTACAAAATCAGTGGTTCTTGCGCAAATACTCTGATGCTCCCGCTCAAGGATAAGCCCTCTTGGCGCAAGTATTCTTGCGCAAGAGGGCCAGTGTAAACAGCAACGTTAATTTCTTGCGCAAGAAAGCCCGATGGCTAAAATGGCCATCTGAGCTTTCTTGCGCAAGAGAGCGTCTACACTGGCACGGATGCTTTTGCGCAAAGGCACATGCCAGTATAGACGATCTCTTGAGCAAATACTTTTAACGGAAAAACTTTTCCATTAAAAGTATTTGCACAAAATCATGCCAGTGTAGACGCAGCCTAAGTGTGTGGGAGGGAAAGGATCACAATGTTGAGAGTTGGAAGTAATTAGCCTTGCTCCCGTGTGACACTTGGCCTGGCACTGTATATAAGTTGTAGCTTGGTCAGCCCTTTTCAGTTATGTCTATACTACAATTAAAAACCCACAGGCCAGCTGACTTACTCATAGAGCTCAGTTAAAGGACTGCTTAATTGTGATGTAGACATTCAGGCTGGCATCCCAAAGTTCATGCTCCAGCCCAAGCCCAAACATCTACAAAACACTTAGTAGCTTAGCCAGTGAGCAAGCAGGTGCCTTTCAGATCAGCCTAGTCAATCATATGGTTAATTTTGGAAACGATGTGACAGAGCAAAGGACAGAGTCCGGTTCAGACTCCTGTATGCAGTGAATCTTGCTCCATGCATAGGAATGGAAAACGTCTTATACATAATTTTCTTTCTGCTAGCAGCATCTTGTTCATTTCTGGATATCTGGGTTGCTTTCCCCTGTGTGCAGTTCAGAGACAGATCAGTATTTTGGCATGACATGCAGGGTCTGGCCACACCTCCTTTGCTCCTACTCAGATGAATTATTCCCAAGCTGTAAAATTGGTATAACATCATTAACAAGTAGGGCTCTAGAGGTCGTAATGGACCGCAAGCTAAATATGATTTAAGTGTGATACTGTTGCCAAAAAAGGCAAGCATCATTTTAGGATGTACTACTAGGAGTGTTGAAAGCAAGATATGAGAAGTAATTTTTCTGCTCTACTCCATGCTGTTTAGACTTCAACTGGAATATTATGTCCAGCTCTGAATGCCACATTTCAGGAAAGAAGTGGACACATGGGAGAAGGTCCAGAGAAGAGCAATACAAATTATTAAAGGTCTAGAAAGAGAGAGTTACTTTGTGCAATAATGAAAGTTCTTTGAGATGAGTATCCCTGTGGGTTACTGGTGTGTCCTCACACCGGCGAGTGGATATCTTTTCTAGTAGTGCCCTGCCACGGCACATTAGTGTCCCCTTGCACCATTAGCATCCAGTGATTTCACGCACAGTGCCTCCAGCCCTTCTCTACTTTGGTTATAGCCCCAAAGAAGATCCAAAATAGGGGAGGAGGGCTGGAAGTGGAGCACCTATGAGGACACACATCTCAAAGAACCCTTGTTACTGCACAAGGTGAGTAACTCTCCCTTTGAGTGCTGGCCCTGTGAGTGCTCCAATGTACGGCTACGTCTACACTGCAGGCTTTTTGCACAAGAACAGCCGATCTTGTGCAAAAACTTTCAGAGCGTCTACACTGCACACGCATTCTTGCACAAGTAAATTTACAGTACAGCGTCGGAAAACAGGGCTTCTTCCAGAAGAATTATTCCTCTCCACATGAGGAATAAGCACACTTGTGCAAGAGCACTTCCAAAAGAAGGCAGGGTAGACAGGCAACATGAATTTCTTGCGCAAGAAACCCCTATGGCTAAAATGGACATCAGAGCTTTCTTGTGCAAGGAAACGTCCACACTGCCATGGATGCTCTTCTGCAAAAGCACATCTCTTTCACAAAAGCACATGGCAGTGTGGACGCACTCTTGTGGAAGACCTTTTCCACAAGAACTCTTGCACAAAACAGTTCTTGTGCAAGAAACCTGCAGTGTAGACGTAGCCTAAGTGTTTGAAGAGCAGTTTTGTGGAGGCGAGTTCTGGAGCTGTCCCCTAGAGACAGTGGAGAGGACAACACGTCCTACTGATGTTGTTGGGATTAGTCCAGATGTCAAAGCATAGTGTCTGGCAAATGTGTGTTTGGAGGACCAGGTTGCTGCTCTGCAGATGTCCCCAAGTAGGACATTGTTGAGGACGGCTATGGTTGACACCACCAACCTGTTGCTGCTGGCTGTTGCTTGTTATGGATGGTATAGAGGGTAAGAGGAGATCCATTAGGAGATCCACTGTGAGGAGACAGCTTTTGTCCTATTGAGTTTGTCTCGAAGGAGCTGAAGAGCCTCATGGACTTCCTTCAGGACTTGGTCCTCTCAAGGTAGAAAGTGATCGCTTGTCGGACATTGAGGATGTAATGCTGCTTGGATCACATTTTTGTGCGGCTTCAGACAGAATGCAGGTAAGTGAATTGGTTCATTAATATGGAAGGGTGTGGGCACTTTTGGGAGGAATTTTGGGTGAAATCTTAGTGTGACCTTGTACTTACTGAAAATTGTGTACGGGGGATCTGCCATCAAAGCTGCTATTTCGCCAGCCTGTCTGCTTGAAGTGATAGCTACAAGGAAGGCTACTTTCATTGACAGATGTAGCCACAAATATGTGGCAAGTGGTTCAAAGGGAGGCTTTGTGAGGCTCTTAAGGACATGATTGAGGCCCACAAAGGGATAGGTGGTCTTACTGCAGGAAACATATTTTGTAAAATCGCTAAGAAACTTTTGGTCATGCAGTGCAAAAAGAGGAAAACCCCATCCAGTGGTTCATGAAATGCTGCAATTGCTGCTGTGTGGACTTCTATTGAGTTGAGAGAGAGATCTGTCTTGCTTAGTTCAAGGAGATAGTCCAGTATGTGGAGGTTGGGATGTTATGTTTTCCCCATATCCATTTGGAGAATGTTTTCCACTTATATATATAGGTTTTCCTGGTACAAGCTTGCCAACTGTTAATCAGTATTTGTTCTACCCTCTCAGAGCAGGAAGTTTCGGCATCATTGGGGCCATGAAGGAGCCAGGCCTTGAGGTAGAGTATTACCGGGTCTGGATGGAGAGTCTTGATGTGACATTGTGGGAATGCATGGGGAGTGGCCAGTCATTGCCAGTCGTTGCAGGTACAGAAATCAGGTCTGACCATGATGGCGCTACTAGTATAGCCCATGCAAAGTCCTGTTGGATTTTCATGATCACTTGATGGATTAGGGGTAGCGGTGGGAATGTGTACAGAAGTGGAGCTTCCCAATTCAGAAGAAATGCATCACCTAGGGATCCCTTCCCCAGGCCTGCCCTGGAGCACAACTGATGGCATTTGTGGTTGTACCAGGTCACAAAGAAATTGATGTTGGGTTGACTACACGTGCAGAACATTTCTTGGAGGGCTGTTGTGTCTAGTTGCCACTTGTGTTGGTCAGAAAATAGATGGCTGAGATTGTCTGCCGTAACACTGAGAGCTCCTGTTAGGTAGGTTGCTATAGGAGTAACCTGGTGCCATATAAACTAGGGAAGTAAGCAAGCTGCTACTCCCCTTCCCCCCTGGGGGCTGCTGCCACTAAGGAGTCCCTGTCCATAGTAGCCCAGGCTGGCCGCAGGCCAAGGCTCTCTGGCGGCAGTCCTTTCCATGGCCAGCCCCAACTGCCATGAACTGGTGCTGCTGGACCCAGTGCAGGCCAGGACTGAGCAGTCCTGGCTCACGCTGGTCCGGGACTGCTGCGCCTCTGCATTTTAAATGTAGTAAAAGCCACTCAGGTCCTCATGTGGGGTCTGTGAGCTACCCCTGTTGCAGCTCTGAATTTTAAACTAGAGAAGCCTGGCTGCTACTACATTTACGCTGCAGAGCAGCAGGAATCTCATCTCATGCAGGTCTGGGACCTACCCCCACAGCGGCTCGCAGTTTAAATCTAATAGGAACCGGGCTGCCTGCACACCTGGCTCTTACTACATTTAAACTGCAGAGGCACAGTGGGGGTAGCTGCCGGACTGGCACAAGTCAGGACAGAGTACCTTCCCTTATCAACTCATCATGTAGTCGATATGAATTGTATCAACTACATGATTAGTCAATTACCCCCCTCTTAAAATCCCTAGTATGCACCAGTTCCAAAGTTTGATTGCCTCCATACAAAGGGAGTTGGACCATGCTCCTCCCTGATGGTTGATGTAATACATGCATGATGTATTGTCTGTTAGTATGCGTGGATCTTGATGTGTGGAAGAAAATGCATAGGGTACTGCTCTTAACACTACGAGGCTGACGTGGAGTCTAGTCTCTTGGTAGGACCATTTGCCCTTTAGATTGTGGGAGGGCAGGTGTGCTTCCCAACCCATAAGGGAGGTGTCTGTGGTTATAGCCATTATTATAGCAATTGTTGTTGGAATGGGACACCCTCTAACATGTGCAGCAGTGTTCACCAGTGAAGCGAGGAAAGGACATGGTATAGTACGCCGACTGTTTTGTGTAGGAAGAACCCTGGAAGGGACGTAAACTTTCCACACGCCTTTTTCCAAAAGAGCTCTTTTGGAAAAAGTCTTCTTCCTTGTAGAAAAAGGTTTACCAATGTTGGAAAAAACCTTCTGTTCTTTTGATTTTTTTTTGAAAGAATGCGATTGCAGTGTGGACGTAAGTGAAGTTTTTTCAGAAAAACAGCTGGTTTTCCAAAAAAACTCTGTAGTGTAGACATAGCCTAAGCCATTGACTTCAATATGGAGGTGGTGGCCAGTGTTGACCATACTAGAGAGCGGGGGGAGCACATGGGTAGATCTGAATGAGCATGACTCCCGTGAAGGATGTCTTCGTGTCGAGGAGGATTATTGGAATAAGAATCTAGTCACACCTCTTAAATCCTGGGGAACCAGGCATGTTGAACTGGGGAGAGAACAGCGGTAAACGAACTTTTGTTTTTTGAAGAAAAAACAGAAGAGAAGGTTCTGAACACATTTCACTTTTCCCCAGTTAAGAACTTTTTCAAACTGTCATTATAGGCCAATGGAGGGTGACTGCAAGAAGCTCCTTCCGCTGACAAGGACGGTAGAGAAGGAACTGGAGGCACTGAGCTGCGTGCACAATTAATGGACACTGACAGCGTGAGGGGACACTACTGAGCATGCGCTGCACGATAGGGCACTGCTAGAAAAGATGTCCGATCACTAGTGCAAGGACACACAAGCACCTAAAGTGGAGTACCCATGGGGACAGCACTCGATGAAGAAACATGACTTATAAGGGAAGATTGAAAGGACAGTTTGTTAATTTGGAAGAGAGGGGACATAACAGCTTTTAAGTACCTAAAAGGTTGTTATGAGGGAGAAAAATTGTTCCCTTTGACCTTTGATGATAGGACAAGAAGCAATGGGCTTAAATGGCAGCAAGGGAGGTTTAGGCTAGACATTAGGAAAAACTTCCTAACTGGGTGATTAAACACTGGAATAAATTGCCTAGGAGGCTGTAGAATCTCCAACATGGGAGGTTTCAAGAGCTGGTTAGACAAACACCTGTCAGTGATGATCTAGGGGTGGTGCTTGGTCCTGCCATGAGTGCAGGGGACTGGACCTGATGACCGCTCAAGGTTCCTTCCAGTGTTCCCTCTAAGATTTTCCATCTATAGGTGTAGTGAATTTTGTCTTGTGCACCAATATTGAGGTCATGTGTGTTTGTTTGGATGTGTGCCACCATGGCACCCAAGATATTAACATACACACAAGTTATGGAAGAAAGAATACTAAAACAAAGGCTAATTAGCAGGGTGCATGACTTTAAATGCTTATTTAATATGAAGTCAAATAAATAGAAAACAGCAACATTTTCAGTATGTTAGAATACCCTCATTATTCTATACCACTCAGGCTCCACTGAAGTGTTCTTACTGGCCTCCCATACAAGAGCCTAACCTGCTCCTGCAGAGTTCCTCTGACTTCCAGATTATTACAAACTCAAGAAAAAACATGATTTCAATAGTTTGCCCTTCTACAGTAAGTTCTCAAAAAACAGTATTCTACATGTGTTACTCTACTGTTTAGCTGTCACTTTCAGTTGGACTCTCCAGGGAAGGTTGTGAACTTTATGATTTAGCTGGAGGGCTGAGCCTCTCAAAACCTGACTAGACAAATGGTCAGCAAGAGACTCCACAGAGTCTTCTAACATTCCCTTCTAATATTTATGACCTTGATTTGGTGATAAAATGGGAATTTTTGTGCCACGTTAAAATCGGTTACAATTTTTCACAAAGTAGACGTAGGCCAGTGGTGGAAAGTAGAGGGAGGTATAAGATAAAAACTGACAAGAGTTTCTCTGATTTGACATTTGCTGATTGTTTCATATACGTTCTTGTGGAATGCACCTTCTAAATTGCTGACTGTACCAGCTATACCCTAAAATTGCATTCATTTTTTTAGAACTTGTTCAATCTTTCACACGGTATTGTTATATTTGCCTTTTTCTGTTCAGAATTATATGCAAACAAATTTTACTATTCTCAGTTCTTTTGTTCACTATTTGTCATGTATTTTATAAACAAGTATTTCTATATCATCAGATCATTGACAAATTCATATTGTTTTTGAGAACTTACTGTAGAAGGACAAACTACAGAAATCATGTTTTTCTTGAGTTTGTAAATGATCTGGAAGTATGCAAAGTATCTCTTGGATCTGAAAGGTTTTGAAAGGAATCATTAGAGGAACTCTCACAAAAGAACACCAGCCTCTGAAGGACAGGGTAGTCAGTGAGGAGGGAGTAACAGGAAACTTGGAAATGGCAGAGATCCTTAATGACTTCTTTGTTTCGGTCTTCACTGAGAAGTCTGAAGGAATGCTTAACATAGTGAATGCTAGTGGGAAGGGGATAGGTTTAGAAGATAAAATAAAAAAAGAACAAGTTAAAAATCACTTAGAAAAGTTAGATGCCTTCACATCACCAGGGCCTGATGAAATGCATCCTAGAATACTCAAGGAGCTGATAGCTAGAGGCTCAGATACCTCCTATCATTTTTGGAAAATCATGGGAGACAGGAGAGATTCCAGAAGACTGGAAAAAGGCAAATATATTGCCCATTTATAAAAAGGGAAATAAGAACATCCCAGGAAACTACAGACCAGTTAGTTTAATTTCTGTGCTAGGGAAGATAATGGAGCAAGTAATTAAGGAAATCATCTGTAAACACTTGGAAGGTAGCTAGGTGATAGGGAACAGCCAGCATGGATTTGTAAAGAACAAATCATGTCAAACCAATCTGATAGCTTTCTTTGATAGGATAACAAGTCTGGTGGATAAGGGAGAAGCAGTAGATGTGATATACCTAGACTTTAGTAAGGCATTTGATACAGTCTCGTATGATATTCTTATCAATAAACTAGGGAAATACAACTTAGATGGGGCTACTATAAGGTGGGTGCATAACTGGCTGGATAACCGTACTCAGAAAGTAGTTATTAATGGTTCACAATCCTGCTGGAAAGCCATAACAAGTGGGGTTCCGCAGGGGTCTGTTTTGGGATCGTCTGTTCAATATCTTTATCAACGATTTAGATATTGGTATAGAAAGTACGCTTATTAAGCTTGCAGATGATACCAAGCTGGGAGGAGTTGCGACTAATCTGGAGGATAGGGTCATAATTCAAAATGATCTGGACAAATTGGAGAAATAGTCTGAGGTAAACAAGATGAAATTTAATAAAGACAAGTGCAAAGTGCTCCACTTTGGAGGAACAATCAGTTTCACACATACAGAATGGGAAGCGACTGTCTAGAGCAGTGTTTCCCAATTGGTGCTCCGCTGAACCCCAGGGTTCCGCAAAGCGAAAGTAAGGGTTCTGCGAGAATGCGGCACTCCCCCACCCCCTCTTAAATAGACAGAGTCTATTTTGCGCGCGGGGGGGGGGGGGGGTTTGTTTGACAAATTTTACCCTGGCACCTCTAGGGGCTCCTTGAAATTCTTTTAAGCTGAAAAGGGTTCTGTGGCCAAATAAAATTGGGAAACTCTGGTCTAGACCATCCCTGATAGACATTTATCTAACCTACTCTTAAATATCTCCACAGATGGAGATTCCACAACCTCCCTGGGCAATTTATTCCAGTGTTTGACTACCCTGACAGTTAGGAACTTTTTCCTAATGTCCAACCTAAACCTCCCTTGCTGCAGTTTAAGCCCATTGCTTCTTGTTCTATCCTCAGAGGCCAAGATGGACAAGTTTTCTCCCTCCCCTTTATGACACCCTTTTAGACACCTGAACACTGCTATCATGTCCCCCCTCAATCTTCTCTATTCTGAACTAAACAAACCCAATTCCTTCAGTCTTCCTTCATAGGTCATATTGTCTAGACCTTTAATCATTCTTGTTGCTCTTCTCTGGACCCTCACCAATTTCTCCACATCTTTCTTGAAATGCGGTGTCCAGAACTGTACACAATACTCCAACTGAGGCCTAAACTAGTGCAGAGTAGAGCGGAAGAATGATTTCTCGTGTCTTGCTCACAACACACCTGTTAATGCATCCCAGAATCATGTTTGCTTTTTCTGCAACAGCATCACTCTGCTGCCTCATATTCAGCTTGTGGTCCACTATAACCCCCTAGATCCCTTTCTGCAGTACTCCTTTCTAGTTTACACAGTTGCACTTTCACATCTCTAATTCACTGTATGATTTATTTTGACTACATAGATGTAGTTTAGTATTGGGGAAAACTGCATCTGAAGACTGCTTCGTGATACTCATACCTTATCCAATATTTTTGGTTTGGACTTGCACTACATACCAACTACTTCACATGGAACTTAAAATGCCAACAGCTAGATCAATGTCAAGAAGCTTTTTACATATTTTATCACTTCTGAGTTAGGACATTACTATAGTAGAGTATACAACAGTGCAGCCACACCTCTTAAGTTTTCTAATATCTGCTCTAAGCAAACGGGAAAAAGTTCTCCATCAGCTTACCTACTTCAGGCCCTGCCTGCGAATGGCAGAAGCTATGTAGATGCTCTCCCATGGACCTTATTACACTGACAGAGCTGTCCAGTGTAAGTAACATAGATCAGGGAAGTGATGTATTTACTCCCCTGAGCAACCTAAGTAACTCTAATGTAAGTTGTGATGGAAACAGTCTTACTTAGACTGAAACCACCATAGTAAGAATTTAAGTTCTCTGTAAGACTTTATAAAATCTAAAAGTTTTATTATAAATTTCAACAGTAGTAGATTACAGCTTTGGATGAGTAAGAAGACATCTGTACAAACTTGCTGACTTACAATTGTAATCTGATTCCATGCTTTACTATAAATTTGTCTATATCAACTGAGGGGTTACAGTAAGCAGGGACTGACAAACCTAGTAATCAATCAAATAATTCACATGGTGCTTGCCTTTTTACATCAGAGATTCTCAACAGCCCTTCACATAATGGACTTCACAGTGAAGTTCAGGAATGTATTCTTCCCCGAAGAGTTTAAATAGAAACTATTGCTGGGTAGCAAGACTGCTTTTAAAATTAACAAGCACTATAGCAGTTACTCTTTACACTGTTATCTTCATGATCTTAGTGATATAGATGTATTATCTGAGCCCTACAGAAATTCCCATGCAATCAAAATTTAAAGTAGCCTATAATATCACTACCTAAGCAAACATACAGTGAGATTTTCCTGGTACACAGGACAGTGTCTAAGAGACATTACCACTGTGCCGTAAAAATCAAATTACATAGCAAATTTGTAAGCCAAATGTTCTTTGCTTCATAACACCACAAGAGGGTGCAAAAGAGCTTCTTAACGATATCCAACAAATATCTCATTGTATCTGGACAGAGATTTCTTTTTAACAGAACTGTGTTTAAGGTCTTTTTTCTGCTTGAAAATTGGAGAATTCAGAAAACATACATCTGTAAATGGATCTCCTCTTCTGAGCTTCCTGTCAAAATAATTTAGAAAAAAAATTATTCTTGCACAGCTTTAGATATAATAAATTATAGTTTTCAGCTAACGTCATATTTAACAATATTCACTTGAGCAATTCACTATTAAAATCAGAATTTCACATTACAGGCAGTCCCCGGGTTACGTACAAGATAGGGACTGTTGGTTTGTTCTTAAGTTGAATTTGTATGTAGGTCGGAACTGGCGTCCAAATTCAGCCGCTGTTGAAACTGACCAGCAGCGGCTGAATCGGACATGCCTGGGGCAGAGCAGCTGGGGGGCTGCTGGGTTGGTCCCGCAGCGCCGCTCCTCGGCGCTACTGGACCAACCCGGCAGCACCCCAGCTGCTCTGCCCCAGGCGTCCCCAAGTCAGCTGCTGCTGAAATTGATCAGCGGCTGACTACAGGAAGCCGGAGGCAGAGCTGCTCTGCCCCGGGCTTCCTGGAATCAGCCGCTGATCAGTTTCAGCAGCGGCTGACTTGGGGACACCTGGGGAAGATCAGCTGGGGTGCTGCTGGGTTGGTCCAGTAGCGTCGCACCTCGGTGCTGTGGGACCAACCCGGCAGCCCCCCAGCTGCTCTACCCCAAGCATCAGCGAGAAAAGCCTGGTCTGCTTGAGGGGGGAGGGGAGTAGGCACTAGCTGCGCCCACCCACCCCCCAGCAGACCAGGGAGACACGGAGCGGCTTTTCTCGCCACGGAGGATGAGGGCAGCAGGACCACGGCGCGTCTCTGCAGTCCCGCTGCCCGCATTCTCCGCGGCGAGAAAAGCCGCTCTGTGTCTCCCCTGTCTGCTGGAGGGGAGGGGGATGGGCGCTAGCTCCACGTCTCCCTGGTCTGCCGGGGGGAAGCGCCCCCCGCGTCGCCAGAGGCGGCGACAGTGGAGGAGGCACCCCGCACTAGCAGCCCTTCCCCCCCCCCCCTCGGTTCGTAACTAGGGGTCCGACTTAAGTCGGACCCACGTAACCCGGGGACTGCCTGCATTAAACTTCTTATTTCTAATTAAATTAAATCCCAATCTAAAGGTACCTTCTACCAAAATATTTTAGTATATTAAACTGGACAATAAATTAAGATACTGACCCACTGATATTTGGTTCTTTATAATTCACATTAATAGTACACCTGCGTCTCTGGTTGGAAGTTCCTGGTTTTTCATTAATATTAAAAAATGGATGTGAGGTTCTACTTTTTGTACCAGAAGATGAAATGTTGGTGACATCATACAGGTGAAGACGAGATGTCTGAGAAGCCTTCGGTTTCTCTGCTGAAAGAATTTAATGGATACTTAGATTACCTTATTTTCTCATTTTACCATATAATTATAAAATAAATCAGTTGAAATAGAACATTGAAGTTGACCATACAACACTAACTAGTAACTGATATGAGGGTGCTCAAAAGCATTACCTTTAGAACTCCAGGGATTTTTGGTTTTTGTTTTACAGCATCTAACACAAAGAAGCCTTTTCCGTGACTAGAGCTTATAAGTGCTAGAAGAGACACACACTAGTCAGAGATGGCCAAGAGCAAGCAACTAAAAAACTCCAAACAAAATTACCTTTAGCAAAATTGCTGTGTGTATTTCCAGAGGAAGAATTCTTATCTACTTTTTGTACTTTATCCATAGCACACAGTAAAGAATGTGATTTTACATCATCTACTTTCATCACAGTGCTTGACTGAATGTTGGTTTTCCTGATCATGGTACTATCCACTGGAGTATTTTCAACAGCATCTGAAACATTAAACAGATTTTTAGAAGAATCAATCGGATGTTCACTTTATCAATTTTTTTTAAATATGGAACATTTGACAATACACATCCCCCTTTTATGAGTAAAGTATGTAAAAGTTTACATATGATTTCTGTATAAAATTAGTTAATTTTTCATGCATTTGCATTTTCTCTTATAATAATTTAATGAGTAAAAGAGTACACTAAATAGACTAGTCAAGCTTAAAAAAGTAGCTGAAACTCATACACACTATTCTGGAATCCCCTTGCCAGTCTTGAGTTTGACAATATTGTAGAGTCAAAGAAAAAAATTAAATGCCCAAAACATCCTTAACGCAAGTGAAGGTTGCTTAGAAGTATCTTGTGGCTTTCCTGAACTTCCCAAAATGAATCTCTTAATCCCCTTCCCTACAATCCAACCCCACTTAGCCACAGTCTCCCTCCTCCTCATTCACCAATCTTCCCTCCCTACACTGCTCCTCATTCCTGCAATCCACCATATTCCCTAGATTTACACCAGAAAAGTTATGAAAATCTGGAAATGTTATGAGCTGTTCATGTTATGAGCAGCCCATATTAGAGGAGCTGTGCATCAGGAACATCTGTACCAAACAACCCTGCAGCTGCTTTCTTTTGATAACACAAAGTTTCACTGGCCAAGATGATTAGAGATCCCTGACTGCTTATTGTTTTCTGACCTCAATTTAATTAATGCTCATTTCTTTGGCAATACTTCTAAAGTAAAATCACCACGGTCCACATATGGATTTTAGAGCACTTTAAAATAACACTCAAATAAGAGTTGCTCTCATGGCAAAATTTCCATAAGGAGCGACTGCTGAATAAGGTAGTGAGCTCAGCCCTCATTCTCTAAAGGCTGCCAAGGGTAGTATAAAACTCTCAGTGCTTGGATATGATTGAGGTTCAATGATCACAGCATGTCTTCTTGAGCCACTGAATTACTGTGACAACGGTCTCCCTGGAAATTTTGACTGGTGGTAAAGGTTTAGTCTTCCTAAACATGCATATTTTATTCTCTTTGGTTCAAGCTAATCACACTCCAATCCAGAATTCCTAGACTAGCTTTGAATAACTTCAGTATAATCCACCCAAAGGAACAGCAAGTACAATTCATTAACTGACATAAATCCTGAGTGGCAAAACTTAGTCTGGATTACTAAGTTTGAGGAGGCCTGTATGTGTGCAAAAAACATTAGAACCCAGGTGATGGGTTAACGGAGCTACAAAATGTATTGTGACTTTAATGTACTAGGCATCCTTATTGCCTAGTACATTATAAAACCATTTATGCGACTTTTGGATTTATCCTTTGTCTGTTTCTGGACTTACTTTATCCTCAAGACACCTTCAAATACATTTAGTCTGCGGAGAATTAAATTGCCATTGAGAAAAGCATTAACTCAGTTTAAAAGGAAATTAGGAAAGTACACCTTAAAACTACAACTCATCCCATGGCAGAAATAGGGACATTTACAAAAATGCTTCATATGAAATTTATTTCAATAACTTAATAGTTTTAAATGCTTTAAAATTAGCATATTTAACTGACTAAAACAGCAATAAACCACTGTTAAAAATGGTGAAAAATACAACATGCTTTCCAAAAGTCAGTCACTTACTGATAGATTTTTCATTTGACGTAGTATTCTTACTCTCCTTTTCATTACTAGTTTTCTGTTGCTGACACACCACAGATCTTTTAGATCGTGGCCTTGTATGGACGGGACTTCCATCATTTTTACACTGTGAACTCTTCCTATGTTTTGATTTACTCCTATAAGGCACATACAGGCTATCATCAGAATTCTCTTCTGAAACACTGTCTTCACTGCTCTGTGTTTCATATTCAGATGTATCCTTTTTTTCATCCATGTCATGGTCACAATCATTCATCTTGTTTTGTCGGAAAGGTGTGATATGGACATTTTCCTCAAACTGAAAATCATAAGCTTTATTGGAGCCAATTGATAAATTCACTTTTGCTGTGGAAGATTGTTCAGCCTGGTTTCTCTCTCTTTTTGATCTTGTTCCGGAAGTCTTTTTACTTCCTTCTAATTTTCCTTTTTTCACTTTCTCTCTTCTTGTTTGAGAGTCTTCTCTGCTTTTAAACTGTATTTGTTTATGTTTAGGTTTTGCAACTGAGCAGTTCAATTCAGTCGACATATCGGCTTGATCCAACATTGGTTCCGTGTTTATCTTGTTTTCATTCAGCTGAGAATGACTTGGCTCTATATTGTCTCTTTCTAGATTTCCATCAAGTTTAGTTTCATTCTGTTTACAAAATTCTCTGGTCAAATAAGCCCCTTCTGAATGGTCAAGATTATTCACATGAATGCTCATGTTTGCACAGCGACGCCTGGTAGATACAGTTTTTGGTAAGAGATTACCAACTTGCCTATCTTCTTCATCTAATAGAACATTTTTCAGGTTGGCCTCTGGGTGGTCCAGATGAAAATGAGATATTTGTCCTTTTGAATTAAGAAGATAATACATGTCAAATTAAATGTTATTAGACCTGGAGATGTTTATTTTGTTGGCAATTTCAGGCTTTTAGCAAAGATGACCAATCTTAGAATTTTCTACATCACTCATGACATAAGGACAACCAAAGCAATCCCTTGAGAACAACCTTAAGAAAGTAATTCATAGCTGGATTTGAATTTACTGAAGTTTTTTCTAAGACAAAACTAGTTTTTCTTCATGTGCTTGAACAATTCAAGTAATTTACACTCAGTACTTTGCCTCCTGAGGGGTTTGGCGGCAGCTCTTGCTTGTTTGTAAGGTCAGTTAGATATTTAAAACGTTAGAACATAAGAATGGCCATACTGGGTCAGACCAAAGATCCATCCAGCCCAGCATCCTGTCTGTGACAATGTCCAATGCCAGGTGCCCCAGAGGGAGTGAACCAAGCGATCTCTCCTGCTATCCATCTCCACCCTCTGACAAACAGAGGCTAGAAACACCATTCCTTACCCATCCTGGTTAATAGCCATGAATGGACTTAACCTCCATGAATGTAGCTTGTTCTCTTTTAAACCCTGTTATAGTCCTAGCCTTCACAACCTCCTCAGGCAAGGAGTTCCACAGGTTGACTGTGCACTGTGTGAAGAACTTCCTTTTATTTGTTTTAAACCTGCTGCCCATTAATTTCATTTGGTGTTCTCTAGTTCTTATATTCTGGGAAGAAGTAAATAACTTTTCCTTATTCACTTTCTCCACACCACTCATAATATCATATACCTCTATCATATCCCCCCTTAGTCTCCTCTTTTCCAAGCTGAAAAGTCCTAGTCTTTTTAATCTCTCTTCATATGGAACCCATTCCAAACCTCTAATTATTTTAGTTGACCTTCTCTGAACCTTTTCTAATGCCAGTATATCTTTTTTGAGATGAGAAGACCACATCTGTACGCAGTATTCAAGATGCCATGGATTTATATAAGGGCAATAAGGGTATGTCTACACTACAAAGTTAATTCGAACTAACGGACGTTAGTTCGAATTAACTTTGATAGGCGCTACACTAGCGCTCCGCTAGTTCGAACTTAATTCCAACTAGCGGAGCGCTTAGTTTGAACTAGGTAAACCTCATTTTACGAGGACTAAGCCTAGTTCGAACTTACTAGTTCGAATTAAGGGGTGTGTAGCCCCTTAATTCGAACTAGTGGGAGGCTAGCCCTCCCCAGCTTTCCCTGGTGGCCACTCTGGCCAACACCAGGGAAACTCTATTGCCCCCCTCCCGGCCCCGGACCCCTTAAAGGGGCACGGGCTGGCTACGATGCCCGTGTCAGGTGCAAGCCTGCCAGCACCCAGCCAGCAGACCCTGCACCTGGCACGGCTCGAGCCAGCCACCCGATGCCCCCCAGCCCTCCCCCTCTTCCCGGGACCAGGCTGGCGGCTCCCGGGAGCTTGCCCGGGACGGCAAGAGGCAGGCACCCGCCTGGTCTAGTGCGGACATCGTGGACCTCGTCCACGACCTCCGCACTAGGCACAGGAAAGTGGCCGTCTAGTGCAGGAGAGCTGCCAGCCTGGCCACCCAGGAGCAGGTGTGCATGAAAATCAAGGGGGTCCACTGAGACCCCCGACCCTGAGCTTAGAATGGCCATACTGGGTCAGACCAAAGGTCCATCTAGCCCAGTAGTCTGTCTGCCGACAGCGGCCAACCCTAGGGATCCTGGAAGGGATGGACTGAAGACAGTGACCAAGCCATTTGTCTCGTGCCATCCCTCTCCAGCCTTCCACAAACTTTGGGCAGGGACACCACTCCATGGACCCAACCTCCATCACTTTATCTCACTTCTCTTTAAACTCTGTTCTAGTTCTAGCCTTCACAGCCTCCTGCAGCAAGGAGTTCCACAGGTTGACTATTTGCTTTGTGAAGAACAACTTTCTGTTACTAGTTTGAAGCCTGCTACCCATTCCTTTCCTTTGGTGTCCTCTAGTCCTTCTATTATGAGAACTAATGAAGAACTTTTCTTGATGCACCCTCTCCACCCCACTCATGCTTTTATGGACCTCTATCCTATCCCCCCTCAGTCTCCTCTTTTCTAAACTGAAAAGTCCCAGTCTCTTTAGCCTCTCTTCACCTGTTCCAAACCTCTGATCATTTTAGTTGCCCTCCCCTCTCCCACCTCCTTTTCCCAGTCTCTCCGAGTTTTGTTCAATAAAGAGAGATTCTATTTTTGACCACGTTTTCTTTATTTTGTACATCAGAAACGGGGGCTAGGAAGGGGTAAGTGGAAGGAGGTGAGGGAGGAATGGGGTACGAGCCCCCGATGGGGAGTACTGGGCTGGCTCTGCGGGCTTCTGGGGGTGGAAGCTCTCCTGCAGCCCCCCCATTGCCCCCTCTCCCCAGATGGCAGCCTGCGGCAAGTGCAGCCGGTCTGATGGCCGAGTGCTGTGATGTGCCCAGTGTGGGCACTCAGGACACTCCAAGCCAGGACTGCTTTGCAAGCGGGGCACCCCTGAGAACTGTCTGTCCGGGTTGGGGGTCGGGTCCCTTTAAGCACAGCCCTCGGCTAGCCTGAGGCAGCAGCTCCACGCTCTACGTCGTCATCTGATGCCCTGCCGGCACTGCTTCCGGCCATCCTTAACCCCGGTTCAGGGTCCACTTAATGTGGACATGCTAGTTCAAATTAGCAAAACGCTAATTTGAACTAGTTTTTTAGTCTGGATGCGTTAGTTCAAACTAAGTTAGTTCGAATTAACTAATTCGAACTAAGTTAGTTCGAATTAACTAATTCGAACTAAGTTAGTTCGAATTAGCGCTGTAGTGTAGACATACCCTAAGATATTCTCCATCTTATTCTCTATCCCTTTTTTAATGTTTTAATAAACATGTTTGTATATGTTAACGAAAAAACCCTTAACCTGTATGCCTACTTACTCTTTCAAATGATTCCGTAGGGTAGTAAAAGCTAGTGTATCAGAACATCTCAGTTGTTTAAAAGGTGCCGCCTTCAGATCCTCCTCTACTCCACTTCGTTGAAAAAAAAAAAAAAAATTGCTGATTCCTCACACTTACCTTCATTTCTAAGCCCTTTTCACTAGCTATCACTAAGGGTACATCTAGATTACATGCCGCTGCCGACAGAGACATGTAAAATAGGCTACCCGACAGTCAATGAAGTGGAGATTTAAATATCCCTGGCTTCATTAAAATAAAAATGGCCGCTGCGCTGTGCCGGCTCAGCTGATCATCAGCACAGTGAGCGAGTCAAGACGTGGATCTACACGGATCTACAGCTACTACTACTGGGCTAGGTTGGCTCAAACTTCCAAATACTATCACTTATCGTATGAACAGAAACAAACTAGATGTCAGAATCCTACAACGAAGGTATTTAAAGAAAAGAATTGCTTCTCTTCTTACTCTCAGAAAACACACTGCATCTGTGTAGATCTAACATGTTTTTGTGAGAGAGGATGAGAGAAGGCTCTTGTTAAGAATGAACATAGAAGTGTTATAACCCTTGTTCCAGAATGTGAGGAGAGGCCTACCCCTCTATCCCCTTAGAAGCATATGCTCTAAATTAGGATATTCATCACCTCTGAAAGAATTTTTTTAAATCAGAAAAATCCTTTCAAAATTTGCTACATTTTATTATCTATTTGCAGGGATTATAAAATGTTGATCAGACAACTGAAAACTAATGACCTTACTTCATTTAAAATTGCCAAGCTTCCATGTATATGACCTGATGGCATACCAGTTTAACATTGCCAAATCAGCTGTATGGATCTGACCCTTTTTAAAGAAAAATCAGAAAAATCACAAGCAGGAAAAGAAAGATGACAGTTTAAGGAACCACCTTCAAAAGTCTGAACTACGTAGATGAAAGTAACTTCCAAAACTACTTCAATTTTATAAGGAAGAAACATTGTCTAAATGTAGGTTTAGTTACCTGTGTTTGTTGCCATTTTCTTAACGGAAGTGGTGTTTTCAAAAGTTTGCCAGGAATCTGACATAGAAGATGCATTATTTGTGTCAGCATTATTCTCTATTTCACTCCCAAGCATTTTGCCTTCTATGCTAGAATCTGCAACAAGAACAGGTGAAGGAAGTCCCCTAGGAACATAAATTGGAGTTTATTTATTAATAATACATTTAAAAATACAGCCTCTTCCCGACTTACAAGCCGGTTACAGACCAAACAACTGGTCGTAACTTGGTTCGTTTGTAAGTCAGACCCCATAGAGTTACATGCGATTGCGCTGTTCGTAAGCGCGGAGAGCGTTCGTAACTCGGGGTCCGCCATTTACGACAGCTTTGGTCGTATCTCCGAACAGTCTTAAGTTGATCGTTCAGAACTCGGGGACCGGCTGTAATCAATTTTTCTGTTTCTTATAGCAGCATGTTCCCCTTAATTGCTATTACAAAGTTATTTTGTAATAATCTGAAAAATTATTTCCCACAGAAATACTGTATGAAACACCACCCACTCTTTGTATTTAAATTAAACTCTTGCATATTCTTTAACTTGAAAGTTTTAAGTTCATTTCTACCATCGTATTCTACCACCAATATGAAAATTTATCTACTTATGAAAGTGATCAGTTTCTTACAATGAGTAACAATAGCAAAATTTATCTGTAGAAAAGTTGCTGGAAGAGCGGTAACTGGAGTCCGACTGCTAATGTATCGATAGGTACAGAAATTAGATATTAGAATGAAGCTACTCTATTTGTAAACATTTCAGGTTGCTCTTGAAAACCAGAATACTGCATCTGCACAAAAATATGTCTACCAAACAAATTCTTAAATTAAAACTTTTTTGGGTGGAAAAAAGGATATCTGTTTAAATATAATACTGAAGATGTAATTATGAACTATTCCAGCAGTATCATATTATACTGCAATGTAGGGATTCCAGTAGAATTTCTGAGCTCATGTGACGCTCACGGCCTGCAGATATTGAATGTATTTAGAAGCAGTTCTCCCAAGAGCTAAGTGCAGAGCAGAGCAAACGCTTCCAGTTGTTCCAGAAGTAGTTTTCCTTGGACCTGGATTTTTTGGTGTGGGGATGGGAAAATTTAGGGCAGATAATTTTGCTTCAAAATAGACATTAATGGCAATAAGATACATTTTGTCAAACATCACTGCCTATTCCTCACCATTATTTCATAATGAAACAGAAGGATAATTATTAAATTACTATAGCAGGCTTTATTAAGATATAAATTAATGCATAAAAAGCACTTACAGAGAACTAGCTTGTCTTAAAATAGTGGAGCCATCATCTTCAAGAACTGAGGAACACATCGTCTTGTTCTATGGACGGAACAAATTTTACTATGATAAAGTGGTAATGTATAGATTGTTACAAAACTCTATCAGAGCTACCACTAACAGGAACACCATGATCTTGAAAAACTATTTCTGTCCTAAAAATTTGTACATAGTTATGTCACACACATTACTATAATTGACAGAAATCAGCATAACATTTTCAAGTTTGTTTACTTTGCATGTTTGACATTTTCTTGTGGATGGATAATTTCACTGTTTCTCAATTTTAAAAAATACCTGAGATTTCAAACAGAAGCCTCTAGTTTTTTCATTCAAACTGAAAAAAAAATAATCAGGATCTATGATTTAAAAGAATGGAATATCAAAATTAATTCTGAAAAATTATGTTGATGGTGTTCTTTTAAGACAGAGTTTGCTTTTTGGTTAAAAATGCAGTTTAATATTGTGCCAAACCCCTTTTGTTAAAGCATGTTATCCAAGTCATAAGCCCAGAAGTGTATATTTTTAAACAACAACTAGTTTAGTATGTTAGTAATTAAGTAACTAGAACAAATTATGACTAATTTCAATGTTTTTCCTTCCAGCTTTTGGACAACAAGAAAGCTACAAGCATGATGGACCAAATGTGATACTAGATTACAGGCAGTCCTCGAGTTACGCGGATCCGACTTATGTCGGATCCGCAGTTACGAACAGGGCTTTTCTCGCCCCGGAGGACGGGAGCGGCGGGACACCCAGATGCTCCGCGGTCCCGCCGCCCGCGTCCTCCGGGGCGAGAAAAGCTGCTCCGCGTCTCCCTGGTCTGCTGGGGGGGGGGGTACCCCCCCCGGCAGACCAGGGAGACGCGGAGCAAAGCCGCGGAGGACACGGGTGGCGGGACTGCGGCGCGTCTCAGTCCCGCCACCCACGTCTCCCTGGTCCTCTGGGGGGGGGGGGGGGGGGGGGGGAGGGTACAGCTAGTGCGCCCCCTTCCCCCCCCCCCAGACCAGGCTTTTCTCCGGATGCCTGTGGTAGAGCAGCTGGGGCGCTGCTGGTTGGTCCCGCAGCGCCGCTCTGGGCGCTACTGGACCAACCCAGCAGCATCCCAGCTGCTCTGCCCCAGGCGTCCCCAAGTCAGCCGTTGCTGAAACTGACCAGCGGCTGACTACAGGAAGCCCGAGGCAGAGTTGCTCTGCCCTGGGCTTCCTGGAATCAGCCACTGATCAGTTTCAGCAGCAGCTGACTTGGGGACGCCTGGGGATCTTAAGTTGAATCTGTATGTAAGTCGGAAGTGGCGTCCAGATTCAGCCTGTTGAAACTGATCAGCAGCTGATTCCAGGAAGCCCGGGGCAGAGGAACTCTGCCTCGGGCTTCCTGTAGTCAGCCGCTGGTCAGTTTCAGCAGCAGCTGAATCTGGACGCCAGTTCTGACTTACATACAGATTCAACTTAAGAACAAACTTACAGTCCCTATCTTGTACGTAACCCGGGGACTCCCTGTATTTTCAAACAGGTCATGCATTTAGGATGTTTGTAAAGGTTGAACCTCTCCCGTTTGGCACCCTGGGGACCTGACCAGTGCCAAATCAGAGAATTTGCCAAACCAAGGGGAGGCCAATATTGTCTAGCACCATTACCGACACTTCCACTGCTTACTGGGCTCTTAGAAAGCATGTAGGGGTAAGTTAGAGCTAAATAACAGCACAGAACACAGAGCCAGGACTGGAGGCTATAAACAATTTTAATGGGACCATAGGAAACTTGACCACAGCAAATGGAAAGCAGCTTGGGTGACAGTGATCTTGAGTTCATGATTCTAAGGAATGGTAGAAGGGAGAACAGCAAAATAGACAATGGATTTCAGGAAGGCAGATTTTAGTAAACTTAGAGAGCTGGTAGGCTAAGGTACCATGGGAAGCAAAACTAAGATACTGTTGACAAAGAGCATCTAGACTACATCCAGTTCGGTTGACAAAGCAAGCCGCTTTGTTGACATGACAGTGTAGACGTAAAGCACAGTGTAGATGCAATAATGCCTTCTGTCAACAGAACTGTCGACAAAAAGCATTATTCCTCATAGAATGAGGTTTACAGCCAGACAAAACTGCTGAGTTCTGTCGATGTTATGTCGACAGAACTCAACGACAGTGTAGATGCAGGGATACAAAAGTGTACTTTTGTCGACAAACCCTGTAGTCTAGACACAACCAAAGGATGAATAAGGCAAGGGCAAACAATACAGGTATACAGGTGCAAGATTAGAAAGGCAAAGGCACAAAATGAGCTCAAATTAGCTACAGTCACCTATCAGAGATTACAATTTTTTGGGTTTTTTTTCCCCAAGATCTCTTGTGGTAAAAAAGTTTGGAGTAAGCCCCTGGAAGAAGTTCCCAAGTGAATCTTTCTGGGTTTGAAAAGGGTTTTTCCCCCCAATGTGTGGTGGCAGCATACTACCTAAGTGACCTTGGAAGTTTTTAAGCAGAAGCCTATAAAGGCAAGGAATTTTTAAAGTCTCTTGTGGGCCGCCACCTTCTGCATTCCGAGCGCCAGAATAGGGAATGTCCTTGATGCTGCATCATCCTGTGGATGTTGAATGAATGATAAGAAGTGGGATTTTTGTAAGCAGCGACTTAGGAACACAGATCATACTGAAAGCTAATGGGACTTATGCCAAGTCATGTTTGAAAATCTCATCCAAGAACCAAAATACTAAAATCCACAAAAAACACATGCAAATCCAAGAAAAAACAGGATGGACTTACAAGATCAGTGGAACACAAATCCTGAGCTGGACCAAGAAGATCAGCTGTAGTAAGTAGGTTTTGAGCCACTTTAGAGATAATCTTGCTCAAGACTGACAATCTGGTCTAGTGGAAGGAAAAAAAAAATCAATCTTATTGTAATTGTTTAAAATAAGCAATGCAGAACTTTCTCTTGTGCTATTAGGTTACTTCTCTATTTAAGTTTACCACATGTATTCTACTATACAAAGAAAAATAACTAACCAGAAGAGAATCAGTTACAACTTGCAGAAGAAAAGTAAAGGGCAGCAAAAATTAGAATTAGTACTTAGTTGTCTGAAGTTGTTTCAACAGATTTTTTTTCTAAAACTCATTTTTTTTTCATGAAAACAACATTAATTTCATAATATTTGGGTTTTCAGTGAAAATTTGAAAATTCCAAAAATCAAACATTTTTCAAAGTTGGTGGTGGTGAGGGAAATGTCTAATCAATTCTATTAATGCTGGTGCTAAGATGAGTAAAAAAGACTTTAATAAATAGGTATGAGGTTGAACAGTATTAAAAATGGCAAGGAGAAATAGAAAAGGATGAGGAATAAAAAACAGAAGATTTAGCTGAAATGCTGGATGTCTTTTAAAAATGTTAAATAGAACAATACAGGTATTTAAAAAACTAGGAAATACCTCAAACCATTATAACAATGATTGTAGGCTGACCAGAAAATTTCTGGTTTAGGAGAAATGTAGACATTAAAAAAATATTCCAGTGTGCATTGAATAGTTTTTTTAAAAATGTCCACAAACCAGAAATTTTAAAAACCAAATCGTTGTAGAAACCCTGATATGTATGGTGGTTCTGAAGCAATATGTAATCTGAAACTCAGGAGATGCCACCTGAAATTGACATGATTCTCATCATTTTCACTTGAATAGTACTGTAAAACTGACAACATTGTCAGTCAACATCTCTCAGGTTCTATTGCTCCTGGACAGCTTTCCCATGAAGTTCAGGGCTTCCAGGTTCCTGGGCCAGCTACACAATCTGTAAGCGGTATGGTTGCCAGTCCACATGCTACAACAGTTCCAGAGCTGTGGATTCTGGAAGCCAGTCCCAGGACTTCCAGGCTCCATCACAGGCTCCCTTGAAATCTCAACATGGCAAGCTGCCCTAAAGCTTTGGACTCTGGGAATTTAAGATCCCTGACTGTTGCGCAGCTCACACAGTCCCTTGGAGTCATGGATCCTGGAAGTTGTTAGATCCAGGAATCTTGGACAATCTGCATGGCCAGGCTGACCCTACAGCTGTGGACTGTCTAGAAACCCGCCGGGGCAGTCCACATGACAGGACTGCCAGAGACCCTAAAAGCTAGGGATAACAGCAAAGTGCTGCACTGGGTTGCACTGTAATGAAAGTTCATTGAATCTGGACCACATTTGAAAACTTTTTGTATTCAAGGAAAAGATGTTTTCCAATTGAACTTTTTAGCCAAGGACATGATTTGTCATGGAGGTCACAAATTCCTTTTCTAAGGAATCTCAGTGACTTCTTCAGCTTCAGCAATCAGCTGCTGTGGTTGGAACGGTCAACTCCTCCCCCCGGGGTTATTTTTAGTAAAAGTCACTGACTTCCATGAATTTTTGTTTGCTGCCTACAACTTATTCATGGCTTTTACTAAAAATAACAGTGACAAAATCTTTACCTTAACAATAGTTTTTGATAACTCATTCAAATTGAATAAGATGTGTAATAACAGCTCATGGATTGAAAGTTAGCCAAGTAACCATAAATGGGTAGTGTTAAAGTATCAAATGTACATAATTTGGAACCAGGCTCTTAAAATCTGTTGGAACTGCACTTATGCATTTATTTAACTGAAGTCTTTGGGCACAATTCACCTCTAGGTATTGCATTTCATTTCTATGCATACATGATTTATTTTCAGCTTTTCTAATGAAAACTGAAGTACTGATTGACACAAATATAGATTAGAGATATAGTTGCATGATCAAATGAAATATTTAAATTAATCACTAATTCAGCTCATGATGTTGAAAAACACTATTTCTGGTTGCAGGAAAAAAAAAAAAAAAAAGGTTTTGTAAAATAAGTACATATGAACAGGAAAGACATTTTCAGCATCCAGCAAATTCACTTGAGGAAATTCAAAATCATGTTTTAACCTAGGCATAGTTTCAGGCTGGGAAGAACAGGGGAAAACAGCAATAGAAGGGTGCAGTTTAAAGATATACCAGTAAATCCTTCACTACTAAAAATCTCCCAGTAAGAGCTAGATGAAACATTTGATTTTGAGAGCTGCTGAGCACCCCTTCTCTCTCATGGATTTCAATTAAATTTGTGGTTGCTGCACACCTCTTACAATCAGTTCTAGGACTGTTACGGTCAATTATTGGAATTTTTAACCCAATCTTGAAAAGATTTAGGCATGTTTAACTGTATCTATTTTCAATAGACCTACTGTTATCAATGGAGCTATTTGTGCAAAGATTTAGGCACTGGAAAGCCTTTCAAATTTCAACCTATTTTGTACTAGAACAGAAAGATGTTACTGTAATGAAAATACCTCAACAGGTTCTTTTGGTTGATGTAAGTTAAGTTTTCTTTGTAAAACAAATATCTGAAACTTCAGAGACTGATACTCTCTCTTTAAATGCAGAATAATATCTTGGGCTTCTTTCATTTTGGCCTTTTCCTCTTGTAAAGCCAGAGCTAGTGCTCGATTGTTTGCTTGAAAGCTTTTCAGTTGTGTAGAACTATTTGCTGTAAGAAAATAAATAATACTTAAAAGTGATAAAAACAAGCTTACGGAAAAATTGTGGAACAAAATAGTAAAGCATCTTACTTGCTATTTTGCATTTTGTAGTCAAGACCTGGTTTGTTTTACCCAACTTGGCCCATTTTTGATTTCTTTTCTCTTTCATTCGTTCTTTTATATCCTCCAGACTGTCCTTAAATGGCCTTTTCAAGCATTTTTCTCCACCCATCTTCTAAGAAAATATAAATGCAAATAACTGATTAAAACATTGTAGAATATACTTGCAAGCACTAGTTTACATGACTTCCTGCACTATGAAAAAGTTCATCCTAGCTGAATCACAATGAGTTCAGATAATTACTCAATACAGACACAGCTATATTTATAAGCTGTGGGATTTTGCACTTTTATTAAGATCTAAAAATAGTTAAACTGTAGAAGACGCTTGAAAACAGTGACTTATAACCTCACTATCAGTTGCTCGACTGAACTGGAACTTTCCCCCTGAAAATATTGTGCCTAATACTCCTACAAAAATCTCACCGGGGAAGTAGCCATGTTAGTCTGTAACTTTAAAAACAAGAAGTCCTGTGGCAACATAGGGTGTGTCTGCATTGCACTGTTAGTTTGGGATAACCAGCACTATTTCGAAATAACCATGTAAGCGTCTATCCAGCCATTCCGTTATTTCAAATAGTTTCGAAATAATGGATGGCTTATTCCAAAATCTGTAAACCTCATTCTATGAGGAATAACGCCTATTTCGAAATAGCTATTTCAAAATAAGGTGTGGGTAAACGCTCCACTGCTGCTATTTCGAAATGGCCTCTCACCTGGGCCATTCTAAGTTATTCCTTCTCAGTGCCTCCTGGGGCTCTAAATCAAGATAGCATGTCTACATTAAGGAAGCCTGCCTTGGGCTAATTTTAAAACTTCCCTGCAGTATAGACGTGCTATTTCAAAATAAGCAACTTAAAACAACAGAATAGCTGGGTAGACACTCGCATTGTTATTTCAAAATAGTACTAGTTATCCCGAAATAACGGTGCAGTGTAGACACACCCTATGTAAGGATGTTAAGGACTAGTCGACTATCTGATAAGCAAATGCTTATCAAGTAGTCAGTCGACTAGTCGATTTCCCCTCCCCTTGCTGCCTCTATTTGATAGAGGCAGCAAGGGGTGGGGGGAGCAAGAAGGGGTACTTCAAAGCGGCAGCACTGCACAGCTGATCCCAGGCTCAGCTGTGCTGTGCTGCCCCTTTGAAAAGCTACCTTGGCATTCAAAGTGGCAGCGCCACATGGAGTCCGGAGTCATCTGGATACTCCCCCAGCTGACCCTGGGCTCCGCACAGAATTTCTGCGGAACCCAGGATCAGCTGGGGACTCTTGTACATTTCAAAGCTGGCACACCCGAGTGCAGCCCGGAGTCAACAGGACTTCCCGCTGGCCCCCCGGGCTGGATGTGGAGTTCCGCATTCCTCCTTTGAAATGTACAAGAAATGCGGAAGTGCATTGGAAATTCCATTGACTACTCAACTAGTAAAATAACCGATAGTTAACATTCCTAACCTTATGTTGCCACAGGAATGATCATTCTTAAAGTGACCACTTTAAAGCATAGCTTTGGCCTTGCACAGAACACATCTCCATTGTCTATAGCAGTGTTTTTTAAACTGTGTTCCACGGCAGTCGGAGGTGTGCCATGGAGAAGAGAATTCAAAATGGCCACCCTTAAAGGGGCAGGCTACCTTTTATTGAAGGGGGGAAAACACACCCCAAAAAAACAAACAAAACGTTCCCCGACCCTTTTCCCCCCCCGACCCATTTTCCCTCCTGACCTCCCCCCCCCCCCAACGAAAAATCCTTGGTGTTCCTCATAAAAAAATATTGTTTGGTGTTCCTTGGTCTTAAAAAGTTTAAGAAACACTGGTCTATAGTGACCTTCATTGTATGTTAACAAATTAGGTTTTAGACCCCACAAAGTACAGTAAACTTCCGATAATCCGGCACCTTTAGGACCCAGGGGGTGCCGGATTATCAGATATGCCAGACTATCAGAAGGGGGGGCTATGATGGGTCTGGGGTGGGGGGATGCTACCCCAGACCCCCTCATAGCCCTACCTTCTGATAGTCCAGCTCTGCCCCAGTAGTCCCTGATTCAGCCGCTGCTAGTCAGTTTCAGCAGCGGCTGAATCGGGGACGCCTGCAGCACAGACCGCGCCGCGAGACCAACCCATCAGCACCCCAGCTGCTCTTGGGGACGCCTGGGTCAGAGCAGCTGGGGTGCTGACGGGTTGGTCCCGCAGTGCCACTCCTCGGCGCTACTGGACCAACCCGACAGCACCCCAGCTTCTCTGCCCCAGGTGTCCCCAAATCAGCCGCTGCAGAAACTGATCAGCGGCTGACTCCAGAAAGCCAGAGGCAGAGCTGCTCTGCCCCGGGCTTCCTGGAGTCAGCCCTGGTCCGTTTCAGCAGCGGCTGAATCAGGACGCCTGGGACAGAGCAGCTGGGGCGCTGCTGGGTTGGTCTGGTAGCGCCAAACCATGGCGCTGCGGGGACCAACCCAGCAGCACCCCAGCTGATCTGTCCCAGGTGTACCCAAGTCAGCTGCTGCTGAAACTGACCAGCAGCTGATTCCAGGAAGCTGGGGCAGAGCAGCTCTGTCTCGGGCTTCCTGGAGTCAGCCGCTGGTCAATTTCAGCAGCGGCTGAATCCGGGACAGCTGGGGTGCTGCTGGGTTGGTCCCGCAGCCCCGAAGGGCAGCGCTACTGGACCTACTCGGCAGCACTCCAGCTGTTCTGCCTCCTGCTTCCTGGATTCAGCACTGGTCAGTTTTAGCAGTGGCTGAATCGGGGAAGCTGGGGGCAGAGCAGCTCCAATGGTCCGGCTGCCCGGAGCACTTTTGGGTTCCTGATGGTGCCGGACCATCAGGAGTGCCGGACCGTCAGATGCCGGACCATCGGAGTTTTACTATATTGTGTGCCCTTGTAACTTTTAGTTACAGCAGGGAGCTTGTTGCGTACTCCCCAGCTTCAGCAGCTGTCCAGCTTGCACAAATCCGCAGGTGAAAACAGACAAGGGAAGACATGTTTAAGGAGCAAATGGAGTGGAGGAATATATTCCTGGAGGAGATGCAAGCAGAGCAGCAGGAAAAGAGAGTGTGCAGGGAATTAATTGCAAGCAAAACACAGGAAAATGTCTTTTCGTTCCTGATGGCTATGATGGAGTGCTTGGCAGCATGTCTGGACAGGAACCCTCCCACCCCTGTGCAGAACAACTTTCCCTCTTTACCCTGTTCCATAACCTCCAACCCCAGGGGCCTCAGGACACGGGGGGGGGGGGGGGGGGACTCAGGGGTAGCCTCATACACACCTGCAGACCCTCAGGAGGCAAAAGGCTGTTGTCATGGGATAAGAGGGAAGGTCCTTTTGTGCACTGATAACTGGTTAAGAGACAGGAAACAAAGGGTAGGAATAATGGTAAGTTTTCCGAGTGGAGAGAGGTAACTAGTGAGGACCCCCAAGGGTCTGTCCTGGGACCCATCCTATTCAACTTATTGATAAATGATCTGGAGAAAGGGGTATACAGTGAGGTGGCAAAATTTGCAGAGGATACCAAATTGCTCAAAATAGTTAAGACCAAAGTAGACTGTGAAGAATTTCAAAAAGATCCCACCAAACTAAGTGACTGGGGAACAAAATGGCAAATGAAATTTAATGTTGATAAATGTAAAATAATGCACCTTGGACAAAATAATCCCATCTATATATACAATATGATGGGGACTGAGTTCTAACCTAGTCAATAGACTCCTAAACCTTCCCTTTAAACACCCAAAAGCACATTCAACCACCACTCTACACTTGCTTATCCTGTTGAACTGTTCTTTACTGTGATCCAGGCTGCCCGGTACATCTTCATGAGCCACGGAAGCAAAGAGTAGGCTGGGTCACCAACGATCACTATTGGCACGTCCACCTCCCATATTCTAATTTTCCAGTCTAGGAAAAAAAAGTTCCAGCTTGCAGCTTTCTGGAGGAGGAGTTTCTCAAGGTGTGCACCTTTTCCAACCACCCCAGTGGTCATCACCTACAGTCCCCAGCCTAAACCCCTGTAATGCATCATTGACAATCTACCACCTAGTCTGGAAAACACACACACACACACCTTGGAGACAAGCCAGTACTTGCCTACAGACAGCTCCCAACCTGAAGCAAATACTTACCAGCAGCCACACATCACACTACAGATACTCACCCAGGAACCTACCTATGCAACAAACCCCATTGCCAACTCTGTCATCATATCTACACAAGTGACACCATCACTGGACCTAATCACATAAACCACATCAGGGGCTCATACATCTGCACATCCACTAACGTGATATATGCCATTAAGTTCCAGAAGTGCCTCGCTGCCATGTATATTCACGAAACAGGACAGTCTCTGTACCAAAGGATAAACGGACACAAATCAGACATCAGGAATGGTAACACACATAAGCCTGCAGGGGAACATTTTAACTTCCCTGTTCAATAATGGACTTAAAAATAGCCATTCTTTCTACAAAAGAATTACCTCCTCCCCACCCTTGATGTCAGAGGAAGACATCTGAACTGGAGTTCATTTACAAGGTCAACTTAGGCTTGAATGAAGACTTTAACTGGTTAGTGCACTACAAAGGTAACTTCCCTGCTTTTGTTATTTACATTTCTACATCACATGCTATGAATGAGACACATCCAGCCTGACGTAACTTAATTAACATTGGTCCTACAATTGACAGGTAACTTCTTTTGCTGTTATATATACCCTGGATTCCATAATTTCCACTCCAACTCATCTGATGAAGTGGGGTTTACCCATAAAAGCTCATGATCTAATAATTTGTTAGTTCTAAGATGCCATAGGACTGCTAGTCATTGAATCAGAATACAGGAGGTCCCCACTTTGCAATCGCCCGATTTACGACCTTTTCCGTAAGTGCAGAAGGGGCTGAAATCCCCCGACTTACATCCTTGGCCCCGCATTTACGACGGCATAAGACGCCTGTCGTAAATGCGGACTCGAGTTACGACACCCCTGATTTGCGACGCTATCCCCGGAACCAATTGTGTTGGGGGCAGACTGTATGATGACAGCCTTGCGGATAGAACACCTTAAAGTTGTGAGACCCATGTTCACGTCCCTGCTTTGCATTAGGCAAAGGGGAGAACAAACCTTTATCTCCCACATGCTGGATGTTTCCCTAACCATGGGGCTAAACATGATAGGAGTCAGCATTTTCTCATTTGGCTGTTTTATGAATTGTGCCAGAGTCCTCTTAGGATTCAAAACCCTCCCCATTCCCCAATAAAATAATTGGGGGCCCAGACTATTAGTATCACATTAATGGACAGTACGGGGGCAACTAAAACAATATTTTCCAGCAAATAAACTATTTGGCCAAAAAGTGCTTTTCTGCAGGCTCTAAAGTTATATCTATACTACAACTAAACACCTGCAGCAGGGTCCAGGTAAGCAAATAAGGCTTATGGGACCCAGGCTAAGGCAGTGATCCCCCAACAGTGGGGCAGAGAGGAATGTCCAGGGATGAAGGTAGGTGTAAGGCCCAGGCCAACCTCCAAGCCTTCAAGGTGAATGGAACCCAATTGGGGATGCCAGACTCTAACACCAACAGTCACTGACAGAGCCTACTCCTACAGATTACCTCATCTCCGACTCTGCTCTCAATTTCACCCCCAGCCTCTGGGCCTAGGCTCCACATTCAACTGCATGACTGCAGCCCAGCTCCTGCCCCAACCTCAGTCTCAAACCCCAAGCACAGCTTCAGTCCTGGACTTGACTGCAGCCCTCAGCCTGAGATTGACAGCCCTGCTTTCAGCCTGAGTGGTAGACTGCAGCTGCTGGGGTACAGACAGATCACATTTTGGGGTAAGGTGGGGAGGGAAAGAGAGCACAATGTAAAAAATTTGGGGACCATTAGGCTAAGGGGTTGTTTAATTGCATTGTTTGTAAACGTTCATGAGTACCTTAGATATATGTATATATGGGGGGGAAGGGGGCGGAGAGGGGAGGGGAGACACGACACCACCTTGTTGGCTGTCAGCCTCAGTCCACAGACTTTGGCTCAAGCTATGGTACTAAAGATAACAGTGTAGACATTCTTGCTTGGCCTCTGAAACCCAGCAATGGAAGCGCATCTATGCCAGAGCTATTTTATATTGTTGTTTTAGTGCTAGAGTGCAAGCCCAAGCCTGTACACCCAGGCTTTGAGACTCACTGCTGTAGCAGGTTGTTTTTTGTTCTCCCCACTGATGTACCCTCATAGGGTACAACTGAAAAAAAATCTACAAAACTGGAAGACCAGTATACAGCTGTGTGCTCAAAAAAAGGGGGGTGCAGTTATGATTTGTGAAGTAGAACATAATTGATGGCGGTCCTGGAAGAGAGAAAAGCCTTGCTTTCCTTTAAAAAAAAAAAAAAAAGAAAAGAAAAGAAAAAAAAGAACATATTAGAAAGGCAAGATCAGAAAATTGATTTCTTCAAAGATTAGTCAATTAAAAATCATTAATAGTTTCCCTTTATGTATGAGAGAGCAATACAGTAGGGATGTAATAGTGTAGTTGATTAACGGATTAACTAATAAGCAAAAGCTTATAGGTTAATGCTATAGACTATACACATCCCTCCTCCCCACCCTTCACCAATAAATGTTTTAGCAGGTTGGCCAGCAGCCCAGCTCAGTCCTGGCTTGCGATAAGTCTGGGACCTACCCCTGTGGCAGCTTTGCATTTAAAGTGTATTAGGAGCCAGATGGGCAGACAGCCCAGCTCAGTTCCAGTTGGTGCTGGATCCGGGAGGTCAGACTCCTCCCCTCCCTTTATCAGGGGCAGCAGCACAAGGTGACAGGCATCCAGTCCATAAGGGGAGCTGGTTTTTAAACTGGCTCTCATTGCAGACTAGCTCCCGCCTGGCACCCCACACTGATGACAGCCCCGCCTCGGAGACTATAGAATAGTTGACTAGCCAATAAGAATTAATGAGGTTACTCAACTATTCAATTAAATGATATTTAACACCCCTACAATGTACTGCGGAGACGGAGGCCAGAAGAGCAGCTGCCAGCTTTAGTTGATTTTCTCCAAATGGTCTGACTAAACTGCATCATAAACCCCATCTGTGGGACCCAGGCTTTGTTTCCAAGCCCATGCTTGAGTATTCACATTGCATTGCACACTTGGGTTCACAACTGCTGGACCTGGTTCTCACAACTCTGTTAACACATCCAGCACTACAGACTCTAGTCTGTCACTTGACCTGCAGCCACACTGCCAAATGCCAGGGCTTAGATATGAGCCAGAGACCACTCAGGCTCAGCCTCTGCCCCAGAAGCAGGGGTGAAAGTAAGCAAGTGCGCTTCGGGGAAGTAGCTCCAGCAAGAGCCAGCAGGCAGTACCCGGAAGAAATTTTAAGTCACTTTCACCACTGCCTAGGAGGGTGCCTCGACCCCTGCCCAGCTCGATGTGTGTGAGGAAAAGGGCGCCTGGGCTAAGTCAGCGCCACCGAGCCACCCCACAGAGCTAGAAAGGCGCCTGCGGCCCCCTGAAGCCGCGCCCTGCATCCAAGGGCCGCGCGCAGAAAGGCAGCTGCGGAAGAGACCGGTGGTGTCGCCCGCAGTGCCGGGCACGGAGCCGGTGCTCCCCGAGCCAGGAGATTGGGCGGGACACGCCGGGTGGGGGGGGGGGGCTGCAAAGGCCAGGGCCCCGTTTAACACGCGCCGCCAACTCGCTGTTACGCGGCCCGCCCGAGGGGTTACAAGAAGCGACACCCCGGTCCCGTCCCTCCCTATCGGGCCCCACCCACCTGCGCTGGCCCCGCAATCCGGGCGCCCCAGCCTTGAGGCCCGCGCAGCGGCGCCCCGGCCCCCGGCCCGCACCCGTGCAGCAGCGGCCGCCGCGTCGTGCTCTCCTGCCGGCGGGCGCTCTGGTTGCTTTCCGAACCTGAGCTCAACGGGCTCCGGCGCGCGGACCGTTAGCTGCCTCCTCGCTTCCGGAATCTTCCCAGTTCGAAATTCGCCGCTTCCTCCGCCCATTGGCCGGACGTCACGCGACACGCTTGTGTCACGTCACCGCGCGAAACGAGCGCAACGAATGTGCCAATGTTGCTGTTATCATCCGGGGCCTTCTGCTCCGCCGCCGTCGCCTGTCGTTTGCTCGCCCCCACCGCTAAGCGCGGCCTCCTGGGAGCGGCGGACGCGCGCACGAGCAGCTGCGTCGGCGCCACGCCCGTGCGTTCCGTGCGCCACGGCCCTGGCACCAAGAGCCACTGATGGAGCCTAGTCCACACGTGGCTGCTGCCCTTCCCCTTACCTAGACTCCCCGCTGCCTTGCACCCGCCTCCCCACAGCCTCCCTGCAGCCCCTGCCTGCACTTTCACCCACGCCCTTCAGTTCATCTTGGCTTAACAAGGAGATCTTGCACGATCTCAAAATAAAAAAGGAGTCATATAAAAAATGGAAACTAGGACAACTAACAAAAGCAACACGGGAATGCAGGGGCAAGATTAGAAAGGCAAAGGCACAAAATGAGATCAAACTAGCTACAGGCATAAAGGGAAACAAGAAGACCTTTTATAAATACATTAAAAGCAAGAGGAAGACCAAGGACAGGGTAGGCCCACTGCTTAGTGAGGAGGGAGAAGCAGTAACAGGGAACTTGGAAATGGCGGAGATGCTCAATGACTTCTTTGTTTCGGTCTTCACCGAGAAGTCTGGAGGTGTGCCTAACGTAGTGAATACAAGCAGAGAGAGGGTAAGTTTAGAAGATAGGATACACAAAGAACAAGTTAAAAATCACTTAGGAAAGTTAGATGTCAGCAAGTCACCAGGTCCTGATGAAATGCATCCCAGGATACTCAAGGAGCTGATAGAGGAGGTATCTGAGCCTTTAGCTATGATCTTTGAAAAATCATGGCAGACAGGGGAGATTCCAGAAGACTGGAAAAGGGCAAATATTGTGCCCATCTATAAAAAGGGGAATAAGAACAACCCAGGAAACTACAGACCGGTCAGTTTAACGTCTGTCCCAGGGAAGATAATGGAGCAGGTAATTAAGGAAATCATATGCAAACCCTTGGAAGGTAATAAAGTGATAGGGAATAGCCAGCATGGGTTTGTGAAGAACAAGTCATGCCAAACTAATCTGATAGCTTTCTTTGATAGGATAACGAGCCTTGTGGATAAGGGAGAAGCGGTGGATGTCATATACCTAGACTTTAGTAAGGCATTTGATACGGTCTCGCATGATATTCTTATTGATAAACTAGGCAAATATAACTTAGATAGGGCCACGATAAGGTGGGTGCATAATTGGCTGGATAACCGTAGTCAGAGAGTTGTTGTTAATGGTTCTAAATCCTGCTGGAAAGGGATAACAAGTGGAGTTCCTCAAGGGTCTGTTTTGGGACCCGTACTGTTCAATATCTTCATCAATGATGTAGATATTGGGATAGAGAGTACGCTTATTAAGTTTGCAGATGATACCAAACTGGGTGGGGTTGCAACTTCTTTGGAGGATAGGGACATAATTCAAAATGACCTTAGCAAGTTAGAGAAATGGTCAGAGGTAAACAGGATGAGGTTTAATAAAGAGAAATGCAAAGTGCTCCACTTAGGAAGGAACAATCAGTTCCATACATACAAGATGGGAAGCGACTGTCTAGGAAGGAGCATGGCAGAAAGGGATCTAGGGGTCATAGTGGACCACAAGTTGAATATGAGCCAACAGTGTGATGCTGTTGCAAAAAAAGCAAATATGATTCTAGGTTGTATCAACAGGTGTGTTGTAAGCAAAACTCGTGAAGTCATTCTGCCGCTCTACTCTGCACTAGTTAGGCCTCAGCTGGAGTACTGTGTCCAGTTCTGGGCGCCACATTTCAAGAAAGATGTGGAGAAATTGGAAAGGGTACAGAGAAGAGCGACAAGAATGATTAAAGGTTTAGAGAACATGACCTATGAAGCCAGGCTTCATGAACTGGGCTTGTTTAGTTTGGAAAAAAGAAGATTAAGGGGGGACATGATAGCGGTTTTCAAATATCTAAAAGGGTGTCACAAGGAGGAAGGAGAAAATTTGTTCCTCTTGGTTTCTGAGGACAGGACAAGGAGTAATGGGCTTAAAGTGCAGCAGGGGAGGTTTAGATTGGACATTAGGAAAAAATTCCTAACTGTCAGGGTGGTCAAATATTGGAATAAATTGCCAAGGGAGGTGGTGGAATCTCCCTCTCTGGAGATATTTAAGAACAGGTTAGATAGACATCTGTCAGGGATGGTGTAGACGGAGCTTGATCCTGCCTTGAGGGCGGGGGGCTGGACTCGATGACCTCTCGAGGTCCCTTCCAGTCCTATTATTCTATGATTCTATGATTCTATGATCCCTGGCCTGCACTCTTACACCCCTGGCAGCGTGAAAGAATGAGTTTCCTCTACAGCCCTGTTTCTCAAAATGGGGACAGCGGGGTGAGGGGGAGGACACCGAGCCCCTAGCACTGGAGCCTGCTGGGAGGGGAAGGAAGTAGAGGGGACCCCCAGGAGCACCCTCCCCAGCAAGCGGCATCTGCCACTCGCACACACCTTCCCCCAACACCCTGCCCCCTCTCCTCTAACACCTAGGGATACAGGCCTCTCTCCCTGTGGTATGTCACCGCTGCCGGAGGGAAGCTGAGCCATGGACCGTTCAGAGGCAGGTCTGGCTCCATGCTTGGAGTGCTGTGGTGTCCTCAAGAGTAACTAGAGCACACAGTGAAAAGGCTTTGCTGTCCCTCAAGGAGATAGGGAAAAGAGAAGAGCCTGAGACAGGACTGTACATAGGGTCCCTTTTAAGCATGAGCCTCAGATAACCTCAGGCAGCAGCTACGGGAAGTCACTGCTGCCCTGATGCCCTGCCTGAAGTACTTCCGGGTGACCTTAAATGTGATTCAGCGTCCAATGAGTGTGGACGCTTTATTTCGAAATAGCTCAGCACCATTTTGACGAGCATATGCTGTGTAGCCACACTATTTCAAAATAAGCTACTTTAAAATATAAATTTTGAAATAGCTTGTTCTGAAATAAGAGTGCCCTTACTATTTTTCATAGAACCCCACTGTTCCTGGAAGCTTAAAAAGCCACCTACTTCTCTTAAGACAGCCTAGTGGGAACAGTGCTGTCTTAAGTATTTTGTTAGCCTATAACTTTCGGCCTTTTGAGGAAAACATGGGATTTAGTGCTTATTTTGAAAGAGGACAGTTCTCAGCATCTCTGAAGAATAAAAAATTGGTGGATCAGCTTCTCCTTAAGGGTAGATTTTCAGTAATGAAGCCTGCTGAAAAAATAATCCTTGTTATTTAACTTTCATCACACTCCACAGTCCATTCCTGTAAAATGAGATAATGTCTTTGATTACATCCTCTTGTCCAATTTGGACTAGCTAACCTGTTTAACTTGAAGCTGTTTCCTGAGCTGTAGAGATCTGGAAACGTCTAACCCATGAAATTCAAATGAATGATAACATATTAGTAATGAAATAAGTGACTCCATCCTGGTGGTAGGTACAGCCAGTCTCCGAATTGCAAACGGTCGAGTTACGACCTTTCTCATTTATGACCAAAGCTCCCATGGAGCGGTCGTACAGGCAGTCCCCGAGTTATGAATGCAACCTGAGCTTACGAACAGCGCGGTTGCTATGTAACTAAATGGGGTCCGAGTTACAAACAGATCGAGTTACGGCCAAGTGTGTGGTCCATAACTCATTCATAACTCAGGGAGAGGCTGTATATTGTTTCTCTCAACCAAAGATAACTCCATGTTTGTGCCACTTGATTTTTTTCTAGAAGATGTTCTACAATGATTGTTTTTCTGTTTGCCCATTTGATGGTAGATATAGGAACTATAAATTTGTGACAGAAAACCACCACTATATTCAAACTGTTGGAATTTTTGTGATTAGTGTATTGTTGGAGATCAGTTTTGCAGATATCCCATGTTGAATTACTCATTATTGTGTACCTATTAGCGTTTTTCTGTTTCTTAATCTCCATTTCATAATAGTGGACCTGATTCTTCTGTTGCTTACACAGATTGTCGCTATTGTAACACTGCTGATTTCAGTAGAAAAATGACGAGCTCACTTTGAGCCTGTATTTTATGATCTAATAAAAATGACTTCAGAGGTGAGATAGCTTGTCATGAACGATCATGAACTTTTTAGAATTTGACATGCAATACCGTAAGCCAATTGAACATGTTAGTTTGTGTTTTTTAAATTGTGAATTCACATAGGATCAAAACAGCAGAACTCTGGTTCTGCATGATATGTGGGATCTGAGAGGAGTCAGCTACAGTCACTCAATTAGGGTGCATTTCAAAAAATGGGACAGTCAGTCCCCAAAGCTGGTGGCTATTCCAATATTAATATTTACTAAGCCAGCACAAAACAATTTGGCTACCTCTACACTGCGGAGGTATTCCACGTCTTTTGAGCAATCCTGTTATTTAAAAATATAATGGGCGCACTAGTCTGACGTAGTTGTAAACCTCATTCCATGAGCGGTAAAGGACATTTCAGAATAACACTCTATTTTGAAATTTGGTCCTGTGTAGACAGCGCCAAATTTCGTACTAAGCTATTTTGAAATTTACTCAAAATAAGCTATGCAATTTGCATAGTTCAAATTGTGTAGCTTATTTCGAGCTACAGGTGCAGTTTAGACGCACTCCTTCTATATTACTGTGGAGAAGCGTGGCGCCAGGGCAACCCCCCCTTCAGGCCACGCAGGGCCGCTGCTCCTCCCGTCTGTCTTCCCTCACCCGAAGTCTATGTCCTTTGTGCTCCCCTATCACCCGGTGTCCTGCCCCGAGTCCGGCAGGGCCGGTCCACCGCTAGGATTGACTTAAGGGCGTCCGCGCCAGTGGGGGACCGTAGGGGGGCTCAGGCCCGCCCTCACTCCGAGCCCTGACCCAGGGCCCTAAGGTCTGGGGGAATCTGCCCCCAGCCCTGGTTGGTGGGGGCAGGAGTCCCCTAAACACACCAACCCCCCGGGTTCCAGCACCATGCCTTGGGTCGCTTCCTACCTCCCTTGCCGCGTCGCCGTGACGGCTTGGTCTTGAGGGTCTCCACAGCCGGGGCCCGAGATGCCTCCCTCAGGCCGCCCGATGTTCTCCTGCTCGTCTCCCCCTCTGCTCTCGCGGCGGCGCTCCCTTTGAGCGTCCCTCCGCGATGAAGTCTCCAGTCGCGGGGCGGGGCTGCCTCCTCCGCCAGGTGGGGCTGTCCCACCGAGGCGCCTGCGCCATCTGGCGCTGCGGGGCCCTAGCGGCTCCCCATACTTCCTGTCCGGCCGGGGCTCACTTGTGCTCGCGCTCGGTCCCGCCCGCGGCAGAACAAGCCGCGCAGGGCAGAAGCCGGCGCGGAGCCACTGCTTCTCCCCAGAATGCCGGGTCCGTGCGGGGCGCCGGCGCTGCCCCGTCACAATTACCTTATGGTTAATTGGAAGACCTAACAACACAGTTCCCTTAAACTACATAGCCTTACGCTTCCATCCATGTACCCCAGTCAAATAAAGTTCTACCTGTCCCAAAGAATTAGACACATTACCTTCCGAGTCAATAAATATTTCAGACTTTATTCCAAAGAGTAAATTCTTATTAACTTAAACTAAAATTTATTTAAAAAGACAGTGAGAGAGTTTTGGTTAAAAGCTCAATACACATACATACATGAATTAAATTCCTGAGGTTCAGATACATAATAGAGATGTCAATCTTGTACTTGCAAAAAGTTCTTTTAGAATTTAGTGACTATAGTTATAGTCCAAAATACTACATCATATTGAGGGTATTTCCAACCAATGACTGGTCTCTCAGATCCTTATGGCTTAGGTTGGGGTGGCCAACGCACGGCTCACAAGCTGTATGCGGCTCTTCGATTAAAAAAATGCAGCTCCTGCTGGTACTGCTCAGGCCGGCGGCTCTGTGCCACATTCCAGCGCTAGCTCATGGCAAGCTGCTCAGCACACGCACCCCAGCTCGCACGTGTTCAAGGCCAGCCATTCAGCACACATGCCCCAGCACCTGGAGAGAGATGCGCGTGGCTGTAGCGGTGGCGGCTCTGGGACCTGGACATTAGGATATGGCGGGGGGAGAGAGGGGTATTGGGTGCACAATTGAGGGGGCACAGTCCCATAGCTGTGCACCACATCTGGGGTTTCAGGAAGTGCACAGGCTGCACTTCCCCTTCCCAAACAGCTGGCATGCTGCCTGAAAAATCAGGTCTGTGGCACGCCAGTGACTTCCTTCCCCCTACTGCCTTCCTGCATGGGGAAAGGGTGGGAGAATAGGAGTCCGGAACCATGCCAGCTCCAACTGCTCAGGAAGCATGTGGCTGTTGTGGGAAGCGAGGAGTGGGCACGTGCTTCCTGAGCAGTTGGAGCTAGCGCAGTCCCAGGAGTTCCACTCCCTCCCCCCACTCACAGGCAGGCAGCAGGGGAAGGAAATCGCTGGCATGTCACAGACCCGGCTGTTCAGAAAATGCACTGGCTGGGGGAGAGGGAAGCAGTGCATGTGCTTCCTGAGACCCCCAGACCTGGCACACAGCTGCAGGATCCCCAGGTACTGGCCCCAGCTGTCTCTGTCCCTTCCCCAGGCCAGACCCCCCCAAAAAAGTACCGTGCCCCAGCACCCTGCCACCTTCCCCAGCAGCCAGCACCCTGCCCCAGCCTCCTGTGCCAGCAGACCCCAGCACCCTGTCCCATGCCCCAGCACTCTGCCCCAGCACCCACAAGCACCCTGCCTCCACCAGCACAGTTGGGACCATATTAGTGAGGCTTAGGGGGTTTTGGAGGGGTTGTTTTTTTGTATCTCACTTGTGTGGCCCTGACTGACTTTTCTGTGGGTCAGTGACCCCTGACTCAAAACAGGTTCCCTGCCCCTCTCATAAATAAAGACAACGCTGAAACATTTTGGGGTTGACATCATATTTTATTTAAAAATGAAGCCTGGCCAACAAGCCCAAATTGGGGCCAAGCCCCCATCTGGCTGCAGCATCATAACACTCCTGCACCCCCCCACATCCCAAAGCTGAGCCTATCATACACTGGAACCCCCTGTCCTGAGCTCTCACATCCCCAAATTCCTGCACACCCACATCCCTAGTCTTCTGCCACAACACTCCTGCACCATCCACACACTGCAAATCTGTGTCCCGAGCCCATCATACTCCCAGTCTCCCTGCCTTGAGCCCCTCATACACCCCAGCCCAAACTCCTGCACCCTCACAGGCACAAGCCTGCGGCTTGCTCAGCACCGCAACCCTCCACCTGACCCCAACACTCTCCAGCCTGGAGCCCCCTCCCTGAGCCAGCATCCTTTTCTCTACTTCCTCCTGCACCCAAATTCCATCCCAGAGCTTGCACCTCTCACCTCTTCCCAGTGCTTTTTTCATGATGGTATGCCCTGGGATGGTGTACCTGCACCTATTTTCCCCCGGCATGGGGGGGGGGGGGTGTTTTTTGTTTTTCTCACCAAAAAACTGTAAGTTACTAGTAGTGAAGCGGTTGAAAAGACTTTTCCTTTGTAGAAATTGATAACAAATTCATGCTGGTCAGGTTTTGACCAGGGTAGGATGGTATTACTTTGAGGACCTACTTTGGGGTGTGGGGAGTATTTTGGATGTAGGTTCTCTATTGTGGGTTCATATGTGATTCATGAACATAATTGGGTTTATGCAAGTGCCAGGCTGGAGAGCTTTGCAGCTTATCACAAGGTCACAGTGCAAGAGGGAACCCAGATTGGTGAGACAGAGGGCTCAGCTGTACATCCGTTTCAGGTGGCACCCTGTAGTGGTGGGGATACACATCACAAGGGGAGCTTGTATTCCTTAGTTCTATTACTTGTTTGGGGGTAGAAAAACTAGTAATGACTAAATGAAGTTGTGCTTCAATTGAAAAGAAAGTCTTTTCAACTGCTTCATTACTAGTGACTTACAGTTTTTTAAAGAATACTGCAAAGGTATAATAAATCCTCGTCTGTCTCTGTTTGCTCTTGTTTTTGATGGTATCACATAACTTTAAAGTGTTTGAGGAGTTATTTTACACCTCCCTTTGTTTTTAAGCATCTAAATGTAAGTTCATATAATCTTCTATTTCTTTTAACGATGACCAAGTTGTGCTCATTTCTGTATCACTCATCATCTTGAGACATTTATATTGTTTGTTACTATATGATTAGATTGTTGTAGGCTACCTCTGCTATATTATTTGTGCTATTATAACATTCAGTCCTTAAGCAGTGAATCTTTCTAGTTCAACTGTCCGTTGTAAGCAATTTTACATTTTGCTCTATGGAGACTGATGCTATCTTCTGTATGGAGTGACCTGGATTAGTTTTCTGCTACTACTTGCATTAACATGACAAAAGAGTTGTTCAAATTATCAGAATTGGTAGAGCACATATAGATGTGCACATTCACTGGAGCTTGATCCAATTTCCATTAAAAACCATGGAAAGACTGATTTTAATGAGAATTGGATTAGGCCTGCGTAATTTCTAAAAGAAGAACATTTAAAAAATTTAATGAGGTTCACCTTGGAGTTTAAAAGGTGATACCTTAGATATTCTCTTCTAATGGGTTTTTGGAAAGCAACGAGGGATATTTTTGCAGTATCAAGCCTTTCTTACTGAACATTTTTTATATCATACAGGACAATTATTGTAATAGCTTCATTTCTAACTGACTTAAAAATCAATACCAAAGACAACCTAAACCATTACATAAACTAAAAGAAAATAGACGAGAAAAAATAATGCCAGTAACTTTAACCATGAGCCTGTAAACATTCTAAATATTTATAATCAGAATTGGAATTTAAGCTGAGTACAGTGCTATTTGCCCAGATAAATTCTAGGCCCAGTCCAAGTAAAATACTTATGAGTCAAACACATTTATTATTTTTCCTTTCTAAAGAAGTGATTAAATATGATGTCAGAATGTAAAATTTTTCCTTATGGCCTTATAAGTGTTGTTCTGAGTAGGGGTATGCTGACATACAAACTCTGCACCAGACAACAAGGAGATAAAGGGTGCTCTTGCATCAAGCAGCTCTTCCCTGCCATAACTACATGGTATGCACAGGCTTGAGAAGGAGCTTAAAAGGAGAGATGGCTACTGTGCAATTCCCAGCCACAAGGAGTCACTAGCACTGAGTCAATACTTCACAACTGGTAGAGAATGTAGACAATAGCATCATGAGGAAAAGTAGCTGTCCAACAGCAACAGCTGGTCTGGAATTTAGGGCATGACAGCAGGAGCAGCTGTAAAGGTTCTGATGCAGTATCGGGGACTCCCCAGGTTTCCCTTATAGGAACTGTAGACTTAGCGTGGTAGCTCTGCTGTGCCAGTGAAACTCAAAAAATGAGCCCTGAGGATAACCCAGAAGCTTTCCTGATAACATTTGACTGAGTGGCAATGGCACTTGACCTGTGGGTCATCCAATTGACTTCTTATGTGATTAGGCCAAAACAGATTGTACTGTAGGGGCTGGTCAAGATTATACCCAAGGAAAAGCTGCTACTTTAACATCACAAAGGAGGCCTTGCAATAAATGCTCCATTGGGAGAAATATCCTTGAGGAGCTCAGCAACATATGGTCACCCAGAAATTAAGAGATCTCTGCTGGAGTTGGTTAAAGTTGGAGATTTGGACTGGAGTCAAGATGGCTGAGCTCATTGTGTTGGAGGCTTGTGCACATACTTCTGCTGAGTATGGGGAGTGGATGTTTAATCACAGGCTACAATAGTTGATGCTGTCTGGCTGATAGAAAATTAGTTGCTGACAAGACTCTGGCAACATTACATGACCACTGCCTGAGGCCAAGGAGGCTCCTAGATTCAAGGAAGAACCAACCATTTTTACTTCGTTGAGTGCTTGTACATGTCAATTCCAGTTAGGTGACTCCCAGAAGTGGGGTCAGAGTTAAGGAATCACTGACTGGAGCGCTGCTCTGCTAAGTACTGAATTGTCTCAGGCATGCTGGGTCATGGCATACGCAGAGGTCAGTGTGTGAACTGAGGATCATTTTGCTGCCATGCAGATTTCTTGTACTGGAACCTGGTCAGGAACTCCACCAAGGAGGCCTGCGCTCTTGTGGAATGTGTGATGTGATCCTGGACAAAATTCTCTGTGATGAGACGGAGAGTCCTTTCCTCTGGTCTGCTACTGCCACAAACAGCTGTTTTGACTTAGAGGAGCTTTGTGTGTTCAATATTACAGAGGAGCTTTGCGTGTTCAATATAAAAGACCAGCGCTTGTTGAATGTCCAGTGAGTAAAGTCTCTGTTCTGTGCTAAGAATCTGGCTGATTTTTTATGGCTTGGGGTTCACCAAGAAGTTGAAGACTTCAGCAGCTCATTCCTTGAATGCCAACTCGTAGGACCTAAAGAAATGACTAAAGGCCTCTCTGGTCCCATTCTTTGTATGAGGCATCTCATTTGAAAGAATCGGGACAGCCCTTAGAAAAAAGTGCAACTGCACATAAATGTATATTAATGATAGTTGATTATGCCACCGATTATGAGGCAATCCCACTGCACACCACCAACACAAAGAGTGTTGTAGTGGTTGTAGTGTTGTAGAAGAAAGACTTTTAGAAGTCTTTGTTCGATTAGGGATAGCTAAGGAAATCCTGACTGATCAAGGCACCAACTTTATATCTTAGCTGCTAAAGGAGGTGTGTGATTTGCTAAAAATAAAAATGCTGGGAATGTTTATCTATCATCCGCAAATGGATGTTCTGGTGGAAAGATTCAACGAGACACTGAAAAGGATGTTAGAAAATTTATTGCTGAGGATGCCTATGATTGGGATCAACTGATTGCTCTCCTGTTATTTTCTGTCTGAGAAGTCCTCCAGTCAACTACTGGATTCTCCCCATTTAAACTCTTATATAGGAGACAGTCCCAGGGAATTGTTGACTACATCCATGAGATGTGGTAATAACAGGCTTCTATGATGAAGATAGTTATAAGGCACATATTGATGCTCAAGGAGAGGCTTAAAATTCTAGGTCCTTTGATAATGAAAACCTCAGTATTCAGTAGACTCAGGAGTGAGCTTATAGCACAGGGCACATATGGGCATATTCAAGCCAGGCAATCGGGTACTTATAAGATACTCACTAAATGCCAAGGATCGTACAAAATAGTCCACAAAGTTAGGTCAGGGAAGTATGAAATCAGGCAGCCCAACAAGAGTAAGCTATCACAGGTTACCATACTAAGCTATGTTCCCTCTCCCCCTGAGCCAGGGCTGGGATTCAAGTGCCCATCTAACCAGATCCAAACCCTATACAGATGGAGTATTATCTCTGTCCAGAACAGGAAGTCCATGTGAGAAACTATTAAAAGAGGAGGTAAGTGGCTATTTTGTATAGTTAAAAATATAATGTATGCAACAAAGCATTCTCTGAGTACTTTCCAATCTTTAACCAAGAAAGGCTCCTGTGTACAATCCAAACTTCCTTTGGGTGCAGAGGTGGAGCCAAAGCTGGCATAACCTATTCATTTATGTCATAACTTCTCCTCTCTGAGCCCTGGAGTTCTGGAATGTCAGTCTTCCCTCAGAAGGCTCATGGACTCAGAGGGCCAGGCTCCTTGGACTTATCCTTGAGTCTTATAGTTTGAAAACTTCATTTACTCCACCTTGCAAGAACTTCAGACAATTCATGTGCGGGGCCTGCCTTGGAGCCATGCAGATGAGTCAGGTTTCAATTAGACTATCCTTGGAAGAATCTCATGCAAGCCAGCAATTTAAAAAAACGCTGTTTGCATTCTGTAGGAATTGTAAAATGGTGATGCTCAAAGATAATTTTAGAGGAAGCTGACACAGCGTTATCTGAGCAAAAAGGTCTTGTGATAACGTGTTGTCACCTGTTTATGGAAAGTTCAACAAAAATCCTATAAAAATAACAATTTGAAAAGACCTAAAGCTAACCAGCCATTCATCCATCAACAAGATTAAAGATAAATTTGAACATCTTATGAGCAGATGTCATCATTCTTTGCACAAGTAAGACAATTTAGTAATCTTTATATTCAGGAATTAGGCCATAAATCAAATAGCTTATCTTTGAAAGTTCTGCTTCATACAGAAAAGTTACTTTAAACCCTCACAAGAACCAATTCAATAAATAATTAATGTATAAGTAAAATCTTTAACTATTTCTCTCATATTATGTGCAGCTTGCCATATTGGCCCCTTAAATTGCAATACAGGCAGTCCCCGACTTACGCGGATCCGACTTATGTCGGATCCGCACTTACGAACGGGGCTTTCTCGCCCCAGAGGTCGAGGTGGCGGATTGCTACCTGCGAGCTCTGGGGCGAGGAAGCCCCATTCGTAAGCTGGTCCCGGTGCCCCTGGTCTGCTGGAGACCGTCTCCAGCAGACCAGGGGCACCGGGCTGAAGCCGCAGCAGCGGCGGGTTCCCGCGCTTCTGAGGCTTTGCCAGAGCAAAGCCTCAGAAGCGCGGGAATCCGCCGCTGCTGCGGCTTCAGTCCCGGTGCCCCTGGTCTGCTGGGGACGGTCCTGGTCTGCTGGGGGGGGCACACTAGCTGCGCCCCCCCCCCCCCAGCAGACCAGGGACACAGGGAGCAGAGCCGCAGCGGCAGCGGGGTGCCGTGCCTCTGAGGCTTTGCTCTAGCAAAGTCTCAGAGGCGCGGAACCCCGCCGTGGCTGCGGCTTCAGTCCCGGTGCCTGTGGTCTGCTGGGGACCGTCCCCAGCAGACATGGGGCACCGGGACTGAAGCCGCAGCAGCGGCGGGTTCCCGCGCTTCTGAGGCTTTGCCAGCAGACCACAGGCACCGGGACTGAAGCCGCAGCCGCGGCGGAGTCCTGCGCCTCTGAGACTTTGCCAGAGCAAAGCCTCAGAGGCGCAGCACCCCGCTGCCGCTGTGGCTCTGCTCCCCGTGTCCCTGGTCTGCTGGTGAGGGGGGGGGGGGGTGGTGTGCAGCTAGACCAGGCTTTTGTTGTGGACCCTGGGGCAGAGCAGCTGGGGCGCTGCCGATTGGTCCTGCAGCGCCACTCTGGGCACTACTGGACCAACCCGGCAGCACCCCAGCTGCTCTGCCCCAGGTCCTGATTCAGCCACTGCTGGTCAGTTTCAGCAGTGGCTGAATCAGGACGCCTGGGGCAGAGCAGCTGGGGTACTGCTGGGTTGGTCCAGTATCGCCGAGGAGCGAGGAGCGGTGCTACTGGAGCAACCCAGCAGCACCCCAGCTGCTCTGCCCCAGGCGTCCCCAAGTCATCCGCTACTGAAACTGACCAGCGCTGACTACAGGAAGCCCGAGGCAGAGTTGATCTGCCCCAGGCTTCCTGGAATCAGCCGCTGATCAGTTTCAGCAGCAGCTGACTTGGGGAAGCTTGGGGTTCTTAAGTTGAATCTGTATGTAAGTCAGAACTGGCGGTCAGTTTCAGCAGCGGCTGAATCTGGACGCCAGTTCCGACTTACATACAGATTCAACTTAAGAACAAACCTACAGTCGCTATCTTGTACGTAACCAGGGGACTGCCTGTAACAACTCAAACAACCTGTGATTTTGAATAAATGGTTGCTAGTACTTTTTTTCTGTTATTCCAAGGAGTTTGGAGCTGCCTTCCAGTGGCATTTTTGACATTTATTTACTCTTCAAAAAACACTTGTTTATATTTATAACTAAAATAACAAATATACAGCAAGATTAAAACAAACATGAGTTAAGAGACACAAAAGACAACATATGTCTCATTCAAATATAATTACTATATAATAAATCATCAGAGCAACAGCATATGTGTCAGTGTTTTTTTCTTATGCATATGTATGATCTCTGAAATATTTTCAACTAGCAGACTTACCTGGCATTGCCTGGGTCTTTCAAGGCAAGCGACTGGTGGTGTGTGTTTTGCAGGACTTAGGCCAGAACTTTGGGGATGTGTGTGTGGGGAAGTGCAGGAGGCTGGGGTTGGAGGAGGACCCAGAGTGATGGTTGTGGGATGAGGAGGGGCTATGGGCAGGGAGTCCAATCCAGCATGGGCCTTTTCTCTCCCCTAGCTTCCCTTAGCCACCAGTGGTCCTTTTTCTCCTGTCAGTTCCTCCCTGGCAGTCAGGGGCCTTTTTTTCTCCCCTCCTTGCTAGTGCTGCAGCCAAGGGCAAGGTGGAGGGAGAGGAGTTTGGGGAAGGAGGACTGCTTACTCAGTGTGCTGGCAGGCAAGCTGTCAGTGCCCCAGCCTTGCTGTCTATGCCCTTGGTGGGATAGCTGCCCCCCCAGTGGATATGCTGCAATATAGTTCTCCCCTGCGGGCTTGCTGCCCCAATAGCCACTCTCATATTGTGTCCCTCCGAACAGAAGCCCCTCCCCCTTTGCATGTTATGGAAAACTGTCCTTTTCCCAGGGCTTCAGGTTCTCCAGCAACAACCAAATACTGACCTTGCTTTAAGTTAGGAGAAGAGGAATCTGTATATCACATTTGGTGACTTTAGTTCTTACTATTTAGGAGAAGTCCTTGAACAAATGGACTCACAGACAAACACACAGACAGACAGATGCACTCTAAAATATATAGGGAGATAATTTGTTGATTTATTATAAATACATTTGACAAAAGATTAATAAGGTTCCGGATCTATAAGGGATAAAATCCTGATAAGAAAACATATGCAATGATCAAATGGGTCAAATACTGCTATCTCTTTTACAACTGGTATAATTTGTTCTTAACACTTTGATTTATATTGAACTAATTTACTACATTTGTTTTAATCAGATACAGTTAAGGTAATACAACTGTTACTCGGTATTCTTGATATTGTACAGATATGAGCGAAGGGGGAACCATAAATCAATAAAATGTATATCAGCACTCCTCCTTAATCGTGTTAATTTTTCCACTGTGTATATATCTTACATTTAATGAAATCATCTGTTAATTGACTAGACCCCAGAGGTTAAGCATGAAGCCAGAAGCAAAAACTCTACACTTTTGAAACAAATTCCCACTGTTTTCAGTTTATAAGATGTCTTGTTGCAGGGGAATAGCTGAGGTTGTAATATTCGTTTCTGTAATAACTATTTCACAGTATATTTGATAACAAAATACCAAGATTATTGGACTCCTAGGTACCTGACAATGCTCTCATTTTCTCCCATTTTTTTCATGAACAAATAGCTGTAGCTGGAAGACTCTAGTAGGTAAAATGCTGTTCTCTAATCTGTTTGGAAGATCTTAACTATGATGAAACTTGATGAAAACAAGCTCTTTTGTAGAGCGAACAGAATATCGAAGTCAAGATCTGTCATTAGGATCTGTGAGCAGAACATTGAACATAGTGCACACAAGGAAATCTTGAATCAAAAAAACACATCCCAACAGTTTTCTGCTTTCATGCATCTCTTATTTTGACATCAATGGAATTGCTCCAGATTTACATAGATGAAATCAGGAGCAGAACTGAATTCTTTCATTTTATTTTGCTCTTCAAACATGTGTGCTTCATGTCTATGTATTGTATAACAGGCTACAATGATGGTGTTATGTGTTTGTAATACATAGCACAACAGGGCCCCAGTCTCAGTCTGGGCTGCAAGCTTGTCATACTAATAAAGAAGGAAGAAGAATACAAATTAATAGTAGCAATCTATTGTGCATATAGATCTCAGGTAAGAAAAAAGGCTAGGTTATTCAAATTTGCTGCTAGCCCAGAACGTTTGGATCAATCAGATTTTAATGAAGTGAGGAACAGCAGTTTTCTTTCATGCTGTGGCTGTATTGCTGTAGTCAGCACAGGACTGTCTGGGGCACAGAAGATTGACTTTCAAATAGCTGATCTCAATAATCACTGTTCAAAGTCAGTAGAAATTGACAGGGACTGACACTCCCTTTGTTCACATCAGGGGTTTGATGCAAACACTTTTTAATGACTTCCATCCGACAAGGAGAAAAGTGGAGAGAAGGCATAAGGAATAATTTATAATTAAGGATGTAAAAAGGAAAAAATGGTAAGCAATCATTACCCAACAAAAGTCCATGCTAACTTCTTCTGGATGCTTGCTTCAATTTTAAAGTATATGTCAGACTGAGAGCACATTCAAATATAATTACTATATAATAAGTCATCAGAGCAACAGCATATATGTCAGTGTTTTTTTCTTATGCGTATGTATGATCTCTGAAATATTTTCAACTAGCAGTGGAGTTGAACTCCACTAATATTGCAAGTGTGTTCCCACTGCTCCCACTCATGTACCATTACAATGGAGCCCCTCATTGAGAGCTTCCTACTTGACAGTATACCTCAACTCATATTAGGAGCTTAATTTCCCAAGACAGAAAGGAAGGCCTGGAAGTATTCTCAACTGAGAGGGAGCAAAATGAAAATGGTAAGGCCATGATGTCATTTCCACATTCCAAGTGGGCCGTTGGAGATTTTTTTAAGTGTATCCTTCTGCCAACATTGTGATTTGTATTTGAATTTTGAAGCAAATCCATCAGTACTGAAAGTTCTAGGCAGTGTGGCAGCTGATAAAGAGACAATGAAAGCCACAGCTGGTGCCAAGTTAAATCAGGACAATATGTTTGATTGACAGGAAGACTCAATAGTGACAGAATTCTGCCATCTTCATGTTATCTTTGTACTTTTCTCTCTCCATAGTCTATTTTTATAATCTTTTAAAGACTATTTCTTATTTTATCATTCTGTTATCTTTGTCTCTAACCATATTATGTTGTCCAAGTTGTACAAACTCATTTCCCCTTGCAATGTCATCAACCTTTCTAGCTGTCACTTCAAATACTCTCCCACATTCCTAATCAAAAGGTTTATCACAAAAGTCACAATTAGAATGTTAAGATATAAAAACTGAGAAAAGTGGCATGATATGAAGATATTGTAGACACAATGCAATATATGCTACAGATCAAAAATGTCAGATTAAGGAGGAGTGTCAGAGTAGAGCTGATAGGGAAATGGAAGTCCTGTCCCATGGGAAATTCCAAGATTTTGAAATTTTGCTTGGTCCTGAATCAGAATGTAAAGAAAAAATTTTAAAGATTTTTGTGAAACAAAATAAACTGAAATATCTTGTTTTGACGTCACTGAAACATGTGCCACCCACCCAAATCAACAGTAAGGGAACTTGATGGGGACAGTCCCAGTAGCAAAGAAGGGAGACACTGGCCAATGGACAATTGGTAATTTCTTCCCCGAGATTCTCTGGCACCAATTGGCCAGCTATCGGGGAGGCCTACAGTGTCTCTCTGGATTTGACTTATTAGATATATTAGTATGCACAGCAGCAGCATAGCAATACATTGTGCTTTAAAGTGTGCAAAATATATTAAAGAACATGAGCTCCTATTCTAAGAAATTTCTAATCGAAAGGCACAAGTAGGTGTAGTACTGTGAGGAGAGATAGTTTGGCAGAGAGGTGCTATACGTAGATTGTAGTTTCTGCAAAACGGGGATTTCTAATAGAACTCAGCAATATCATTTCAAGTAATTAATTTATTGAGCATATATTATTTCTTTTTCTGTTTGTCAACTTTCTCTGTTTGTGAAGAAGCTTGTGATTTTTTTCAAATTCATTTATTTGAAATTGCCTGCCAAATAATGTATATGAATAGTTCTTGGCATATGGAGAGTTTGGCACTGTTAATTTTGAATAGCTAGTAGTCAAAATTTGAGACACAGCTGGTTTTGATTAGACTCATTTCAAAGGCTACTTAGTATTGTTTCTCTTCATTTATTAGACTAGCACATTTATCCAACATTTCTTAGGTCCTTAAGGCAGGGGGCTGGGAGTGTGCAGGAGTCATGGTTGGGAGATGGGGAGGGGCTCTGAGCAGTGTAGTGTGTGTGTGTGTGTGTGTGTGTGTAAGGGAGTAGACAGTGGGGGGGGCAACCCCCCCAATTTGTACCAGGTCTGCTTACTCTTCCCTTTCTTGCCCCTGCCCCTGTCAGGGTGTGAGAGCAAAGTGCACAGACTATCTGCCCCTTTTGCTCCCCAGCCAGAGTGAGGAATGCAGAAAACTATGCACTTTCCCTTCAGTACCTCCCAGCCAGACCCCGCTTCTGCAACCCCACCTCCTCTTCCCCCCAACTTTTTCTCCCGGGCCACAATCTACTCCTGCTCCAGGTCACCACTCAAACTCTCTGTATCCCCTCTCTTCACTTCCTTCAGGTCACAACTCCCTCTCAGATTCTGCACTTCCTCCTGTATCCCTCCTCCAGACCAGAATCCTCTTGTCCACCCATAACCCCTTACCTGACCCTGCACCCCATCCTCTGCCCCAGGTCAGGGGACTGACAAATATTCTGCTCTCCAGGCTGTGTCACTTCTCTTCTAGCCAGTGAGTGTGGTCCTGACCCTCCCCGAGTGGCACACTGGGGGTATCTCTAGACTACAGGCTTACGTCGACATAAGTTTTGTCAACAGATTCTGTTGACAAAACTTATGTCGACATAGAGCGTCTAGACTACATCCAGTTCTGTCGACAAAGCGGCTTGCTTTGTCGACATAACAGTGTGGATGCAAAGGACAGTGTAGATGCAATAATGCCTTCTATTGACAGAACTCTGTCGACAAAAGGCATTATTCCTCGTAGAATGAGGTTTACATACGTCGACAAAACTGCTGAGTTTTGTCGACGTTATGTCGACATAACTCAAAGGCAGTGTGGACTCAAGTATAGTTTTGTCAACAAAAGTCCACTTTTGTCGACAAAACCCTGTAGTCTAGACACACCCTGGGGGAGCAGCATGACTTGGGTTCACATTGCTCCATTTCTCCCACTGCTGTTGGTGATTGGAGGAGCCTGGACCCATGTTGAGGGTATCGTGCTCTCCCACTAGAGTCCCTGGACACCTGGGAACTCTGGCCCAGCACCTTGTTCCTCCCACCCACTGCTTTTGGGAGGTATGTGCCATTGTGCTCATCCGTGTGCCATCCCTGCCAGGGGCCTTTTAAATCACTGGGCTTGGAGCAACCGACCCCTTTGCCATCTCCTGGTCAGTGGGCCTGGCCATAACTAAGCGTGACCAGATAGCTTGGAACACAGAGAGCAGTGTTGTGGACTAAATTCAGATCAAGAAATCACAAAACAAGAGAACAGTCTGGTTTTCATCTCCACAGGGACAACATTTTTAAATTCAAGGAGAAAAAACACAACCTTTTCCTTCTCTTCCCCACCCCGAAACAACAGATTTAGACAAGAGAACAAAGAATCCCAACAGAAATGCAACTGCAAGAGAAAAAGTTCTGCTATGAACATCTGAGGGAGTAGTACATGAAGGGCCAAAGGTATCTTGCAGTACTCACAGGCCTCAGCATGCTCCTCAGTATGGGCCAAGATATAGGACAGCAGCAGCCCCTACAGAATTGCCCGTACTCATATACTCCCTCCCATGCATTCCCAAGGCACTGGACCCCAGCTACTGAACATAGCAGAGAGAACTGGAATCCTCAGGACATTAACTTTATCAGTGCATAATCCAGATACCATATTGTGTGGGAGGAAGGGGCTGCCATAGATATTGCAGCTGGCCTGCATAGTTGTTTGTTAAATAAAGTTGATAAGCAGGGTTTCTCTCTCTGCTAATTGCACATGAAAACTAAACTAGAGTATGACATCACTGCTTAACAATTCCATAATTGTCCTCATCCAGAATGCTATACATGCAAATGACCATAAAAATAATAGTATAGAAAGATAATATATATTAGGATAAAAAGAAAATTATATTTGATATAAACCATACAACTATTTAAGAACATCAAATGCTAACATTTGATTGCACTAGTTTTAGGCTTTAGCAAGCTCAATCCTCGCATGTCCCTCTGTATCTGCAAAGTATGATCATAAAAGCTCAGAGCCTCATAGCTATTTAGGTGCCTAGCTCCCATGGAAATTCTGAATACCTCTGTGGATCTGGGCTAAGGAGTCTTGGAATTGGTTCACAGACCTGGCCTAGGAAGCTCTCACAAGTCACAGATTCTAGTGATACAGCTTCCCTGTTTGGTTGTGCAGTTTTCTGCAAGGTCTGCATCCTCCTCACTCTTTGGTGTTTTAAATGCCTCACCCTCGCTTCCACAAATGTTATGCAGGCTATGACTGGTATAGATTGTGTGGCCCATGCCGGGTACTGCCTGTCACCAATTGCCTCGCCTGTGCTTTGAGCCTTCCCAAGGCATGACCCTTCATGCCACTGTAGTGTAGAGACAAGATGGTTTGTATCTCTGTGCCCACAGTCAAGCCTTCCACAGTTGTGGGCCTGCAATCTAGCTTTTGCTTCTGAAAGCCAGAAGAACTCAGGCAATTAATCTGTTTCCCCTCCATATTTCAGTAAATTTCCGATAATCCGGCACCTTTGGGACCCAGGGGGTGCCGGATTATCAGATATGCTGGACTATTAGAAGGGGGGGGGGCTATGAGGGGTCTGGAGTGGGGTGAATCCCAACGCCTGAATCCCAACGCCCAGCGGCTGAATCCCAACGCCTGGGGCAAAGCAGCTGGGGTGCTGCCGGGTTGGTCCCGTAGCGCCGCCCCTCGGCGCTGCGGGACCAACCCGGCAGCACCCCAGCTGCTCTGCCCCAGGGGTCCCCAAGTCAGCCGCTGCTGAAACAGATCAGCGGCTGATTCCAGGAAGCCCGGGGCAGAGCAGCTCTGCCCAGGGCTTCCTAGAATCAGCCGCTGATCTGTTTCAGCAGCAGCTGAATCGGGGATCCCTGGGGCAGAGCAGCTGGGGTCCTGCCGGGTTGGTCCCACATCGCTGTCCTTTGGCGCTGCGGGACCAACCCGGCAGCACTCCAGCTGCTCTGCCCCAGGCGTCCCCAAGAGCAGCTGGGGTGCTGCCGGGTTGGTCCCGCAGCCCCGAGGGGCAGCGCTACGAGACCAACCAGGCAGCACCCCAGCTGCTGTGCTCCTGGCTTCCCCAATTCAGCTGCTGGTCAGTTTCAGCAGCAGCTGAATAGGGGAAGCCTGTCCGGCTGTCCCAGCACTTCCAGGTTCCTGATGGTGCCGGACCATCAGGAGTTCCAGAGCATTGGATGCCGGACTAATGGAGTTTTACTGTAGTTCAAAAGATATTACTATAATTGCTGCCTATTCTTTGAACACATTCGTAAAACAAATGGTTAGCATTAACCAGTAATGGTTGGGTAAACAAGAATTTTATTCTAACTGTTTAGTGTTTCTTTGTGACATAGAGTGAAAAAAGCTATTTTATTGGCATGAACTGTTTTACTCAGAGTCTCCACAACAAAGAAAATAATTTTATTGGACTGGTTTTGCATGAAATACACGTTCATGTTATTTCAAGTTCATTTACAGAATGGCAACTACAAGAAATTGACACTTGGTGGAGCTAGATTACTCTGCAAATCGAATATACTTTAAGAGATGCTTGCTTAAAAGGCCTCAAAGGAAAGTTTATAAATAGTACATGGGAAAAAATACCAGGAATTGGGGGATTTTGCAAATCCTTTGGGGAATCAGAGTTTTTATAGCCCTAGATTTAATTACCCTACCACAGTAAAAGCAAAAGTTTTGTCTGTTGAGGGCAAAGATTATCTTCTGCTAGCTGAGAGAGCTGAAATGTGATTTCAGAAACTTGGGTGCAAAATTGCATAGATCAAATTTTACGTGTCACTTTTTTTCCCAGCAGTAAAACTGAATTAAGTCCTGCTTTTTAAAATTCAAAGTTGCTACTAAACCATACTGTTTGTGATTCTTTCTAAAAAATGTTTTGTATGTGAACATCTATTCCTGAAATGCTATGTTTTGGGATTTTTTTGCCGCCCTTCTGCACTCACATCTCCAAATATTCTGCACAAAATCAAGAAAGTCCCCCAGGTTTACTTCCAATTCAGGAACACAGTGCATCCTGCCCTAACTCCTCTGTACCTTCTGGAGTTAGTAATTGTGCCCTGACAAATATATTTCACTATCCAAATATTCATTCACTTTGTTTAAAAAAATACTACTGCTAACAGGGCCTTATTGTAGGTTAACTGAGCCTTTAAAGAGAGCCAAAGACTAGCTTGCCAATGACGGTTTTCTTAAGGCTCACCTAGGAGTAACTGGCTGTGCAAGGTGGCTGGCCATGTTTCATTAGTAGAGGATAGGGATGTGAATGACTAGTCAACACACTAGTCAACTAGTCGTTTTCCCATCCCTTGCTGCCTTTATCAGAAAGAGGCGGGGAGTGGAAGGGGGGAGAGAAAGGGGTGCTTCAAAGCAGCAGCCCTGGGCTCCACGTGGCACTGCCTCTGAAACACCATGGCTACGTCTACACTGGCCCCTTTTCCGGAAGGGGCATGTAAATTTCACTAGTCGTCGTAGGGAAATCCGCGGGGGATTTAAATATCCCCCGCGGCATTTAAATAAAAATGTCCGCCGCTTTTTTCCGGCTTTTAAAAAAGCCGGAAAAGAGCGTCTAGACTGGCCCCGATCCTCCGGAAAAAGTGCCCTTTTCCAGAGGGTCTTATTCCTACTTCAAAGTCTAGACGCTCTTTTCCGGCTTTTTTAAAAGCCGGAAAAAAGCGGCGGACATTTTTATTTAAATGCCGCGGGGGATATTTAAATCCCCCGCGGATTTCCCTACGACGACTAGTGAAATTTACATGCTCCTTCCGGAAAAGGGGCCAGTGTAGACGTAGCCCATGTGCGGCCCCAGATAGAGCCAGACTGCCCATGACGTTTCAAAGTGGCAGCACCTCATGGAGCAGAGGATCAGCTGGGGACTCCCTTTGATCTTGAGTTTCATGAGGCCCTGCCACTTTGAAACACTGCGGGGAGCATAGGGCCAGTGGGGGACTGCTTGATTCCCCCACTGGGCCCATGCTCCCTGCAGTGCTTTCGCCTTTGAAGTGTCGAAACAACCCTGGGGCTGTTGTTACACTTCAAAGGTCCAGAGGCCCTTATCACTAATTGATGCAAACTGCATCAACTATTCGATTAGCCGATTAATCTAAATTTAATATCCCTAGTAGAGGAGCACCAACACCCCATCCAAAGGCTATTGAGACTCGCTCACACAGGGTGCATCTATGCTGCACCATAGGTCGAAATAAGATATGCAATTTGACCTACGCAAATTGCGTATCTTATTCAGATGTTATTTCAAAATAGTTTATTTCGAAATTTGGCGCGGTCTACACAGCACTTATTTTGAAATAAATCGCTATTCTGAAACGTCCCTTTCTCCTTGTGGAATGAGTTTTACAGGGACATTGGAATAGCGAGCCCATTATATTTCAAAATAACAAGCGCTCTCAAAAGATGCAGAAGAGCTATTTTGGAATACCTCCAGTATCCTGAAATAGTGCTGCAGTGTAGATGTAGCCACAGAGTGCTGTTAGAAGGAAGGTGCTTTTGAGTGGAAGAGGCTTGTGAGAAGGCAACTTGAGAGAGAGAGAGAGAGAGAGAGAGAGAGAGAGAGAGAGAAAATACTGGAAGTGAAGAAGAATAGCTCAAGGGAAGGAATTGAGGGAAAAACACAGACAATGTTCCTCAAGTGGAGGGAGCAGGAGCATCCTTAAGGGAAGATGTCTCTGACTCTTTTCAGGAAATGAGAATAAAACTGTTCTGAGCAAAGGATCCACAGGAAAGGATCTTGAATCCTGAAGGGAAAAAGGTTGTTCTATAAAGCTAGTTTGACTGACCTTGGACTACAGATGCTCTAGGGCTTACCTGAGGTTATGTTGGTGTTAAATGCTATTAATAAATGAGGCCCTGAAACAGGGTGGGGGGCATCCTTGGATGCACAAGAGATTTGTTTAGATTGATCTATACAGGGCTGGATTACCCAATAGGCAGACTAAGCACGTGCTTAGGGCACCAGCAAAGCAGAGGCACTAAAAAAAACAAAGGGTATGTCTACACTACCCCGCTAGTTCGCACTAGCGGGGTAATGTATGCATACCGAACGTGCAAATGAAGCCCGGGATTTGAATTTCCCGGGCTTCATTTGCATAAGCCGGCCGGCGCCATTTTTAAATGCCGGCTTGTTCGAACCCCGTGCCGCGTGTAGCCGCGCGGCACGGGGTTCGAACAAGCCGGCATTTAAAAATGGCGCCGGCCGGCTTATGCAAATGAAGCCCGGGAAATTCAAATCCCGGGCTTCATTTGCACGTTCGGTATGCATACATTACCCCGCTAGTGCGAACTAGTGGGGTAGTGTAGACATACCCAAAGAGATTTGACAGTATAGTATTGTTTTTATTTTAAATTACATATGGGGGGGCACCATAATCTTTTCAGTGCTTAGGGCCTCTAGCAGGGGCACCAAAAAAAAGAAGAAGAGATTTTACGGTATCATATTGTTTTTATTTTGAATTACATAGGGGGTGGGGCACCATAATCTTTTCAGTGCTTAGTGCCTCTAAAGGTCTTAATCCGGCCCTGGATCTATACCTGGCTGAGGGAAAGCTAAGGCAGGGCTCACTTATGGTGTGTCTCTGGACTGCAGCATTGAAAGTAACTTCAGATTTCTTACAGGTACTATCCTATTGCAATCCGGGTCTCTGCCAGCTGTTTCAATAGATCCTTGTTGGGTTTTGCTGCAGCTAAGCCAGCTCTTGCCGGAGCTGAGCACCAGGGCACACCTGCTTACTTTCACCTCTGTTTGACTGATAAGTGGCAAGCAGCTGGATGCAGAGCATTCACAGTCCCATTGCTGCCTTTGATCATTCATTCTACATACTACATTCACTGTGAGAAAAGGGCTAAAAGATTTTATCTTCCCCCTACCTCTTTGACCCTCCATTCCTGGTGTGTGGTACGGTAGGCCTATTGATATATATATATTCCCTGATAACTTTTAATCTCTGGTTTCATTACCTAACCTTTCTTGCATTGAATCAACTCCAAATCAGGGGAGGGGAAAGGCCAGAAGGGGAAGCCCTGGAGCAGAATTGAGTGGGGTACTTTCGTGTCTGTGTTGGATTTGTAGACTTTGAGCACTCCTAATTTAGGGCCTGACTGCCACTGGTCTGCTGCATTTCATAAGGAAGTGAGAATGCCCATGATGCCTCCCTGCTTCATAGATTCATGTATTTTAAGACCAGAAGGGACTGTTATAACTATCTAAACTGACCTTTTGCATAACAAAGGCCTTTGGCTTTTCACCAAATAACTAAGAAAAATGCAATATAACTTCTGTCTGAGCATCTCTTTTAAGAAGGCATCCAAGTCTTCTTTGAAAGACAACCAAGGATGGAAAATCCAGCATGGTTCTAGGTAATTGTTCCAATGGTTACCTATTCTCTAAAAATGGAGTCCTTATTTTTAGTCTGAATTTCTCTCACTTTAGCATGGACTTTGTTATGCTTCTGTCTGCTAAATTGAAGAGACTTCTACATCCCTTTGCTCTTTCTCGCCTGCATAGGACCAGCCACATTGTGGGCTTGATCCTGTCCTCCTTGCTCATGTTCAGCGCTCCTTTATTTCCTGAATAGCCACTTGGGGTGCATCTACACTGCACTTGTAGCTCAAAATAAGCTACGCAATTTCAATAGCTTATTTCGAGTCAATTTCGAAAGAGCTTATTTCTGCATTTGGAGCTGTCTTCAAAGCACCAAATTTCAAAATAACTCACTATTCAAAAACATCCCTTACTCCTCGTGGAATGAGGGTTACAGGGATGTCAGAATAGTGAGCCTGTTAGATTTTGAAATAACGGTCCCACTGTTAAGATGCAGGATAGCTATTTGAGAAAACCTCCGGTATCCCGAAATAGTGCTGCAGGGTAGACATAACCTTGGACAATAACTACTCAGCATGAGTAAGGGAGAAGAATTTGACATGGTATCTGGGCAGCAGACCACTGCTCCATACCAGTGTTGCCAGCATCTTCAGATGAGGCAGGAGCGTGACAGGTAAGCAGCAGGAAAGGGACCCAACAGAACACTTTTTAATCCATTCCAATTTTTGGAATGATTCAAACCATTTTCCTGCTTCCTTCTGTTGTTGGGTTTTCAATCCTTTTCATTTTTATAAATGTTTCTCATTGCTACTTGCCCCCCATGCCTCCCTGTCTTCTGTTGCTTGAACAGCCGTGAATGGGTGTGGTGACAATGGAACTAAGTTCTTGTCAGCTGGAGGGCTTTCAAAGTGAGAGGTTTTAATTTATTCTTGCTCTCCAAAGGTTTGCATTGTCCTTGGAATATTAATGCTTGTTTGTTCTGTCTCTTTTACTCTGTTCAACTCAAATTGGAGATTTATGGATAAAAACTTTGATTTAATATAATCTGTCTAGTGCGCCTTGCTGCATCCTGCATAAGCCACCTGATTTCTCATGTTTTTAAATCTATTCAATTTATTACCCTCCTCCTTTGAACTAACCTCCCCATGGTTTTGTGTCATCCACAAATGTCACCTCTTACTGCACACGTCTTCATCCAGGTTAAAAGGTAGAGACAGTCAATCAGTCAGTAAATCCCTATTCTCTGCATATGCAGTTAGCACCAGCTGTAGCTCAATTAAACTCAACAGTCAAATAGCTCACAGGAGAACACAGACACATATGCACAAATTAATCAAATAAATCCATTTTCCAGTATCTAAAGGTATTCCCAGAATTTAAAACAATCGAGTACGTGAAAAATATGATTGTTCTCTGCAGTAGTTTTAGGAAGTTGGAGTGATAATTTAAAAATTATATTCTGACTATTACATGAAGGGTTTGTCTATGCTAATTTGATTAAAATGCTACTGAAGCACAGCTGTATCAGTGTAGCATTTCAGTGTAGATGCTAGCTATGCAAATGGGAGGGGTTCTTCCACTGGCATAGGTAATCCACCTGTCCAAAATTCAGTAGCTAGGTTGATGGAAGAAATCTTTTTGTCAACCCAGTGCTATCTACATGGGGCTTAGGTAGGCTTAACAGAATTGTTCTGGGGTGTGGATTTGTTGTATCTTTGACTGCTGTAATTAAACAAACCTTGTTTTTTAATAGGTCTCAGAGGTAGCCATGTTAGTCTGTAACTTTTAAAAAAATGAGTAGTCCTGCGGCACCTTAGAAACTAACCAAAATACATAGAATCATGAGCTTTCATGGGTAAAACCCACTACAGATCAGGCCAAATTACAGCTCCTGTCTTTAATGTTGATGTTTTAATTAGCATCTACTTCTGGAGCTTAATGTGGGTTTTTTGGTGACTGAATAATGATTTGGGCAGCCTAAGCTGAACAAAACTCCAAACTGGGAATTCATCACTGGATGCCATGTGTTTGACATTTCATATTTTAGCTTCTCCCACCCTCCAGCAATGGCAATAGAAGCAGCAGTAGCCAGGGCCCTTTTGGAAATCCCTAAATGTTTGCCTGTTTCATAGGTTTTTAAAAATCAGCCTTAAAACCACCTAAGAAAATTATATTGAGTCTCTGGAATGGTTTAAAAAGCCTACGTCATTTCTCTTCTGGTTAAATATATAGGTTTGTAGAGTAATTTTTACAGAACTGTATTGGTTCAGGTCTCACTTTTGGAACTCAGTGAAGCACATACTTTAAGTTGAGCACGTATATGAGCTTTCATTGGGGCTGTGATGGACTCCTCCCCCTTGCTTTATGAAATGGACTTATGGACATAAAGGTACATAATTCAAAGGTGCTTTGAGCAAATTATTTCATGTAACCTATCAATCTTCATGTCATGATCCACTGGTTCTGTTTATCTTAATTGTATGTATCATTCTTTGGTGTAAAATTAGACAGAATGGGGAATACTTTGTGGGTTTTAAATATGTGAATGAGAGGCCTAGATGTCTTGATGAGCAACTGTTAAACAATCTCTTTTGTCCTTAAGTCTGAGTAGTGGTTGGTAGGGAGTGGCCTCAATTCCTTAAAAAAGAATAGGAAAGCAGAGGCCTGGATCTTTTGGTTGGTCTCCCAGGATGGGGAGACAGCCTTGGTTTGGAGGGGAAGCTGGAAAAGAGGTTTTAGGGTGAGTTGCAAAAGTTTATACTGAGGTTTCAGTGCAGAATTAGCTAAGTATTTTTCGGAAGCTGCAGGGAGTAGCCAAGTTAGTCTGTACGGGATAAACTTAAAAAACAACAGATGGTCTGGTAGCACTTTATAGACTAACAAAAAATGTAGATGGTATCATGAGTTTTTGTGGGCACAGCCCACTTCTTCAGATGACCGGAATTTTGAGTTTAGAATGTGCAGACCCAAAATAAATAGGGGAGAAGGGAGAGGGGGGAAAGGAAAAAAAGGAGGGGGGGCAGGAAACAAGGAGCAGGAAGTATGGAAATATCAAAGGGAAAAACAAGTAGGCAGAGCTGGCAAGCTATAAACACCTGAAGATTGGATACTTGAAAAGAAACAGATCAAATGATAGCGTAGCACTTTAAAGACTAACAAGATGGTTTATTAGATGATGAGCTTTCGTGGGCCAGACCCACTTCCTCAGATCAAATAGTGGAAGAAAGTAGTCACAACCATATTTTCTTCCACTATTTGATCTGAGGAAGTGGGTCTGGCCCACGAAAGCTCATCATCTAATAAACCATCTTGTTAGTCTTTAAAGTGCTACATTGTCCTGCATTTTGCTTCAACTACCCCAGACTAACACGGCTACATTTCTATCACAGATCAAATGATAGTAATAGATAAGAATGTTGCTAATGCTATTATCTACACAGACAAAGAGCTGTTTGCACCTTCATTGAATGTTAGGTTGATGGTGTCCCAACCATCCCTCATCATGATTGAGGCCAACACCTCTCTGTGTATTTGACTTGTAGAATTGGTTTGTGATAAGACCTCCACCAAGAGATCTTTTAAAGTGTGATTAGGTAGATTGAAGTGCTCTCCAACAGGTTTTTGTAAGGTAAGTGTAACAGTCGGTGGGTTTCTGATATAGGGTGGTGGAAATTTGTCAATTATTTAATTGTACTGTATTATCCAGGAAGTAGATTTCTAGTGTGGACTGGTCCAGGCTGAGTTTGATGGTGGGGTGGAAGTTGTTGAAATCCTTGTGAAATTCTTCAACAGTTTATTTTCCATGAGTCCATATGATGAAGATGTCATTGATGTAGCATAAGTAAAGTAGAGGTGTTAGGGGGTAAGAATTGAAGAAACGTTGTGCAAGGTCAGCCATAAAGATGTTGGCATAGTGTGGTGCCATGCGGATGCTGATTTGGAGATACAAATTATCTTTGAATTGGAAGTAATTGTGGGTGAGGACAAAGTCGCAGAGCTCTGTAATCAGGTGTGTGGTGCTGTTATTGGGGATGGGGTTCCTGATGGCTTGTAATCCGTCTTTGTGTGGAATGTTGGTGTAAAGGGCTTCTATGTCCATAGTGGCCAGGATGGTGTTTTCAGGTAGATTACTGATGTTTTGAAGTTTCCTCAGGAAGTCAGTGGTGTCACGGAAGTAGCTAGAAGTGCTGGTAGCATAGGATCTGACGAAGGAGTTGATATAGCCAGATAATTCTGTGGTGAGTATGCCAATGCTTGAGATGTTGGGCAATCCAGGATTTCCAGGTTTGTGTATTTTGGGTAGCAGATAGAAAGTTCCTGGTCAAGGATGAGAAAGGGTGTTAGTGTAAATTTGTTCCTGAGTAGCATCAGGGAGCTTCATGAGCAGTTTTTTCAGGGTTTTTTGGTATTCCTTAGTGGAGTCATAGGAGAGAGGCTTGTAGAGTCTGGTATTGGTGAATTGTCTGCCTCCTGTTCATAATCTGTCCTGTTCATGATGACTACAGCGCTTCCTTTGTCCGCCTCTTTGTTTATGATGTTGGGATTGTTTTTGAGGCTGCGTATTGCATTGCATTCTGCATGGCTGAGGTTGTGTGTTATAGGTTGTTGTTTGCTGATAAAGTCAGCTTTAGCACGTTTGCGGAAGCAGTCGATGTAGAAATCAAGACTTTAATTATGACTATTAGAGGAGGTCCACATAGAAGCCTTCCTTTTGTGGGTTTGGCGGGGGGGGGGCGGGGGCGGGAGAGCAGTAAGGTCAGTGTGTTGTACATCAGTGTGTTGGAAATATTCCTTCAGGCGGAGGTGGTGAAAATAGGATTCCAGATCCCCACAGAACAGAATCATATTTGTGGGGATGGTGGAGCAGGAGAGTCAGCGGGCTAGTACAGATTCCTCTGCTGGGTTAAGAGAGTGGTTAGATAAATTAATGATGTTGTTCAGTGGGTCAAAAGTATCTGAAATGAGAGATCCTGAGGCATGTAGCAGTTTGGATAGTTTATTGTCCTTTTTCTTCTAAAGGGCGATCAAGTGGTCCTTGTAGGTGTTTTGTTGAATTGTAATAAAGTCTGGAAAAGATGAAGTGTGTGTGTGTGGAGGCTTGGTTATTTATGATAGTTTCTAATGTTGAGAGCTCCTCCTTGATTATTTTCTGTTTGTTGTAGAGAATGCTGATAAGGTGGTTGCTCAGTTTTTTTTGCGAGTGTGGCATAATCTTTACCTGTAATCCGTGGTATTTTTATTTCTTTTGATTTGTAACTTACTTGCTCTGCCTGTTCTCACTTATTACCACTTAAATCCTACTGCTTGTACTTAATAAAATCTAGGGCTGTCAACTGAGCTGCGTTAACGCCTGTGATTAACGCAGGACAGGATAAACGCGTTAATTTTTTTAACGTATTAATCACAGGCGTTAATGCTGCGCTGCCCCTTTGAAGGGCCGCTCCTGCGCTTCAAAAGGGCAGCCCAAGTGGAGCTGGGGATCAGCTGGAGTGCCCAGATGACCCCAGGCTCCACTGTTGCAAAACCCCTTTGAAGTGCTGGAGCGGCCCTTCAAAGGGGCAGCACAGCATTAACGCCTGCAATTAATGCCCCCTAATCTTTCATTTAAACATTATGACACACAAAAGAATTTGAGCAGCTCTAACTGATAACAAGAGTGAAAGCCACAGCACTAGTATAAACTGTGTGCCAGTGACTGCTGTCATTTTTATCAACATGTTAAACTTCTGAGCAGGTTTTAGAAAAGACTGCTTAAAATGCTGGCGTAACTACATGCAGGCAAATTTGGACCTGGGCCCTCTGAAGCTTAGGGTACATCTAAACCACATTCCTTTTTCAATAAAGGGATGTAAATTAGATGCATCAAGATGGTAAATGAAGCCGGGATTTGAATTTCTGGCGCTTCATTTACATAATGGCGGCTGCGGCTTTTTTCAAAAAGACGCTTTTGGAAGAAAAAAAAACGCGGTCAAGACAGGGATCTTTCGACAGAAATGCCCCATTTCAAAAGATCCTGTAACCTTCAAAAAATGACCATTATATAAACTGCCATTATGTAAATGAAGCACGGGAAATTCAAATTCCAGCTTCATTTACAATTTCAATATGTCTAATTTACATCCCTTTATCGAAAAAGGGATGTAGTTTAGATGTACCCCTAGTGTAGGAGCCGCTACAGCTTGAGCTATAAAGCCAGTTGGCTCTCAGCTCAGGCTATAGAGCTCCCTTGTTCTTATCTCTTGCTGTAAGTGGTCTAGGCATGTGAGTTACATTGGAACCTGGAGCCATATCTCCAGTGACACATCTGTGCTGCATTTTTAAACCCATGGTGGTGAGGCTCAAAGCCCAGGCCTGCAGACTTGGGTTCATATCAGGGGACTGAAAACAACAGTGTAGACATGTGGCTTTGGCTGGAACTTGGGTGTGAAACCCAGCCCCACAGCTTAATTTGTATTGAAAGAGGTGCTGGGGCTTAAGCAATTTTTTACATTCCTAACAGAGGCAGCAAGAGGTGCTGGGACTATGAACTGCCAAGCCTAGAAGCAGCGGGACTCCGCCCTGGTGAATGTTGGCATGAATTGAGCACTGCCTAACCCTTTGCCTGGGCTTCAGCGCCTGTGCTCCAATTCCAGCCCAAATGTCTACACAGCAGTTAGCTCTGTAGCTTGAGCCTGAATCAGTCAACCTGGGCTCTGACACTCACTTCAGCAGATTTAAAAACACAGCATAGACATACCCCATGTGTGCTCAAAGCACTGCTACCAGCAGCTGAGATGCTGTTCTTAGTAGTGGTTGGGAATATCTTAGAAGAAAGACTAGCACACATCCTACATATGGAAAATGACCCATGTGTGACCGTGTCAGTGATGCATTCTCTCTGCACTTGAAAATATTCCGTTCACTAATGTAAACATCACCAGGTCATTGTCAACATCCTTTTCAAAAATCACATTAGGCCAGAGAATTTCAAAATGAGAGGGAGGGTCAGATTTAGAATGGAAGGGATGCAGAATGTATGGGTGGAGGGGATGGGGGTTTGAGAATGGCAAGCTTTAAGGAAAAAAACACACTAAGCACATTTTACTCATAGCAATGAACAAACAGCAAAGCTGATTCCTCCCAGCATGTCAGGTCTTCAGATGGTACTGTGCTTTTTAATAAATTTCTGTTGAGCTTTGCATTATAAAGAGTCACTACCATCTGTACACTAGTACGTTTGCTATGATGCGATGTGCGCATTCAATTGTAAGCCTGAAAGCACAATCACAGTTTTGCTTTTGCTCTGATTACAATGGATTGTCGACTCATACATGCAACAGGGAAAAAAAACTGAAGTGAAAAACGAAGAATCTGAAACTGATTCAAGTGAAGCATCACCGCTGCATATATTGGTATATGTATTTGTGTGGTGGGACTAAACTGCTGCAGATACAAAGGGACATGATCAAATAAGATTGAGAACCATTGTGTTAGGTCATTGCTGAAGTGAAATCATGTTGTCTGTTTAGGATGTTGGTAATGACTTGCCCCATTAGCCAGGAACAGGAAACCATTGCTGGTGCTTATCAGTGATGGGTCATTTTCCCAGATTAAAGATTCTATGGCTACGTCTACACTGGCATGATTTTCTGAAAATCCTTTTAACTGAAAAGTTTTCCGTTAAAAGCATTTTCAGAAAAGCACGTCTAGATTGGCAGGATGCTTTTCCGCAAAAGCACTTTTTGCGGAAAAGCGTCCATGGCCAATCTAGACGCGCTTTTCCGCAAAAAAGCCCCGATCGCCATTTTTGCGATCGGGGCTTTTTTGCGGAAAACAGTACTATGCTGTCTATACTGGCCCTTTTCGGCAAAAGTCTTTCAGAAAAAGACTTTTGCCTGAACGGGAGCAGCATAGTATTTCCGGAAAAGCACTGACGATCTTACATGAGATTGTCAGTGCTTTTCCGGAAATTCAAGTGGCCAGTGTAGACAGCTGGCAAGTTTTTCCGCAAAAGCAGATGATTTTGCGGAAAAACTTGCCAGTCTAGACACAGCCTATGAGTATATAATAGGCTCTGTGAGAAACACAGGAGAAATAGAGAAGCTTGATGCTTTGTATCGACTTCAATAGGCTTTGAATCAGGCCCTAGCAGAGAGGGATGTGAAAACCGTGCCTTAGTGTTTTGACATTCAATCCTGTGCCATTCAGTGGATGAAAAAAATTGCTATATATAAAACTTTTCAACAGTTCAGGTCTCTTCTATTTTAAAACTCACTGTTTTACTGGCTCTATACTTTTCTTCTTAACTACAAAGGAGAACTTGTGAATAGAAGCATTAAAACATCACAGATGCTGGTACGAAGATTGTGAAGCCATCACATTAGTATTCTCAGAAAGTCCTGTTTATACACTTGAATTTTAGAGTCACAAAAAGCTATAGACTGATTAATGTATGATTTATGATACGAAAAGCATTACCATCCTATGGAAGGTATCTGGCCACAAAGGTTGACTCCAGCTCTGGTATGTTTGAGAGATATAATAGTCATTTTTATTCAGTGTAACTCTAAAAAATGGAGGCATTGAAAACATTGCCATAGGCTACTTCCCTGCTTCAGGGTGGCAGGGAAATAATTTCTTAATACTTTTAGAAGTGTTCAACAAAGCATAAATTATAGTAAAGATGGGAAGAAGGAAAAGCTCAGATGTCTATGAATAACTGAATATTTCTCCAGGGTATAAGCAGTAATGACTTTAATTAGATTATAATTGCCCATGGAAGCATACTCTTGTGCAAGATAAAAATACCTGACATTGCGTTCATGGCTAAGTTACTGAATCAGCAGCACAAGAAGGCTTAATGTAAACGTCACTTAAATACAAGTTCCTTACTAAATGTAAGTGACCTAAGACCAGGCAAATGCACATATATTAACGTGACTGTAGCTAGGGATGTAAATGTAGGGATGTAATTGACTAGTGGATTGCCAGCTGTGCGGTTCTGCGCTCTGCGCATGTGCAGATCGTTCTGCGCATGCGTAGATCGCTCTGTGCCGAGGAGTAATCTACTCGCCACGGGTGAGTAGATTACATTGTTTGTTGAGTCCTGGGCATTTGTATTGCCAAGAGGCAATGGTTCTTCCCTTAAGGGATTCAGAGGCAATAAGCACACAAATTGGGTGAAGGCTTAAAGATTTTACTAAGCAAATATTAAGGTAAAGTACAATGCTTAATATCAGAGTAATGTACAATGCTTATTAAGCAAATCTTAGAATAAAATACAATACTTATTAAGCCTAAGCAAATCTTAGAATAAAATGCAATGCCTATTAAGAAAATAGAATACTCATTAAGCCTATGCAGATCTCAGAATAAAATGCAATGCCTACGTCCCTTCTACTGCTGGGAACCCCCTGAAGAAGGTCAGTGGACGGACCCCAGTGGCCAGTGCATAACACAGGCTACGCCAAGGTTCCAATGTTAGGAATATCCACGGCCTTTATGTACTATTGGTTCTACAGTAATCACACCTGTTGTTTTGAGAACCTAACAAGATCGTTGATATTTTGCATATTTTCCCAGGCCAAATAATAGCATTTTCAGGTGGGGAACATTCAGCATAGATAGCTGTGTGATCTTCCCAAGCTCTACTATATTCACATACCAGGTGGCTGGCCTTGTGAACTTGTTGGCCTTGGGAACTTTCCCAGAACTTGTTGAAAGTAAACAGTGTATTTCTACACTGTACCATCTTGAGCAAACAGCTAACTCTTTGAGAACAACAAAAGAATAATAAGAAGCAAAAAGCACAAATGGCTGCTTTGAGCATCCAGTCCTGTAAGAATATGCAGGCACAAAAGGAACGATTGTGGTACACCACCTAATTTTCTCGACCTCACAATCATCTTCCACATTTCCACTACAGCATTCCACCCCTGCCCACTGCCTCTTTATCAGAGGCAGCAAGGAAGGCAGAAAGCAGGAGTCAGTGTTGGGGGGAGCCAATCTCTGCAGTGCCACCTGCCTTCCCCCACTCTGCTGCCTCTATCAAAGGCTGCTCTGGCAGCAGCCCCTATCCACGATGTCTGGGACCTACCCACACTGAAGCTCTGCAGTTTTAATGTACTAAGAGCCAGGCAGGCAGGCAGGCAGCCCAGCTTGTAGTACATTTAAGCTGCGGAGGTGCTGCGGGGGTAGGTCCCGGACCTGGCGCAAGCTGAACTTCTTCAGTCCCTGTTCGTGCTGGGTCCAGGACCTACCCTGGCTGTGCCTCTGAAGTTTAAATGCAGTAGGAGCCGGGCTGCCTGCACATCCGGCTCTTAGTACATTTAAACTGCAGAAGCGCAGTGGGAGTAGCTCCTGGATCTGGCGCGAGGCAGGACTGAGTGCCTTCCCTTATCGACTAATTGTATCAACTACATGATTAGACAATTATCCACCTCTTAGCATCCTTAACTGTAGCAGTGCTTTAGTATTAGAGATTGTGGGGCAAGGTGCAGTCATGGCACTGAATGTTTAGATGAATCAGAAAGATAACTGGTAGACTTACCATGGCCAGGTCCTCAGGCATTGGTGGCAGTTCAGTCTTTCCGATTCTCCACATTTTGTTCTGCACACAAAAGTTTAGTCTCCCAAGGACTGAAATGCTTTGGTTCACCTAAAGTCAGTGGGTGAAATTTAGTAGCTTATGGTATGCAAAAAGTCAGACTAGGTGCTGCTCTATTGATCAGTTCTGCCCATACATTTTATGAAACTATGAGAGAACATCTCAAGAGCCTAATCTCCATGCATCCACCACAAAGGATTGTTAGAATGTAGTATGAAGTTCTCACTAGTCCAAGACTTCAAAGTCTACAGATCCACTCATTGTGTTTCAGCTAAAATACTGAGCCTTGAGCACACAACCTGAGCTGCTGGGCATTTCACTAGGTGCTGGGATAAAAAGTATCCACACCCCATACTAAGACCACAGAGCATTAATAAAGCCATCTCCTCCCTGCTACTCTAGCTCCAGGGCTGTGCCATATATCCCTTGCCATTTTCCCTTCACAAATAGCAATGGTTGGTGAATCCATGTAGTAGTCAAGTGACCAGACAAACACCTGGTCCACACCCTACTCCCGTCGTATTCAGAGAGCTTCCATAGCTCCATGTGTTCACATAGGCTACGTCTACACTGGCATGATTTTCCAGAAATGCTTTTAACGGAAAACTTTTCCGTTAAAAGCATTTTCGGAAAAGCGCGTCTAGATTGGCAGGACGCTTTTCCGGAAAAACACTTTTTGCGGAAAAGCGTCCATGGCCAATCTAGACGCGCTTTTCCGCAAAAATGCCCCAATCGCCATTTTCATGATCGGGGCCTTTTTGCGGAAAACAGTACTGTGCTGTCTACACTGGCCCTTTTGCGCAAAAGCCTTTCAGAAAAAGACTTTTGCCCGAACGGGAGCAGCATAGTATTTCCGGAAAAGCACTGACGATCTTACATGAGATCATCAGTGCTTTTCCGGAAATTCAAGCGGCCAGTGTAGATAGCTGGCAAGTTTTTCTGGAAAAGCGGCTGCTTTTCTGGAGAAAGTGGCCAGTCCAGACACAGCCATAGTGTATAGAAAAGTGTGGCAGATTTCCAAAACCTGTCTTTCCCTCTGTTTCCCCATTCAACAGAACCATACCAATTTTGCTGTGCCTGTGGACTTCTGCATCTGTAGGAGGACCCAGGAGACAGAGAGATTTCCCATCTAATTAAAACATGTTATTTCTATTTGCTCATATTTGAAAGGAAATGCTACTTGTTTTCCCACATCTGATTTAAAAGAAATCACACAAGAAATATCAAAGCATAGACATCTTGTCTTTTTTTTGGTTATGTTTGTCTTGAAGAAACTTATATTAAAGGAAATCTAGGAACTATAGAATAGCCAATACGAAAAGCAGGTTACATTTTTGTTTTTGGTAAAGATGATTTTTCTGATGTCAATTGAAATAGTGAAGGGATGTGATTTAAAAACAATTTCTTAATTTACTAGTTAAAATTGGTAGTGGCAATTTGTAATTGTAGAAGCACTGAGAATGGGTCTTTTAAAATTCAGGAATAAACTTCTTGTGTGTGTTCAAAGCTCTATTAAGACAGAAAGCACACAAGCTTCTGTTGACAATACAACGTAAATTCAAAATGACTTGACTGGAGTGAATAAATATTTACAAGTTCAATCTTAGTCAGCAGCAATTTTCTGGGGAGAAAACATTTCAAGAGTGATTATAAATATTGGTATTAATTATATTAAATGTGGAAAAAGTTCATACAGAGAACCCACCTATCCATGACTGGTTCCATATTCTTTTGGAGGATAGGCAAAGCCTGGGGCATGTTCTCTGTGAAGCTGCTGTGATGAATACGGATATGAGGAAAGATTTTGGGGTAATGATAGCATTGTAAGTATGGAAATGCAAAACCACATGGTATGTTTACAAACTGGACTGAAAATATAAAACTCTGGCAAACAAAGAAGACAAGATGTTAGTTCCCAACTGGTGATGCTCAGCCTGTAACACTTTTTAACCAATTACAGTCCAGTTAATTACCAACATTTTACCAATCCTACAACAGTGTATCTTTAAAAGCACCATGAGAAGTCTTGGCAAGCTCACCATCTTTCACATAATTGTTTCCCAGATTAGATTTAGAAGCACTGACCATCACCTCTCAATGGTAGGTGTGAATATTTTCAATTTAGACAAACACTGCTATAATTAATTTACCTTTACAAATCTTTAACCACGCTCCTAAGACAAATAAAGTGTTCCAAGCCACCAGGAGAACTATTAGTTAGTCTTAATGAGAACATGATTGACTCCCAATACACAGAGGAATAATGTAATACTTTACTTTTGTAACAAGACACAGTGGATTGCTAGGGAGGATGTTGAAAGTAGGGCAACTGGTATCAATTGAGAGGGCAAATACTGAGGACCCTCCTTCACTTTCATGCAGTCTTTACTCATTTTGGCCTTAGATTAAATATTCTATTTTGGCCCTAGAAATCAGAATCTGTCTTATATTAATAACCTCTATGAATAAGAAAAGAAATTATAAAAGATTATCTACCAGCCTACACTTTATGTAGTTGTTTACATCTGACCTTATAATCTTTCATCTGCCTTCCTCATTTACCCAGCCTTCCATGCTTTTCTTCACCCTTCTTACTCTTCCCTACCCACCTTCCATCCCCTTCCTCTAAGGCAGTGATCCCCAACCTTTTGGGGCTGCCGGGCGCCCAGGGGTGGGGCCACTCACGCGCTGGGCACCCGGGGATGGGGCCGCACACGCGCTGCACTCCCGGGGCCAGTGCCATTCCTGTGCCGCATGCCCAGGAGCCGTCATCACCCACAAGCTGAGCACCTGGGGCCAGCGCCACTCCTGTGCTGCGTGCCCAGGGGCGGGGATGCCCATACACCGTGCGCCCGGGGAGGGCACAGCCCATGCACTCTGCGCCCGGGGGCAGGGGCTGGCGCCGCCCCGTGCTGCGTACCTGGGGCTGGCACCGCTTATATGCCATGTGCCCAGTGCTGGCACAGCCCTTGCGCTGTGCACCTGGGGGCGGGGCTACCCATACGCTGCACGCCCAGAAGCCAGCAGCGCCCATGCGCTGCACTCCTGGGGCCAGCGCTGCTCCTGTGCCACGTGCCCAGGGGCGGGGACGCTCATACGCCACGTGCCCGGGGCCAGCACAGTCCATGTACCGCGCACCCTGGGGCGGGGCCGCCCATGTGCCACATGCCATGGGGCCGGCACTGCCCATATGCCGTATGCCCAGGGCCGGCACAGCCCTTGCGCCGTGCACCCGGGGGTGGGGCCACCCATACGCTATGTGCCCAGGGGCCAGCACCGCCTATGCACCACGTGCCCAGGGGCAGAGCTGGCCCTGATCACTCGGTGGGCATACAGAAATGGCCCAGCGCGGGCACCGCACTGGGGACCACTGCTCTAAGGGCTTGTCTATCCTGACACTACTGCTGTGTAACTTTCTCACTCAGAAGTGTGAAAAACCATCGCCCTCGAAGGCAGCAAGTTACAGTGCTGTAAAACGCCAGTGTAAATAGGCTCCCAGTACTGAGAGCTATGCACTGCTGCAGCTGTGCTTTAAACTTAGAAGTGTAGACAAAGGTTTAGTGTTCCTATTCACCTTCCTTTCTTTTTTTCTACTCCATGGATCATTTTACATCCTCGTCTACTGTTTGCACTTGACCTCCTGTCCATCCCCTTTAAATACAATGTAGCTAACAAGACAGTTTGATTCACTTATCTGATATAACTGATTCCCCTTCCCCTTGTTTGTATTTTTGTCTTTTAGGTTGTAAGTACTTTGAGACAGAGATTGTCTCTTCATATATGTTTGCACAGCGCTCAGGAAAAATGGGAGCTCCAGGCCTGCCTGGGATCTTTGGCAGTAGCAATGATAAATTAACAATAAATAGTAACAATCACATTAGTCTGACCACACAGCACATTCCGTACATCAAATGTTCCAAAACAGTCTAAACAATACAAACTATAAACCAGTAATATTTACACTCAATGGGGGGAGAGGAAAGAGTAAAAATGACTATTTAGGTTGAAAGTGGCAGAGCTGAAACTGGAGGAAAAATCCTAACTTTTGGAATTTCCTGATTTCTGGGCGTTTACTTTCTCACCTTGAATGTTGCATTAATGTAAGACAATGCATTTAATTTTTCTTGTTTTCTTAGCTAACCTGAAGTGCAATCTTACCTTAATAATCCTAAATTGAAGTGGATTCCACTGAGGAGCCGTGAATAGATTAATCCTAAACTCAGGAGGCATTAACAAGACTCTTATTTGTCTTAGTGAATCTTTAAACAAATATGTGACTCTAAATACTCACAAGTTTACAATTATGGAACCAATTTTCATTAGCCATGAATAATTTTTCCTTCATTCGTGATGATCTATGAAATATCCTGGTTTAGAGGGTGTAGAATTAGCCATTTTTGAGATTTGCATGCTTCAATTAGGACATATGGGACAAGTGTGCTGTATTTTTCATGCTAACTTGACTCAATGGGTTGAACTAAGTTTATTCATGCTTTCCAACACAATCCAATCTTGGACTTAAAGCAAACATGGAAATTTTCATCCTGATAAAATTTGTCTGAGAAAGTTATGAGTAACTGAAAAAGGAGAGGGTTGTATAGAGGTTGGAACTCCTCTTTAAGGATAACAGTCAGTACTGCTGAATCCCAAAGCAGTTTGAGCTACATGCTCAAGTGAACAATAATGGAGGATTCTAGCAGAAAATTAATAGACTGTCAAGTACAATTTATGGATGATGAACTGTAATTGCAGAGGAAGGCCAAATGCGAACAGTAAAATGTAGCCTAACAAAGATTTATACCATTTATTTGAATGGTTATTCAGCACTTTTCTCAAAACTAAAAAGCAAACAAACAAAAGACTTCTCATGCATACAGACACTCAGCTGAAAATATTGGGGACAACAAAGCAGCTAAACAATACCTTTCTAGCAAGCTTCAAATGACAGACAAATTATAGTCAAATGATGTAATCCTATGAGACTGGTTTCTAGGCAGAATTCAGTCACACAACTGCAACCCGGGGTTAGCACAGTTAAAAAAAACGCTCCAGTTCTTTCTTTCTGTAAACTTAGAGTTATATAAGAGTTTTAAATCTCCTTTTACTTTCTGCCCTTCATATGGCATCAGCTGCAGCTAAGTTGGTTTGATGGCCTTTCTGCTTGACTTATGCAGGTCCATTTCATGCTTTATAGACCACAGTATATGCTTTAACCTACTCAAAAGGTGTTGAAACTTCACACATGGCAGGAAAAGCCAAGACTAACACCTCTCTGGAAGGAGTTGTGCTGTCAGGCAAGATAGGCTCAAAGAACCCCATAATGATGAAGAAGGTGGGTGTTAAATATTTAACAGCATTTGCTTCACCTTAGATGTGAGCAAGTTAAAAAAAGGCCAATTAATCTCATAAACATGAAGGAGGGGCTGGGCTGGATAAAGCTTAATTGGAAATGAAGTACAACTGGGCAAGGGTAGTCTGAGCTTGCATAAATACAGGCAGTTGCCTATAAGGGAGGTTGGAAGGTAGAGCTTTGTAATTATTCTATAGAGAAAAGTGGTGGCTACAAGCAAGGTGATGTTGAAGGGGGAGGATTACAGAGTTGGGCAAAAAGCTGGAGGGAGTCAGTATTGGAAACAGAGAAAGCTTGGGTTCCTAAATGTAGAAGTTGGCTAGGAGCTATAGAAATGAAGTACAAAGAACCTCAGGGGAATAGTGATAGAGAGTGAGGTTGAGTAGGCTATGGTTGCTTGGCCCAAATCCCACAAGTTTTAATTTAGACTAGTAGACCAATCCAGGTTCCACTATCAGCCACAGGGGAAGTGGTACAGGGCCTGGATTTGAAGGGGAAGACTCCCTGACATGATGTAGGGACAACTTATCCAGTGGGCAGTCTTGAAGAGGAAGACTAAACAGTGACCTGTCTAGACAGCTAGCTCATAAAGACTAGTGCTAGAGACAGAAAGGCACTGTACTGTGAGCAACTGATGGAAAGGAGTGTCAGGCTGGGAGAGAGAGAGCTAATCCCAAGTCACAAGAAAGTGTTCCACTATTACCTCATGGTCTAGTTCTGAATGATACCATTAGTATGCCACAGATTCAATGATGACTCCTCAGCTATCTTTGTAAAGCTCCAGAATCTTCCCTAGTGAAGTGACTATTTCTTTGAAGCTCTCTACATTCTTCTGCACTAAATTATCTGGGACCTTTTACCCTTCCTGAGATGTGTTTTTTGTTGTTGTTTGTTTGTTTGTTTGTTTTTTTTTTGTTCTGGGATGTGGGAATGGTTGCCCCAAAGTGATTATTCAACTTGCTGTAGTACAATGAGATAATGGCAGGATTTAAAAATGCTGTTCACATGAGCTCTTGCAAGGGTTCCTATGGTATATCCAAAAAAGAATGGAGTTCTGAAGACTTCTTTTGGTTTTGATAGGTCAATAAAGCCAAAGATGTCACAAGCCATTTCTGTGTCAAGAAGTATAAATACCAGGAAGAGGGGTTATGCTTGGCTTGATCTCTCCATTGTGTAGTCATTGAAAATCAAAGGAAGGGTTAAAAAGGAGGAGAGCAATTTCAACAGCATAAAAGTGTATTAAATGTCTTCAGAAGCAGAATATGAGAGGGAAGGAGCTTGACAGAGCAGTTGTAATTCTTTGTAAGAAACTGAAACTTCAGAGTAATAATCTGTAGAGCCCTGCAAATCCAGACATCTGCTCCACATCTGCATCTACAGATGTGTACATATATACAATTCATTTTTGCAGATATTTGAGTAGATGCGAGTACTGCAAAAAGGGCTCTACCAACCTGCACTGCTGCTGCCTTTGCTGATTTTAGCACCTTGAGCATCTGAGATGTGGTGCCAATTAACTTGGAGGGGGGAGGGTCAGACCCCCAGCCAGCACATCTGCCTGGTGATTCTGTATCTTTTCTGTATGGCTTTATGAGAAGCAATCCCATTCTGGGCACTTCCCATTTTCCTGCAACAATCAAACTCCTATGTTGCTTTAAGTTATGGGAAGAGCTAGTTGTGTATTTAATTTGGGGGTCCTAGCTCTTACCATTCTGGTGGAGTTCTTGAATAGACGGACTCAAATACATAGTAGATTACTCAAAAACTGCTGTGAACCAAAATACAGTCTCCTCATCGCAACAGTTAAGGCCCACTTCTGATTCACATCTCTAAGCAGAACTCTTATTTATTTGAATGGAAGCTCTATAGGAGGCTTTCAGGAGTGGGGCTTCAGGAGCACCATGTGTTTTGCATTGAAGAATAACAAACAAGAGAAAGGAGGCATGTCTGTGGATGATATTGTGGATTTTCCTGCTCTATTCCTGCTTTCCTCTCCCTACCCCCGTAGGAAAAATCTGTGGACTACAAAGCTATGTGCAACTACTAATTTTCACTCTGAGTACAGTGAAGCCTGCTTAAATTAACAAATGAATAAATAGCAAACACATTTTAAAAATGAGCAATAAACCAATTTATATGCCTACCTATGAGAACTGCAACTTTTAAATGCAAAATAAAGCATCAAAGAAACTTTAGCATCCCTTTTATTCATTAGTGTTTTAGTGCCTCATTAATAAACTTTAGATTAGTCAGGCTGTAAAGTGTATATTGTCAAGTACTGACAGGGCTAGAAATTGCCTTCTGTCGCACTGAATGCAGTTAAAAACTCATCTGCAGTTAAGGGTCATCATGAGAATATATAAATTAACAATGTCGCTGAAGAAGCTGAACTGCTTTAACATGATCAATCCTGGCTCTTTTTTCCCCCTTCAGTTTCCATGACTCACAATGGCTTAATGATTCAAACTGGATGACAAAAATATTACTTAAAGATTTCCCACTATGTTCTCAATGGGAGCATAACATTTTCTCAAGTACTCTAAAACTTGAATGTTTGACCTTCCCTTCCCTGCATAGATAAAATTAAACCATATGTTTGGTAACAGCAATGCTTGTATTGTGAACTCATCCATACAAACAGAACCAAACAGTTTTAATGGTCTTGGGATTGTCATATTACAGTAAGCTCCCCTACCTCAGTTGAAATACCCTGTGCTGTTGAGTTTTGAAGCTTTGTCTACAATACCTTGCCAAAGTGAACTTGTTGACAAGCGAAAGAGGTTGCAAATGAAACAATACTAAGCATGGCCTCTCTGTGTAGGTAGGGAAAAACACTGCTTGGCACCATTTTGGATACTGGACTAAAATACTGAGGCTCAATAGCACTCATAGGCTTTGAGAAATGGGCAAATCCTGCCCCCAGAATTAATTGTCTCCAGAAATGGTATCAAAACATCCTCTGTCATTTCATAAATTTTGGTAGGATGTAAATTACACTGTTATTAGTATGAAATGAGATTCTGAAGTACAATAAAGTAGTATTTGTTTTGGGGGAAAGTACTCCAGATATTCTTACAAGTAATCCTTTCCTTTTTTTCTAAACTTGCTCTTAGTTATTTCTGTTTTCTTTAGGACCCCTAAGATATGCCCTATGGCATTGAAATGGCTATTGCAGCTATATAAGGAGAGCCCTGTAATTCAAAATGTGAATGACTTTCCTTGTTGCCCTTTATTGATCGATAATGCTGCATTTCAGTGTGTCCAAATTATATGAACAACCCTGTCTATTTCAAATTCCTTTTCTATTCTAATTATGGGAGAAATAGCACTAGCTGATGTTTACGGGGTATTGAGCATACTACATAACAGGTTTGTAACTACTATACTATACTATACATTTTTAATTTACTAATATGAATTTGGTAAAGAAACACTGAAAATTGCAAATATATCTGAAGCTAGATTAGATGAACATTGTATGTAGCTTGGTCAATGAGGTGAAATTATTGTGGATTGGGTTAAAAAAATGTTCTTGCATGACCAAATTCTGGCTTAATAGGGACGTATGAGGGAAAAACAAACAGGAAAACAGCACAAATGGATCTAGATAAACAACAAAAACACACTTGGGAGACAATTACAAGACAATACATAGAAAGTAGAATTGGAAGGTAGCTTCCTGACAGGTATTTGTCCAACCTGTTCTTAAAAATCATTAACGACTCCTTGAGTATGGTCTCTCAACTGGATGTGCACCACCAGTAGAAAGCACATGCTACTTGCTAGCTGTGAGAGGCTGTGATTGCTCTGCTAGTCAGCTGGGCAGCACCTGAATTTCTCCAAATGCTCAGTTTACAGGGAACACTGTGCTTCATCTAGTTCCTTAAGTACCCTGGAGTGAATTTAATCAGGTCTTGCTGGCCTGAATACATCTAAATGATCTATTTCACGGGTAGCCATGGTAGTCTGTATCTGCAAAAACAAGGAGTCCTGTGGTACCTTAGAGGATAATAGGGCATAAACTTTGATGGGTAAAACACACTTCATCAGATGGATTGGCATATTGGTTTGTATTTGTTCTCCCTTTTTAATATTGTGTTGGGTTTTCTGGTCATATTTACATTTTTAGTGAAGACTGAAGCAAAATAGGCATTAAACACCTATTCTGGATGGTCACTCATTATTTGCTCTCCTCTGTTAAGTAGAGGACTTACACTTGTCTTCCATCTTTTGTTCCCAATGTATTTAATGAACTTCTTGTTGCCTTTTATGTCCCTTGCTAGGTGTAGCTTATTTTGTATTTTAGCCTTTCTGATTTTGTACTGTTTTGTGTTGCTCCTTAGCAGTTTTCCCATCTCTACTCCTTGCAGGATTCCTTTCTGATTTTTTCAAGGTCATCAAAGTACTTCTGATAAGAAGAATAGTAAGAAGCCAGTATGGTTCTATTAGCTTCCAGGATCCTATACCCTGCCTCCAAGGAAGAGGCAAGCTTGCTTTGCTAGGCTGGGCACTTGGAGATCCAGAGGACTAAGTAGCTTTTAAAAGATTCTCCCAGATGCAAGGGAAGAGCAATGAGTATGAGTTAAGGGAAGAGACTGTCAGCCAGACCCAGTGGTCTGAAGAAACCTCCCCCTGACCTTATCCCCAGGCCTGCAGTGGCTGTCAGCCCTGCTGCTTTGTTTTAATAATAGCTTTAGAAACTAAAGCAATTATTAAAACAGTCTGGCCACTGATATCATTGTCACTGCTCCAGTGCTGTGTTAGAAGTGAGGGCTGGGGCATAAGTCAGACACGTGGAGGTAAATCATAGTTTGTATTATACTAGACTGCTTGGAGACTTTCCACTGTTTTTACCCACTGTACTTCCTCTTCATCAGGCCCAACCAAAAAAACTAGTATCTGTGTTATAGCAATGGTCTGCAGGGTTACAAATTGCTTGTGCCCTGCCTGCAGTGTCACTTACTCCATTGCTACCCCTACGGCAGCTGCACTTTGTAATGGCAGCTCATGTCTTACGGGTACTAATTTGTCTAAGGTGTGTGCCCCCTGTGAGTCAGTGCCTCTTAGGCAGCTGATTAATGGTGAGCATTAAAAATGACAACAATAAAAACATCAAACTAGATGCAGACTCCTGAGCCAGTGGACCTCCATATTTCCCCAAACGTGGAAGCTGAGAAAGTTGCTGCCTTCTGAGTCAATGTTTAGGAAAACGTTCGCTTCATGATTATGAAAAGCCTACCCAGACATCTGTCCTCAGAAAGAAAAGAAGAACTCAGATGTTCAAGAGCCTATCATTGTCATAGTTATTGATGGCACTGTAGGAAGATAATTATGTGGTGTTTACTTATACCATAAAAATAAATCTTTCCTCATTTCTCATTGTGGGACAGATTTGAGAGAAACTTCAGTAATCGGAGAACCTTAGGGAGATTATTTTGGAATTTGATGTGTTTAGGCCTTGTATTATCTTAATTCAGGAGTGACAAAGGATCTCCATATAATAAGAACATACTCCCTTTTCGAACTTTTACCTATAATTTAGACCCAAACTCAAACAAAGGTTACTTAGGGCTTACTTAGCCAGGAGGTTTTAAACCAGACTGGATCATATTCATCTAACCTTAAAACTCCTCCTGTGTACTCATGCTACAATTCATTGTAGCTCACAGAGTACTGTGAACTCTGAAGTCCCACTTTCAGAGTGAACTTGATATGCTGCAACTAGAGTTACTCCAGTCTGTCTGTGCATGAAATGTGGCGTTGGCATTCTTTCAGCAGCTAACAGTCAGCCACATGGGATACTCACCTTTATTCCTCTCATGCTCTGTTGTCACATTGATTGTCCAGATGTCCCCTTGCTTTATATAAGCTGTTGCCCAGCCACATTTTATTCGCCTGCTCTGGATTTGAGGGATAACAATAACTGTAATATGACTTCAGAAGCCCTGTAACATACCTTGAGCAGCCACTTGAAGCTGTGCTCAGACCCCGGCTTCCATCACCATCTGGGGATAGTGTTGGTACAGGCAGCTCTTGTGGACAGTCCCCAAAGTAAAGATTTTTTTTTTTATGGACATTGAAGGTCCGGTGCCCATGACGGATCATGATCAAGGGGCTGAACAGTGCTGGAAAATGAGCAAGCAGCTCAGGAGGACTTGTGTTCAAGCAAGGATAATAGGGGGAAAAAAACCCATCAAGGTACTTGTAACCTGTCTATATTTTGAGGAACGAGGTGAGATTTTCCTGCCTACACTGTCTGCAGTCACTCATGTTTTGTGAGCCACTGTTTGGAGGACAGGCATCCCAAACTGGTAGTATGTTCAATTGCTAGATTTCTCCAAGCCAATAAGAAATGTGCACTCCAGAAATATTACAATAGCCTTATATTGGTATCACAGGAAATCCCCTTGGACACTCTAGTAGTCTATGTGGTAAATGTTTGGTCACACCAAAATCACAAGTATTTCAGGTTACACTCAAGCATAAGAGAACAGTCACTCACACAGATTTGGTTACCAATAGAAGATTTCATATATATTTAAAGGCTTTCCTATAGATAGGAAAATAAATTTGTTATAGAGAGTTAAAAGCAGGTAAAACATTTGTACAGGTGAGTCAGTGTCTAATTCCCCAATGGTAGCAATGGAGATGTAGTAATCTGCCAGAGTCCCCAAAATAGTTCAGGGCTACCCAGAGTAGCTGCAGGGATCTGTCTTGTTCAGTTATTCTAATAGAATCAAGGCAGTCTAGAATTCTTCCTTGTTCGTACTTATAGCTGCTTCTCACAGACATCAAGCTGATAGGATCACTTCCCATGTGAATGCTTTCCGTGCTGGCAGAAAGAGGAATGAATTTAGTATATTTGATCTCTGATTATCACACAGTAGTCACTTGCCTTCAAATACACAAGAATTAGCCCTTTAACTAAGTCTCTCATTTGCATTATACAAGGCATTTCTTGTTTTGAGGGGTTATTTAGTTACAGTGTCTGTGTATAGATATAGATCTTTGCTACAGGAATCTCCCGAATCCAGGACTCCTTGGTCCAGCAACATCTGTGGTCCTACCAGACCATGGATGTTGCTGGACCAAAGAGCCCCAGTGGCTGGGAGTCCCAGCCTGGGCCAGCATCAGTGGGGCCAGTGAGCCCCATTCCCAGGGAGCCCCAGCCTCACCCAGCAGCAGCTGGCAATCCCTATCCTTAGAGAGGCTGGGCTGGGCAGAGCAGAAGTGGGGCCAGAGCCCAAGCCCTGTAGCAGTGGGGTCGGAGCTGAGTCAGCCACAAGGAGGGATGGGAGGCTGGTGGCAGGGGAACTTTCCTGATCTGGCAAATTCCCTTGTTCAGGACTAGTCAGGTCCTGAGGGTGCCAGACTCAGGAGGTCCAACCTGTATTAGTCTTAACAAGATATACATTTCCAATAGAGTACAGATAAATTTAAAAAAATGTAGCATTCCGCTGGTTTTCATGATGTTTAAACACCTGGGCTACGTCTACACTGGCATGATTTTCCGGAAATGCTTTTAACGGAAAAGTTTTCTGTTAAAAGCATTTTCGGAAAAGAGCGTCTAGATTGGCAGGACGCTTTTCCGCAAAAGCACTTTTTGAGGAAAAGTATCCGTGGCCAATCTAGAAGCACTTTTCTGCAAAAAAGCCCCGATCGCCATTTTCACGATCGGGGCTTTTTTTGCGGAAAAGAAATCTCTGCTGTCTACACTGGCCCTTTTGCACAAAAGTTTTTCAGAAAAAGACTTTTGCCCGAACGGGAGCAGCATAGTATTTCCGCAAAAGCACTGACAATCTTACATGAGATCGTCAGTGCTTTTCCGGAAATTCAAGCGGCCAGTGTAGACAGCTAGCAAGTTTTTCCGCAAAAGCAGATGATTTTTCAGAAAAATTTGCCAGTCTAGACACAGCCTCACTGTGATCTATGCTAATACACAAGTGAATTGGTCTGGCTTCCAGCTCTGAGTTTGTCATTTCTCGACTGATACCTAGATGTTCGCTAGAGCTGCTACTTGGTCTGCTAGGGTCACAACATGACCACCACTGTTTATTCTTTCTTTTTCAGTCCCAGTTAAATGTTTTACACTTCTTTAATATGGAAAGAAATGAAGGCTCTGGTTCTGCTCTCACACCAGTTTTACACTTTCCCTAGCCCAGGAAGCTTGTGGAGCCTGTTGTCTCTTCTCCCCTGTCCCTGGTCATAAGTGTCCTGAATCTCTGTCCCTGAATTGCAATGATATCCAAGGTCTTGGTGCAGCCCTCAAGTGACTGTTGAAGGATGACAAACCTCAGGAGTCAAGTCATTGCCCTCAAAGCAAACGTCTATTCAGGATTCAAGACCTGGATGCTAGCCAGGTGGAAGGAGAGGTGCTCTGCAACAACCAACCCGATTCCTGAGCAGCAACCCAGAGTAGGACTGAGATGGTGGATCCTCTATAGAAGGAACCCAAGGTAAGTTGTCTTAGAAGTTGTCTAATCAATTTACCTCTTCAGCACTGCTCCCTGGGCCAAGATGTTTAATCATCTATACCTCTACGCCCCTGGAATTATGCTCCATGCTACACTGTTGAGTGTTGCTCTTTTTGTTTTATTGCTGCTATAATGAAAGGTCTCTTTCTAGTTGAATTATGAAGCAATATATTAAAAGTCATTGCTTCATTTTTTTTCGGTTGAAGGTTCATTTGTTACACGATTATTTATTAAACTTTAAAATTTCATTCATAGATCTGACAGTTCATTTTTACACAGAAAATAATTGCTTGTACTAATTCATAAGGGTTTACAAACACACATAGGTAGGTCCCCCAGCACTGCACTTCCTCTGCCCATAAACCTGCAAGCCCTTGAAGCACCATGGAGTGATTACTTTTCCATTTACGAACTCTGTACCCTGATGGTGAAGAGACAATATAGAAGCACAGGGGTCCCATCAGTTGTCTCAATACCGTTTGGGCTGGAAATATTCTCGGGGAGGGGGGGCATCTTCCACATTGAAGCTGTGACCTCCTTGCCCATGTGGGTATGCCACAACTGTAGCTCAGGGATTAGTTCAGCATGCATCTCCTCTCCTCAAATTCTCTTGCCGTTGCTAGTCATCCTGGCTTTGCAGACCAATTCTTTCCCCCTATTCTGTGCAGGTGCCTGGAGCCCAGAAACAGTCCCACACTCTGTGTAGCTACTCCAGGAACGAGACTTCTATCATCACTGATTGGTGTATTCCTGTTCTGTGTCCCATTGTACTGCTGCTGGAGGAGCTGCTGCTGCTGTCACATGGTGGTGGTGCAGCAAGCAAAGCCCTGAGTCAAATTCATCCTGCTTTGAGTGATGAAATATAGCCCAAGCAGCTTCTGCATACTAGAGGTTACCAGTAGAGTGGCACAGAGCACTAATGGGTCCATGCAGCTGCCCACAATTAAAAAATCTTGGTAGCCCACTTGTAAAGGAAGTATGGGGGGACACAGATGGATCATGGGATTTCTTTTTAAAAAATGTGAACTAGCCTGGTTTCTGCTACACATCCCACAATGCACAGAAAAAAAAATCTCAGAGCACACACTGCTCAGTAGCAAGGCAAAGGTGTCTAGGATGCCTTCTGAAAAAAACAGGCCTTCCGTTTGCAGCAAACTACTACCATGTGTACACAATGATGTGCATTGACAGAGGGCATACCGCTTCTTGCATATGCTATTACTGCATATGCTATTACTATACTGCAGCTTGTGTACTGTGTGTTACCTTATGCTCAGCATGGATTTATCCCCCCCCCCCAACCGTGTACATGAACCCATAAAATACATAGTCCCTGTCCTAATGGAGCATAATGGAACTCTGATTGAGGCCTCTAGATACTATTGTAATACAAATAAACAATAGACAATGTAACAATTACAAAGGGAGGTGTTGGTGTTTAGTTTCCTGATGAGATTAGATGTGCCAGAACACCACCATACTAGGCTGTTCTCATGACATTTTCCACAATGCTGGTAGTCAAAGTGCCAACATTTCACAAGAAAGTCTATTACTAGATTTCAGCCTGATTTTGAATCTTTTAAGGTTCCAAGAATCTTTGAATAAACATTTTAGCCAGTACAAACATGAAGCTTAGTTACCAAACTGTCAAGGTCCAGCCATCCCTAATCTTAATATGAACCCCCCTCCCCCCCAAAAAAAAACCTAACCCCTCATCATGACACTACTGGCAGTTTTCCAGTGGCATCTGAACTGAACATCATTGACTGTACACGAGTTATACCCTGAAAAAGGTTGCTTGAACGACCTTCTAAATTGGATAATTGCACAAAGAACAAAAACTATGATGTCTGACATAGAGCTGAGACCAGCCTATTGGACAATGCATGGAATTTTCAAAAGCATCAATGTAAACTAGGCGCTTACCTCATTTGGGAGTTTTGCAAACTCCATCCCAAATAAAACAGAGTTGCCTCTTGGCTTCTTTGTGTAAAGTACTTTACCTTTCTTTGTATGGACTTATTTAAACCTTTATTTTGTGTTTAGGCTTATTGATGCTGCTTTTAGTGCATAGATTTCTTTAGTTACTGTGAACAATTCCCAACAGCTCTCAAAATCTTCCCTCACAATAAGCCAATTTTGGGAAGTGAATGACAGGAGGAAGGTTTAATAAACATAGGTAAGAAAAAAGAAGAAAGCTTAACCCTGCCAATTATTCTCTTGAAATTTTCTCAAAAAGTAAATCTCTGGATTTTAAACTGGTCAGTTCTGATCTCTCAAGGACATGAAATCATAACTCATAAAAGTAAGTGGAGGGTAGCTAAATGAAATCAGTCGTGTATAATGTGACACAATGACTGTATTTTCAGGGTTGATGTTCACACTAGACATATGGTCAAATTATTTGATCCTTATTGATCATAAAATCAGTGTATTGCAATATTACTCTTTAAAAAGGAGATGTGTGCACAAATATTTGGAAAAAATTCCATTGGATTAAATGTTGGTTAGGTTGGGTTTTTTTGACCACTAATAGGAAGGGCACTTGGTCACATCATAAAACCTGTTTAGAAAGGCTGGGCAAAATGAAAAACTCAGTTGCCATCCACTCACCTTATCCAAACCTATGAAGGAGAGGCTGGTAGAGAAGAATAAGTGAATGAATGGAAAAATAATTAAGAATGGTTGTGTTGCCATGTTATGAATAAGCAAAACTTACAAATATTTACAAGAGGTAACTGCATTACAGAGCATGCATTTGTTCTGCTGAGTTTCAGCAAAGCTAATAATTAATCAACACATACTTAATGTTTACACTCCATTAAGTATAGCAGTAGTCAGTACTATTGTTTCATGTAGACCCTGACATATCATTTGGTAGAAGTCTAATGTACCACACTTCATAGCTCCTTTCTTTTCCTTTTTTAATTTCAAATGGAATTTCAAGTGAATAAATTAGTAAATTTATCATTTTCTCTATAATAGTGTCATATGGACAGTTTGATGAACTAGCTCATTATAGTCAATGAAGTGAAATATGAGCTCCATCAGCACATTTTCATCAAACAGGGTTATGGAAATTGGTTTGCTGTTATCAAGGACTGCGGAATCCAAAAATAAAATTAAGCAAGCTATTAGATGATAAATTTAGGGAATGTCCCAACTGTATTGGAACACAATAGCCACTGTGAAAAACAGAAGGCTACTGTGTGTCAAAATTTACTGAACAGCCTCAATATTAGTTGTTCACGGTGTAGAAATGAAAGTTAATGCCTATCCTCCCTTGGTGTATGTACATACCATATGCAACTCAATCCCTGTGTACAAGGAAAATGTGGGGCAAATGTTTACTATTACTCAATAACTGCCAGAGTTTGAAAGAGAAATAATTTCATTACTCTTCAGTATTTGCCCTGCTGCAGACATAGTCCAAGGGTCCTGAAGAAAATCCCCAACAGGCATCATGCTCTTCACTGGGAAAGTTGCCAGAGTCAGAACTGTAAATCAGCCTTATGATAGCATGGAGATGGGAAAGCCCTCCACAGAAAGTCAGAAAGAAGATACGAGAAGAGACCTGTGTATAAGGTATAAGCATCCTGTGGACCTCTTTCACATTTGAATCCTCCAACTAACCCAGCCTCTAAAGTATCACCTCGTATTTGCATTGATTTAACTGAGTCAGTGCTACCACCAGTTGTCATATGAGAAAGCTACTTGCAGGAATGCTTCCAAACAGCAGCAGCACTACCTGTGCTCGTTGATATGGGGATTTTGCCTTCTCCCTGTTGTGAATATTAGCAGTTATTAACAAAGCCTTCCTCAGGATTTTGATCTGTTTCTCAATACTGAAGACAAGATGCCATTTCTGCAGCATTGCACTGCAGTTGGTAAATGATGTTTTAAGTAAAAACTTCTGCCTCTCACCCACAAACAGGCTACGTCTACACTGGCCCCTTTTCCGGAAGGGGCATGTAAATTTCACCAGTCGTCGTAGGGAAATCTGCGGGGGATTTAAATATCCCCCGCGGCATTTAAATAAAAATGTCCGCCGCTTTTTTCCGGCTTTTAAAAAAGCCGGAAAAGAGCGTCTACACTGGCCCCGATCCTCCGGAAAAAGTGCCCTTTTCCGGAGGGTCTTATTCCTACTTTGAATAAGACCCTCCGGAAAAGGGCACTTTTTCCGGAGGATCGGGGCCAGTGTAGACGCTCTTTTCCGGCTTTTTTAAAAGCCGGAAAAAAGCGGCGGACATTTTTATTTAAATGCCGCGGGGGATATTTAAATCCCCCGCGGATTTCCCTACGACGACTGGTGAAATTTACATGCCCCTTCCGGAAAAGGGGCCAGTGTAGACGTAGCCACAGGGTCCAACCTTGCCATCCATACTTGGGCAAATGTCAATTATAGAATTGGTCACAGAGAATATAGCCAGTGCAATGAATTCACTGCTATCATAAACACAATATTATTTATTACAACACTCCGCTGAGACCCAGAAAGATCCATCAAACTCAGAATTTTTGTACAGGCAGTCCCCGGGTTATGTACAAGACAGGGACTGCAGGTTTGTACTTAAGCTGAATTTGTACTTAAGTCGGAACTGGCGTCCAGATTCAGCCGCTGTTGAAACTGACCAGCGGCTGACTACAGGAAGCCCGAGGCAGAGTTTCTCTGCCCCGGGCTTCCTGGAATCAGCCGCTGATCAGTTTCAGCATCAGCTGAATCTGGACGCCTGGGACAAAGCAGCTGGGGCGCTGCCGGGTAGGTCCCAGCAGCGCCGCACCTCGGCGCTACAGGGACCAACCCGGCAGCACCCCAGCTGCTCTACCCCAGGTGTCCCCAAGTCAGCTGCTGCTGAAACTGATCAGCGGCTGATTCCAGGAAACCCGGGGCAGAGCAACTCTGCCTCGGGCTTCCTGTAGTCAGCCGCTGGACAGTTTCAGCAGCGGCTGACTTGGGGACGCCTGGGGCAGAGCAGCTGGGGTGCTGCCGGGTTGGTCCAGTAGCACCGAGGAGCGGCGCTGTGGGACCAACTGGCAGCGCCCCAGCTGCTCTATCACAGGTGTCCGCGAGAAAAGCCTGGTCTGCTGGGGGGGAGGGGCGGCGCACTAGCTGCGTCCCCCCCCCCAGTAGACCATGGAGACGCGGGCGGCGGGACTTACGTCGGATCCGTACTTACGAACGGGGCTTTTCTCGCCCCGGAGGACGCGGGCGGCGGGACCGCCCAGACGCGCCGCGGTCCCGCCGCCCGCGTCCTCCGGGGCGAGAAAAGTCGGACATAAGTCGGACATAAGTCGGATCCGTGTAACTCAGGGACTGCCTGTATAGAAATAAAGCATGGGTATAGAGCCGTTCTTTTAAATATAAATTTCTTCTGTTCTTTTTATCTTCCATGAGAGGATCTCCATCCTTCCCCTCCTCCTGCTATCTGCACCACATGAAGCATTGAGAAGAAATAGCCTCTCTCATATAATTCTCACCCTCCAAAGCCAATTTGGGGCTTTAGAGAAACAAAAATCAAAATTTTAAAACATGTCTCTTTTAGTTAGTCTGAGGGGTTTATCAATCTTTTAAGGGTCTTAAAGGATTTTTGTTTGTTTTGTCCAAAGTTACAGAGACAGTATTGATTGTGCAAGCATCAAGCTGAATTATAAAACTAACTTTAATTAAAGATTCAATTCAACTGCATAAACCTGGGAGTTAAAACCCTCTTCTTAATCTAAGAACTCTTTTGTTACAATGTATTGAGCAACCACACGAGTAACTACTAAAACATAAGATAGAAGCATTGTGTCATCACAATATCACTATTGACTGCATCTATCCTATGGGCAGATTACTTAACAATTACTGAGACCCGATTAAACCTTTTGGTTGGTGTCATGTACACTAAAGGCATGTCCTTTCGTTATGCTGCATTTGAGGGTGAGTACTGTATATCCCAAAATGTGATCAAGCTAATTGCATCCATTTGATATGCATTCAACCACTGTGACTTAATAAAATAGAACACCATATAGTTAAGGGTTAATTGGAAAGCAGGCTTTTAGAGGCAAGGTCAAAATAGCTGGCAATTTCTGAGAATCAGAATGGGAGGAGGAGAGAGAAAAGTAAATAACAGAAGATAAATTGATGGAAACCTTGAGTCTAGATACTTCTGATATTAAAAATTTACTGAAAGTTAGGAAAAATGTTGATTTAATAGGGGGGTCATTATGATGGGTTTTTTTTGTTGTTGTTGAGAAGTTAGTTACAAAAGATGTCTACTATAGAGTACTTTAGAGCAATGCTCTGAAGGACTCTAGAGACACATTTTTGGACACTTTTTTTCCCACTGTCTGAGCAAGGTGTTTGGTCACAGAGAACTCCTTAAGATTGTCACTTGATGTGCTGAAAATATCAGTAAGCCCATCTACCTGTCCTGGGGGGTGCCCTACCACCCTGTCCTTCTCAGCCAGAACTGCTGCAATGAGGAGTAACAGTAGTTCGAATTAGGAGCTTTAATTCGAACTACCTAGCCCGTGCCGTAGGTAGCAGTGGGCAGGGGGTTCGAACTACTGGGCATTAAAAAATGGCGGCGCTCGGGAACATGCAAATAAAGCCCGGGATATTTTAATCCTGGGCTTCATTTGCAAGTTCGAATGACTACATTAGCCACCCTAGTTCGAACTAGGGTGGCTAGTGTAGACATACCCTAATATGTTACTTTTATGAAATTAACATAGCTAGTGATGTGCTTACAAAATGACAAATCCCATAGGGTCGCTTTTCTCAATCCCCACATATCAGAAAGGCCCATCTTCCCTTAAAGACTCTATGGAAAGCAGTGACTGCAGCCTCCTTGCCAGAAGCCCTGAGAAATGGAGGGGATGTCTCCTGGGCTCTGCAGCAGCAGCAAATCACTGCTCCCCAAGTAGCCGTTCCCTGAGTGCCTTCAGGGCACACTCCATGGGAGAACCTGAATGAACTTCCTAGCGGCAGCTGGTCCGGTTGCATTGATCAGACAAAGCAAAACACCGTCAGACCAGGTGCAATGAGTGACATCTAGATGAGTAGAACATGCAGTGCCTGAACGTACCTGCTCTAATGAGAATAGGTTGTTGTGAGTGTACCATGTCCTCCACTGGCCACAGTTCTCCATTACTAATCAATGGGAGTTGCAGGAGAAGTGTCTGCAGGCAAGAACAGCACATGGAGAGCCCCTGTGCTGACCCTCCCAGGGGCTGCAGGGACATTCCAGCCACCTCCAGGATCACAACCACCATCAGGACAATTACTCCAGACATGCAGCACCTGAATGTACCTGTTCTAATGAGAATAGGCTGTTGTGAATGTACCATATCCTCCTCAGGCTCCATAGTGCTCAAAACCTTGTCCTCCTACTCATCTCCTCCTTGTACTGTGAGCTGAATCCTGCAAAGTGCATAATGCCCGTGGCACTTGCTGATAATGCACACAGCCCTGCCAGGAGAAGGCACGTAGCCCAAAGGAGGGCGAGTGGTGGGATGGCTCATTTCGGTGTGGGGGAAGGGAAGCAACTTTAATTTCCAGAAGGGGTTCAGTCGGAACCTGGCTGCGTGAAGATGTTGAGAAGCTGTGATATCTGGAGGCTTCTCCCAGCCACAGTTAGCAAGGCTAGACCCCAGCCAGCATCAGCCACATTTGGGTCTGTCCTGGAGACCTGCTGGTGCCCTAGTATAGGGGATGTTGCTGATTCTCTGCCCCACTGCAGCCTCTCCCCCATGGCCTTTCCCTTGATGGAGCTGCAAGTGCCCACATGCTTTATCTTCTAGGATCTTGTAGTTGCAGTTATGTGACATGCTTAACAGAGTCCAGCAAATGCTAATGATCAGGCGCTACTAAAAGTTAATGATCAGTGGGCCCAATTGGGACTCTGAGGAAACTGATTTAAAGATATAACCAATTCAGTTATTGAAGTTAGGAAATCAGTAGTATCCAGGCAAAATTTGGTGTTTCTAGCTCTTACCATTTCATAGATCTTCCATTTCGGAAATATCAGTGGGCCCAACTGGGGCTCTGGGAGAACTGGGAGAACTAATTTTGAGATATTTAAGTTAGGAAATCAGTAATATCCGTGCAAAATTTGGTGTTTCTAGCTCTTACCGTTTCGGAGATCTTTTGATATAACACACACACACACACACACACACACACACACACACACACACCCCCTCTCAATTTCATAGAATCTTAGGGCTAGAAGAGATCTCAGGAGGTTATCGGGTCCAGCCCTCTGCCCAAAGCAGGAGCAACCCCAACTAAATCATCCCAGCCAGGTCTTTGTCAAGCTGGGACTTAAAATTCTCTAGGGATGGAAATTCTACCACCTCGCTAGGTTAACAATCCCAGTGCTTCACCAACCTCCTAGTGAAATAGTTTTTCCTAATATCCAACCTACACCTCCCCCACTGTAACTTGAGACCATTGCTCCTTGTTCTGCCATCTGTCACTACTGAGAACGGTCTCTCTCCATCCTCTTTGGAACCTCCCTTCAGGAAGTTGAAGGCTGCTATCAAACCCCCCCTCACTCTTCTCTTCTGTGGACTAAATAAGCCCAAATGCCTCAGTCTTTCCTCATAGGTGATGTACTCCAGCCCCCTAATCATTTTGGTTGCCCTCTGCTGGACCCTCTCCAATACGTCCACATCCTTTCTATAGTGGGGGGCCTAAAACTGGATGCAATACTCCAGATGTGGCCTCACCAGTGCATCATAAAGGGGATTAATAACTTCTCTAGATCTGCTGGCAATGCTCCTCCTAATGTACCCCAATATTCCCAGTTCTGCCTTCCTGTTTTTCCCTTAGATATTTCCATATCCTCTGATCCTTGTTTCTCTTCCTACCTCCCTCCTTCCCCCTATTTATTTTGCGCTTCCCTTCTCCCCTATTTATTTTGGGTCTGCACATCCTAAACTCAAAACTCCGGTCATCTGAAGAAGTGGGCTGTGCCCATGAAGGCTCATGATACCATCTACATGTTTTGTTAGTCTATAAAGTGCTACCAGACCATTTGTTGTTTTTTAAGTTTATCCAGTACAGACTAACGAGGCTACCCCCTGTAGCTTTCCAATATGCCATTAGCTTTCTTGGCTACAAGGGCATGCTATTGACTCATATCCAGCTTCTCATCCACTGTAATCCCCAGGTCCTTTTCTGCTAAACTGCTACTTAGCCAGTTGGTCCCCAGCCCGTAACAATGCTTGGGATTCTTCCAACTCAAGTGCAGGACTTTACACTTGTTCTTGTTGAACCTCATCAGATTTCTTTTGGCCCAATCCTCCAATTTGTCTAGATAACTCTGGCTCTTATCCTTACCCTCCAACATATCTACCTCTCCCCTTAGCTTAGTGCCATCTGCAAACTTGCTGAGGGTGCAATCCATCCCCTCATCTAAATCTTTAATAAAGGTGTTGAACAAAACCATCCCTAGAACTGATCCTTGGGGCACTCTGCTTGAAATTGACCACCAACCAGACATTGAGCCATTGATCACTACTCATTGGGCTCAACAATCTAGCCACCTTTTCATCCACCTTACAGTCCATTTATCCAAAGAATGTTGTGGGAGACTGTACCAGAACCTTTGCTAAAGTCATGTAACCTTATTTGAGGGAGTAAGTGGTAAAACTGCCCCCAGTCCTATATTTATAAACATTTGAGGGGGTGCATCTAGACTGGCAAGATTTTGCGCAAAAGTGGCTGCTTTTGCGCAAAAACTTGCCAGCTGTCTACACTGGCCGCTTGAATTTGCACAAGAACACTGATGTTCTAATGTAAGAATTCAGTGCTTCTTGCGCAAATACTTTGATGCTCCCACTCAGGGATAAGCCCTCTTGCGCAAGAATACTTGCGCAAAAGGGCCAGTGTAGACAGGCACCTTAACTTTTTGCGCAAGAAAGCCCGATGGCTAAAATGGCCATCCGGGCTTTCTTGCGCAAAAGCGCGTCTATACTGGGCACGGATGCTTTTGCGCAAAAGCACTTTTTGCACGAAAGCATCCATGCCAATCTAGACGCTCTTTTGCGGAAATATTTTTAACGGAAAAACGTTTCCGTTAAAAGTATCTCCACAAAATCATGCCAGTCTAGACGCAGCCTTGGTGTCATAAATAATTGATCAAAGATGTAATTAAAGCTGAACATTCCACGAGGTTTTTATTTTAAAATTTCAATTAATGAGCAATAATAAAACCAGAGATAAAAATCATACATTAAATTATTTTAACATAGTACCAACATTAAACTTTAGTCTTGGATCTTTGACTGGCATTTAACCTTTAATTTGACTAAATTACTATTAGACTTTACTTTCTATGTATAGTGCAAATTGCTCCAATTGTTTCCATTTATTCATGTTACTTTTTTACTTATTACTGTTCTAATTTTACTCCTTATCTAGCTTCAGAATGAATTACGAGTGCCTTAGTAATGATGTTATACAGACTGAACACTCCAGGGTATTCAAAGACCAATTTCATGTGACATTTTCTGTAGGTATTGTAAGTAGTAAAGTTCTCCGATATAAAACGAGAGGAGACAGCCTAAATTGTAACAGCCAGGAACTTCAAAGAATGATCACAGTTACTAATGCTTGGTGGCTGCCTGACTTGTTATTGAATAGGGCATGGGTTTTCTGTTTTACTTGTCTTCAACTGAAGGTTATTATCTTAAGTGAATTCAGAGTCATGATTGTGACTCAGTCTCCGATAGATTCTAATAAGGTAAACTACTCCCACTGCTTGTAGAATTATGCACATTTAACATTCTCTCCTCAGCTGAGTCACAGGATTTACCTAATTCTGGAGATGAAATTTAATTTTAATTTTGAGATGGCATTTCTCACAGGGGAAATGAGTGTATAAATAGGCTAAAACTCTGACTGATGGAAACCATTTACATTTTGATTGCTATACCCTTAAATTGAATTAAGGAATGGTTTAAAACCATTGAAAAGAGGAAGCGCTCTCATTTTAGGTTGTCATATGTCTGTCAATAACGTCAAGCTAATATATAACTAAGAGGCTACAATTTTGCTTAATGTTAAACAAAAATACTTAAGAGTGCTTACAACCTTGAACAGCTTTCAGTCTTAATGATGGACTAGACCAGAGGTCAGCAAACTTTTGCTCTTGGCCTGTAATGGTAAGCTGCAGGTGGGCCACGAGACTTTGTTTACCTTGAGACTCCACACGTATGGCTGCCTGCAGCTCCCATTGGCTGGGACCAGTGAACTGCAACCAATGGGAGCTGCAGGAATCTATATCTGTGGACACTGAATGTAAACAAAGCATCTCATGCCCCGCCAGTGGTTTGCCCTTATGGGCCAGGAGCCAAAGGTTGTCTATGGGACTTTGACTGTTGATTTCAAACAGGTTAGTATTTCATTCCAGGAAAGGGAGGAATGAAGGGAAAAGATCATCTTCAGAGAATGTAAGCTGTGAAGTTACAGAGCTTAAGAATGTTTAAGTCTAAGTGATAAGAAGTGAAGGAAGGCTAGGGCAAAAATAGATATAGGCTGAAAATCAAAGGGTGCACCTTCCAGCATTCATAGACGGTCACTGTACTTTCAAAGCCTGAACTTGGAGATACTCACTAAGAATTTTTCAGCCGTAACGAGGAGTGCATAAATAGTCATGTGCACATGCAAAGTCTGCACACATCATATTTTTCCAGTTTATATGTAGCCTCAACTAAAACCATTGTCTCGTCTTTATAATTGTAAGAATATATTAAGTATAGCCTTTTACCTACTCTATGTAGGTATAATGTGATTTAAGGCTAAAAAATTCTCATTTGTCTAATTCACATTTGTCACAATTAAAGCTGTTGGTGTCATGGATCTGCATGATAGTTGCTTAAAAGTTACTGTTATGAACAAGTCTGGATTCAGTTGAGTACTGCTTAAATTTTGCCTGTATTATTTTCATTCCGATGTCAGGATGTATAGATTTTGGATTTCTCAGACTGCTGACAAATTAGCTTAACGTCAAGTTCTTAACTGCTTTTATTAGGTTTCCTATATTTGAAGAAAAATATGTCTTTCATATCAAATGTAGGAAAATAAAAGGAGAAAGAGGCCATGTGTAAATTTAAAGACTTGTCCACCATAGGCCAGTACGATTTAACTAATTACTGTGTGCACTGTTGTTGTAGCTGGACTGGCAGGGTTATTTCTCTTCACTACAGCTATAGAGGTTTGAACATCTTGTTCTATTTACATTGCTATATACACCACAGCTCCACTGCGGATCCTCTATCCAGCTGCTGCACTCTAGTGGTATGTGACATAAGTTCTTTGGTGTTTTGACAATTCATTGAAATCATAACGGAACCGAAGTCCTGATTCTGCAAACATGTCAGCCTGAGACTGCTGTGTGTAAATTCACTAAGGCTACGTCTAGACTGCAAGCCTCTTTCAAAAAAGAGCATCTAGACTGCAACCAGTACTTTTGAAAAAGCAAGCTGCTTTTTCGAAAGAGAGCACCCAAGAAGTCTGGATGCTCTCTTTCGAAAAAGCACAGTTTGCGTTACATAGCGCCTTTTTTCGAAAGAGCACTTTCGAAAAAAGGCGTTATTCCTCATGAAATGAGGAGTACCACCGTCGAAAGAAAAGCCGCGTTCTTTCAATTTAATTTCGAAAGAACACGGCTGTAGTCTAGATGCAGGTGAAGTTTTTTCGAAAAAACCCTGCAGTCTAGACACAGCCTCACACTCGGAAGTGTTTGCAGGATTGGAGACTTAAAGAGAAACCTTTGTGACAGTTGAGAGATATACACTTCCTGATGTACTAGAATGTAAGTGAGTAGCAAAACTTATGCTAATTGTCTTAGAGCTGCTCTGGTGTGTTTAGCCTAATACCTAAGAGGGTGTCAGCATAGCTTGACAAATATCAGATTAAAAATTACAACTTTTGTCTCATTTGAAGATTTTCCAGAGTTATTCATTTTTGTTGGGATGGGCGGGAGGGAAGGGGAGAGAATTAATTTTTTTCTGCCTTTGAGATTTGTCCCTGCCCAATTTTTCTCCCTCCTTTACTTTTTTAATTTGGAAAAAATTGGGAAAAGAGGTGTTTAGGGGAAATAAAAAACCCTTTTGTTCCACTTCCTCATTTCTCTCTCTTCCCTGCTTTTTTTTTGTTAGGTAACAGGGAGTGAGAAGGGAGTAGAAGCAAATCTAAGCCCACTGTGAATTTTGTTGAAACAGAATACTTGCCCAGACCCTTCTTTACTGAAACTCCTCCCCCCTCCAAGAAAGCCTCCTCTTCCCTCTTACTGGGAATATCTCTGGTCTTTACTTTAGTCTGGGGTGCAGAAACACATGAGCAAACAAAGAATCTCCTAGGTTTTGCTGAACTTTGCCTAACCTTTTAGCAAACCTTAGAATTTCACATTCATAATGAAACCTGACATCAGGTAAACATTTTTGTTTGATGTGGGGTTTTATTAAAAACGGTTCTCAAACCTCTGATTTCAATGCAGCCAGGTGGGACTTGCACCTGCAGGGGAGAAAGTGTAATTAATTTTCCATGCCTCTTTAGCCCCTTCTGCAAATTGGGGGCTTGTTAATGCCATGGTGATGGTAACTTTGGAAATCTGCCCACTTGGAACAGGATTGAAACCACAATCAATGCATTTCACAGCAATCCCATCAATACTAAAATGTGCAGTGTTTGGACTGTTTATCAAGAGAGGTCTTCTTATATTCATCCTCTTGAGTGATCCAGTCCCCCTTGTATCTTTTATGTTCTAAAAATGTGTTACTGAGTTGTCAAAAACTGTATAGAATTTTGGGTTGGCTGGCAGCACTGTTTTGCTCTGTTTTAAGGCTGTCTTCCTAGAAAATCCTAAATAATTCTGAATCCACAATGTAAAATTATGTTCATATTTTTTCTTAAGGTTCCATGTTATTAGAATGGTATTTATTGCCTTATCAGCTAAGACTCTACAGCTAAATTCAGAACTTAGGACAGTTGGGGTGTGTCTAGACTAAATCCCTTTTTCGGTAAAGGGATGTGAATTAGGCACGTCGATATTGCAAATGAAGCTGGGATTTGAATTTCCTGTGCCTCATTTGCATAATGGTAGCCGCTGCCTTTTTTGAAATGGGGCTTTTTCACGAGGCATACCGGAGCAGTCAACAAAGGCTTCCCTTGTCAACCGCGCCATGTCTAGACTGCTGCGCTGTGCTGGATCAGCTGATTGTCGGCACAGTGCGGCATCCATTTTTATTTTAATGAAGTGGGGATTATTTAAATCCCAGCTTCATTGACTATACCAAGTAAACTATTTTACATGGCTCCATCAACGGAGCCATGTAGTCTAGACGTACCCTCAATGTGCAGTGACATTAAAATGATTGCCAACATTGTTAGCATTTTAAGAAATAAATAAATAATAAGATAGAAAATATCATATAGCCTCCATATAAATCCATGGTATGACCACATTTTTTATACTGCATGCAGATCCATTGCCCCATCTCAAAAAAGATGTATTGAAATTGAGAAAGGTACAGAAAAGGGCAATAAAATAATTAGGGGCATTGAACAGCTTCCGTTTAAGGAGAGATTAATAAGACTGGGACTTTTCAGCTTGGAAAAAAGACAACTAAGCGGGCTATAAGAGAGGTCTATAAAATCATGACTAGTGTGGAGAAAGTAAGTAAATAAGGAAGTGTTATTTACTCCCTCTTGTAACACGAGAATTAGGGGTCACCAAATGAAATTAAGCAAATAAAAACATAGGTAGGAGGTATAATAGACCAGTTAGGGTAGGCCTCCTTTGGTGCAGCCATTACCAAAGATGCTGGGTTTCTCCTTCGGGTTTTTTGATTTGCCAAAGTTGGGACTCAACTGGCCTTCCGCAGAGGAAATTTTAATATTATGCCCCATGCCGGTTCTGGAGTGGTTGAGGAGTCAGGATCAGTGACTTAGCATCTGAGTTTCATTAGTAGTCTCACTGCACTCCAGAGTGATTTCTGATGAACCTGGAGGGGGGAGGGGAGCTATGTAACAGATACTACCTCCTCAGCTGCCCTGGAACTGGCATAGTGCATGGTTTTAAAAAAATCAGCATTATTTGGAAATATCTTTACTTTTCCCAGCAGGCAGCTCAGTCTTGGGACTGGAGGCACAGCACATTTCCCATTCAGCAGCTGGGGCCAGCCTGGGGCTACTCTAGCTGAGAGGATACAGTGGGGACTTAGCATTTCTCCAGTTGTAGGGGAGTGGAAAGAGGCTCAGGCCAGCCTTGGGCTCCTCTGGCCATGGGGGGACAAGAGAGGGACTTGGGGCTTCTCCTGCCAGGGAGGATTGTGTGTGTGTGGGAGGAGGGAGCGGGCAGGGGGGTCTAGGGGATCCAGCTGTGGAAAGAGGTTGGGGTGCAACTCAGGGCTCTGGTGGGACCAGGAGAGGGGCCTTGGTATATTGCTCTAGGGCCTCTGACGTGGACACAGGGTTTGGGAATAGATTATTTTTTTCTCCTTTCTTCTTTTCCGTTTATTTTTTGTTTCTAGGTCATAAAGCACTCAGAGCATTATCAATGAGTCTGAGGGTATGGATGTTATTTAGGGTCTAAGATTGTGTAATTCTTGACAAGTAGGAACTTGTTGCATGAAGGATTTAAAAAGGGATTTATTTTCACTGGAGTTTGAATTATTTGACTTTTTTTCCCAGTTGGCTTGTTGAATAATAACTCAAAGAATACCACTCTGATTTGTACACATACTACATACCAATATATTCCACAAAGTTCAGACATGATGGTAATGGGCATAGAATAAAAGACCTTTGTAGAACAGAAATTTCTTATAAAATAGGACTATGAAGGGGTAAAATCCTCAGTGCTTTTTAAAGCAATCAGAATGATCTTGTCCAAGAGAAGATGCTATAAGAGAAGATGTTTCTACTGAGAAACAAAATAATCCAGGATTTGGGGCCCAATTTCACATGTTTGCAACCTTCCCATCAAGTTCTAGCACCCTCTTCAATGAGCACTGAGGGTTCTCAAAACAATACAGGACCCTTAGATGGTGGTGGTGTGCCATGGCAAGTATGCTCATAATTTGATAATTCTCACTGTCAGCTGATAGCAACTTTATCTATTAATGGGCACGGATGGAAAGATTCTTTCCTTCTCCTAAAATTTTGTACTTAATAAATGTGACCTGTGGAGTGGTTCATAAAGTGCACTAGTAGTAGGTGGGTTAACATTTCACATCTTCCTGTGGTGTTAAATACTATGATACTGTTTCTAGACTCCTTATGCATTGGTGGCAAGTAGTGTGAAAATAACACAAGTATTTCTTCTTCTTTTTTTAAATTTTCTAAATGTAATATGCTGCCTGTGACCATGGAATTTAAAGCTATAAAGTTGAATTGATACAACCCAACTCAAAGAAAGATCATAGCTATTCAGTTGCATGACCCAAGCACTGGCTTTACATATTTTATTGGGTTGTATATAACACGTAAGAGAGCAGATGGGCCTATGTGAAGCTGCAGTAAGTTATGCTATTTACATGGTAAAAGTGAGGAAAGATAAAGTAATAGTAAAGGCTAAGGACAAATAATTACAAACCAGAAAGGAAATGACATGAGAGAGGTGGGAAGGCTGAAGAGAAAAGCTTGTATTTTGTAGAAAACAATGTTTTCAGCTCCACAAATTTCCGTAGGGCTGAGTGTTTCCTTATGAATAAACACTTGACACTATGTGGTGTGGTGAATGAATAAGACTTCATGCCCCCTCTAATTCTGTCCCTCACATATCTTGGAGCAAAAACAATTTGTCAGTCCCTGAGGTGAAAAGCAGAATGGAATATACATAGGGAATGAATTGCACTTGTCTGTAACTTCAACGCTTGTAGCTGGGAAGAATAATGAATTATTCACTGAGCCAATAGCTAGGGCTACTGTAGGTGATGGTTTACAATGCTGAAATATGAGACAGGAGAAACCTGTTGCTTTACCTACTGTGTATCTCCATGCGTCCTCAGCTCCACCCATTCAAACTACATAAAGTTTTCATAGGAAAGTGTTAAAGCTTAAGCCACCTACTATTCATAGGGGTCTCAGAAATGCAGAAGGGTTCTTTACCACATGTGTTATAGAGAACATCCGTTCTTATCTGCTTTGGACTAATCAGGGCTTTGTGGTGCCGAGAGACCAGATTGGCTATAGGATTCTGCAAAAGTTGGTGAAAGTGCATGTGTAAAGAATAAGCAAAGAAAGACGTAAAAGAAGAAAGAGAGAGACTCCCAAAGTGAATCGAGCATTTTTCTTGTCCTTGCAACTTAGGGGCCCATGTATTCCCCCATCACTTTCTGTTAATGATTACTCTTCTGTTCTGTGCTGTATTTGTCTTCCGAAATGTTTGACATCTTTGAGATTTTTTTTAAGGGACACCACTTGAGCAAAGTCTCATCTACTATCTCAGGAGTTCCCAAACTTTTTGACACGGGGACTAGTAAAGCCATTCATGAACTTTTTGAGGACCGGTAACATTCATCTGCATATTTGCATATTCATTAAGAAAACGATGAATATGCAAGTAAGTTGTTTCTTGTCTTCCCAAGGCCCCGGTGCCAGCTTTAGCAAAGCTTTTGATACGGTCTCCCACAATATTCTTGCCAGCAAGTTAAGGGAATATGGATTGGATAAATGGACTGTAAGGGTATGTCTACACTACAAAGTTAATTCGAACTAACAGACGTTAGTTTGAATTAACTTTGATAGGCGCTACACTAGCGCTCCGCTAGTTCGAACTTAATTCGAACTAGCGGAGCACTTAGTTCGAACTAGGTAAACCTCATTCTACGAGGACTAAGCCTAGTTCAAACTTACTAGTTCAAATTAAGGGGTGTGTAGCCCCTTAATTCGAATTAGTGGGAGGCTAGCCCTCCCCAGCTTTCCCTGGTGGCCACTCTGGCCAACACCAGGGCAACTCTATTGCCCCCCTCCCGGCCCCGGACCCCTTAAAGGGGCACGGGCTGGCTACGGTGCCCGTGCCAGGTGCAAGCCTGCCAGCACCCAGCCAGCAGACCCTGCACCTGGCACAGCTCGAGCCAGCCACCCGATGCCCCCCAGCCCTCCCCCTCTTCCCGGGACCAGGCTGGTGGCTCCTGGGAGCTTGCCCGGGACCGCAAGAGGCGGGCACCCGCCTGGTCTAGTGCGGACATCGTGGACCTCGTCCACGACCTCCGCACTAGGCACAGGAAAGTGGCTGTCTAGGGCAGGAGAGCTGCCAGCCTGGCCACCCAGGAGCAGGTGTGCATGAAAATCAAGGTGGTCCACTGAGACCCCCGACCCTGAGCCCTGAGCTTACAATGGCCGTCCTGGGTCAGACCAAAGGTCCATCTAGCCCAGTAGCCTGTCTGCCGACAGCGGCCAACCCTAGGGACCCTGGAGGGGATGGACTGAAGACAGTGACCAAGCCATTTGTCTCGTGCCATCCCTCTCCAGCCTTCCACAAACTTCGGGCAGGGACACCACTCCTACCCCCTGGCTAATACCACTCCATGGACCCATCCTCCATCACTTTATCTCACTTCTCTTTAAACTCTGTTCTAGTTCTAGCCTTCACAGCCTCCCGCAGCAAGGAGTTCCACAGGTTGACTCTTTGCTTTGTGAAGAACAACTTTCTGTTACTAGTTTGAAGCCTGCTACCCATTCCTTCCTTTGGTGTCCTCTAGTCCTTCTATTATGGGAACTAATGATGAACTTTTCTTTACGCACCCTCTCCACCCCACTCATGCTTTTATAGACCTCTATCCTATCCCCCCTCAGTCTCCTCTTTTCTAACTGAAAAGTCCCAGTCTCTTTAGCCTCTCTTCATATGGGACCTGTTCCAAACCCCTGATCATTTTAGTTGCCCTCCCTTCTCCCACCCTCTCTCTTCCCCTCTCCCACCTCCTTTTCCCAGTCTCCCCGAGTTTTGTTCAATAAAGAGAGTTTCTATTTTTGACCACACGTTTTCTTTATTTTGTACATCAGGAAGGGGGGCTAGGGAGGGGTAAGTGGAAGGAGGTGAGGGAGGAATGGGGTACGAGCCCCCGATGGGGAGGACTGGGCTGGCTCTACAGGCTTCTGGGGTGGAAGCTCCACAGGCTTCTGGGGGATGGCAGCCTGCGGCAAGTGCAGCCGGTCTGATGGCTGAGTGCTGTGATGTGCCCAGTGTGGGCACTCAGGACACTCCAAGCCAGGACTGCTTTGCAAGCGAGGCACCCCTGAGAACTGTCTGTCCGGGGTGGGGGTCGGGTCCCTTTAAGCACAGCCCTCGGCTAGCCTGAGACAGCATCTCCACGCTCTAAGTCCTCATCTGATGCCCTGCCAGCACTGCTTCCGGCCAGCCTTAACCCCAGTTCAGGGTCCACTTAATGTGGACATGCTAGTTCGAAATAGCAAAACGCTAATTCGAACTTGTTTTTAATCTGGATCCGTTAGTTCGAATTAGCTTAGTTCGAATTAACTAATTCGAACTAAGTTAGTTCGAATTAGTGCTGTAATGTAGACATACCCTAAGATGAATAGAAAGCTGGCTAGACCAGGGTTTCCTAAACCTAACAGGTCCCAGATGAGGGATTTTTTGGACCAGGGTAGGTCATTTCAAGGCTCCTAGTTCCTCCTCTCCCCACTAGGTTTCTTTGTACCTCCCTCCCCTGCAAACCAACTGAGCTGTTCACCCCCACTGGTTCCGTACACCTCCCCCAAAACCATCCCCCACAATCCAAGGGAGCGCAGCACCAGTTCCCTGCAGCCCCTCACAGCCCAACTGAGCTGCCCTTCTGTTCCCTATGCCTTCCCCCATCCACCTCAGCCCAGCTGAGCCCCGCACTGGTTCCCTGCAAGTCTCCCCCACAGTACAGCTGAGCCCCATTCCTCTGCATCTCCCCTCCAAACCCCGCAAAACAGCTGAGCCCAGCTCTAATTTCCTGCCCCTCTTGCCCCTTGAGTCTAGCCCTGGGCTCCCAGCACCTCCCTCCTCCTGCAGCCCAGGGAAGCCCAGCACCCTGAACCTCTTCCCTCTCTCTGCTCGCAGCCCAGCCCAGAACCCCCTTGGCTTCAGAGGAGTAGTGAGGGTGTTAAGCGCCTGGGGGCAAAAGCAAAATTTGTGCCCCCCTCCCACCACTAGGGGCAGGGCCCTGAACCAGGCACATGCCTGAGCCGGCCCCTGAGAGGAGAGGGGGAGCTTGTACTGCATCTTCCCCCACCCCCTCTAATTTGGGGCAAGCCCCCACATGCACTATCCATGGAGGGAATCGATCACCTCAGTAATGCCAACTCCTTTAGAATTGAGGCTGGGATTATTGAGTTGAGGTAGAGAGGGCACCGTGTGCACATGTCTGATATATTTTTACCAAAACGGCTACCTGCCCAACTTGCTAAAGGAGAAAGGAAACAGGAATGGTTTGGAGCAGTGTTTCCCAAGCTTTTTTAATAAAGTACCCCCCCTTTAAAAAATGATCAGTACCCCCAGCACAGTTTTCAGACACACACAAATTTGTTTTACCATTGCAACACATTTGTTTAAACAATTTAATCGTAGCTGGGGGAGTGATGACATTTTTGGGTGTAAAAAGTACAAAACTAATAAAGCACTGAATAACTTAAACCAAAAATTCAGTTGTCTCTAAATTTCAGTTGTGTTGATGTACCTTCCAGACTTCTCTCAAGTATTCCGGAGGATATTCATACTACTGGTTGAGAAACACAGGTTTAGAGCAGTGTTTTTCAACTTTTTTTATGAAGTATCCATTTAAAAAATACGTATCCCCAATGCACCTACCCCACCCCCAGATCCAGGCATCCCCACCCTCTCTGCCCCAGAACACTCTCCCCTCCCCCACTCTAATCCAATGTCTATCCCCCAGGGCCAGGCACCCCCAGCTTCCCTGCCCTAGCCCAATCCCTCTCCCCTTCCGCAGAGCCAGGCAGGGTAACCCTATCATTACAGTGGCTGCTCCTGCCGCTTGGCCCTGCCTCGGAGGCTTGATTGCACAGGGAGCATGTGGCCTGACAGCGCTTGTGTAATGTAGAAAGCTGCTACCTTATAGGAATGTGCTACTGGTAGCATTTTCTTATCCGTACAATAGTAAGGAAATGCTCCTGTAGGAAACTGCTACCAGGAGTAGCCAATCCTACAGGGAGCATTTCCATACAGACCAGGTTTGCCACTCGCCGCAACTCATGGTGCTGTGCACTCTGCTCCCACCCCAGTCCAGCGCCCCCCTAGCATGGCACCTGGGGGTAACAGCCCCCCCGTCCCTCCCTCTCACTACGCCTCTGCATAGAGTGGCGCCCGGGAGCAACGTCCCCCTCACCCTCGCTATGCCTCTGTGCCGGGAGCCTGGAACATCCAGCTGCATCCTCTTCCCAGCCCGGTCCATACTCACTGAGGCCCAGTATTTTTTCCCCATGGCCTGGTTCCGGGCCGCGGCCCATAGTCTGGGAAACACTGATCCTTTATGCTGCCACTTTTTAAAACAAATCTTACTTGACCAGGACAGCTGATTCTTTTATATGAAATTCAGATGTAATATGAAAACAAACAATATAGGTGTGGTTGTCTTAGCCAAAGAAAGGAGAATGCAGAATACTTTGTTGCTCAATAGTTTCATAGTTTCTGAGATAGGTAGAATGATGCTGACTTAGCCTCTAAACTGTTAATTCTTTCTGGGTCAGAGATTACAAATGTGATCAAAAGCTTCATGCACAAGGCACAGTTGGGGACAGGGATCTGTGACGCGGTTACGGAAGACCATGCCCGGTGTGGGGCAAGCGCATCCATTTCCCTTGTGGTACGCACATACAATTCCATGCTCTGTTCTCCCACCCCATGTGTGTAGGTCCACTCTCAGTTGTGAAGCCACGTGGCACCCTGGTCAGTCAGTAAACTCGCATCAGTTTACAGGGCAGTGTAGTCCACCGACCAGTGTTAGTAAACTTGCCCTGATCTGCGGGGGCAGTGAGGTCCACCGGCCCTCAGTCAGTTTGCCCCAATCTGCAGGGCAGTGTGTCCCAATGGTCAGAGTTAGTAAGTTTACCCTAGTTCATAGGAAAGTATGACCCAATGGCCAGAGTCAATAAGTTTGCCTCCAGTTCCAGAGGCAGTGTGGCTCCCTGGTAGGAGACAGGGGAGGGGATTACAACCCCCAGCAGGGAGATCCAGGCCCTCCCTCTTCACTGGACCCCAGCCCAGGGCCCTGATAGTGGCCGTAACTCCAGGCACTGAGTTTTATTTTGCCAGTGGAAGAGCTGTCTCCCCCTCTCCATATGGAGTCTTTATCAGGTGCCGCAGAGGTGCAGCTGCATTGCTATAACACTGGTATAGGCAGGCCCTAATTTTTCACCTTCGCTGAAAGCTAAGGAAAGACAGGTGAGCTGAGTATCTGAAACCAGGCTCCTTCTCTTGCCATTGCCTCTTTCTAGCCCCTCATCTTCTTTTATGGACACAGGGCTTTAGTATACTCTAGTCATTTAAAACAGCCAGGAGATCACTCAATGAAATTAATAGGCAGCAGGTTTAAAACAAACAAGGAAGTATTTCTTCACACAATGTTCAGTCGATCTGTGGAACTCCTTGCCAGGGGGTGCTGTCAAAATTAAAATTGCAACTTGATGCTGTGGATGTCCCTAGCTTCTCCGTGCCAAACACTGGGAGTGAATGACAGGTGATGGATCATTTAGCGATTGTCTATTCTGTTCATTCCCTCTGAAATACTTGGCATTGGCCACTGTTAGGGTACATTTAAACTATATCCCTCTTTCGAAAGAAGGATGTAAATTAGACATATTGAAAATGCAAATGAAGCCGGGATTTGCATTTTCTGTGCTTCATTTGCATAATCGCATCACGGCATTCTTTTGAAAAACGCTATTTCAAAAGTGAAACTGTGGTCTAGACACGGCTCTTTCGAAAAGAAAAGCCTTTTTTGAAAGATCCTGTAAACCTCATTTTTTGAGGAGTACAGGATCTTTCTAAAGGCTTTTTTTTTTGAAAGAACTGTGTCTAGGTCGTGTAGCCAGACAGAGCCCCCCCCCCCCCGTCACATCCATCTTGCTTGCCCCTCTGAGGTGCTTGGAGCATACAGGGCAAAGGGAGCAATAAAATCAGCATAGTCTCTGAAGCCTTGACAGAGGCCCGGATATGCTGGCTCATCTGACCCTGGATTACTGTAAACATAGATATGAGAGGGTGATCAAGCCAATAAGCTGACCTAGAGGCTGTGAGAACTGCCCTTGGTTGGCACCTAAATTGATACGATCACACACAGTCATCCCTGGGAGAGGAATCTCCCACTGAGAAAAGAATGCCCAGTACTCCCAATTTAGTTCTCTCTGGGTATGTCTACACTACAGCACTAATTCGAACTAACTTAATTCAAATTAGTTAATTCGAACTAAGCTAATTCTAACTAGTGCATCTAGACCTAAAAACTAGTTCGAATTAGCATTTTGCAGAGCATCAGATTAGGACTTAGAGCGTGGAGATGCTGTCTCAGGCTAGCCGAGGGCTGTACTTAAAGGGACCTGACCCCCACCCCGGACAGACAGTTTTCAGGGGTTCCCCACTTGCAAAGCAGTCCTGACTTGGAGTGCCCTGAGTGCTCACACTAGGCACATCATAGAACTAGGCCATCAGCCTGGCTGCACTTGCTGCAGGCTGCCATCTGGGGGGGTGTCAATTGGGGGGCTAAAGGAGAGCTTCCACCCCTCAGAGCCCTCAGAGCCACCCCAGTCCTCCTCATTGGGGGCTCGTACCCCATTCCTCCCTCACATCCTTCCACTTACCCCTCCCTAGCCCCCCCTTCCTGATAAAGGACACGTGTTCAAAATAAAGGACACGTATTCAAAAATAGAAACTCTCTTTATTGAACAAAACTCGGGGAGACTAGGAAAAGGAGATGGGAGAGGGGAAGAGAGAGGGTGGGAGAGGGGAGGGCAACTAAAATGATCAGGGGTTTGGAACAGGTCCCATATGAAGAGAGGCTAAAGAGACTGGGACTTCTCAGCTTAGAAAAGAGGAGGCTGAGGGGGGATAAGATAGAGGTCTCTAAAAGCACGAGTGGTGTGGAGAGGGTGCATAAAGAAAAGTTCTTCATTAGTTCCCATAATAGAAGGACTAGAGGACACCAAATGAAATGAATGGGAAGCAGGCTTCAAACTAATAACAGAAAGTTCTTCTTCACAAAGCAAAGAGTCAACCTGTGGAACTCCTTGCTGCAGGAGGCTGTGAAAGCTAGAACTATTAACAGAGTTTAAAGAGAAGTTAGATAAAGTCATGGAGGTTGGGTTCATGGAGTGCTATTAGCTAGGGGGTAGAAATGGTGTCCCTGGCCTCTGTTTGTGGAAGGCTGGAGATGGATGGCACGAGACTAATGGCTTGGAAATTGTCTTCAGTCCATCCCCTCCAGGGTTCCTAGTGTTGGCCGCTGTCGGCAGACAGGCTACTGGGCTAGATGGACCTTTGGTCTGACCCAGTACGGCCATTCTAAGCTCAGGGCTCAGGGTCGGGGGGTCTCACTGGACCACCCTGATTTTCATGCAAACCTGCTCCTGGGTGGCCAGGCTGGCAGGTATCTTGCCCTAGACGGCCACTTTCCTGTGCCTAGTGTGGAGGTCGTGGATGATGTCCACAATGTCCGCACTAGAGCAGGTGGGCGCCCGCCTCTTGCGGAACTGGGCAGGCTCCCGGGAGCCACTAGTCTGGTCCTGGGAAGAGGCAGAGGGCTGGGGGGCATCGTGTGGCTGGTTCGTGCCGTGCCAGGTGCAGGGTCTGCTGGCTGGGTGCTGGCAGGCTTGCACCTGGCACGGGCACCGTAGCCAGCCTGTGCCCGTTTAAGGGCTCCGGGGCCAGGAGGGGGGCAGACGAGTTTCCTTGGTGGTGCCCAGAGTGGCCACCAGGGAAAGCTGGGGAGGGCTAGCCTCCCACTAGTACGAATTAAGGGGCTACACAGCCCTTAATTCAAACTACTTAATTCGGACTAGGCGTCAGTCCTCGTAGAATGAGGTTTACCTAGTTCGAATTAAGCGCTCCGCTAGTTCGAATTAAGTTTGAACTAGCGGTTTGCCTGTGTAGCGCCTATCAAAGTTAATTCGAACTAACGTCTGTTAGTTCGAATTAACTTTGTTGTGTAGACATACCCTCTCTCACAAGTGTAAATTAAGTTCACAACTCCCTTGTAAGAACTGGCGTCACAAAGACGACCCAGCACCATTTGGCATCATAGATAAGAAAGAGAAATACGTGACCCCTCCAGCAGCACACTCACTCTGAGCGTCAATCTACCCTCTGTCTGCTGGTTGGGTTAGGTACATTGCCTCCCGAGGTTCCACAGGGACGCCCACCTCATATTCGTCTTTCCAAGGAATTGAGAGACTGATCCTGGTCTGACACGCTAGAATCGAGAGATACAGAAGGGGGTAAAAATTGTACCCATATGTGTTTTTTTGTTTTAGTGCATGCATATAATAGAGCTCTTTAAAGATTAAGCTGTCACTTAGTACCATTATTTTCTATCTCCTTTTTTTCCCCTCTGTAACCATTTCAAGATCTGTATTTGCTAACAGTTAAGAAATAGAGCAATAGCCACTGTAACCATATGCTTTAGAAGTCTCTTTAATAAACCTGTAACTGGTTAAGTTTTAACCTGACAACTTCAGTTGCTGTAACAGAACCAAACACAATTTAAAAGAACTCCAGCCGGTCATAGGGGCAGACGCAGGCAGAGCTGGGTAGTTGGGTCGTGTCGCCTCCACGGGACAGATCCTTTGGGGCATCCGTCGGCCTTCCCTAGGCCACACACTGGGAAGGGACCCCGATCCTAGCAGCTAAAGACACGGGTGTAATAGGCTCTCTCTGCAAAACTTTGGGGCGTCTGTCAGCCTGTTGGCTGCCCGCTGCGAAGGGACCTTGGTCCTCGCGGCTAAAGACACGGACGTAAAACTTTGGGGCGCCTGTCGGCCTTCCCTAGGCCGCCCACTGTGGAGGAGCCTTGCGTTCTAGCAGTTGTAGACTCGGGTGTATAACACACACACACCACGCATTGCCCTGACCATTGGCTGGCAGGCCGCAGTTTCACTTTCGAAATAGCGTTTTTCAAAAGAATGCTATGATGTGATTATGCAAATAAAATGCAGGAAATTCAAATTCTGGCTTCATTTGCCATTTCGATATGTCTAATTTACATTCCACTTTCGAAAGAGGGGTGTAGTCTAAACATAGCCTTAGAAGACAGCGTAGTGGGCTAGATGGACCATTGATCTGACCTGGAATAGCCATTCTTGTGTTCACATGGGGATTGGAGGGGAAGGAAGACCAAGAAAAAAGGAAAGGAAAACTCCTAAAAAAAAGTTATTTTCTAATTTCCAAACATTCCACAGAACATTTTTTTTCTCGCCCATATCAATATTGTTGTTGGGATTAATACCTATTTTACTTACTCATGTAGTTTCTTTTGACTCTCTCATTTAAAAGGTTTTCATACAATGTAGCATAGTGTGTGGTCTATTGAAATGTACCTTATGTACCATTTCTTAGATTCTGGAGGTAGCAATCTTAAACTCACTGTGTATGCATGTCTGAATGCAAAGGCCCACCCTGTCTTATGATACTTTTAACATTCCTCAGCAGGTGACCAGAAAAACGCATCTGGCAATACATTTTGCAGAGTTCACTCTGCTTCAATGTAATCCCCTGATCACAGTGGTATATTGCTGATGGAGCACACACAATCCAACAGACAATATTTGACAAGATAATTGAGAGAGTAAGTTCAACACTTCCCCGAACTGTTCTTAGCAGGTTAGTTGGAATGTATCCAGGCCCCTCAACTGTGGAATTATGAAATCTCTTGAGGGAGAATCTTGAGTTCCCATACAGCTAACACAGGCATCAAATTGATTTGGTACAATACCTGCATTTACTTCAGGGGAAGTTCTTATAGTTTCCTCTTGATAGTGCCCATTTCCATGAAGAAAATATGGGATATTTAATCCAGGGGATACTTCCTGTGAATTTTTTGGATGTTAAGTAGGCAGTCACTACACTTTCAGAGCTTTTCAATGTTGCACCCAGGAGTGGAGTTGATTTCTTATCCAATCATGTTAATTTTTGGAGTGAAATCCGCATTGAATTGCATTGGGTCTCTACCGCATTATACTAGCCATCATTCTGAATTACTACATTCAAACAATTGTAAAATTAATGAAGCCCAATGATTTTGATTCCAAGATCAAATAACAGCCCCACTTTAGATTTTTCAGAGCAGTATCAGAAATTTAGACGCACATCATCCACTAAAATGAATGGAACATGTCTAAACTTCCTACACTATGTGGAAAATTTTAACCTGTCAAAGAACACTAAGGGTGTGTCTAGACTACCTAGTTTTGTCGACAAAAGTGGACTTTTGTCGACAAAACAATACCAGCGTCTACACTACCGTGGAGTTCTGTCGACATAACGTCGACAGAACTCCGCGGTTTTGTCGACGCTGGTATACCTCATTTTACGAGGCATAACACTTTCTGTCGACAGAACTCTGTCGACAGAAGGTGTTATTGCCTGTAACACTGTGTCCAGACTACGGAGTTCTGTCGACAAAGCGCCTTGCTTTGTCGACAGAACTCCATGTGTCTGGACGCAAATTGTCGACGGAAGTTTTGTCGACAGTATCTGTTGACAAAACTTCCGTCGACAAAACACGGTAGTCTAGACGTACCCTAAGAGGAGACAAGTTTTATCTAATCTCAAATGAGTATGATTGGTGAGGAGGAATACAATTAAATATGAAGTGAATTTTTTTCAATTCATTCAAAATGTGACATTGAAGCCTCTGAAGCATATCCAGACACTAAATACAACTACAGCTGGTCCCTGAATTGTGAATGGTTGAGTTACAACTGTTTGCATTTATGACCAAAGCAGTCGTAAATGCAGTCCCTGAGTTACGAACGCGATCTGTGCTTACGAGCAACGCGGTTGCCATGTAACTCAATGGGGTCCGAGTTATGAACACTTCGAGTTACGGCCAAGTGTTTGGTCCGTAACTCGTTCGTAACTTGGGGAGAGGCTGTACTGGCAAAAGTTCAGCTAACTCCACCTCTATCTCTTTTCCCAACTAAAACTCAGACATAACCCCTAACCTGCCATCTTCGGCCTCATTATAAAGATAAGATTTGCACTATATGCTGAATCCCAGAAAGCCTGCACTTTGTTGGACTATGACAGAAACAGAAGCTCAAGTCAAAGACTCTCCATTGAGAACCCTCTGTCTTAAGAATGGCCATACTTGGTGGCTAAGTCTACACTGGCCCCTTCTCCGGAAGAGGCATGCTAAAGTAGGAATAAGAGATCCTCCGGAAAAGGGCTTTATTCCGGAGGATCGCGCCAGTCTGGACGCTCTTTCCGGCTTTTCCCCAAGCCGGAAAAAAAGCGGCGGCCATGTTTATTTAAATCCCGCGGGGGATATTTAAATCCCCCGCGGATTTCCCTATTCCAAAGTTAGAAATTAGCATGCCTCTTCCGGAAAAGGGGCCAGTATAGACGTAGCTGGTCAGACCAAAAGTCCATCTAGCCCAGTATCCTGTTTGCTGACAGTTGCCAATGCCAGATGCCCCACAGAGAGAGAACAGAACATGGAATCTTCAAGCAGTCCCTCTTCTGTCACCCATTCCTAGCCTCTGATAGATGGGTAGGGATACCATTCTTACCCATCCTGGCTAATAGCCATTGATGGACTTTACCTCCCTGAATTTATCTAGTTCTTTCTTGAACCCAGTTAAAGTCCTGGTCTTTACAACCTCCTCTGGCAAGGAGTTCCAGATGTTGACCGTGTACTGTGTGAAGAAAAAATTCCTTTTATTTTTTTTTTAAGCCTGCTACCTATTTAATTTTGGGTGTGTCTAGACTACAGGGTTTTGTCGACAAAGGTGGACTTTTGTCGACAAAACTATACCTGCATCTACACTACTGCTAAGTTTTGTTGACAGCGGTAAGCCTCATTCTATGAGGAATAACGCCTTTCGTTGACAGAGTTCTGTCAACAGAAGGCGTTATTGCATCTACACTGTCCTTTGCGTCTACACTCTCATGTTGACAAAGCGGCTTGCTTTGTCGACAGTACTGGATTTAGTCAAGACGCTCTTTGGCGACAGAGGCTTTGTCAACAGTATCTGTTGACAAAGCCTCTGTCAACAAAAGCCTGTAATCTAGATGTAGCCTTGGTGGCCCCTAATTCTTATCTCATGGGAACAAGTAAATAACTTTTCCTTATTCACTTTTTCCATACCAGTCATGATTTCTTAGTAATCTATCATATCCCCCCCCTTAGTCTCCTCTTTTCCAGGCTGAAAAGTCCCAGTCTTTTTAATCTCTCTTCATATGGGACCCGTTTCAACCCTCCAATTATTTTTGCTGACCTTTTCTGAACCTTTTTCAATGCCAAGATATCTTTTTTGAGATGAATTGACCACATCTGTATGCAGTATTCAAGATGTGGGTGTACCATGGTTTTATATAGAGGTAAGAAGATATTCTCTGTCTTATTCTCTATCCCTTTTTTAATGATCCCAAACATTCTGTTTGCTGCTTTGACTGCCACTGCACATTGAGAGAACTATCCACAATGACTCCAAGAGCTCTCTTGAGTAGTTATAGCTAAATATTATATGCATAGTTGGGATTATTTTTTCCCATGTACATTACTTTACATTTATCAACATTAAATTTATATTTACTATTTTGTTGCCCAATCACTTAGTTTGGTGAGATCTTTTTCAAGTTCTTAAGTCTGCTTTGGTCTTAACTCTCTTGAGCAGTTTAGTATCATCTGCAAATTTTGCCACCTTAGTGTTTACCCTTTTCTCCATATCATTTAGAAATAGGTTGAATTTTAACTTCAGCCCTACTGAGTTAAAATGTGGGGACTATTAGAGCATTTCTCAATTGTTAGCACATGTTATCAGTCAGGTGGGGTCATCTTGATGCATTCCTGACAGGTCTTCTAATCTGTCAATGATAAACTTTCTGCTGCATGCATATATGTGTGTGCTCCTCTGTCTAATGAGCTAACCATATGCAATTAGTTAAAATGGCAGACTTTGAGAGAACCCCCAGAGTCTACAAATCAGATAAGGACTGAAAGTACCTACCAAGAAAGATACAATAATAGTTGTCAGCATACAGACTCCTCACTGTGTTGCTACATTTATGTACTCCATGACAACTGGCTAACATCCAACTTAATGCTCTGGATTATAGCATCCCCCCCATGGCTGGCCAATGACCACTCTTTGGGTTGCACTCTTTTATATATATATATATATATATATATATATATATATATATATATATAACCTCTGTTAGCTAGTTACTGCTCCTTACCTCATAGAAGGGGTGGGGGTTCCATTACTGTGCATCATGCTATCAGTTCAGAACCTGTCCTGAACCTGGGTGGGGATGTGTATTATTTTTGGGGTGTGTGTTGGTACCAAGATGTTTCTTAATGAGGCATTCTGTGACGACCCTTCTGGAATGTGCTTACAGCCTATGCCTTGTACCTCTTAGGTATGAGTGTTTCTGTAATATCAGCCCATGTTCTTGCCAATTTCTGTGAGCAGGGGCCTTTGCTCACAGCTTAACTTTGCTTTATATTAGCGAAGTCTTGACCATTGCTGTTGAGGCATCAGATCCGGCCTATGATATGTGGGCTTATGTATCAGATTCTCATCTTACTACAGTTCAGTGCCCTGGGAGATAAGTAGATTTTAAGAAAAGCCAAGGCCCAATGTAAACATGGATTTATAGGGCACAATCTATTGTTGGAAACAAACTAGCAGGGAGTGTGGACTACCTGGGTGTAATAAATTTCAGATGAGACCCCCACCATGTAAACCAGCAACTCCATTCTGCACTAGTTGAAATTTCTGAACAGTCCTCAAAGATAGTCACTTATAGATCCCATTACAACAATCTGTTCTGGAAAGGGTGACTGATGATATTTGCATCCAGGAGGAAAGGATATGACCTTTTTATCAAAGAGAAAATAGAAAAATAGGTTTTTTGGTTGCTTTTCAGGAAACTGAAAAGAGCCACAGATTGTAAACTTTATTAGCAAAAAATATGCATCATCCCTAAAGAGAGAAGGGAAGCATCTCTGACAAAAAGCTTATGGATGTTTTTCCCAACCTATCAACATCACTTTCATCTTATGTGCCTTGAGCTTCAGACAAATTCGCTCTTATCTTAAGCCCCTATTTTCACTTGGAACTGAGAGGGAAAATTACTGCACCATTGTAGTTCAATGCAGAGCTGAGTATCATTTGCACAGTGGGGTCAAAGGAGCATTCTTACCAGCTCCCCTTTCGCTTCTCAGGTATGTTAAAAGGAATCAGAATCATAGAGTACTAAAACTGGAAGGGACATTGAGAGGTCATCAAGTCCAGTCCCCTACCCTCACAGCAGGACCAGGCACCATCTAGATCAACCCTGATAGATGTCTATCCAACCTGATCTTAAATCTCTTCAATGATGGAGATTCCATAACCTCCCTAGGCAATTTATTCCCGTGTTTAACTACCCTGATGACAGTTAAGTTTTTCCGAATGTCTAACCTAAACCTCCCTTGCTGCAATTTCAATCCATTTCTTCTTGTCCTATCATCAGAGGCCAAGAAGAACAATTTTTCTTCCTCCTCCTTGTAACACCGTTTTAGATACTTGAAAATTGACATGGACAAGGATACTGAAGAATGACCAGGAAAAGCCCTGTGGGTCAAGAATCTTTGGGTCAGAAGAGCAATAAGTCAATATCTCCTGATGGGGTCTGTTTGAGAGGAAGCAAGAGAACTACTTAAATGTGATTCCATCTACCCCTGGTGTGATGAGTAATAGCTTATCTGCAATATCAAAGACTTCTGGCAGATATAAAGAATCAGACTAGACACCTGACCTTTGCATAGAATTATGCAGTGCCAGCATTAGACATATTAATGTCCTCCATGGAATTCGTGCTTTATCATCTACCTCCACCCAGGTTAAATATAAAAAGTCAGCTATTTTTAGCCTTAACAAAAATTGGACACTTTTTTAATTGGTTGTAATAAAATCATTATTTTAGCACCCTTTCTTTTGCCTTTTCTGTTCTGCCCTACTGTCATTCCTTTTCCAGTTTTCTTCTACCCTTCCTCTCTGAATCTTTCCATTATTTTATCTCCCTCTTTCCTCTCACACAGCCCATCCCTTTCTCTCATCAGATCTCCTTCTCTCACGCACTTTCCTCTTTCTCCCTCATTATCCTTCCTAGCCTGCTCCCACAGTAGTTTTGCACACTTCAGGTTGTGTGCCTGGTAAACATGGGTATCATCAGGGGCCCATCTGTCTCTGAGACCTGCTAGCTGATAAAAAATGGGGCATGTAAACAGAGTGAATGGAGGAAAGATTGGGCTTAGTCTCCCGGATTATATCTGTACAACACTTGTGGTGTGTAGAGGAGGATGAAGTTCACTGGTACAGTACTGCAGAACCAGGTAAGTTGTGTTAACTGAGACATCTTGGCTTTGTCTACACTGGGCCACTTATTCCGGAAAATCAGCCGCTTTTCCGGAATAAGCTGCGAGCTGTCTACACTGGCCCTTGAATTTCCGGAAGAGCAACGATGCTCTATTGTACAAAATCAGCCGCTATTCCGGAAAAACTATTCTGCTCCCGCTCGGGCATAAGTCCTTATTCCGGAACACTGTTCCGGAAAAGGGCCAGTGTAGACAGCCCAGTAGTCTTTTCCGGAAAAAAGCCCCGATCGCGAAAGTGGCGATTGGGGCTCTTTTCCAGAAAAGTGCGTCTACGTTGGCCACAGACGCTTTTCCAGAAAAAGGGCTTTTCCGGAAAAGCAGCCTGCCAATGTAGACGCTCCTTTTCCGGAAAAACTGAAAACGGAATAGTATTCAGTTTTAAGCATTTCCGGAAATTCATGCCAGTGTAGACACAGCCCCTGACTCAACTGGAATGTGATCTGTAAGATGCTGGATATTCAGTCTGTGCTTGTAGCTGCTTCTGTGGCTCTATATAATAAATGATGTAGGGTGGTTTTTGTAATGATGAATCAGCTTTGAGTAAGCTGCATCTCTTGTTCAGAATCACATTGAGAGAGCTAAGTATCAATGCACTGGCCTTTCCCTTCCGTGGAGTAGATTGAAATGCCGTCCTAGGTCGTAATCTCTGTACAAAACCATTAGCAGAAGTATTTTCTGTCAAAATGAGGAGTTTTAGCAGAGCTGTATGGGTCAGGAGGCCAGGCACAGTTCAGTTCAGTTCAGAGGTGCTAGTTTCTGTATCCTAGTGAGCACTGAATTCATACTTCATAATATTTTAGAATAAGCACATAGAAGGAAGAGTGCTTCAGAAAAGGTTGACTCAGCACAGCAGGAACTGGCAACTTACTGGCAGCTGTAAGAACAGCCATGCTGACTCAGACTAGTGGTCCATCTAACCCAGTATCCTGTCTCTGGCAGTGACCAAGACCAGATTCTTCAGAAGACGGAAGTTTCAAGTGGTTCAACCCCTGTTGTCCACTCCCAGCTTTTGGCAGCTAGAGGGTTAGGGACCCCAGAGCATGAATAAATATATGGAGATATACCTATCTCATAGAACTGGAAGGGACCTTGAGAGATCATCTAGTCCAGTCCTCTGACCTCATGGCAGGACCCAGTACCATCCCTGACAGATTTGCCCTAGATCCCTAAGGGTATGTCTACACTACCCTCCTAGTTCGAACTAGGAGGGTAATGTATGCATACCGCACTTGCTAATGAAGCCCGGGATTTGAATTTCCCGGGCTTCATTAGCATAAGCGGGGAGCCGCCATTTTTAAATCCCCGCTGCTTCGAACCCCGTGTAGCGCGGCTACACGGGGCTCGAACTAGGTAGTTCGGACTAGGGTCCTATTCCGAACTACCGGTACTCCTCGTTTCACGAGGAGTACCGGTAGTTCAGAATAGGACCCTAGTCCGAACTACCTAGTTCGAGCCCCGTGTAGCCGCGCTACACGGGGTTCGAAGCAGCGGGGATTTAAAAATGGCGGCTCCCCGCTTATGCTAATGAAGCCCGGGAAATTCAAATCCCGGGCTTCATTAGCAAGTGCGGTATGCATACATTACCCCGCTAGTTCGAACTAGCGGGGTAGTGTAGACATACCCTATATGGTCCCCTCACAGAGTGAGCTCACAACCCTGGGTATAGCAGACCAATGCTCAAACCACTGAGCTAGCCCTGCCCCCTGAGGTTGCTTCCCCGACCATTTAGGCTAATGATAAAATGGATCAATCCCATCCATGGTACAATCCCAATAACTACCAGAGTGATGCACAGTGGTATCATAGTACCTTTCTATAAAGTTACCTCAGGAGTGAATTTAAGTCAACAGTCTGCTGAAGTACTATGACTTGTTTTACATGTATTCTGGGAAACAGCTAGGAATCCACTTGTGCACTGATTAGCCATTGTTTTATTTTACCTTTTGAAGTAAAAACACAGAGGACATTTTTTCGTTAGGCTCTTGTCTGCTGAAACAAGAGGGAAACACCTTTGGTAATAAAATTAATATAAAAGAATTCCAAAGCTTGGTGTCAGAATTCTTGGGATTGTTGCCAGTGGCAAATTCTGACTATTCATTAAGATTCAGTGCTTAGTGTCCAATGTCACTGTTTATATTTTCATCATCACTAATCACACACACTAAGCAATGTTTCTGTAAGAATGTCAGGATTTATTAAAGTGAGAGATAAGAAATAGTTAGCAAATCAGTCTGATGAACTTGGCTGGTTGTCTCTTGATAGACTTATTCCTCTTTCAGCCTATAGTCAGATCTAGCTCTTGCTGAAGGGACAGAATTTTTGAGTCTGGCCAAATGAAGGGAAAAATTTCCCCAGGCTAGAGATGAAAGCAGCTATCATGGCACCTTTTATCCCTGTTCAGTAATTATTCTTATTTACTGTTTTTTACTGTGGTACAATCTAGTGCCCCCACCTGAGATAAAGGTATAATTGTGGCAAACATTGTGTACCCATAAAGTGACAGAGTTTACAATGTAGACAGAGAAACCCAAGAATGGGTGAGAGGGGTGAAAAAGGCAGTAAAGTGATTTACTCAAGGTCATAGAGGAAGCTAGTGGAAGATGTAGGCTAAACGCCCAGGTGTCGGGAGTTTGGGGGCACCACAAGCCTAACTTCTTGACCAGGCTGCCTTGAGCTATGTTCTTTGTTGTCTTAAGAAATGCTCTCACCTTGAGTAAAGCTATTGCCCGCCAGAGGCCAAGAGCTGGAGTTTGTCTTCATGTCCAAACAGTTTAGAGATTTTTCTAATCTTAGTGGGTCTCATCTGTAAAGGTCAGAAGGGATGCTATCTTTCATAGTCAGTCTGGTTTAAAACCTGGCTATAGTTCATGCATAACAACAGTTACGATTTACATTTATATAGCACCTTTCATCCCTCAGGATCTCAGAGTGCTGTGTAAAATATATGGTGGGAATAACTTTGCCACTGAAATGCAGCTAAAATCCCCACTGAAAGGTCTGTCTGCGGGGCAGAGTGTAGCCATTATTTAATAATGTGCAGGACTCCTGTGCTGCATATAGAGCAGGAAGCATAAAAGACTACCAGGTCCAAATGAAGGTAAGGCAAGATGCACGTAAATATTAAGATTATAATTTGATAGACCAGGGGACTAGGAATGTTCATGACCATTTGTAGCCTGGACTTCAGTTTTAGGTCTTGTCTCTAGGCTGGCATATGCAACAGAGCAATATAGCCTAATGTTTGTCTGGGGTATTAGTTGTACTAGCTCTGAGAGAAGAGTGATACTTACTGAATTGCTAGCAACCCATCCCACCACACTATATATTTTTGTTGGAGAATACCTCTCCAACCATCCAATAGGCCTGGCTTTGCTTGTTGGGAGGTCTGACTGTATCACGGTGTGAAGTGGTATCATTGCACTGCCATGAAAAAAGAGGATTGAGAAACTGACCATTACTGTTGTTGAAACAACACAAAGAATACAATCCCCCACACACACTTTGCCAGAAGATTTGAAATTGAGCAGACAGTCTGGATTTCATAGACTTCCTGCACTCAGATACAAATCCCCACAATGACAGCATCATAACTAAACTCATAATGTTCAGTAACCTTAATTTTCCACACAACTCCGATTTCACTTCCTAGCAATCTGCAAGCCAGTGGCATCCATTTTGTCTCAGGCATTTTTATGTTATTGCTGCAGAGAAGGGTATTTAAAATTTCTTAACAAAATGAGCAGTCCATCGCGAACACGTATGATTCTTTCTTTCAAATATAGATAATTTCTTGGGGTGGGCATGAAGTTAGCATGTCTTGCTCTAATTTTCCATTGAGTTTAAAGAAGTGCAGAGGCTGTCAGAACAAATCTAAAGAAATATCTTTGTTAAATAGTGTGCTCCTAACTTTTACTATGGCAAAGACTGTGCTGTTGATAAAGGGCTTGAAGAAGGGAATGGCCAGTCCCCAGTACTTCCCAGTGATGACAGCTATTGGAGTGACTGATGCTCAGCATCTCTATGAACATCCTAATCTGATTCTGAGAAGTCCTGACTACTGGCTCCGCCTCTGTGTACAAGTATGTATGTGAATTCAGAGGCAGTTACTGATGTTTAGATTCACAGAAGAGCAGAACTGTAGAGACTCATCACTGATATCTTTGCAGTTCTTTCCAATCACACTGGTAAAAGAGGCACCCAACACCTTTGAAGAACAATGTGCTAAGTAATGTGGAGAAGTGGGATCCAATGTGAAAGACTGATCTTGCAGCAAATGGAATTATTAATGCTCTTAATGATAATATAAAAATAATATCCCTCTGAGGATATACATTTTGTTTTACATGACAGGAGAGCTGATAAATGCCCCGATAACGAGTAAAAATAATAGGCTTATATGAGAAATGTTGTAATAATAGTCAGACCACTGACTATTCCAACCTTCTCTTCTCTCTTCCTCTCCCCCCCCCTGTCATTATCTAGCTTGTATTTTCTATCATTTTTTAATCTCTCTTCTACAATTGGTCAAATTATTTGGAATAGATTATGTACTGAGTTCTTTTGTTCATCATCTGAAGCTCCTGAACAAACACTTTATGGAAACATAATTCACCACTGGAAAACTATTGGCTTCCATCCCATCTTCAATTATCTGCTCTTTGAGGTGTGCGATTTAAGTTACATGGCAGTATTTCTGCTATTTGATTGGATGACTGAAATTTAGGCCTTTATATATACACACCAGCCCCCTGCTTCCCAGAAGGGAAGTTTTACAAAAGTGGTACAGGGGGCCTCTAATTTTAGTAGGTAGATCAGCCTGAAGATGAGGTGGGGGGAACTGCTGTTGTCTGGCTAGTTGCATAGGAAATGAGGAAAAAACAAGTAAACTAATAGGTTGGTACATAGTCTGGAAATGCTCAAGGTCATGCTGTTTTGGTGGTGTTCCCGTTTCTTTATATGATGAGATTTACCAGGCTAACAGGGCAGCAATGAGGGAATACTGCCAGCAGGTGGCTCTAGCCTCACAAAAACAAAACTATACGCAGGAAAGAGCTCTGGGAACCAAGGAAGGGATCAGGCTGCCTCAGCTGAGCCAGTGGGTCATGAGCCTTGTGCTTGTTCAGCTGTAATGCTGTTCTAAGCCTTCTGCTTGCACTCTCTTTTTCCTACTCATTTGGCATCTTGCATTCTGTTCATTAACACAGAAGGGAACTAGTTATTTTTAGTTTCTTTTCTTAGAATTTATCTGCATCATCTCTTTAACAACTCCGCAAATTCTTGATGCTGTGCCAATCTTTTCCATCCCTGTTACCTTTTGGGTTTAGATTTTGTCTTCCATACAAATACTCTTCTCCTTCATCAATCTTCTTTTCTTATTTTTCAGCCTATTTTAACTAGATCCCCATCTTTATTGTCCTACGTCTGTCTTTCAGCAATATTCATAGTCAGCAAGGCATGTACTGCTCAGCTGAGGAAATGACATTTGACCCTCCATGTCCTTCTTTGCTGCATTTATTTTAACTTCATATTTTGAACAGAATGTATAAAGAAAAGAGACCTAAAATTACTTTTCAGTCACAAGCAAATAAAGGCATGATTTCTTCCAGAAATAATAAAAGAGAAGCCTAGATAAAATGTAAGGTGATAAAGCTATCAGAACTCTAATCAGCTGCCTCATTTTGATGGAAACTGAACTAAGAGCAGCCTTTAAGCTACTGTCATTCTCTGGGTGACCACGAGATAATGTGACTGAAAAAATGCCTTTCACGATAAGCCATGATGAATTTCCAATCTAAAAAGAAAATCAGTCAGTCATCCAAACATTGCCTTCCTGCCTCCCTTCAAATTTGAACACAAATTTTTGTCAAGAACCTGATTTACAAGGTGCCACAGGACTCCTCGTCGCTTTTGCTGATTTACAAGGGCTCATAAAAATTAATGGGAAGTGAGAGTAGGCCTTGTTGCTTTGCAAAATCTAGGATTTAAATATAGGAATTCTTATTGCTTGTGAAATTCCTTAATGGTCTGTTAACAGTAAATATCTCAAGTTGATTCCTTGTTGGGTGTGGGTATAGAGTGATTGCTCTTTATAAGAGATCTGAAGGAGGGTAATTGTACACACATAGTTTAACTTAAAATTTCATACAGGTACTGTCCTATTGCAACCTGGGTCCCTGCCAGCTCTTTTAATAGCTCCCTGCTGGCTATTGCTTCAGCTCCGCTGGCTTTTGCTGTAGCTGCACACCAGGATGCATCCACTTGCTTTCACATCTGGCTGCATCAGAACAATGTATCCAAATTGTGTAAATTCCCTAGGACATAGGAGGACTGATTCACTGTTACTTCATTCCTGTGTTCAGTGCAGGAAGAGATAGTCACAAGAGAACTTTGAGCTTCCCAATATTCTGGTTCATAGGGCTGCTCTAACATACTGCATGGGCTGCTTGCAGCCTATTGCCAGAGTGAAATTAACTCCAGTTGCTTCCCTATCCTGAGTCTCATTCTACGGACTGTGTAGGGAATCACAGAGTAACACACTGTATCAATTCTTCACCATCTAGGAAGCTTAGATTGGTAGAGGCTGGCTAGGGTGATGAGGGAAAAAGCCATTGTCAAAGCTATTTCACATTGCTGGAATGGTTTAAAGAGGCGTATGAGCAGCAGTGAATTGGGCCCAAATATTACAGACTAAGTAAAAATATAATGGATAGAATTTTTAAACACTTGTCTATTCTTAGAATGTATCAGCTGCATAGCTTTGCCACCATAGCACATTAGGGCAGATTCCATCTACACTAACATGAGGGGTTTTCCTGTCAATATAGAATCACAGAATACTAGGACTGGAAGGGACCTCAAGATCATCGAGTCCAGTCCCCTGCCCTCATGGCAGGACCCAATATTGTCTAGACCAGTGGTCTCCAACCTTTTTACACCCAAGATCACTTTTTAAATGACAGACCAAGCCAAGATCTACCGCCCCGCCCCTTCTTTGAAGCCCCGCCCTCTCTATTCTCCTCCTCTCCATCACTTGCTATCCCCAATCCTTATACTGCTGCTTTTTTTTTTTTTTTTTTTAATTCTTCTGTAGGAAGAGGTTTTTCCAACATTTGGCCTGTCTACACTGGACCAAATGTCAGAAAAAAAACCCTTCTTTTGGAAGCCACCTTATTCCTTGTGGAAAGAGGAATATAGGGGTGACCAAAAGAGCCTGTTTGCTCTTCCACTAAAAAGCAGAAGAACAAACGCAACCCTGGATGCAGAAGAGTTTTTCTGGGATATCTCCAGAATCCTGAAAAACTCCTGCAGTCTAGCTGAACCCTTGCTGTGTTGAGACAGGATGTGTAGTCTCTGGGGTGGGAATGAGGGATTTGGGTGTGGGAAGGGGTGAGAGGTGCAAGCTCTGGGAGGAAATCTGGATGCAGGAGGAGGTGGAGAAAGGGACACTGGCTCGGGGAGGGGGCTCCAGGCTGGGCAGTGTTGGGATACTAAGCACAGGCTTGTGGATGTGAGGGTGCAGGAATTTGGGTTGGGGGTATGTAAGGGGCTGAGGGCAGGAGGTTCCAGTGTTTGATAGGCTCAGATCTAGGGTCTGGGGAAGGAGGAGTGCAGGAGTGGTTGTGGCCAGATTGGGGCTTGGCCCCAATTGGGGGTTTGTTGGCCAGGCTTCATTTTTAAATAAAATACTATGTTAAACACAAAAAGTTTCTGCATTGTCTTTATTTATGAGAATGGCAGGGAACCTGCCTTGAGTCAGGGGTCACTGACCCATAGAAAAGTCATTTGGGAGCAGGGAACAAGGTTGGGGGCAGGGAGTTCCCTACACCAGCCATGGAGGGAAGCCTCCGACCCACGCTCCCTCCGGACTGACCGCAGGGCAGCAGGGCTGGAGTGAAGAAAAGCGGCTGCCCGGCCAGCTGGCCATGGTGCTCAGCCAGGGTGCCACCAAGCTCCACGTGAGCAGGCGCAGAGGGGAAGCCGCCCAATCAGCTGGAGCATGGTTCAGCCTCCACTGGGCTGAAGGCCACAGCCAGCAGGCCAGGAGCTTCTCCTCTGCGCCAGCCCACGTGGAGCGTGATGCACCCTGGCTGAGAACCATGGCCAGCTGGCCGGGCAGCTGCTTCGCTTCCCTCTAGCCCGGCTGCCCTGCGCTCAGCCCAGGGAGGCTGCGCCTAGCTCCAGCTGTGAAAGCCACAGTCTGGGGTGTTTCAGCCCTCCCAACCTCCCAGCTCCCACCATTCCTCACAGCTACTCACCTGTGTTGTTGCTCAGTGAGTAGCTGCTCCTCAAATGAGGAAATCTAATGTAAATGTACTGCGCAGGTGCACAGTTCAGAGAAGGCTCAAGAGCTACTCTTAGAGCCCCTGAGATCTACCTGTAACTCACGATCTACTGGTTGGTGACCATGGGTCTAGACCATCCCTGATAGACATTTATCTAACCTACTCTTAAATATCTCCAGAGATGGAGATTCTACAGCCTCCCTAGGCAATTTACTCCTAAACAGTGTTTAATCACCCTGACTGTTAGGAACTTTTTCCTAATGTCCAACCTAAACCTCCCTTGCTTCAGTTTAAGCCCATTGCTTCTTGTTCTATCCTCAGAGGCCAGGAAGAACAAGTTTTCTCCCTCCTCTTTGTGATATCCTTTTAGATACCTGAAAACCGCTATTCTGTCCCCTCTCAATCTTCTCTTTTCCAAACTAAACAAGCCCGATTGTTTCAGTTTTCCTTCATAAGTCATGTTCTCTAGACCTTTAATCATTCTTGTTGCTCTTCTCTGGACCCTCTCCAATTTCTCCACATCTTTCTTGAAATGTGGTGCTTGGAACTGGACACAATACTCCAACTGAGGCCTAATCAGTGCAGAGTAGAGCGGAAGAATGACTTCTCATGTCTTGAGATACGATATAGTATAACAACATCAGCCATACCTTCAGGGGTTCATTAACCTGTACATCTACTAATGTGATATATGCCTCACGTGCCTCTCTGCTATGTACATTGGCCAAAAAGGACAGTCTCTGTGCAAAAGAATAAATGGACACAAATCATACATAAAAGAACTAGTAACATAAAAGAACTTTTATGGTAACATAAAAGAACTAGTAGGAGAGCACTTCAGTCTCCCTGGACACTCAGTCAGATGCTTAGAAGGGGCTATCCTTCAACACACAAACCTCCAAAAACAGACTTCAAAAAATCTTCAGAGCTGCAATTCATTGGCAAATTTGATATTAGTAATCTGGATTTGAATAGGGACTGGGAATAGCTGGCTCACTGCAAAAGCAATTTTCCCTCTCTTGGTAGCTATATCTCCTATCACCTGTTGGGAGTGGGCCACATCCACCCTGAGTGAACTGGCCCAGTTAGTACCGGTCCTCCGCTTGATAAGGTAATTCCCTTCTTTTCATGTGCTAGTATGTGTATGGCCAGCCTCTGGAATTCCCACTCCCTGCATCTGATGAAGTGGGTCTTTGCCCACGAAAGCTTATGCCCAAGTAAATTTGTTAATCTTTAAGGTGCTACAAGACTCCTTGTTGTTCCTGTCAGTGTAAATAATCCACCTCCATGAGAGAGGATAACTAGGAAGATAGATGAAGCAAAACTACCCCAGACTAACACGGCTACATTTCTATCACTAGGAAGATAGAAGAATTCTTCTGTCTACCTAGTAGTGCTACATGAGGATTTAGGCTGACTTAACTATGCCACTCAGGGATATGGAATGTTCGCACCCCTGATCAAGGTTAAATTGATCTAATTTTCTAGTGTAGGCCAGGCCCTGGATGAAAAAGCTTGCATGTACTGTATATACTTTTTCTGATTGTTCAAGGACATGTAAGGCTGATGAAGCTGTGTTTGTTAGCATTACTTAACATTTTGTGAGCCATTTTAGTTTTGTTTGAATTGCTTTCCTTTTCCTTTCCTGTTACCTGATTGTTAGGAGGTTAGCTTCAGAAGGTTACAGTTTGTATAACTGCCACATAACTATTTTTTTTCAGATGAGCATCTTTTCATTCAGACTGTTCTCATTTATCCATTCTTTTCTGTAGACCTTTGCTTTTGGATTCAGAGAAAATTCACCATTGAATGCTTTCTGTTTATTGTACCGAACTAAAGAAGATTGCTGCTATTCTCTGAATGAAGGTGAAAATAGAGTGTTTTTTATTGGTGGTTTTGTAGTTCTCACAAATATGCCATTTTAAATATATTTTGTTCAAAGCTAGCATGTTTAAACATATATGCATTTAAGAATATTTATACTGTCGATTCTGGAGATTAAAGCTTGGATATTCCTAAATGAATGAAATAATTAAATCAATACTTTGCTTCAAAACCATGTTTATTTAAAAAAAAAAACTCTTTCTTTTCTTTCGTAAAATATATATCTAGCAGCACTTACTAGTATGAAATGTATCTTAAGTTTTGTACATTTTTACAATAATGAGAAAAAGTATCAGAATCACATTTTCTTTAAAATGGCAAGAAAAATTGTTAATGAAAAGCTCTTAATTGGCCTCATGGCTGAAGATAGACATTTTAAGACTCCTGTTATTTTGCATACACATCTATCTCAGAAACAGTAGCACATGAGAATGCTCCATTGTATACAAAGATGTACATTCCAAAGGGTAAATAATTTGTAACCAGAGGAAAAGCAGTCTGTGCCACCACACTTTTTCGTGTGGCAAGAATGGAGATGGAATGGCAGGCCATGGAGGTATATCAAGGATCCAGATCCAAAGTGGAGGAGCAATGTTTGATCCTTCCCTGAGATCCACAGAGTTCATGGTCCAGTTCCAAATACATTTGGCCATTTGTTAGTCTTTACGATGCCACAGGACTCCTTGCTGAATCTGTGTTGGCTAGTTTTTATTGGACACACTGATTACATGGTATTGTGCTGAGACACAAAGGAGGCTTTTCTTTTGTCTGCTGCTTAGGAACCTTTGGAAGTTCATGACTAGTGACTAGAAAAAATGTCCACTCAGAAGCAGGAGGTAGAAGCAGCCAATTCTCCATACAAAAGAACAAAGTAGGAGGAATTTGCTCCCCCTATAATCCCCTGCAGAATTTCCTGAGGAGACAATAGCAGGTCCTATGTTAAATCCACAATATTCTGTAAATAGATAGCCATTCTGCTAAAGTGTGTTCAGTGGAAGGAAAGGGGATGGAGACAACAATCAGAATAAGATACTTTTTTGAAATGCTCACTGTTCTAGTTGCCTCCCATTAGTGGACATAAGAGCAGGTTATTAAACTTGGGTAGAGGGTAATGTCTAGGAATATAGAGAACTCTAATTTTTGGAAGTGCATCATGAGAGAGAGTATTTGTGGAGGAAGGAATAAAGCCTGTATGTTGCACACTCTTTTGGCTATCTCTTATTATGCTGAACATCCCCACCCACTACCATTATCCTAGCAATGGAGATGGCAGCACTTGCTTTGTCTTCATCCATGGTTAAGTGTAATATGCTTACTCTTGTTCCTAAGTATCCCACAGTATCTGGTGGCAATACAACTTAGCATTTGGCCTAGGTGGATAGGAAACTTATCACAGACAAGAAATGTTGATGTTCCACCCGTGTACAGGTAGGTCATGCATACATAGTTCAGCTAGTCTGTAATGCCATGTCTGAAAACCAGACATCTCTGTATCCCTACTGTCTGCTTCTTTTTGTTTGTCTTCATGCATCTGATGAAGTGAGTTGCAACTCACAAAAGCTTATGCCATAATAAAGACTAAAATTATTAGTCATTAAGGTACCACTGGACTTATTGCTGTTTTTTCTTGTTAGGATAGTGAATAGCATCTTTGACCCACTTGGCCCATCTCCTCACTCAAATCTTGTCACACTGTTAATTCAAGCCCTGTAAAACATTTTTTTAAGGAGTGGCATGGAGGTAGAGAGAGTGATATTGAGGAGGCAGCCCCTTCAATGCAACTATGGTGAGGTTCAGCCCTGGAAGTGATGCTTCAGGGATTGCGTAGTGGCACAGTGAATGTGTCTAGACTACAGGGTCTTGTCGACAAAACTATACTTGCATCTACACTACTGCTGAGTTCTGTCGACATAATGTTGACAGAACTCAGCAGTTTTATTGATGGCGGTAAACCTCATTCTACGAGGAATAATGCCTTTTGTCAACAGAGTCTGTTGACAGAAGGCGTTATTGCATCTACACTCTCATGTCGACAAAGAGGCTTGCTTTGTCGACAGAACTGGATGTAGTCTAGACGCTCTTTGTTGACAGTATCTGTCGACAAAGCCTGTAGTCTAGACGTACCCAGTCATGTCTTCCTATAGCTGAATCACATAGAATCATAGAATCATAGAATACTAAGACTGGAAGGGACCTCGAGAGGTCATCAAGTCCAGTCCCCTGCCCTCATGGCAGGACCAAATAATGTCTAGACCATCCCTGATAGCATAGGCGTGCGCATGGGGTGTGCCCAGCCACACCCTAATGTCTCAGGCTGGCTAGAAGAGGATTTGTGATGGAGTGCCACAGCCCCTCATTTTAAATTCCCCGTGCCCATCTACAGGGCACTGTGGGGCAGAGACAGCGCATGCGCGGAGTCCTCAAACGCCACGCAACAGGTGAGAGAGGAGACGGCTGGGCGTGGTGTAACGTCACGTCTGGGACTTTAAAACAGCACTGCCCAGCTCCAGAGGTAGCTGGGGCCTGACTACACATGCTTGTCCAAGCCATTTTTGCAGACTGGGCCCCTGCCGCAGCACAGGACAGCCCCCCTGAGGCGCCCCCACCTGGCCTGGCAGCACCACGTGGCCTCCCCGGAAGCACTCCCGCCTGGCCCGACAGCACTGCGCGGTGCCCCCTGAGGCACCTCGGGCTATGGCCTGGCCGGCCTGTAGTTTGGGCCGACTATGACTCCAGCCCCGCAAGCTGGAAGGCAGAAGCCTAAGGTAAGGGGGGGGGGGAATAAGAGGAGGGAGGAGGGCAGGTCAGCAGAAGAAATGGGAAGGCATCAAGGGACAGGGTAGAGGAGAGACAAATGCCAGGGGGCCAAGTGGAGACAATGAGGAAAATGGCAGGAGGGGAGGTGTCAGTGGGCGGGGGACAGGGTGATGCTGGGAGAGGAGACGGTAAGGGCATTGGAGGTTAGAGAAGGCCTGAAAGAAGGGATGGGCATGAGGAAGGCAGGGATGGAGCAAGTCATGTGTGAGGGCACAGGGGCATGAGGAGACATGTGTGAGGGCAAAGGGGGCACAGACAGTGAGGGAAGGGGGAGGCACCAGGAGAGTGCAGAGCTAAGGGCAGGTGCAGGTGCCAGGAGATTCTGGGGGTGAAGCAGAAGGGCAGAGACCTGCAGGAGAGGGACAAGCACCAGAGGAGAGCGGCAGGGCAGGTGTGTAGAGGGAGGTGTTAGGAGAGAGAATGAGGAGGTGAAGCTCATATGATCAGAGCGGGGCTACTGGAGGAGTGGGCACAGGGGGGAGAGAAGGGCTGGGGGAGAGGGGCAGGTCTCAGGAAGGCTGAGGGCCGTGAGACGGGCAGGAGTCAGGACAGCAGAGGAGGGTGAGGGGTTGGGGGACAGCAGGCACCAGGGGAGCTGATGGAGCAAGGGGAGGAGACATGGCAGAGAGGGAAAAGGTAGAGGTTTGAGATATGTATTAATAACTTGGTTGCCACAGTGGCACTTCCAAACAAGCCACATTAACTCAGTACTGGTGCACAACACATAAGAACATAAGAACGGCCGTATTGGGTCAGACCAAAGGTCCATCTAGCCCAGTATCCTGTCTACCGACAGTGGCCAACACCAGGTGCCCCAGAGAGGGTGGACCGAAGACAATGATCAAGCGATTTGTCTCCTGCCATCCCTCTCCAGCCTTTGACAAACAGAGGCCAAGGACACCATTTTATCCCCTGGATAATAGCCTTTTATGGACCTAACCTCCATGAATTTATCCAGCTTCTCTTTAAACTCTGTTATAGTCCTAGCCTTCACAGCCTCCTCTGGCAAGGAGTTCCACAGGTTGAGAACACGCTATGTGAAGAAGAACTTTCTTTTATTAGTTTTAAACCTGCTACCCATTAATTTCATTTGGTGTCCTCTAGTCCTTATATTATGGGAACTAATAAATAACTTTTCTTTATCAGCCCTCTCCACACCACTCATGATTTTATAGACCTCTATCATATCCCCCCTCAGTCTCCTCTTTTCTAAACTGAAAAGTCCCAGTCGCTTTAACCTCTCCTCATATGGGACCCGTTCCAAACCCCTAATCATTTTAGTTGCCCTTTTCTGAACCCTTTCTGAACACAAAATTCATTCTGCTCATGGGAGGAAACTCTTGGAGGGAACACTTCCCCCAGCCTCTCCTCCCCCGAGCTAATGTCACACACGTTGGGTTAATGCAATTGCAGTATAGTTGCATGAGGGGGCTTTGGTGGGGGCCAAATGAATCCCTATTGGTAGGAGGATGGTGGGAAAAATCCGTGTGTGTGTGTGTGTGTGTGTGACATGACATCTTTTCCTTCTGGTCATGTGTCCATCTTTCCCTGAGAATGTTACCTTCAGAGGTGTAGCCAATGGGGCTCAGGGGTGTGGCCAATGGGGGGTCAAAGTGCATTTAAAAAAATTCTTTGGGTGCACACCCTAATGAAATGTGCTGCGCACGCCTATGCCTGATAGACATTTATCTAACCTACTCTTAAATAACTCCAGAGATGGAGATTCCACAACCTCCCTGGGCAATTTATTCCAGTGTTTGACTACCCTGACAGTTAGGAACTTTTTCCTAATGTCCAACCTAAACCTCCCTTGCTGCAGTTTAAGCCCATTGCTTCTTATTCTATCCTCAGAGGCTAAGACGAATAAGTTTTCTCCCTCCTCCTTAAGACACCCTTTCAGATACCTGAAAAGTGCAATCATATCCTCCCTCAATCTTCTCTTTTCTAAACTAAAAAAAACCAATTCTTTTCAGCCTTTTCCTTTATAGGTCATGTTCTCTAGATCTTTAATCATTCTTGTTGCTCTTCTCTGGGATTTGTTCTTTACAAATCCATGCTGGCTGTTCCCTATGACCTTGCCACCTTCCAAGTGTTTATAGATAATTTCCTTAATTACTTGCTCCATTATCTTCCCTGGCACAGAAGTTAAACTAACTAGTCTGTAGTTTCCTGGGTTGTCTTGTTTCCCTTTTTATAGATGGGCACTATATTTGCCCTTTTCCAATCTTCTGGAATTTCTCCTGTCTCCCATGATTTTCCAAAGATGATAGGAGGTATCTGAGCCTCTAGCTATCAGCTCCTTGAGTATTCTAGGATGCATTTCATCAGGCCCTGGTGACTTGAAGGCATCTAACTTTTCTAGGTGATTTTTATCTTGTTCTTTTTTTATTTTATCTTCTAAACCTACCCCCTTCACACTAGCATTCACTACGTTAGGCATTCCTTCAGACTTCTTGGTGAAGACCGAAACAAAGAAGTCATTAAGGATCTCTGCCATTTCAAGTTTCCTGTTACTGTTTCTCCCTCCTCACTGACCAGTCATCTTGTTTCCCTTTATTCCTGTAGCTAGATTGAGCTAATTTTGTGCCTTTGCCTTTCTAATCTCGCCCCTGCAGTCCTGTGTTGTTTGCCTATATTCATCCTGTGTAATTTGTCCTACTTTCCATTTTTTATAAGACTCCTTTTTTATTTTTAGATCATGCAAGATCTCGTGGTTAAGTCAATGCGGTCTTTTGCCATATTTTCTCTCTTTCTGACGCATTGGAATAGCTTGCTTTTGGGCCCTTAATTATGTCCCTTTGAAAAACTGCCAACTCTCCTCAGTTGTTTTTTCCCTCAGTCTTGATTTCCATGGGACCTTACCTATCAGCTCTCTGAGCTTACCAAATTCCCCCTTCCTGAAATTCATTGTCTCTATTTTGCTGTTCTCCCTTCTACCCTTCCTTAGAATTGTGAACTCTATGATTTCACGATCACTTTCACCCAAGCTGCCTTCTACTTTCTAATTCTCAACCAGTTCCTCCCTATTTGTTAGGATCAAATCTAGAACAGCTTCCTCCTGGTAGCTTTTTCAACCTTCTGAAATAAAAAGTTGTCTCCAATGCAGTCCAAGAACTTATTGGATAGTCTGCGCCCCGCTGTGTTATTTTCCCAACATACATCTGGATAGTTGAAATTCCCCATCACCACCAAATCTTGGGCTTTGCATGATTTTGTTAGTTGTTTAAAAAAAGCCTCATCCACTTTTCCACCTGGGTAGGTGGCCTGTATTAGACTCCTAGCATGACATCACCCTTGTTTTTAACCCCTTTTAGTCTAACCCAGAGACTCTAAACACTCCCATCTCCTATGAGAGAGCTTGGGCGACTTGCTTCATTTCCCTCCAGTGGTGGGTTTCTTTGAGGAGCCGTTGCTTTACTTGACTGGGCCTTGCAAACACTGGCCCTTTAATTTCAGCTGCATTCTGTGACTTTGCCAAAATTGTGCCCCACATTGCACAGTATGTTTGTAAATCAGAACAAGGGATCCTTCCTTTGTAAAGAGGCTCCTGTGAGAAATGTGCATACCTTTACTCCTTACATACACCCCAAAGCACTTGGTATTAAGGGCAAATGCAAAAGTGGGTTCCTGAAATGTCTTTAAATCTTAAAGTTTGGGTTTGCTTTAATGAATGGATAAAAGTACAGGCTAGTACTTATTTTCCCCACAGTATTTCACTCACTAGTAGTGGTTATGATCACATGAATTTAGTGCTCCCATGCTGTTGCTTTCCTGCCAATAAATAGTTCTGCAGAGTTAGGGGAATGATTTTTTTTCAGAGCAGTCTATTGACTAAAAGGCTTTGTGTTTTGTGCACACAAGTTTTGTTTTCCTTTGTTTAGTGAGAGTAAATATTCGAGGAGATAGACAACAGGCTGTGTGTACACTAATGGAATTCAGGCACATACCTTCTACAGCCTGTTAAAAAAAGCCATATAATTTATCTTCTGTATTTACTTGCATGTAGTACTCAGCACAGTTTGTATACACTTCCAACCCCTGCTGATTTGGACAGGAGAGTCTTAGTTTTCTGGCAGAGAGCTCACCTACTTTCTAATTTGGTACATCTTGTTAGTTAGAAATTGTTTAAATCAAAGGGTAAGCTAGTTATGTTTAAGGCATTGCTATTGTGTGTCATTGTCTATTGATGTAAACCAGCATCACGTATGATTAATGGTCATGAGAGACTCACTGCTGCAGAACTTCCTGCTGGTCACTCTGGAACTAGCTAGGTGTCCCCCTTTGGCTGATGTCTTGCTTATCATTTCTCGGCACTCTCTCCATGTTCTCACTCTCAACCCGCACTGCTCCCAAAACCACAGTGTCTTCTTCAGGACACTGCCCTCTGGCAGTGCACGCTACACCAGTCTCTTGCCGCCTTTTTCTGGGGTTTCAGCACTCCTCAGTCTCACGTGCCACTGTGGCCAACTGCAGCCCTAAAGTCTAGTCCCTCACTCCAGGGGCAAGTCACAGACCATAAAGACTACTCCTCCGTGTGGCTAGGGTGAGGTATAAGGTAAAAAGGGTGGGAGAACCCAGGCCCACCCACTTCTTTGAGTCCTTGCCCAGGGACCATCTGGTGGGGCAGTCTTGTCCTCCCCTCCTTCTCTCTCCCTTAACTGCTTCCTGTTCCTGGACCACTTTTCTGGACCACCTCTTATCATGGGGGCCCGCAGCCTGGAAGGTGTCAGGCTGGAGTTTCTCTCTCCTGCTTCCCTGAGCCTACTCAGCACTGCTCCCTCTAAGGAGCTTCCTCTTGGGAGCCAATCCTGCACCCTCCCTGGTCAGGACTCAATTGCCCTTTGCTCTGCTGAGTGTCTCTTGATAACCAGGGTTGCCCTGGGCTCCTTCTGACTGGCCTGGGCTCTGAACAAGTTCCCTCCAGCCTGCTTTAACCCATTCTGGCCAGAGTGGGGCAGCCGTCCCACCCCAGTGACAAACAGAAGGCCGCAGTTCTGTCTAACTGCTATAGGAAAGGTCTGGGGAGTAAAATCCGGGTGTCACTGAAGTCAAAAGAAGTTTTTTCCATTTGCTTAATTGGGACCAGGTTTACTTCAAAACTTTAGTCAAATCACTTAGCTATTAGCTTTCCCATCTGTAGAATGGGGACCACACTTAACTTTTATAAAATGGGTTTTAATAAGATGTTATCTTGCAATGTACATCTTCAGTTGGTAATGGATACCATAACAATGCTTACACTTATATAACATCTTTGATGTGGGGCTCTCAAAGTTCTTTGTGAAAGTAGGCAAGTGTGAGAGGAAAGATATTGTGTGGCCAGGACTCTAGGAGATATGAGATCAATTCCTGGGTCTGCATCAGACTTCGGGTACGTCTAAACTACATGCCTCTGTCGGCAGAGGCATGTAGATTTGTTTGTTCAGCAAAGGTAAATGAAGCCACGATTTAAATGATCGCGGCTTCATTTACATTTACATGGCTGCCGCGCTGAGCCGACAAACAGCTGATCAGCTGTTTGTCGGCTCGCACGCTAGTCTGGACGTTCCCCCTGTCGACATCAAAGCCCTTTGTCGGCAGCCCTGGTAAACCTCATTCCACGAGGAATAACGGGGCTGCTGACAAAGGGCTTTGATGTCGACAGGGGGAACGTCCAGACTAGCGCGCGAGCCGACAAACAGCTGATCAGCTGTTTGTTGGCTCAGCGTGGCAGCCATATAAATGTAAATGAAGCCACGATCATTTAAATCGCGGCTTCATTTGCCTTTGCTGATCTGTCTAATCTACATGCCTCTGCTGACAGAGGCATGTATTCTAGACACAGCCTTCGTGTGTAACCAGGGATGAAGATAATATTCTCCTCTCTCAACTTTGTCTGTCTTAGATTGCAAGCTCTTAGGGGCAGGTAATGACCCTCTAGTTCTGTGTTTTGCACAATCTCAGTTGGGGTTTCTGGGCACTACTTCAATAAAGAGGAAGTATTAGCCTCATTTTACAGATGTGGAAACTAAGTTATAGACAAATTAGACCCAACGCTTTCTAAATTGGATGTCTACAGTTATTGCTCCTATTCCCATTGGGGTCGGTCTACATTATTCTCCTAAATTAAGGAGAAACTATTCTACTCTATCTAAGGATTACTGATTTCTTGTTACCCTCCTGGAAATCTCCTCACTGTAGGAATCAGCTTTGTTCAGCAGTTGTGATCAGAAAGTAGGAGTCAGGAGACCTGAGTTCTACTCTTCAATCTACCGCAGCCTGGGTGTGTGACACTGGGCATGTGAGGCATCAAAACTTTGGAAATATGTTGCGGAAAACAGCTGCTTCTGAACATTTCTGACTCTAAAACAATAGCTTAGTTAGAATAATTTGGTAGTTATGAGTTGGTTCCTTTTCAATCCCATCTGGGGTTCAACCACTCCCAATTTGCCAATTAGCCATTCTAATAATGACTAATTAATTATTCGAGTTCAATATTGACATAATGGCAAAATCCTGACCCTGTTAAAGGCAATGGTAAAACTCCCAGTGACCTATGTTAGGTTAGGATTCACTTTCAATCTCCAGCTTACTCTCACCCTTCTATCTTAAGTGAACAGAAAACTATTCACTCTGAAATATGAATGTTTTCTTCCAGAATTAACTAAGTCAGATTTGAATAAAACATAGATTTTCCTTCTGGAAACCCTCTTGTTTTCATCTTATCCATTGAATGGCTGTCTAGTGATAGGTCACAGCATACAGTAATCGGCCACAATACTATGGTTTAACTTTACATTTTGGTGCCTTGTTATAGAGGATAAATATTTATGGTATGAATCAGTGTGAAACCAGAGGAGGCAATGAACCACAAGGGGAAAATGAGTCTTTAAATAGATGTGTTGCATTGCAACTAACCTACATGGATTTATGTGTAGGTAATATTAAGGGTATGATTTAAGATCTCCAAAGCTGGGAAAGATATTCAAAGTTAAGACTGAATCAGCTACATTGTTAACTCACCATTCTATAGTTACTTATAGCACCTGTTTTTTATTTGTAGAGTGATGCAAAATTTTCATACTAATACAGAAAAATCAGATTATATTTGGTTTTGGATTTCTACTACAGTCCAGACATCCAAACTGAGTTTGCTGAAACTTTTCCAACAGTTGCACAAACTTTTATTAATTTATGGTTCAAGATAGGAACTACAGCTGTGCAGGAAAGGGCTTTCCCATCTTGCCATACGTTTTGAAATTTCAAATATTGCCCTATCCTCAGTTGGAATAAAAATCCAATTCTTGGCAATTTTCACAGATAGTTCAGTGTGTCCGCACTAGTTTAAGATTTGTTTCCTAGCTATCCTACTGCTGACTTACCCAGTAGCTATCAGCCCCCCAAATTCTCTGCTGTGTTCACAGAAGCAATGTGATTTCTAATAATTTTTACAAACTCACTGGCACACTGTGGAACAGTACTGGTGTTATAATTAACTCATTGATAGGAAGCATTATCCTGTAATAATGCGTAGGGTCATGTCTAAGAATTTAGAGAACTTAACTTTCAACATGTGCCCAAAGAGAAAGGAATAAAGCCTCAGTTGCACATGTCTCTATGTGCACACTTAGAACAGTTGATGCCAGTGTTCTTTCTAAGCTGTGTGGCAACGTGCTTCACAGCTGATTAATCAGCCCTGCCCGGTCAGTCAGCTCCATGCTGATTAATCACCTGTGAAGCTTTGCTGCCATAGAGGGAACATGGGTTGATGCCCTAACTTCCAACTTATAAGGCTACATCTACACTGCGGCACTGTTTTGGGATACCATAGTATCCCAAAATAGCCATCCTTGTGTCTTAACAGCAAACCTGTTATTTCTGACATCTCTGTACATCTCTTTCCATGCGGAGTAAGGGACGTTTCAGAATAGCGCTTTATTTTGAAAATTAGCTATTTCGAAATAAGATACACAATTTGAGCTACACAAATTGCGTATCTTATTTGAAGCTATGGTGCAGTGTGGATGCTCCCTTAGGGTATGTCTACACTACCCCCCTAGTTCGAACTGGGGGGGTAATGTAGTCATACGGAGTTGCAAATGAAGCCTGGGATTTGAATTTCCCAGGCTTCATTTGCATAAAGCCGGCCGGCCCCATTTTTAAATGCCGGCTAGGTCGGACCCCGTGCCACGCGGCTACACGCGGCACGGACTAGCTAGTTCGGATTAGGCTTCCTAATCCGAACTAGCTGTACGCCTCGTTCCACTAGCTGTATGCCGGCTGGCTTTATGCAAATGAAGCCCGGGAAATTCAAATCCCGGGCTTCATTTGCAACTCCGTATGACTACATTACCCCCCTAGTTCGAAGTAGGGGGGTAGTGTAGACATACCCTTAGAGACATTCTCATGCTCCCTGTCTAGTTCAATAAATATGTAATTATTTCATATTCAGAGGAACAGTTTCAACAGGAAAGTCATAGGAAAACTTGATCCAGAATATCTCATAGCCTGATGGTTAAGAGCACTCACTTTGAATGGGTGACAAGAGAGGGATCACTTGATGACTGCCTGTTCTGTTTATTCCCTCTGAAACATCTGGCATTGGTCACTATCTGAAGACAAAATATTGGGCTAGATGGAGCTTTCTTCTGACCCAGTAGGGCCGTTCTTATGAAACTTAGATTCAATTTCCTGTGATGGGCGGGGCGGGGGGGAGGGAGGAGTTGAACCTGGCTCTCTGAAAGCCCAGGTGAGCTCCCTAACAACTGAGCAATATAAAATGGTCATTGTCTTCTCTGAAACGCTTTCTGGGCCATTTGATTTGCTGACAGTTCAAAACAACAAATAATAATTAGCTTCAAGAGGACCCCAACTGACTTTTTCGAATGGCTAATGAATTGCAAAAGCTGTTATTCCGACAGCTTTAATTCCAAGTGCTTTAACTGGTTTAAATTTTCTAGCATAGATCTGACTATAGATTTTACTAGGAGATGCTTAGATATCTGGCACAGTATGAAAACTGAGATACATAGAGCACAGAAAGACTCACTTACACTGCCTTTATTCCATTCCCACTCCACTGGTACCAAGAGAGTTATTCCTGATTTACATCAGTACAAATGAGAGGAGCATTAGTTTCAGAGTTTCATCATGGTCTCTGGATTTTCTAAGATACAACAGATTTCTAAAATGGTTTAAAATTGTCTCTTGTGACTTAAAAATCAACATTCTCATGGCAGTTGCTCTCCTGGGGTTGGGGCAAGCTGCATGCCTAGGCATATTTTTAATAATGCATGTAATTCACCTCATCAGCCTGGTTCCTATGAAGGAATGTGTAAATTCCCACCCCACAATGAGAGAACAAAGGTTCTCCTCTTAAACAAGGGAAAGCCCTCAGATTTGGGGTTGCAATAAATGAATAAAAGTCCTTCTGAAGAGAATAAGATCTTGGGGGAAAAGCACATGTTACACCCCGGGTAACATGGACCCAAGAGTGTGGAATTATTATTTCCTTTTAATAGTTAGTCATAGATATGGTGAGGGATGGCTTTTGGACCTAGCCACTGAGCTGGAGTAGATGTAAAATGGGTCAGAGACCTCTCCTGGCCTTTGTAATTAGGAAATATCAGGGATAAAATTGATTGAGGATTAATACTTTTAGAAGCAGGTGGAAGCTCAGGCTACGTCTACACTACAATGATCTATTGGAAAAGGGTATGCAAATTGTGCTCCGCCATTTGCCTAGCTTTTTCCACATCTTTTTTCAGAAGAGGCTTTTTCAAAATGTGGCCCATCTACACTGGGCCAAATTTCGGAAAAGCCTCCTCTTTCGGAAGAGCCCTTCTTCCGTGTGCGAGGAGGAAGACAGGACTTCCGAAAGAGCACGTCTGCTTTTCTGCAGAAAAAAGTGGGAGAGCAGAAGTGTTCCCTGGACATGCCAGAGTTTTTCCAGGATACCTTGGGAAAATCCCCAAAGTGTAGACATAGCCTTTGAGGTGTAAACTTTTAAGGGTGTGCCAATAGCATAAGCAGGGTAGCGGTTCAGATTTCTTCTGTTGCATTTCCCCACCATACCATGCCTGGTTCAGATGTATGGTTTTTCTATGGTTCACAGTGTGACTCTATGGCTGCTAGGGAGCACTGAGGTTGCAGTAAACCATGGAGCTGCTGTGCAGATAGCTGATGCAATATCTCCTCTCAGCTCTTCCCCATTCTTCCAAACTTCACTTTGCTGGGAGGTGAAGGGAGACCTGTGCATAGACTCCCCAAGCCACATCTTCCTCCTCACCTTTCTGTATTCAGGGCTTTCCCTGGCTGGAGGATGCAGGATCGGATTTTCTCCAAAGTATTAAAAAACCCAGAGAATCTTTCTCTCGTTGGTTGTGTGCTAGGAATGTGTTTTATAAGAATGGAAGTTAAGAATCCCCACCCAGAATACCAAAAATGGGATCCTGCTGATTGCTTAGTTAATCATCCGTTTGATCTAATCTTTCTGAAGTTTTTCAACAGCTACATGCACACAGTATGTGAAGAGATTAGCATTGTAGGAACATCTGTGATGGCAGGAAGGTCAGCATCTTGATCAATAACAACTCAGCCTGAACAGATATCTAATCAAAAAGAAAAAGGTCATCACCAATAAGATACTTTAAAAAGACTGGCAGACATAATCTAATCACTGATTACTGAATATTTAGTCCAGTGGTGACCTTGGTGGCTTTCATTTAACCATACACTATTAGCTAATTTCATCCTGGTTGTGGATTAAGCTTTCACAATTATTTTATTAGTTGAAATAATAAACTGATACCTGCTGGGGAGGAGTGATCTTGCTCATGCTCACAGGAGTAATTTTTCTGCCAGCCTCACACATGTCACTTACACTCATTCTGTTAGTTCTCAAGAAAGCAACACTGAAAAGTCCTGCCACCATACATCATGTCCCTTAGCCGTTCTAAACCAAAATGAAATGCATTTTGTGCAGGGCATTAATTAGAGTTTCCTTTTTTTAAGAGAAAGACTAATTAGATTCCATTCCATTTAAATAAGTAATGGGCAAAAGTATTTTGTGTATGCGTGTGTGTACAAATCTTCAATTTAGAGGACATTCATACTTCGCCAATGCATTGCTAGGAAGCAGTGTTAATTATTAGTATGTGAAGGTGCAAGCTTTGGCATTGGAATCAATGTTCATTCTATAATGTCAGAATCAGGATTCCCTGAACATGCTTGTAATTGCAAGTCAGTTAGTTAATATAATCTGTCATCTGGGAGTAAATAAACCGAGATCCTGGGTTCTAAGTTGAGGTACTTTCTTTCAGAGTGAGGTCATTGAACTGTTTTACGCTTAGTCAACCCACTAGAAAACTAAGGAAAACCACGGCCACTATGAAAAACTGCATGCCGCATCTAACTTGAGTCTGAATGAGTGAATTAATTATACAACAACAAAATGAGATTTCTTTTTTTCATGCTTCTTTCACAGCAGGCAGCCATATTAGCTCTTTTTGTCACTTCATTATAGGCAGCTCCATTAGTTAGTTCATTTCAGATATGAAAACAATCCTCAGCAAAGGATTTTTTTTAAAGCTGAACCTCCAGTTTATGAATTGTAGTCTACAAAACCACTGAAATCAAATGCAGATGCTGTTATTGCAGAAGACTATGATATTACCTCACATGGATAACTTGTATGTTCTCTCTCCAACAAAGGGATAAAAATAGCTTAAGACTTGTTTTAATACAGCTTTTACTATTAACATTTTTGGCTCCAGTTTTCATCTAGTCTATATGATATTTTCAAAGTAAGTGGCATGACTAGATATTTCTGAACATTTGGAAATCTCTGAAACCACATTGATGCCATGTACAGTGGACCCATCTTATATAAAAATCATTTTTCACCCATGAGAACTTCTCAGTAAGTGGAGGAATTTTGGCACCTTCATTCTACTGCATTTTAAAACCAGAGCCTTGCTATAAATGTCTTGATTTTATTAAAAACAAAAAAGTGGAGCTGTGGGGAGGTATGTGGAATTAATTTTGCTCTGTTGCCTTGTAGACGTGATGCCACAAGAAGACGTCCAAGGAGTGATTTCCTTGTAAATGACTTCAGTCTGTTTTCTGTATTCATTAGGTCAACATTTTTAGGGTTTCATTTAGAGGAGCATCCTTAATTGAGCACCCTTAATTCCTAGTCTACTCAAGCAGAGGGTTCTCAGCCAGATTGGGACATTTGGGCTACGTCTACATTGCAATACCCTTTCAGGATACTGGAGTATCCCGAAATAGCTGTCCCCCTGTTATTTCAGGCACATTATTCCAATGTCCCTGTAAACCTCATTCTATAAGGAGTAAGGGACTTTTTGGAGAAGCACTTTATTTCAAAATTTGATGTTGTGCAGATAGAACCAAATGATAAAATAAGCTATTTTGAAATAGCATCAAAATAAGATATACAATTTGTATAGCTCAAATTGCATATCTTATTTCGAGTTCCAGTGCTGTGTAGATGCATCATTGAAGTGCAAGACATATAAAGTGTCCATGTACAGTGTTCTCCTGATTCAGCACAGCTGGGTGATAGTGATATTAGTCTCTTGGAGAAAAAGGAAAAACAGTCCTTCTGTTCAATTGTTTCTGTTTGAGTGGCTGACTCATTGCACAGTCTTGCTGTAGATGGTAATAAAATAGCATTTCAGACATGGAGACATAGGCACAGCAGGCCTCAACAGGATCCCTGTGTGTGAGTTTGTGCAGTGGGTTAAGAGTTTTTTCCTTAGTAGCGAATGAACCTTAAATTAAAATGAAAAATAATAGAGGTTCAGCTAGCCAAGTTGCTTTGCTACATTGATAGCTTATCTCTTCTCAGAGCTCTTCTGTGTGGAGCACACCCCATTAAGGCTGAGAGAAACCACAAGCGGTGACAAAAATTGTTTGTAGGATCTTTATATTCTACATCTTAAATGTCACAGTAAGGCAGTTTCAGAGGGGTAGCCGTGTTAGTCTGAATCTGCAAAAGCGACGAGGAGTCCTGTGGCACCTTATAGACTAACTCCTACACTTCAGTTAGTCTATAAGGTGCCACAGGACTCCTCGTCGCAGTAAGGCAGTTTGACTCCTCATTTGGGGTCGGCCATTCTAAAACCTTTGATTACAGAGCCACCTTGAAAGAGTGAAGGAATGAAAATCCCTTATTTCATAGAGGGATAAGGGATCTTTCAGAAAAGGCTTTATTTTCCGCAAGATCAGCATCTAGACTGGCGCTTTTTTCCGACAAAGCTCTGTGTGGAAAAAAAGCGGCAGCCATTTTTATGCTAATGAAGCGGGGGAGATTTAAATCCCCACTTCATTAGCAATTGCGATACGTCTAATTTACATCCCTTTTACGAAAAAGGGATGTAGTTTAGACGTAGCCCATGGGTATGTCTGCATTGCAGACTTATTTTGGAATAAGCTATTCTGGAAGATATATACCGAAATAGTTTATTTCCAAATAGAGCGTCCACACTACAGGGAAACCTCAAGATTAGTCTGAGGCAGGCTCCCCTAAAGTGGATACGCTATCTCCATTTAGAACCCCAGGAAACACTGGAGAGAAATTATTTAGAATGGCCCTGGTGAGGAGCTATTTTGAAATAGCAGCAGTGGAGAGTCCTCACTACCGCCATTTCGAAAGAGTTATTTTGGAAGAGAAGTTATTCTTCATGGAATGAGGTTTACAGAAATCAGAATAAGCCACCCGTTATTTCAAAATAATGGAATTGCTGTGCTCACATTGTTATTTCAGAATAACTCTAGTTATTCTGAAATAACAGTGCAGTGTAGACACACCCTATGTGGGTAGCTTGCATGTGGATAGCTATAGAGCCTTTCAAGGCAGTGAAGTGTAATTTATTCCTCATTTAGGAAGGCAAGTTTGCACTAAATAGGTGCAAAAGAAGACAATTGTGTGAATTTAATGTTGGTGAAAAGTGGCACCTTGCTAAGACAGCCTCTTCTTTGTTCTCCAAGAATCGGAGGTACATGGACAGCAGTATGATGAGATCTTCACACTGCTCTCTAAATGCACTTTAACCCTGACTTGGAAGGACAAGGAATTATTGTGAGAGGATTATTTAGTTCCCCAGTCCTGGGCTTCTGCACTCAGGGAATGGTTAAGCAACAACAAAACCAAACTGCACCAGGATATCAATTAGTTTTTTGTGGTAGGATTCCATTTTATGTGGACTTTTACCTCCTTGTTACTGACTGAAACCATCATGCTGATTTCAGTATTGTCCTTACTGCTAGCCTGGACTGGATTTGAACTGAGACTTAGAAATAAAAGGCCCAGCAATCCACTATGCATCTCCTGCACCATCCATCATCAAAAACTTTCTTTTGGAAATGATCCAGCTGCTTTAATGGACTCATTTTATGGCTGTTGACCTCCAGATAAGTAACTGAAGTTAAGGGTCTGATTCTCATCTCAAGTGACGTTTCCTCCCGGACCCCACATGTAACTCCATTGGCTTTAATGCAGTTACTTCTGAATTAACTAAAAATGGAAAAAGAGGAGTTAAAATGAGTATTCTTTGGGCCAGCTCCTCATCTGGCATAAATCAGTGTTGCTTTATTGCCTTTGATTTCAAGGGAGCTATGCCATTTTTACCTACTGGGATTTGGCCTCCTCTCCTGGTGTGGAAACTATAGTTTTTGATTGTTTTTAAAATTTTTGTTTGGCTTTTTAGGCTTTTTTTTAAAAAAGGTTTTCTGTTAAAGTAAAACTTCTGTTGGATTGGAGGTGTGTAGTAGCATGACCTAAACACCAAATATTTTCACTGAGCTACACAGGAAGTTTTAGAGTTCAAGAGAAACTGGACTTAAAATTTATTTTCATCTCTGAACAGTTTGAAACATCTGTACCGTTTATGGCTATTTTAGAATTGTATCTGGTAAGGCAACATGATGCTCCTGGATTAGACAATTCTGGGCTCAAGTCCCCTAACAGATGCTTTGGGCTTGTATCCAGAGCTAACACATGCCCCATGATCATCTGACACTGGCCCACATTTCACAGATCAAGATTGTAATATGCTAACTCAGAGTGGAGACTAGCAGCTTTAAATAGTTTTAACTGTTTCAGTCTTTCCCAGTCTTCTTTCCATTGTATCCTGCATTTGATGTGTGCCTGAGACAACAGCTGTGGATTGTTTAGCACAGTGGCTCTCAACCTTTCCAAACTACTGCATCTTTCAGCAGTCTGACTTGTCTCACATAAACCCATGTTTTACCTCACTTACACTGCCAGTTTACAAAACCAAATATAAGTGACACCGCACACTATTAAGGAAAAATTGCTGAGTGTCTCATTTTTACCATCTACTACATATTTTAGAAACGTTGTTTTTCTGTCCATCCATCTGTGAGTCCATTTGTTCAAGAGCTCCTAAATAGTAAGAGCTAGGACCATCAAATTTGGTATGCTGCTACTTCTCCTAACTTAAAGCCAAGTAAGGGTTTGATTGTGCTAGGACAATGGCATATGGCTCAATGTTTTTGTTTTATCTTTGTTCATTTTAGTATAACGCCATGCCAAAATTAGCTAGTTGTCCTGAAGTTATAAGTTATCAACATAATATATCTAATATCTTCAATATATGGTATAATATAGGTAGTCACACATATAGGCTACGTCTAGACAGGCCCCAAATTCCGGAAAAGGGATGCAGAGCAGGTAAGTCAGCATAGGGAAATCCGCGGGGGAATTAAATATCCCCCGCGGATTTAAATAAACATGTCCGCCGCTTTTTTTCCGGCTTGGGGAAAAACCGGAAAAAAGCGTCTAGACTGGCCCGATCCTCCGGAATAAAGCCCTGAAGGTAGGAATAAGAGATCCTCTGGAAAAGGGCTTTATTCCGGAGGATCTGGCCAGTCTAGACGCTTTTTTCCGACTTTTCCCCAAGCCGGAAAAAAAGTGGCGGACATGTTTATTTAAATCCACGGGAGATATTTAAATCCCCCGCGGATTTCCCTATGCTGACTTACCTGCTTTGCATCCCTTTTCCGGAATTTGGGGCCAGTCTAGACGTAGCCATAGTGGTAATCTATATTTTTACATATGCAATTTTATCATGCTTCTTTGACAGCCTCATTCCCACTTGCCATCTCTGCTAGAAATGTTTCTAATATTCCATAATCTCTGCACAACTTTCAAATAGTCACCTTCCTACTGAATCACTATGAAAACCTCTGACCACATAAATGTTTCCTTCTTTCTCCCAGAAGTGGATTTTCTGTTTAATTCAGATTTTTCTGCAGCACCTTTCACCATGATAGCAGGATGTTTAATTTCTCCCCTCAGGCCCAAGATTAGAAATATTCACTGCTGAACCAGTGACAGGTTTAAGATTTACCATCTTATAAACCATGAGGGCTAGAAATTGGACAGTTATACCACTCGAAAACCATGGCTCCTTACTTCCCAACAGCATAAGTCTGTGCTTGCACACACTTGTAGGCCAGGAAATATAGAATCTTAACATTGTTACATTTTTTGTTATTTAAAAACTATTTTAGACAACTTCTATATTTTTTTAGAAGTTATTTACACTTTTCTCCCCCTTAAAAATCTGTATGATTGGTACTCACCACAATTATAGTGCCCAACTTTACCAACAGAGCACTTAAACAATACTGTATGGTCTCTGTGTACAAGGTGCTTCTTATGCAGAATAGTATTAATATGCATTCTGCCCCACTACACAATACATAATTCACTGATAGATTTTCCATTCCTGAATATGATCATCATTCCAGTTATATAACTGTGAAACCATTCCATCATGTATTTATATACATACTATATATATAAAAATATTTGGAGTATAAAGCCTTCCTTAGCTGAGTTTGGGTTAGCAGCATTACTCAGGGTATGTCTACACTACAAAGTTAATTTGAACTAACAGACGTTAGTTCGAATTAACATTAATAGGCGCTACACTAGCGCTCCGCTAGTTCGAATTTAAATCGAACTAGCAGAGCGCTTAGTTCGAACTAGGAAAACCTCATTTTACAAGGATTAAGCCTAGTTCGAACTAGCTAGTTCGAATTAAGGGGTGTGTAGCCCCTTAATTCGAACTAGTGGGAGGCTAGCCCTCCCCAGCTTTCCCTAGTGGCCACTCTGGCCAACACCAGGGCAACTCTATGCCCCCCTCCTGGCCCCGGACCCCTTAAAGGGGCACGGGCTGGCTACGGTGCTCGTGCCAGGTGCAAGCCTGCCAGCACCCAGCCAGCAGACCCTGCACCTGGCACAGATCGAGCCACCCACCCGATGCCCCCCAACCCTCCCCCTCTTTCCGGGACCAGGCTGGCGGCTCGGGACCGCAAAAGGTGGGCGCCTGCCTGGGCTAGTGCAGACATCGTGGACCTCGTCCACGATCTCCGCACTAGGCACAGGAAAGTGGCCGGTTAGGGCAGGAGAGCTGCCAGCCTGGCCACCCAGGAGCAGGTTTGCAAGAGAATCAAGGGGGTCCACTGAGACCCCCGACCCTGAGCCCTGAGCTTACAATGGCCGTACTGGGTCAGACCAAAGGTCCATCTAGCCCAGTAGCCTGTCTGCTGACAGCGGCCAACCCTAGGGACCCTGGAGGGGATGGACCGAAGACAGTGACCAAGCCATTTGTCTCGTGCCATCTCTCTCCAGCCTTCCACAAACCTTGGGCAGGGACACCACTCCTACCCCCTGGCTAATACCACTCCATGGACCCACCTCCATGACTTGATCTCACTTCCCTTTAAACTCTGTTCTAGTTGTAGCCTTCACAGCCTCCTGCAGCAAGGAGTTCCACAGGTTGACTCTTTGCTTTGTGAAGAACAACTTTCTGTTACTAGTTTGAAGCCTGCTACCCATTCCTTTCCTTTGGTGTCCTCTAGTCCTTCTTTATGGGAACTAATGAAGAACTTTTCTTGATGCACCCTCTCCACCCAACTCCTGCTTTTATAGACCTCTATCCTGTCCCCCCTCCGTCACCTCTTTTCTAAGCTGAAAAGTCCCAGTCTCTTTAGCCTTTCTTCATATGGGACCTGTTCCCAACCCCTGATCATTTTAGTTGCCCTCCCCTCTCCCAGCCTCTCTGTTCCGCTCACCCACCTCCTTTTCCCAGTCTCCCCCAGTTTTGTTCAATAAAGACAGATTCCATTTTGGAAGACACGTTATCTTTATTTTGTACATCAAGAAGAGGGGCTAGGGAAGGGTAAGTGGAAGGAATGGGGTACGTGCTCCCGATGGGGAGGACTGGGCTGGCTCTGTGGGCTTCTGGGGGTGGAAGCTCTCATGCAGTCCCCCAGTTGTCCCCTCTCCCCAGATGGCAGCCTGCGGCAAGTGCAGCCGGGCTGATGGCCGAGTGCTGTGATGTGCCCAGTGTGGGTAGTCCGGGCAATCCAAGCCAGGACTGCTTTGCAAGCGGGGCACCCCTGAGAACTGTCTGTCCGGGGTGGGGGTCGGGACCCTTTAAGCACAGCCCTTGGCTAGCCTGAGACAGCATCTCCACGCTCTAAGTCCTCCTCTGATGCCCTGCCGGCACTGCTTCCAGCCATCCTTAAGCCCGGTTCAGGGTCCACTTAATGTGGACATGCTAGTTCGAATTAGCAAAACGCTAATTCGAACTAGTTTTTTAGTCTGGATCCGTTAGTTCGAATTAGCTTAGTTCGAATTAAGTAATTCGAACTAAGTTAGTTCGAATTAACATTGTAGTGTAGACATACCCTCAGACACCAACCATGGAAAATGTCAGTCCATATGGAGAATGTTCCAAAAAATTATATCTGAAAATAGTTTTAATTAGAGAGAAGCCAGCATTTCTGCTGTCAACTTTCTTTCTCTCTTTCTCATATACTTGCTCACTCACTAACTCTGGATACAGATTCAAACTTTTAAGCTTGGTCCAGTCCTATTCCGGAAGCTGGAATTATTTGGTGGTTATGTTCCATCATAATAAGGGTTATGGTGAATAAATAATTAAATATAGTCTCTTTAAAAAAGTCTCTTTGAGGAAGTGATGTGGAGAGAGAAATGCCCCCGTCATGCTGTCTGATGTGGCTTCTGTCTGTGAGTGCCTATCTGAGGCCAGATTGTCAAAACAGGGCAGACACTAAAAACTAGTTGCATGTTCTATAATTAAATGTCATCAGCCCAGCATCCTGGATCACTATAACAAACTAGAATCACAGACAGATCCTTATACTCTCCATTCTGTCTTATTGCCCAGGCAACCTGGATTTAATGATGATAAATGGTCTCTCATACCAAAAATCACAAAACAGACACATTTGCTTCCAGTCCCAAGAAAGTAGTCCCTTACTCCAGATCAGTTGGTACCCTAGATCTGACATCAAATATAACACCCGTAGCCAATGTTCCCCTTAATTCTTTCAATTTTAATTTTTTTTGTATGCACCAAGGCATGTGTGAATATGCACCGCCAGTAGAAACCCAAATCCTAAATTGTGGGCACTTTGATTAGCTGGGTGGCATCTGAATCTCTCCTGAGCAGTCGCGCACGTGAATACGGATTGTAGCCAATCCTGTCATAAGCCTCAGGGGAAGTGGTTCAGCATGCTGCTCTTCCGGACAGCTATGGGGGCGGGGAAGGCAGGATGCAGAGCCGCTTCTTCCTCAGTACTACTGTACTCCTGGTGTTCTTAATCCAGGAATACCTGAAGTCTAAATGTATCTGAATACCAATTGCCTTGCAGGGCAAGTCCTAGCAATGAAGGTTTTTCTGTGTTCAGTTAGAAAGAATTAATGGGTAAAGTCTCTGAAGCTGATTAATATTTAGAATTGACAGTGTATTCAAGAAGTTTTACAAATTTGATCCAAAAATCTCCACATCATGTACAAAAGCTTTTTACAGCGGCCTTACATTTTTTAACATGTGTCACTGTTGTTTTCATGTATTTATTGTACGAGTCACTGGGTTGTGTTTGTATATGTTTTTTAAAGTGTTCTATACTTTATTGGGAAACTTTGACATTGTGTGATCAAATGAATTTAACTCCTCCAAATCCCCAATTTAAAAAAAATTATAGTATGAATTCACTCAACAGTGTATAAATTTTATTATCAGTCCACAGAAACTGAACCTTGTATTGCTTAGTATTACTAAGATGGTCTTGACATGTCTGAGGAAATTACAAAGCCATTTCATAAACAAAAATAGGTGTAGAAACCATTTACCTTAGCTGGGTGATCATCCGACTAATATGTGGGCTTATTTACTTGTAGTCATACAGACTAATAAAAGCCACCTCATTCCTCTGCCTGCTAATCCTGTTAGCATTTTGCCTTGTGCTTGAGCAAGTAAGTGCCTTATACGATGATTAAGAGCTGGAATTCTGCAAAGGACTTCAAACCAGTTTGCAGCATGGAAACAGGATAATTGGATACATGTAAATGTAGCAACTGTGTATTCCACATTGTATGTAATTATCAGTCTAAGAATTTGGCTATAGGAGCATATCCACTTTCCTCAGTGCTCTGGATACTACATCTACATTACTGGAAGATATCATTTTTGACCCTGACAGTATTCTCTTGAGCTGCTTGCCTTGGTGAGGTGCCCCATGCCAACCAATAATGGTCTTAACAAGAAAAGCTCAAACAGTCTAAATTGGACCAACCAAAGATTTTCTGGAATGGGTCTTATGCAGTGCAAAAGGCTGAACAGTAGATAGGAGGATGAAAGAGTTGGCAACACCATTGTAACTTTTACAACAACGTATGTATTCTGCATCCCTGTGCACCGGAAACTTATACTGTCTTTAATGGGACCTTTAGGTGTGCAAGAAGTGGAGTTTTTGGGTGTCAAATGGAGTTGCTTGAAACACTGCAGCTACACTACACACAGTACCATTTCCCAGAATCCATGAACCTAAGAAAATATGCTGGGCATTACTTAGCTCTGCCTTTTAACAGAGCTAGCAACACTATCTAGACAGTTTCCAAACCCAGATCTCCCCTCCTTTCATTTAAAAAACCATTGTTCTCTTTTTTACGGCTGCAGAGGTCTTGCAGGGAATAAGTACAGTGTACCACTTTGCACAATAATGGAGGGAAGAAAAGAGAATTATCTATAATTTGTTTCTCCATCCAGACAAGTCAAGCTAAGTTATGATGAGAGTGGTGCAGTAGTCATGATCACCTACCGTTTTATAGCTGATGTGATTGTTTTTATGAAGCCTATAACATTTTTAACAGTGCTGTTGTGCTGATCATAGTTCTTGTCTCAGCAGAACAATATTACTACAGTCAAGTCAATTCAGAATGCAGGAAAGGCTTGCTAGCGACAAGCTGTGAGGATTCTGTCCCCTCCCCCCAGACGGAGAGTGAGCAAGGGAGACAATGGGGAACATCGTTCAGTTGGTCAGACCCTTCTATGAATTATTCAGAGGCTGTTCTGTGGCAAGGTGAAGGGCAAAGACAATTCTAAGGCACTTCAGGTGGATGGCAGCCTAACATTTAGGGCGACTTTCTTTTTCACATGTTCTAACTACTGTTGAGGCGAAGGGCATAATTACGACTGAAAATAAGGATTGGAGGAGAGAGGGAGATTTTTGTTCAGCTTGAGTTTTTAAAACAGCTTCCTCTAACCAGAATTTATATAGGAGTATGATAAAGACCTGGCATAAACCGCACACAGAAGGAAAAGTCAGGTGGTTGGGTGTAGAGAAGGTAATAACATCAGAGTCTTTGCCAGGCCTTTAGTGCTTAATTCTTCTGCCTGCATGCTAATTACCTTTGTATAATAGCTTATCGGCTTGTCCATGTTTCTTCCCTGGCAGTAGGTATAAAACGATTGCAGAAATATTAACAACTTTTTTTTCTGTCTTCTGGTAAGGCCTGGTAGCTTGCAACAGTCTTTCCCCTCATCCTGATGATTTCATGGGACAGTCCACCCTTATACAAACTTTCTAGGAGAGTGGGACAAGGTGAGGGAAGAAGCCTCAGTCTACTCCTATATTTATATATTCCCCCCGGGAGTAGGCTGCAATGCATTCTCACGTGGCTGTTAAATTAATGGATGCTAAACGAAGAGGATCAACTGACCCACCAAGTCAATAAATAGCCTGTGTCTCTCCTGCCTTGCCTCTTGTTCAACCATTTATACTTTACTCAGAGGACATTAAATAGTACCAAAGCAGAACTCCCCACTCACTTTCACCAGTGGAAGCATTCTGCATGTACTTTGCAGAGGTGTAAAGGACTATACAAGGTGAAAGAACTTGAGGATTAGATTCCTGGAATTGATTTCCCCTGCACTTCCAATGGTGTCACTCAGGAGTGTCTCCACTGAAGGTGTGAGAGTTATACTGGTGTAAAGAGGAGAGAAGAATCTGATTCCAGATGTTCAACCTGTTATGCCTCAAGGAGTACCATTGCATAGCCCCTTTCTCCTAAGTGTCTTATAACCACTACATCTCAGTATTATCTCTGTCTGCTTGTGATCATGACTAAGTACCATCAGCAGAATAATCAGCATCTGTGTTGCACAGTGTGTCAATATCTGACCCCTTTCCAGGTGTCTTGAACCCTATTGAAAATTCATCTGAATTTTTAATGCAGAAATGCTATCATATGTAAGTAGAATTGCCTGGCAGTACAGCAGTGTTCCCTATAAGTTGGGCACCTGTGCAATCACTCACAAGAGAGATTCTAATGCTTCCTCGCTGATTAGCAGAGCACCCACAATTGGGTTAGTGTTTTTTCCCCTTGTGGTCCACATTCAAACATGCCTTGGTGCACATAACAAAATATATTCAGCATACGAATGGAAAAAAAAAACTGCACATGGATGGAAAAGATTAGAGGGAACATTAGTGGACAGTGAAGTAGAAGTTATACTGCCCTTGTCTAACCTCATTGAATCTGGCGATTACCCTGTGTTAAAGTTACCACTTTCTCCAAAATACATTCTGGATTTACTGTCTGCGGCTGCTTCTGCTAACGTTGTCTTTTTTCTGGTAGTGTTTTTGAGCAGATATTTGTATGAATTAAGAACTCTGACTTGAACAACTATAGCATGAGAAAGAGACAAGGTAACGTGATATCTTTTATTGGATAGAAGAGATGATATTTTGAGACTTTACTCATCTTTGCTCTCTCATGTCCTGCAACTGACAATGCTACAACAATACTGCAAAGAGTAGTATAGTATTTTAAACATAGAGACGGCAGGATACTTGGAGGATAAAAGGCGCTATATAAAATTTCTGTCCATTCTGTTTGACATGGTTTTAACTTGCAATGTTATAAGGGAATAAAGCTTTGAAAAGTTTACTGACAATCTACTACTGTATATGATAGACTGGGATAGATACTCGTTCACCAATTCTCAGTCATGTACACGTGCCACCACATGCTGTATAACAGGAGGTAGCTGAAAATAGCTAGAACTTGGATCACATTGGAAGATAGAGAGCCTTACTGCTCTTGAAAATGGCCTAGAGCAGTGTTTCTCAACATTTTTGATAAAGTACCCCTTTAAAAAAAATAAGAACCCTCAGTACCTACAGTTTTCAGACAAAATCTTTTTCTACCATTGCAACACATTTGTTTAAACAACTTAATTGTAGCCAGGCGGATGATGAAATTTTTGGGTGTAAAAAGAACAAAAATAATAAAGCGCCGTAAGACTTAAAACAAAAATTCAGTTTTCTCCAAATTTCAGTTGTGTTGATGTACCCCCCAGACTTCTCTTGAGTACCCCTACGGGTACTTGTACCGCTGGTTGAGAAACACTTGCCTAGAATATAAATATACCTCTCACTGAAAAGTAAATATCAGGTCAAGTCTGAAAACTGAATATAAGCTTTTCTAATAGATTTCATTTTATACTGTATTCCTTTCCAAATGACTGTGATAAAGACAGACCATGTCTTAAGGTATAATCAGTACATTTTCTTGGTTTATGCACTTCGGTTTTTCATTCTCCATTTTATATTCCTTAGATGCTTGGGTTTTGGAATATACTGTAGATTTATTTATTATAGACTCTGGACTGTATGCATATGCATATCAATACGACACAAACTGTAGGTACACCATAGAATGAATATGTTACCAAAATTACAGGCCTGTTCTTCATGCTGTCATTTCTGCCGGTTCACATGGGTGGCCATTGCTATGGATTTAACAGAGTAGGGTCTGATGAACCTATGAAATACTCAGCACCTGCAGCTCCTGCTGATTTAATTAGCAATCAGTAATTAGCATAATCTGCCCCCCAGGTATCTGCAGTGTGGGTGGTTCCAGGATTTTTACCTGTATGGCCTTAAAAATACAACTATTCTCTGTTTCAAAATATGCAGCTTCATATAAGAGGCGAAAGAAAGAAACTCTGCTGCCATATATTAAAAAAAGCACCAGGAAAAGCTGTGCCCAAGACATGGGCTACACTTTAGATGTTTTGTAAGCAGTCTCTAAGGTCAGGCTAGCAAAAAGAAACTCCCCTGGGGGCTAGAGTTGAACAAGGATTTTGACTTCTCATTTGGGCTGAGCCACTGTTTCACATGTAACCTTAGATGACTGGTTAAAGCTCCTTATTCCCTCAGTTCATCTGGAAAATTGGATGAAAAGCAAGGCCTCACTAAATACCAGATGCTGCATCTGAACTGAATTTTCCTAGGTAAGTAAAATGCAAACAAATTTGCTTTTTATAAAAGCCCAATATGCTAATACCAGACCACCACAACACAAGAGGAAATGTGAGTTTGAGGGCAATTGTCTTTTAGCGGTGTATCTCAACCCACTCCTTGAAAACAGTGGCTACGTCTACACTGGCATGATTTTCCGCAAATGCTTTTAACGGAAAAGCACTTTTTGTGGAAAAGTGTCCGTGGCCAATCTAGATGCGCTTTTCCGCAAAAAAGCCCTGATCGCCATTTTCGTCATCGGGGCTTTTTTGCAGAAAACAAATCTCTGCTGTCTACACTGGCCCTTTTGCGCAAAAGTTTTTTGGAAAAAGACTTTTGCCCAAACAGGAGCATAGTATTTCCGCAAAAGCACTGACAATCTTACATGAGATCGTCAGTGCTTTTGCGGAAATTCAAGAGGCCAGTGTAGACGGCAGGCAAGTTTTTCTGGAAAAGCACCTGCTTTTCCGGAAAAAGCGGCCAGTCTAGACACAGCCAGTGTGTTGTATCTCTTAAAATGTCTTATTTGTCCTTTATGGTGGGGTTGCCCTAAGTTTGTTCAATGAAGAAATTGTAGATAAATACATTGATTCAAAATCTCTCAACAGGACTCTTAAACACCTTGTACATGGGTTTCTTTACTTAATGTTTATAAAATGCATTGGGGTCATTGGAAAAAAAGATGATATAGCAGTGTAAATATTATTGCATAGATCCTTCTGTTTCTGATTAACACATTTAACAAAGGCAAAACAGGATTTAAAGATTCTGTTAACATAATTACGATAAAAGAGCACAGATAGCCTGCCAAAATGGAGAGGCAAACTCAAAAGGACACACATGGGAGAACAAAGGCTTTAGACTGTGGTAGTATTCCACCTTCTATCAAGTGCATTGCCAACAAGATACATTTGTATACCACATGAGTACTTACAAATGTGCATACAGAGGATTTGGAGTGTATGTAGTGATAGGACTATATCCATAAACATTCATTGCAAGATGCATTTGCGCATCTGGTATAGGCTGGCTAATTGTTTTTAGGATAGTTAGTCGGGTTTTTTCTTAAATGTTTTCAGTGTCAGTTAAAGCTGCTGGTTTTGAGAGCACACGGGACTGAACGTTAAAGATAATTAACTACTGAGAATTGATTTTTTTTCTTTTCCATGAAGAAGACAAAAATGGAAAATATTAAAAACGGGCAGACACAACTAAGGTGGCAAATATAAAATGGGAAATAACAGAGGTTGTGTAAACAGTATGTGAAATAGGAACTTATTCTGTGAAAATTATGTCTATGAAATTAGTGTTTCTCTTAAAGTAGATTTCCCTAGACTCATCATTCACCTCTGGGTACTGGCTGAGTTGTGTAATTCAGTATATACTCTCTTCCCTTCCAACTTATGATTGGAATCATCCATTTCTTTAACTGGAAGATGATAATTGCACATAGAGATGTTCATATTGCCTGCAGATCAAATATGAAATACCTTTTAAGTGCCCATGAGCTATATGACGTTAACAGACATTTCAGCCAGAAGGCTGTTTTCTTCCTTGTCTTCCATATCCAAGAAATGCAAAGCACTAATTCAGGAAGACCCATATCCTTTTAGCCATAATGGTGTGTGTTCAGAGAGGTAATCTTTTTTGTACAGTCAAGCTTAACAAGTCATGAGATTTTTATCAGTGATTTTGGGTTCTATGTCTGAGAGCATTGGAATCTTTAAGGTTCACCTGGGACAAATTTCCAAGCTTTTCTCTACAACAGTTTTTTAATTGAAAGCCAAGATTCTCACCTCATTACATGAATCAGAAGCTGGGCCAGAAAACCACCAGATACTGGGAGACTCATGAATGAATCATGAGAATTGGTCCAGCTGAGAAGAAGCTGTGGTGTATTAAGATAGGGCCTATGGATTCTGGCCTAGGACTGGGAGGGTGCCTATGGACACAAAGAGTTCAGATCTAAGGATAAGCCAGGGAGTGTTTATTGCCAGAGAGCTAGGGTTGACTGCAGGGACATTTGAAAAGAAGGTTGTGTGAGCAACGTCTGGGGCCCAGAGTGTGATGGGCACTTGCAAGCTCAGGCTTTTGTTTCAATGGGAGGCAGAGTGGGGAGGATGATAGTGAATCTAGGCCCCAATTCCCTTGCTGATTCAGGAAGTAACAGCTTAGCCTGCCTCAGAGACTATAAACAGAAAAAGTGGAACATGGGCTTAGCAAGTGTTGTGCAGCCTGGCATGACTTTCCTAAAGGGAAACAACAAAATAATCTTCTTTTGTGTTGCAGCTGGGGTCCCTGAGGCATTTGTGTCTGTGAAAAAGGTGAATTCGTTGGCCTCTGAAGCAACAACAGAGGAAGCTCTGGCAGTTTTGTTACAAATGGTTGATGGCAGGACTCAAGGTGTCTCTCTTGGAAAGATTTCCTCTATCTCTGATAAGAATTTCTCTTCCCCCTCCCTTTTTATTTATATGGCAATTTTGATTTATGGGATAAATGAAGATTTATGGTGATGCAATTTCCAGAGATTAAACATTCGCCCTTCCCAAACAAATTCCCCTCCCCTCCCTCTTCTTAGGACATTGGACTGGCTGTCTCCCTGCGGCATCACTGGATATACAGGAAGGGAGGTACTGCTGCCTGGAGAATGGTATCTTTTATTGTAAGCACAATTTTGTAGAGCATACCCCAGGCATGTGACAGATCACATTTTATTCAAGCAAGAGGGGCAACAGTTTGTTAAAAAGATCAGGGCAAACATTCCCTTTTGGTAGAACAATGGTAGGGCAGCATGCTCGGTAAAAGCGGTTACTTACTTCTCAGTCCATGAATCAGTCCTTAGTTTTTGTGATGGGATGGTCAAATCTTGAGTTTGCAAAATAAAGTGCATGCTTCACCTACATAAACTAGCACACATGCATGCCCACACATGTGAATGTATCATGTCTGTGTTTACATATGGCAGAGTGAGTGTTAGTGTACTTGACCTGTACACTAAGGCTGCGTCTAGACTGGCAAGTTTTTCCGCAAAAGTGGCTGCTTTTGCGCAAAAACTTGCCAGCTGTCTACACTGGCCACTTGATTTTGCGCAAAAGCACTGACGTTCTACTGTCCAAAATCAGTGCTTCTTGCGCAAATGCTTTGACGTTCCCGTTTGGGCAAAAGCCCTTTTCCAGAAATGTTTTTGCACAAGAGGGCCAGTGTAGACAGGTAAAAACTGTTTTGCGCAAAAAAGCCCCAATGGCAAAAATGGCGATCGGGGCTTTCTTGTGCAAAACCACATCTAGATTGGCACGGATGCTTTTCCACAAAAAGTGCTTTTGCGGAAAAGTGTCCGTGCCAATCTAGATGCTCTTTTCCACAAATGCTTTTAACGGAAAAACTTTTCCATTAAAAGTATTTGCGGAAAATCATGCCAGTCTAGACGTAGCCTAGAACTATATCCAGGACCTGCCCACACAGAGTTTACAATCTAAATTGGACAGACATTGTTGTATAATCATGTACATTCTATAACCAGGGACTAGAAGGCATAGTTCCAAAGCAGAGAATAAATTTATTTGAAAGGAAGCTCCTTGCTCAGGTGAGTACCTCCCTTCTGCTGTTAAGAGCTGAGGGACGGGGACTAGCCATTGGAGAGCACAATTATCCAGTAAGTATAGGACGTGGGGAAGGGAGGGAACAGCTAGAGATGAGAAATGGCCAGGCTCAGGAGCACTGAGGCTCATGTTTTGTGAGAACAAGAGGCAGCAATAGTCTGAGCTGCTTGTTGATGAGGGCTGGAAAACTGAAAGTTGGATAGGGAAGCAACCCGTTGCTGGCAGAGGGACAGCCACACAGGGAAACATAGGAAGTAACATGCAAGAAGTAGGGATGGGGATAACTCTCTACATGTGCTGGCAGCAGGGGTGGCACTGACGGAAGGCAGTTTTATACGGGCTATTCCCAGCCCCAAGTTTGCCTTAGTCTCCTTGTAACCACCCCTAGTAGCCACCGCTCTCCAGTCACCCAGTTCTGAAGGCAGAGCAGAGTGCTGTGACTGTGGGCTTGGCCCAAAGCAGGTGGAGGGTCTGGACCTTCCCAGAGTGGCCTGGAATGACCTGTACTGGCCTGGATTTCTGGCCCCCCCAGTCATTGCTTCCCAAAGCCAGCCTTGGAGTTGTGCTGCTCTGCCCAGGCAGCTGTGAACAGTTCAACAGCAACGGGCGCCTGAGGAGCAGCCCCACCCCGCAGATGTCAGCAGGAGGAAGAGATGGGGGAACATTGTTTGCCTGCGCCATGGCACCAGCTAGCATAGCAACTGTCCTGCATGCCCAGCTCTGGCTTCCAGTCTTTGACCTGGCCCAGGGGTGAGGCCTTAAGGGGGCAGAAGAAGAGGTGGGGATGGCACCTCCATGAGGAGCAGCATAGGGCGAGGCCACCGAAAGGGGCCTCATCAGGAGTAGCAGCACAGCCCCTAGTTTTCTGTCTAGCTCACCTCAGTGCTACCCTCTTTCCTCTCCCACTGGCAAGAGGCTGGGGCCACCCTTGGCTGGCAGGAGGACAGTGCAGATCAGTGAGACAGTTACCTTCAGACAGAGCTGGCCTTACCATGAGGCGAACTGAGGTGGCTGCCTCAGGTGCCAGACTGTGTGTGTGGGGGGCGCCACTAGGACCCAGAGTGTAGAAAATTGTGTCTGCTGCTGGTGCATATGTATTCTCTCTGCTCTAGATGCACAGAGATGGTGGAGTGCTGTGCTGGAGGAAGGAGGGCACAAGAGACATAACAGGCAGGCAGGAGAAAAGATGTGAGGAATAACAGAAAGCAGCAGGAGCTGCAGGGAGAGAGGAGGAGAAGCCTCTTCTGTACCTCTCTAGCACCCGCAGGAGCCTGGATTGATCAACACCCGCTTTTCAGGGTGCTTCCTGTTTCCTGCTGCTTCCCTGAACCCACTTGAGGAAAACAGGCAGTCAACTGAAGTAGTAGGAGCTAGTTAGGCCCTTAAGATGCTGATACCTTCTCTCACTCAGGCCCTGCTACCAGCCTGCTTATTTGTGCCCTTCAATTGAGTGTTGAGAGCCACTATAGCTGGCACAGAACAGCAGTCATGAGTGAAAGAAGAAAGCACCCCTCTGGGGCAGCATTCAGAAAAAGAAAGAAAGCAAAGGAAGCTTTTCTATCTAAGCAGGAAGGAGCTCTCCTGAGATACATAGACACAAATGTTCACAGTGAGCCTACCGGCCCCAGTGAGGATGTGAGTGGTGAGGAGAAGCCTGGTCGTCCAGTTAGAGTGCAGGTGACCTGGCCTACTGCAGCATCCATGTCTCCATCTCAAGTGGATGTAACCATGCACATTCCTGAAGAAAAGTGTAGATCAGAGAAGAGTGTGGTGGAGGCGCAAGAAACAGCTTCTGCTCAGTTTAGTTCCTTAAGTCTAGATGATCCAGGACTGTGGACCCACTTGAGCAGTAGCCTGAGGAACTTCCTTGTACTGCATGGGCCATAGCAAGTGAAAAACTTCATGTTTCCCAAAGAAAATGAAAATAGAAGTTTCCATCCAACACATTACTGGCGTGAAATCCCCAATGGTGACAAAGTGGAGAGGCCATGACTTATGTACTCAGAAACCCAGAATGCTGCATACTGTTTTTATTGCAAACTTTTCCAGTCTAATGTTCCAGACACATTAGGTTCTACAGGAACAAAGGACTGGAGAAATCTAGCTAGAAATCTGACATGCCATGAGAAAGAAGCAAATCACCAGAGAGCATTCCATTGGTGGAAAGAGCCTGAGCTGAGACTGAGGTTAAAGGTCACCATAGATGGTCAGCATCAAGAGAAGATTGCATCAGAGTCTCTTTACTGAAAAATGTTCTGAAAAGGCTCATTGCCATTGTGAGAATGTTTGCTACCCAAAACCTAGCACTGAGTGGCACTTCAGATCATCAGTATGTGCCAAACAATGGAAACTTCCTTACAATTGTGGAACAGATGGCTGAATTTGATCCTGTACCCCAGGAGCATCTAAGAAGAGTCACCACCCAAGAAAAGTACACACATCATTAACTTGGAAAAAAATTCAAAATGAGATCATACAGCTACTGGCACCAAAAGTCAAACAGAAGATTGTGGCAGATCTGAAGTCAGCAAGGGTACGTCTAAACTACATGCCTCTGTCGACGGAGGCATGTAGATTAGCCAGATCGTCAGAGGGAAATGAAGCCGCGATTAAAATAATCGCGGCTTCATTTAAATTTAAATGGCTACCCCGCTCTGCCGATCAGCTGTTTGTCGGCAGATCGGGGCAGTCTGGACGCGCCGCGCCGACAAAGAAGCCTTTCTTGATCGGCACAGGTATGCCTCGTGAAACCAGGGTTACCTGTGCCGATCAAGAAAGGCTTCTTTGTAAGTGCGGCGCGTCCAGACTGCCCCAATCTGCCGACAAACAACTGATCGGCAGAGCGGGGCAGCCATTTAAATTTAAATGAAGCCGCGATTATTTTAATCGCGGCTTCATTTCCCTCTGCCGATCTGGCTAATCTACATGCCTCCATCGACGGAGGCATGTAGTCTAGACACACCCCAAGATATTACTCTGTTATTCTGGACTGCACACCTGACATCAGCCATACGGAACAAATGACTTTAATGGTGCGTTTTGTAACAAGAACAGAACCTAGTGAAAATGTCCCTGCAATGGTGACTGTCAGAGAGCATTTTCTAGAATTTATTGACATTGATGATGCTACAGGAGCTGGTATGACAAATGTGCTTCTTAAAAAGCTGTAAGATATGGGAATTGTGATAGCTGACATGAGAGGTCAGGGCTACAATAATGGTGTCAACATAGGTATGTCTACACTACAAAGTTAATTCGAACTAACAGCCATTAGTTCGAATTAACTTTGATAGGTGCTACACATGCAAACCGCTAGTTCGAACTTAATTCGAACTAGCGGAGCGCTTAATTCGAACTAGGTAAACCTCATTCCACGAGGACTAACGCCTAGTTCGAATTAACTAGTTCGAATTAAGGGCTGTGTAGCCACTTAATTCGAACTAGTGGGAGGCTAGCGCTCCCCAGCTTTCCCTGGTGGCCACTCTGGGCACCACCAGGGAAACTCGTCTGCCCCCCTCCCGGCCCCGGACCCCTTAAAGGGGCAAGGGCTGGCTACGGTGCCCGTGCCAGGTGCAAGCCTGCCAGCACCCAGCCAGCAAACCCTGCACCTGGCACGGCTCGAGCCGGCCACCCGCTGCCACCCAACCCTCCGCCTCTTCCCAGGAACAGGCTGGCGGCTCCCGGGAGCCAGCCCAGGTCTGCAAGAGGCGGGCGCCCGCCTGGTCTAGTGCAGACATTGTGGACCTCATCCACGACCTCCGCACTAGGCACAGGAAAGTGGCCGTCTAGGGCAGGAGAGCTGCCAGCCTGGCCACCCAGGAGCAGGTGTGCATGAAAATCAAGATGGTCCACTGAGACCCCCGACCCTGAGCCCTGAGCTTAGAATGGCCGTCTTGGGTCAGACCAAAGGTCCATCTAGTCCAGTAGCCTGTCTGCCGACAGCGGCCAACACTAGGGACCCTGGAGGGGATGGACCGAAGACAATGACAAAGCCATTTGTCTCGTGCCATCCATCTCCAGCCTTCCACAAACAGAGGCCAGGGGCACCATTCCTACCCCTTGGCTAATAGCACTCCATGGACCCAACCTTCATGACTTTATCTCACTTCTCTTTAAACTCTGTTCTAGTTGTAGCCTTCATAGCCTCCTGCAGCAAGGAGTTCCACAGGTTGACTATTTGCTTTGTGAAGAAGAACTTTCTGTTGTTAGTTCAAATTAGTGCTGTAGTGTAGAGATACCCCATGAGAGGAAAGAACAGAAGAGTGCAGACATGGCTCTGAGAGTTAAACCCTTGAGCTTTTTTTGTCCCATGCAGTTCTCATTCATTGAACTTGGTGGTCAGTGATGCAGCATCGGCTTCTAGTGAGGCTGTTGAATTTTTTAATGTAAATCAAAGCATCTATGTATTTTTCCCTGCATCAACTCATCGATGGCAAATTTTGAAGCAACATCTGGGAACATCCTCTCTAACACAGAAACCACTGAGTGACACATGATGGGAAAGTAGAGTGGAGGTGATAAAGCCTATCAAACACCAAATTGGGAAGAAAGATGATGCCATAGTTGCCATTATGGAGGATAATGTTATGACAGGAACTGTTCATGGGAGAACAGTGGCAGAGGCAAATGGAATCACCAGAAATTTCTGTGTCTTAGTGTTGTGACATGACATACTGTTTGAAATAAATGTTGTAAGCAAGAGACCCCAAGGTGTTGACCTTCATATATCTGGAGCAATGGAACAACTGGACAAAGCAAAGTCATACCTACAGTCTTACCGGTCAGATAAGGGATTTCAAAACATTCTGAAGAGTGCACAGAAATTGGCAGAGGAACTTCACACTGAAGCTATTTTCCCACCCATTCTAGAATACAGGAGTCACCAAAGAAGAAGACATTTTGATTATGAGGCACAGGATAATCCCATAAGAGACCCCAAACAACAATTCAAAATTGAATTCTTTAACCAGGTGCTAGATTGTGCAATACAGTCAGTTGAAGAACATTTCATGCAGCTCAAGGAACACAGCAGTGTATTTGGGATGTTGTATAATATTCCAAAACTCCTCACTATACCTGAAGAAGATTTACACCAGCAATGCAGGGCACTATAGACCGTGTTGACACATGATGACATGCGTGAAATTGATGTGAGTGATTTAGGTGAGGAACTGAAATACACGAGATACATTTTAGCAGGATCAACTCCAAAGGCTGTTCTGGAATATATGTGCACAAATAAGATGACCACCCTCTTTCCAAATGCTTTTGTTGCTTTTGTATGCTCTGTGCATACTTCTAACACTTCCTGTACAGTTGCCAGTGGAGAATGCAGCTTCTCCAAGCTGAAGTTAATAAAAACACATCTACACTCCACAATGACACAAGAGAGGCTGGTCGGCCTTGCAACCATCTCAACAGAGCATGATCTGGCCCAGACTGTGGACCTTCAGGAAGCAGTTCAAATCTTTGCAACCAACAAGGCACAGAAAGCACCACTTTGATTATTCAATCAGATAAAAATGCCAGTGTTTACTATGCAGACAAGAAAAGTTAAATTTGCTGTTCAGGCATTTGAAAGTTGTGTTACTTAACATTTTTGAACAAGGCATTTAAGTTGTTAGTTCTCCTTTATTGGAGTAGGTAGCAGAGCAGTACCATGAGAGGAGTAGAACAGGAAGAAGGCAGAACTGAGACCTTTCAAAGTTTTGGCCCAAGCGAGGGAGCATGGGAGCGTAATTTGAGCTCCCTGCCTCAGGTGCCAAAATGTTGTGGACCGGCCCTGCCTTCAGAGCAACACTGGCTGGAAAACAAGAGTTCTGTTTCAAAAGAGTGGGGAGATTTTGAAATGTAGTAGTATGCCACACTGGAATGAAAACAAGACCTGAAAACAATTCTTGAGAAATCACCAGAGATAGCAGGCTAGCCCAGAGTAGCAAATAGCCAATTAGTTAGGAGACTCACTTGGTACGAGGGAGGTCCAGGTAGAAATTTCTGCTCTGCTTGAGGGTCCGACATCCAAGATGAATGCCTAATGCGCCTGACTATTCTGGTATTTCTTTCTATTCCCCTCCAGCCACCCATACATATTCTTCTAGTGTAAAATGACCCAGGTGAGCATAGGGTGTATTCCAAAGAATTCTTCTGCTAGCCCTCCACAAACCAGTAGGCCATTCCTATGCATAATGGTTTATAATGTACAGTAAGTCAGAAATCTATTGGGTTTTGGAGGAGCCAGAAAAAAGAGGTTGTCCCCAAATGCCCAAGCTAGCTCTGCACATATGTGAGATTGATGAGGCAGAGGAAAGAACTGAAATCCAGAAGGTTGTCTTCTATATCACACATTTCAGCTCATGCTATTTATTGGAGAACATAAAACATTATTTATCTGGAATATTTTTGGAATAATCTATAGTTATTCTACGGTGCCCACCAGTACAACTGTAGTTATGGGCCTGTCAGTGTTGTCATTATTTACCTCCGTTTTCAAGGTTTTAAAGTTGGATATAAAAATTCACTTTTTGGCTGAAACTTGGCAAAGTGTTTTTGTTCTTAAATGTAGTGCTAAGAGTGGGTGAGTGTAGCCTGTAGGTTTCCGTACACTGGGAAGCAGGACCACTGATGGGGGATAAAGGAGGCATTTTCCCCTGGGCCCAGAAATACAAAAGGGCCCAGAACTCCCAGCTGTTGCAGCTACTAAGGTCTTGGAGTGAAGGCATGATGCTCTCCTACCTGCAGCCCCACCCCTTTTGCCTGAGGCTCTGCTTTTTCTATGAGTGTGGAACTGGCCTCCCCCCACTCCTTGCCCAGGGGCCCAGCAAGGCTGTCAGCCCCACTGCTGGCAAGAAAATGTGCTGTAACTCTGACCAGAAGGGGCCACCTCTGAGCACGAGAGGATTGTTCAGTCCTCTGTACTTATCTGATCCTTGGCTTTCTTTATAGACTCATAGGCTTGATGGCCAGAAGGGACCATCATCATCTTGTAGTCTGATCTTTTGCACAATGCAGGCCAAACACTGTCACCCACCCATTCTTGCAGTAGGCCGGTGATGAAGTGGGGATTGTATTCACTTGGTTTGCTTGCTATGTTGCATGTAGTTTCTAGTGTCCTGTAGTAACACTGTGTGTGTGCCACCGTTTCCCTGGGCACTACACCGATACCTAGATGGTAATGAGAATTTTGGTAAGATAGACATTTAAATCATCATGATTGGGCACCTGAAGAATCTGAACCTGCAAATCTGTGGCTGTCTACATCCATGGACCATGTTTGTGAATTGTGGATCTGATGATACAAATGTTGTATCCATGTAGGGCTCTTCTCAAGCGGCTGTTTCAGACACTTTGCAGACATCATTGTATCAGTCACACTTTATTCATATTCTGAGCCTTTTTTTTTTTTGGCAACAGTAAGGGCTAACAGGTTACATTTTGAAACTGAAATTTTAGGTCTGGTCTACATGAAAGCAGTTCTGGTTTGCATTCATAATTTTTCTGTGCTACCACTCTTTACTAATACAATAGTGAGTCAGTGCAGAAATGTTAATTCTATGCTTTTTCCTCTCCCAATCAAATTAAAAGGACTCTTCAGTGACTGACTTACTTTCTAGAAACTAGTGACATACTTGTGAGGCAGCAGACAGGTGCATAAATTTTGGTTTTCACAATATTTTGTTTATCCCCTATAGCCCTGTTTTAAAATTCACTCTAGTTGCTCATTTGTTCTGTAGGGTGTTGCAGATGTCAAAGTCTAGAACTTAAATGCACTCAAATAAAACACATTGCCTGTGTCTAGACTGCATCCCTTTTCCGTAAAAGGGATGCAAATTAGACATATCACAATTGCAAATGAAGCGGGGATTTAAATCTCCCCCGCTTCATTAGCATAAAAATGGCTGTCGCTTTTTTCCGTCTCGGAGCTTTGCTGGAAAAAAGCGCCAGTCTAGATGCAGATCTTTCGGAAAATAAAGCCTTTTCCGAAAGATCCCTTATCCCTCATTTTAAGACTTTGACATCTGCAACACCCTACAGAACACCCTTATTTTAAGAGGGATAAGGGATCTTTCGGAAAAGGCTTTATTTTCCGAAAGATCCGCGTCTAAACTGGTGCTTTATTTTCCGAAAGATCCACGTCTAAACTGGCGCTCTTTTCCGGCATAGCTCCGAGCCAGAAAAAAGCGGCAGCCATTTTTATGCTAATGAAGCAGGGGAGATTTAAATCCCCGCTTTATTTGCAATTGTGATATGTCCAATTTGCATCCCTTTTACGGAAAAGGGATGCAGTCTAGACACAGCCATTGTCTCAGGTCAGCAACAATATTAATTTTTGTCTGAAGGATCTGATCCTCTATCCTTTGACGTCAATAACAAAACTCTCACTGATTTCAGTGGTGTAGGAGCAGAATCTTTCTGCTCCCTGTAACTAAATGAATGCCAGGGAGGTGGAGTCTGGTCTCTCTGTCTCTGTTTCTCTCTCTCTCTCTCTCTCTGTCAATCCATCTTTCACCAAAGGTCCAAGTATCTTTGTTATATTTGCTTGAAGACATCAGTTCTAATATATGGGGTCCAAACTGCAAAATTTGGTTTCAATTAGGCTCAAAGGGCAGGAGTGTTCAGACTTTGGTTTTGTTTCAGGCATATATTTTAACTGTCTTCACTAAAAGGTAGGTGCCTTCCACTGTACTTTGTTAATTAATGTTCATCCTTGACACAGGAATATAAAGGTAGGATAAAGGTTAATACAGGCCTCCATTAAAATAGCACCAAGCACACCAGGTGGTTAAGTCCTGTATGGTGACACAGTAGTATGAGTGGTAATGTGGTTAGAATTCTGGCTAGAGGTTGCATCCTCCACTTCTCAAAGCTCAGGGGAACATTGGAACACACTTGGTCCAGAGGTGGGCAGTTATGGTAAGGAGCCTGCCAGGCCGGAGCCTGCAGGCAGGAGGGGGGTGGCAGCAGAGAGCAGCTTCCTGCTGTGTCCAGCACATGTGGCTTCCCGGGACAGTGCACTTCTGTGCCACACCAAGGATCAAAATCCTTCTTTTCCTCTTTCATGTGGAGCAACATGCGCAGGTTCTCGAAGCACATCACCATGAGGTGCACAATGAGAGGCATGAGCATGATAATGCTTTCAGCACACTGGGCTCCATGCTCACAGTGCTCTGGCATCTGCTTGGGCTACCAGGGCATGAAAAGGGGCACACTGTGTCCCTTTATATTATGTGGGGGGAGGTACAATAGTGCACCTTATGGGACACATCCAACATGAGCCCCTCTGTCTACCCACTGCTGAGTTTTGGACCCAGTAGTCACCAGAAGCATAGGCCAGATTACCAAGCTACCCATGGTGTCTCACTTTGAGTTGCCACAGGCTCTGTAATGTGGACGTGCTACTTCAGAGAACATTCAATTCCTGCCTGCAGTGAGGACATGGACCTTTGTCTTCTCGATATCAGGTGCCTAGAAATCAATCACTGTAGATTAAGGATGTAAGCGAGTAGTCAACTAACTGATAAGCTTAGGCTTATCTGTCAGTTGAGTCAACTACTTGCATCACCCCCCCGCCCTTGCTGCCTCTGTATCCTGTATCTTAACCCTACTTTCAGTTAGGAATAAGAGATCCTCCGGAAAAGGGCTTTATTCTGGAGGATCGGGCCAGTCTAGACGCTTTTTTCCGGCTTTTCCCCAAGCCGGAAAAAAAGCGGCGGACATGTTTATTTAAATCCCGCGGGGGATATTTAAATCCCCCGCGGATTTCCCTATTCCCACTTTCAAAATTAGCATGCCCCTTCCGAAGAAGGGGCCAGTGTAGACGTAGCCTATCAGACAAAAACCATTTCCATAGCCTTTCAACCAGTTAACAGCTTCATCTCAAACAAAGGTTTTCTATTTCCTAGTTCTTGAGATGGCTGGGTGTTATGAACCAGTAACCCTGGTTAACTTGTAAAATCTGTTAAGATCATAACCCAAAGTGTAGAAATAATAATAAAAAAAATAAACTGAAGAGTAAAGAAATAATAATGTGTTCTTTCTAGGCCAGTCTAGCATGAAAGGTTAACTCCACAAAAAGAAATATTTGAGTGCAACAGCTGTGTCATGTGGCACAATAGGTCAGTATATGATGGCAAATTTATTCAGATTAATTTCTGTATGTGGTCTTGAGCAAATATCAACTCAAGTTCTTCTGAAGACTCCAAACAGATGATAACTGGCTGGCTGCCACCCACTCTGGTTATTAAGCTGAGCTTCTGTAATTTGTTTCTTTTCCATCGCAGACTGTATGCGCTGAAGCTTTCATTGGTCTATTGTTGACAGATTGTATACATTAATACATTGCTGTTTCAGGACCACTAATACTTAACACTATTGTATCATTTTTGTCTTGCTGAATACTTCATAATTCACCATCATTTGTATCTATAGCTAGTGACTTTCAAAGGCAATACATTGAGTTATGTCTCAGGAGACCAAATCCTTCCTTCAGGGATAAAAGCAAACTCTTTTGATATCACACAGGCATTGAAATATCTCCCAGGCTCAGGCCTCATCTATCTTTTTGTATATTATCTCAGCAAAGTCCTGTATTAAAAGGAAACAGTGTAATTATATTTGATGCTTTGCAGTCCAGGGAAATGCATTCAAGGTTACATAAGAATGGCCATACTGGATCAGACCAATGGTCCATCTAGCCCATTATCCTGTTTGCTGACAGTAGCCAGCACCAGATGCTCCAGAGGGAGGGAACACAACAGGTAATCCTCACATGATCTCTCTCCTGTCACCCATTTCCTGACAGAGGATAGGGACTCCATTCCTACCCATCCTGACTAATAACCATTGATGGACCTAACCTCCACGAATCTACCTAGCTCTTTTTTGAACCCTGTTAATGTCCTAGCCTTGTTGAACCCTCTGTCTGACTGTGTGCTAAGTGAAGAAAAACTTCCTTTTGTTTGTGTTAAACCTATTAATTATAGGTTTAAAATAAGCAAATTTTGATTTCATTTGGTGAGCCCTAGTTCTTATATTGTGGGAATAAGTAAATTACTTTTCCTTATTCACTTTTTCCATACTGGCCATGATTTTATAGACCTCTATCATATTCCCCCTTAGTCTCCTCTTTTCTAAGATACCAAACCCCTAATCATTTTTGTTGCCCATTTCTGAACCTTTAGGGTTAGATGGAATGACTCTTGTGGTATGAAAAGCAAATATTCAATAAGTTCAGAGACAGAGGGAGAGAGAGTCTCTAGCCACAGATCAGATTCATGATGGCTTCACTCTCTCTTGTTCTACTGGGATTTTGACTCCATCCAGTGTCTCTTACTAGCTACTGAACAAGTATTAAATCAGTTGGCGGGTTCTGGCAGCTTGGTTGTGGGTTCCTTTGCTGATTGGTTGGTTTGATTTTGGAAGCTCCATCTCCTTTAGCCTACACAGAAATGCTGTGAGCGTTTCTTTTTACCTTCCTCACTATTTTTCTAAATAGTGTTGCATCCACTCTGATAAACCCTCATGCACCAGATAGGTCTGAACTTAGAGAGGGGAGGACTGATGAACTGCAGAGTCTACACATTTGCTTTCCCGTGGTAACAAAGCTCTTTTCTCATAGCTGTGTCATAATACCAGTCTTATGGGGGAAATCTGGCTCATTCTAAAGGAAAAGAATTGCTCTTCAACAATTCTTGTCTCAGCCCCATAGATAAATATTCACTAGCAGTGAGCAACTCCACTAGAAATATGGAAATCTATCCAATTTAACCCTTCGATTTGGTGGGAGAAATGTATTGAGGGTACTTGCAACCCCCCTCCAGCACACCGTATATGAAGTGAAGAAAGAGATGTAGAGCACTGTATGTGTAGATTGGGGGTGGGGGTGAGAGGGAAAAGGAGCTGTGGTAAAACACGGGAGTAAGCCATGATTTATCACTTCCCGTGGGGGGGGGGGGTGTCTCTAGATGGGTGTGTCTAGACTACATGGCTCTGTCGACGGAGCCATGTAAAGTAGTTTACTCTACATAGTCAATGAAGCGGGGATTTAAATAAACCCTGCTTCATTAAAATAAAAATCGCTGCCACGCTGTGGTGACAATCAGTTGATCCAGCACAGCGCAGCAGTCTAGATGCAGCACAGTCGACAAGGGAAGCCTTTGTTGACTGCTCCGGTAAACCTCATTTGAGTTAAACTTTTAATTCAAAGAATTCTCTTGTCGACCGCGCCGCGTCTAGACTGCCGTGCTGTGCCAGATCAGCTGATTGTCGGCACAGTGCGGCGTCAATGGAGCCATGTAGTCTAGACACACCCTCTATGTCCATGGGAGGGCTGAGAGACTTGCTGGGCCCTGGGCAAGGTGTGAGGGGGACTCTGACCTCCCAGAAAGGGATGCCTTAGGAGGAAGGGGCGGGACGGGGCAGCCAACACTCAGTGCCTCCTAGAGTGAACGGGGCTGGCCTCCCCACCCCACAGACAGTCCTCAGAGCTTCCAGGAGAACACTGTGTGGTGCTCCAGCGATCACTGAAAGGGCTTGGGGCTTCAAACACCATCACTCTGGAGGCAATGGTGGCCAGGAGCTCTGGCCCCTTTTGAATTGCCGGGCCTTGGGGAAACTGCTCCCTGGCAGGTCTGTGTGTCCATGACTGAGAGTGGGTTGGTGGGTGGATGTTTCTCTGCCCATGCTGGACCTCCCAAAGTACTTGGAACAGGCATGTTTTCACATCTGGGACCAAAGCTGATTTTTAACATTTTACCCAAGCAAATGAATCGATTCCAAGGTAACACTGAACCTATGTTAATCAAACTTATCTACTAATCTTCAGACACAGTCTTGAGGAAAAAAGATGTGCTGAACTTGCCTTTTTGAAACAGATAAGACTTTCTTCATTAGCTACTACCTGTGAATGACATTGAAACTTCAGAACTGAAAATGTTTTCAGTATATGCTTTCAAGTGTCTGCTGCTAAATAGAATGTTTTACTGTGCTGACCAGCAAAGCATGACAAGAACATGTCTGTGATGGGTGTTCCAAAAGGCAGCAGTAGGATAGAAGATTAGAGGTGTTAATTTGATTTAGAGGCATTTGTCCGCTCATGGTGAAAACCGTCTCGGTGCCTAGTTCTGCAGCATGCTGAGTGCCCCCTGAAGTAGATGGGAATTGAGGAAGCTCAGCATCTCACAAGCATGGCCCCTTGCATTGCTGGCTATTCTGCTTTTGCTCCCAGCTTAAAGGAAGTCTGTTGTCTTAAAACATCACTTCTATTGTATTTTCCTATTCTGTCTTCCATATTACTGAACTTTTGTCTAATTTTGCAGCCTACTGGTGCAGCTCTCTGCTTGTTTCCATATTGTTCAGACAGCAAGTCATCCAGAGATGAGGAAACGGTGCAGTTTTTCATTTTCCAACATAGCCAGTTGATAGTGGCACCCTCCAAAGCAAGGCCATTTATAAAAAGAGATAAATGGGGGCAGTAGCAGTCTGAGGGATGGAGACTGGTCAAGGTAGCTTGGCTTTCACATTGGGGTAGTACAGCAGAGTATCCTTTATGTAACCTTCATTACTTTGTTTGAAAAAACACTTTGTGTGCTAGCAGCAGAATTAGATGATGGCTAATTCTGGGCAGTGTCATCAGAAACTGGAGCTGAGGGGCAGATATTAACCCCATGAACTTGGTATTGAAAGAATGGCTTTTTCCATCTAACCGCTTCACAGTCAGACTGAGGTCGTGTGTCTTAGAATAGTGGTGTCCCATTTAACTGAGTGGGTCACGGTAAGGATGACAATAAATGACCATATTTAGAAAGGACAAATATTGCTTTTAGGATGGAATTAGCTCTCATGCATCAAACGGTTTATGTCCTTCTTAGCTCTGTTTTGAGACAGTAAGTGGGGCTTCAGTGGGGCAAAGGCCTTTTAATGGCTCTTTGCATAAGGTGAATTTCACTTTTGTTTAGCATCGTTCATATTAAACACCATAACAGGATGCATAAAGAGAAAGGGAGTCTAGAGAGAGGATGTGTTATATTGCTCGATAGTGTAACAAACTGAGAAAGAACTGCCATAGAACAGAGTAGAGAAAAAGAAGAGGAAGCAGGAGGAAGAGAGTTTATTACAGCTCCCACTGTGAAACATCATGTATTTCACTTCAAATGCCTAACAACTTGTGCATCGAATCTTCCCTGATGTGTTGTGTTGTAATCTGTATTCCCCTTATGATCCTTGCTCTTGATGAATATATTTTACTGATGCATCAGTGTTCATAAAATAGTCAACTGGAGCTTTGCCTGAATAACAACTGCAAAATTGGGCTCTTCAAGGCTTTCTTCAGCCAGCGGCAATGGCTTATGAAGCCCCTCTGCACACTTCACGTTAGGGGTGGGGAATCTTTTTCGGGTTGGAGTGGGCTAAGCCATAGAAAAATCTGTTGGGGGGAGGGGAGGAAGGGCTGCACAAAAGTGAGAAGCAAAAAACCCCCACATTCTCCTCACACACTAGAGTCTTGGGGGACCCAGGCTAGTAGATTTTGTGGCCCAAAAATGAGGAATTCAGTGTGTGGGAGGATGCTGCTGGACAGCGGGCTTGGAGTGTGGGGTCTGGGAAGGAGGGAGGGTGCAGGCATGGGTTGTGGAGTACCAGCTGGGGCTTGAGCCTTGGGGCTGGATTTGGCCCCTGGGCCATAGGCTCCCCACCCCTGCTTTACATACGCACTGGCTATTTAAAATTATTCATCTTTAAGTAAATATTCTTCTCTGATATCCCTGAACTGACATTAAAATAGCATTTTTATAATGGTGCTTTCAGTTGCCTGCTACTTGTGTCACCTGAGCAGTTAAAAGCAATGAACTTGATCATTTGTGTGTAATGTTTCCCTGGCTGTCATAGGAGTGTGGTTCCATAACATATAGTCTAATGGCTACGTCTAGACTGGCATGACTTTCCGCAAATGCTTTTAACGGAAAAGTGTTTCTGTTAAAAGCATTTGTGGAAAACAGCATCTAGATTGGCACGGACGCTTTTCCGCAAAAGCACTTTTTGCTGAAAAGCGTCCGTGCCAATCTAGATGCGGTTTTGCTCAAGAAAGCCCCGATCGCTATTTTCGCCATCAGGGCTTTTTTGCGCAAAACAGTTTTTAGCTGTCTACACTGGCCCTCTTGTGCAAAAACATTTCTGGATAAGGGCTTTTGCCCGAACGGGAACGTCAAAGCATTTGCACAAGAAGCACTGATTTTGGACAGTAGAACGTCAGTGCTCTTGAACAAAATCAAGCGGCCAGTGTAGACAGCTGGCAAGTTTTTGTGCAAAAGCAACTGCTTTTGTGGAAAAACTTGCCAGTCTAGATGCAGCCTAATGTGTATTACTGGATAGGGTAACGGCCCAAGATCTCAGATGCATGGGTTTTACTCTTGGGTGCATGGTTCTGTCTATGAAGAATAGCTTTCAGGACTAGGGCCTGGGTGTTTCTATTTTCTCGCCTTTTCTGCCCGCGATAAATATTCAACAAATGATTCTGATAACACAGCTTTTAGTGAATATCTCTTAACAATAATGCAGCAGACTTCTATCCACATAATGAGTTGGGATTCTTTGCCAATTTGGTACAGTATTAATAGCAGTACTAACTGATGAGTCACACTCACTCATCAATATCACACTCCTTGTCAAGTAATGGAGACTGATCAGCCTAATTATCTGAATAACAATATCACAACCAATTAGAATATCCAATTTTAAAACTGAAATATTACATCAGTCTTTATTATGACACAATCCATTGTGCTCTTTAAAATTCTCTCTATATAGAAGGATATGTAAAGAATCCTACTTGTACCAAGATAGGAAATACCCCAGAGTCTACATTTGGGATCTTACCACTCTAGAAGCTGTTTATATTTAGGTGTTACTCCTCCTTTTTCCTTAGTCCCTGCACCAGGGGAATTCTGCTATTTATTTTCATTGTTCAGGATCAGACCTTTAATCTGTTTTTTAAGTATTTTAGGTGGAATAGATTTTCTTTGAAATGTGATAGGTTCAACCCAGGCCTAGTTTAAATGGTGATGCCTGGTACTGATTGATCTTTTTTAAATTTTTCTTCTTTTTCTTCCCCCCATCAGTACGAAACCCATAACAAGGATTGGTTTGGATCCAGGTCTCCCTTTTATCCAAATGCTACTGCTGCAAATGTTGGTGTCTTGTTGAAGGCCACACATCAATTTCCGTGGCAATAGAATGTGCTCTCAGTGCCACATCTAATTTGTGATTCTAACATTTTTCTATATTGAGTTCAAATGGGGCAGAGTCTAAGGGGCTAGATGAGCTGGCTCTATCCTCCAGCTAAAGAGAAATATGTTGCAAAGTAGATGGAGTTACACTGAAAACTGATGAGGAAAGGAATACTGCTGAGTGGCTGAGTGTTCATTCTGGTTTTTATCTTATCTTCACATAGCAGAGAGTAAGGTGATAGGTAATAGTCAGCATGGAATTGTAAGGAACAAATTATGTCAAAACAAGTTTCTAACTTTCTTTGAAAAGGTAACAACCCTTGTGGATGGGGTAAGTGTCTTGACTTTAGTAAAGCTTTTGATACTGATTCATGTGACCATCTCAGAAACAAGCTAGGGAAATTTAACATAGATAGAGCTACAATGAAGTGGGCGCATAACTGGCTGAAAAACCATTCTTAGGAAGTAGTTATGGGTATGTCTACACTACAAAGTTAATTCGAACTAACAGCCGTTAGTTCGAATTAACTGTAATAGTGGCTATACATGCAAACCGCTATTTCAAATTTAATTTGAAATAGAGGGGCGCTTAATTTGAACGTGGTAAACCTCGTTCTACAAGGAGTAATGCTTAGTTTGAATTAAGTAGTTCGAATTAAGGGCTGTATAGCCACTTAGTTCAAACTAGTTGGAGGCTAGCCTTTCCCAGCTTGCCCTGGTGGCCACTCTGGGCCAAAACAGGAAAACTCTTCTGCCCCCCTCCTGGCCCCAGAGCCCTTAAAGGGCCACGGTCTGCCCACGGTGCCTGTGCCAGTTGCAAGCCTGCCAGCATCCAGTCAGCAGATCCTGCACCTGGCACAGGATGAGCCAGCCACCCGCTGCAACCCAGCCCTCCACCTCTTCCCAGGACCAGGCTGGCGGCTCCCAGGAGCCTGCCTGGGGCCGCAAAAGGCGGGTGCCCGCCTGGTCCAGTGCAAAGATTGTGGACCTCATAGAGGTTTGGGGGGAGGCCTCCAATGTCCACAATCTCCGCACTAGGCACAGGAATGTAGCCATCTACAGCCACATGGCTGCCAGCCTGGCCACAAGAGGCCCCATACAGACCAAGGAGCAGGTCCACTGCAAAATTAAGGATCTGCAACAGGCCTACTCCAGGGCTTCCTAACCAGGGGCCGACCCAGAGGCATGCCCTCACTTTGAGGCCCTGGACTGCATCCTGGGGGCTCACGCCGTCCATGCCCTGTGGGTGGTGGTTGACCCCGGGGCAGAAACAGAGGGAGAGGAGGACGCCGAGAGGCAGGAGCTGCAGGAGCCTGCCCAGGACCCCCAAATCATCCCACAGAGCACATCTGTGTTATCTGAGGTCAGGGAGGGCTTCACACGTGAGTGCCATCATGGTCCCCTTATGTGTATGGAGGTGGGGGCAGAGAGGGAGCCCAGGGAAGCCTAGTTCGAACTACCTAGTTCGTGCCCCGTGTAGCCGAGCGGCACGGGGTTCGAACGAGCGGGGATTTAAAAATGGCGGAGCCCCACTTATGCAAATGAAGCCCGGGAAATTCAAATCCCAGGCTTCATTTGCAATTGCGGTATGCCTACATTACCCTCCTATTTCGAATTAGGAGGGTAGTGTAGACATACCCTGATTTAGATTATGAGCATATTTTCCATGTCATTAAGTGTTATAACCTGGGAGAGGATGCAAATACTTTGGAGGTTAGGATGAAAATACAAAATGATATGGACAAGCTGGAGAAATGGCCTGAAGTAAATAAAATGGAATTCAGTAAGGACAAATGCAAAGTGTTCCACTTTGAAGAGAGGTTAAAAAGACATGGACTTTTCAGCTTAGAAAAGAGGAGACTAAGGGGGTATGATATGATATGATACGATAGAGGTCTGTAAAATCATGACTGTAGAGGAAAACATGAATAAGGAAAAGTTATTTACTTATTCCCACAATAAAAGAACTAGAGGTCACCAAATGAAATTAATAGGCAGCAGATTTAAAATAAACAAAAGGAAGTTTTCTTCACTCAGTGTGCAGTCAGCCTGTGGAACTCATTGCCGGAGGATGTACTGAAGGCTAGGACTTTAATAGGGTTTTAAAAAGAGCTAGATAGATTAATGGAGGTTAGGTCCATCAATGGCTATTAGCTAGAATGGGTAGGAATGGCGTCTCCAGCCTCTGTTTGTTTGGAAATGGGTGACAGGAGAGAGATCACGTGAGGATTACCTGTCATGCTCCCTCCTCTGGGGCATCTGGTACTGGCCACTATCAGCAGACAGGATCAGGGCTAGATGGACCTTTTGTCTGACCCAGTATGGCCGTTCTTATGTTATATTCACTTAGGAAGGAATAACCAGTTGCACAGTATTTGACCTATGAGGGAAGACTGAAGGAATTGGGTTTGTTTAGTTTAGAAAAGAGAAGATTGAGGAGGGACATGATAGCAGTGTTCAGGTATCTAAAAGGGTGTCATAAGGAGGAGGGAGAAAACGTGTTCATCTTGGCTTCTGGGGATAGAACAAGAAGCAATGGGCTTAAACTGCAGCAAGGGAGGTTTTGGTTGGACATTAGGAAAAAGTTCCTAACTGTCAGGGTAGTCAAACACTGGAATAAATTGCCAGGGAGGTTGTGGAATCTCCATCTCTGGAAATATTTAAGAGTCGGTTAGATAAATGTCTATCAGGGATGGTCTAGACAGTAGTTGGTCCTGCCACGAGGGCAGGGGACTGGACTCGACCTCTCGAGGTCCCTTCCAGTCCTAGTATTCTATGATTCTATTATATATAAAATGGGAAATGACTGTCTAGGAAGGAGTATTACAGAAAGGTATAAAGGGGGTCTTAGTGGTTTACAAGATAAATATGAGACAACAGCGTAACACTGCAAAAAAAGCAAACTTCATTTTGGGCTTCATTAACAGGCGTGTTTTAAGCAAGATACAAGAAGTAATGTTTCTGCTTTGCTCTGCACTGATTAAGTAGCAACTGGAGTATTTCATCCAGTTCTGGAAGTCACATTTCAGGAAAGATGTGGACAAAGTGAAGACACTCCAGAGAAGAGGAACGAAAATGTTTAAAGGTCTAGAAAAGATGAGGGAAAATTGAAGAAATTGGGTTTGTTTAGTCTGAAGAAGAGAAGACTGAGAGGGGACATGATCATAAAAATGTTACAAGGAGGAGGGCTGTCAGGTTGCCATTCCTCGGAATCCCTCATGTTGGGGTGAGCCACTCCCTCTGGGGCCGGCACCTGTATTCCTCTGGCCCTCAACCGGTGGCCCCACCCGGCATGGAGCAACAAGTGGCCCAAACAGGGGTCGCATCCCTGGGGCTGCCCAACAAGCCTTCCCCCTTAGTACTTCCAGGGCCAACACCCCGGATCCCTGAGTGGCCTTGGAAGGCCCACACCAAAGCCCGCACCCAGCTCCCTTCACCTGTGCTCTTTATAAGTCCTATGGTTTAGTCCTTCAGCCCGACCAGTCCCAGCCGGAATAGTCTACGTTTCCGCCTTTTAAACACTGATCGCACCGCTCTCACGGCTGCAAAACCGTAGTAGGGGGACCCGGGCCCACCCTCACTCCGGGTCCCGGCCCAGGGCACTAAGGACAGGGTGGTGAAGCCATGTCTGGTTGCTGGGGAGTCTCCCATAATGCACCAACCCCTCGGGCTCCTCCGAGTGCCCTGTCCTGGGCCACTGCCTACCAGACCGCCGCAGGTTCACTCTCCAGCTTACCTCTCCCTGGCGCGAGTGAACTTCAGCCTCCCTGGGGTGCCTCAGGCCAGCTGGTCTCCCCACATCCTCCCTGGTAGTGTTCCTCCTGTTTGCTCCTCCTGGGATTCCTCCCCCCCCCCCCCGCTTGGGGGTGGCCCGCTTTTAAACTGCCTGCTGCCGACGTGGGGTGGGGACGCACCAAGGACGCCAACCTGCCCCTTCCGACCCTGCCGTCCAGATTCACCTGGACACTCCTTCCCTCTCCGCCATTGCCGGCGGCCTGGGAGCATGCGCCACAGGGCCGCCTCCGGGGATGGGGCACTCCCGCGCTCCAGCAGGCCGCCTCTGGCTCTGCGGGAGAGCGGGGCTCAGCCGTGGTCCTATCACATTCAGCGTGAGTGCGGGGCTCTGCTGGTCCGTCACAAGAGGAAAAAAGTTGTTCTTTTTATCTCTGAGGACAGGGCAAAAAGCAGTGGTTTTAAATTGCGGCAAGGGAGGTTTATTTTGGAAAATAGGAAAAACTTCCAATCAGAGTGGTTAACCACTGGAATAAATTGCTTAGGGTGGTTGTGGAACCTCCATCATTGGAGACTTTTAAGTGCAGGTCAAACAAACATCTATCATAAATGGTCTAGATAATACTTAGTCCTGCCTTGAGTGTTGGGTACTGGACAAGAAGACCTCTCTAGGTCCCTTCCAGTCCTGTGATTCTACATGCTTTAATTTTTTTCTGTCTTTCCATTTCTCTATTTTCAGTGCATGAAACCTTTTTAATGTGTGGATTTTTGCATTTTTTTTAATACAAATGCCCCAAAATGGCAGCCTCTCCTCATGTCTCAGGAAAGATTTAATTTGGGGTTAAGGACTCACTTTACTGAAAACAGATTATTTATACAAGATTTGCTCTAGTACATTTTATTAGGACCTTATGTAATGTGAATTACATGACATTTGTAAAACCAAATGAAGAAATATCTGTACTTGTATACTGTTTATTCACTTATTAGATAATTTGCAAAATTCAATAATGTGGAATGAGTTTCCAGTCTGAGTGCATTAGAGAGGTTGTTTAGTCTTATGAAGGCATATTATCATGTTTTGCTGGGTTATTTTCAGTTTTGGATCAACAAACAAGGGTTCCTATTTATCTATGTATTTATTATTTATAGACATTCAAATACATTAAAAATGAAATTAGAACATCTCATGTCAATTTCATTATTTGTTTTTAAAAATTAGTCTTACTTTACCAAAAATCATGCACTCTTCTTGATATTTTCACTCAAATACTAGTATATTTGTAAAAATGATAATGTATTTCCATTCATAAATGTTCCTGTGGGGTAGCAATGAATAAATATAGAAATTCAGACAAAATAAATGTATACTGAAATTGTGACAGACATTTCAAATTGTGCATCTTTTCATTATGAAAATGGCCATTTTGAAGAAATTTTTATAAAAAGCTCTTTTTTTGGGTGTCCTAAAAAAAAATTCTTGGCTTAATTTAACACACATTTGGAGAGCTTTAAATAATTAATTCTTGTGAACTTCAGCACAGTGTAATCCTGACCAACTCATTTGTGTTTGCATTTTTATTACATTTTAATATTCTAAACAGCTGTCTTATGTTGATTCTGCATATGAATTCCTGATCATATTAGATAGTTTTTTAAAAGCTAGATGAAGGAATCTGATTTCATTAATTTGTTCTATAAATATTTTAAAGTATGTCTTGTAAATTTTTATCATTTTGGTCATTTTATTAAAAATGAATCTTCTATCTTTAAACATAACCACTATAGTAGAAAGTGATATAGCATTTTTGTTAAAATATTGTACCCTAATGGGGAAGAATAGTATCAGACCCCATACACATTGGGAATAACTTTATTTTGTCATTTTTTGCCAGGTTCCAACAAAAATGGGAAACATTTCTACCCCTGCCTATATCTCTATGTTTCTTGACATGCTTGAATGTTCCCAGAGAAAGTCTGGGGCTAAAATAGCTTCATAGTTTCAAAGACATTGCACTCAGTTCTGTACTCCCTATTTGTTTCCCAGTTTATAGAAATCACTAAGTCTTTCACCTTGCTGGAAGGAATATGAATTCTCCAGGCATACTGTGGTAGCTTCAAAGGTTGCTATAACAATGACTCTTTCTCTCTACTAGACTACCCTGGCAAGAAATGGACTGCCACAAAAAATATGTTCATTCCCTCCTCTTTGCTTTTCATAACATTTGGGAATAAAATACAAGGAGTGAGTTAGAAGGTAGACAATCATTATATGGTGAGGTGAGCAGGAAGGGATGAGCAGAGCTCAACTGCTCTTTGAATAAATGCTTTAATGTTTCTCTGAGGAGAGGACGATCCCTAAAGATAGATGAAAAATGTCTAATTTTTACCCTTCATGTATAGATTCTCTTTTAAGGCCCAGCCTTGCTACCATCTGTGAGGAGTCCTGCTGCTCAGCTGTAGGTACTACTTGATGCTGATGAAGGCATGAACCTTGTATTGTAAATGATAAATATCTTCGTTTTCTGTGGCTATTGAAACCAATCACAATTAAAATTCACGTTGCCCACGTTTAGGTCCCTGTCCACCATTCTTGCCTGAGAGTATCTGGGAAAGTGCAGAAACAATACATTTCAGGCAACTATTTATTTGTGAAGGTATACACCTGAATATACTCACTAGAGATCTGATTAAGAATTTTGCTCATCTAATAGTTCATTAGAATCAATGTCCAGTGACCTGCACATTCAAGCAATACTAACCCACACAGTTTGAATTTTACATGCAAGAAGCTTCATATTAACAATCTAGGGTTCAACATTTATTTGTCAAACTCTGAAGAACAAATAATACGAGGCAATTGTAAACTCCTAGGCTACATCTAGACTACATCTGTAGGAACGGGATGTAAATGAAGCTCTTCGAAAGTGCAAATGAAGCCAGGATTTAAATATCCCGCACTTCATTTGCATAATCACATAATGGCGCTCTTTTAAAAAAGCTTTATTTCAAAATTGAAACTGCAGTCTAGATGCGGTTCTTTCGAAAACAGGATGCTTTTTCGAAAGATCCTGTAAACCAAAATGAGGTTTACAGGATCTTTTGAAAAAGCACTCTGTTTTTGAAAGAACCGTGTCTACACTGCAGTTTCATTTTCAAAATAGCGCTTTTTCAAAAGAGCACTATTATGTGATTATGCAAATGAAGCACAGGATATTTAAATCCTGGCTTCATTTGCACTTTGCTGACAGAGGGATGTAGTCTAGACACAGCAGTAGTGGACAAAGAAGGAAAAGAGTCTGAAGTTTGTTGAATATAAAATATTTTCTTTGGATTATTCACTTAGCCCCAACTTTAAGGTCTTTCAGTCTCTCTGTTTTCATATGAATCCACTTTAATCTCCCTAGCAAAGTTCTGGTGTTATATACATAAGTAATATTTGTAATAATACATGGAAAGATGTGTCCAGGGATAGACTATATTACAGGATCAGAACTCAACTGCAAAGCAATAATAAAAATTAGTTAAAGTTGAAATAAGATATTTTGCATCCCATTATTTCAGTCACTATGAATGGTCCCATTGAAGTAAATGAGGCTACTCACAGTGCATAAAAAAGTGCAAATGGAGGTCTGGAAGAGATCTTGAAAGGTCATTAACCATAGCCCTGAACTAAGGCAGAACCAAGTACATCTAGACTATCTCAGACACGTTTGTCTAGCTTGCTCTTAATAACCATCCAATAAAGTGTATTCCACAATCTCATTGGGAAGTCTGTTCTAGTCTATAACTGTATTTATAATTGGAAAAATATTCCTAATATCTAACCTAAATCTTGCTTGCTGCAGATTAAGCTGATGACTTCTTGTCCTTCCTTTACTAGATATGGAACACAATTGATCACCATCCTCTTTGTTAGAGCCCTTCACATCATATATATAGTAGCCCAATGTCTGTGATTCTGTAATGCTGAAACGCTAGCTGTTCCCTCTGGGTGGTGCTGTTGCCTCCCACCGTGATGCTCAGCTGACTTCTGTGCTGCTCAGCTGGGTTGCCGCATGGGAGCAAGCAGCCATTTGGGGTCTGTACTCCCCATGCAGCCCGGGGGTGCTACATGGGGAACACGGGGACCAAATGGCCACTTGCGCCACTTGCTCCCATGCGGCGGCCCAGCTGAGTGACACAGAAGTCAGCTGAGTGCCACAGCGGGAGGCGAAGGGGGGCGGGGCAGCGATGTACACACTCAGGGGGCAGGGCCTGGACGAGCGTGCATTCCCGACGGAGACAGAGGAGGGTGGAGACAGAGTGAGAAGCAGGAGGGGAAGAAGAAAAACAGATGGACGGAGAGAGAGGCAGAAGGCAGAGGAGAGCTGAGAGAGAGAGAGGGGGAGGCAGTAGGAGGAGGAGAGAGACCGGAGGCTCAGGAGAGAAGACCGATGTGGAGGAGAGATCTGAAAAACCCGTCTTATGATGGGCTAATTAGCTTGTATTTAAAGAATTGTTATCAAGTTCCCCTCTCTGCCACCAGTCATTTTTTCTCAAGACCCGTTTTTTAAACTTTTCCTCATACGTCAGGTTTTCAAAAACTTTCATCATTTTTGTTGATCTTCTCCAGAGTTTCTTCAGTTTATCCTCATCTTTCCTGAAGCAAAAAACTCAGAACTGGATGCACCACTCCAGCTGAAGTCCCACCAATGCTGAGCGGAGTGGGACAATTAATTCCTATGATTTATATATGACAGTCCAGCTAATACATCCCCAAATGATTTTAGCTTTTTTTCAAAACTGTATCGCACAGTTAACTCCTATGTACTTTGGGATCCCTATAATCCCTGATCTTTTTCGGCAGTACTACTACCTACCCAGTTTTTCCCATTTTGTAGCAGTGTATTTGACTTTTTTTCCTCTTTCTCAATACAGTACTACACATTTATCTAAACTGAATTTCATCTGATTGGTTACAGGCCAGTTCTCCAATTTGTCAAGATCATCTTGAATTCTATTCGGATATGTCTAGACTACATGCCTGTCACCAGAGGCATGTAAATTAGACTACCCAACATAGTCAATGAAGCAGGTATTTAAATATCCATGGCTTCATTAAAATAAAAATGGCCACCACTCTGTGCTGGCTCAGCTGATCATCAGCACAGCATGCGAGTCAAGACGCGGATCGGTTGACAAGGGAAGCCTTTGTTGACTGCTCCCTTATGCCTCGTGAAACGAGGTTTACAGGAGCGGTCAACAAAGTCTTCCCTTATTGACCGATCCGCATCTTGACTGTCGCACTCTGGTGACAGAGACATGTAGTCTAGACATAGCCTTTCTGTCCTCCAAAGTATCTGCAACCCCTTCCAACTCAGTGTCATCCACAAATTTTATAAGCATATGCTCTACTCATTATCCAAGTCATTAATGAAAATATTGAATAGTACTGGGCCCAGCAAAGACTCATGTGGGACCCCACCAGATTTGTCCCCCATGTATGACAGAGAACCACTGATTAATCTTTGAGTACATTCTTTCAGCCAATTGTGCACCCCCTACATAGTAATTTCATCTCCGTCAAAAACTTTACTAAAATCAAGATATATCACATATACGGCATCCCTCTAGCCATGAGGCCAGTAATCCCATCAACAGAATGTGGTAAAAGAACATTCAGACAAGTGAGTGGGGGATTGAGTTAACAGACTATTGCTAAAGTTAGTAGGGGAAAATATTGTACAGTATTTGTTATTCATATAGATAGATTGCTGTTGTGTTCCCTTTTCCCTAATAAAGCTTTACTACTTCATATATAGTCTCAGTGCTTGTGAGAAGGGAAGCAATGGCTGTAAAGGTAATTTAGGGAAGGTGCACTTAGGTTTCCTCATTTATTTATTTGTCAAGAAAGATCAACATATGAACATGGCCCTTGCCATTGCCAACATCACCAGGCAGAAGAGTAACAGTTATATCCTGTTGGTGAGGAGACCATAGGCTCAGAGTAATTTTTAGACTCAGAATCCCCACATATTTCCTACTGTATGAACAAAATGCTTTAAATTTCACAACTAACCCAAAGTCCCTCCTGGTCCCTCCTGAGATAGCTAGCATTATTTCAAAATAACTATGCGAGCATCTACACAGCCATTCATTAGTTAGATATAATTTCTAAATAACAGACGGCTTATTCTGAAATCTGTAAACCTCATTCTATGAGGAATAACACCTATGCCAAAATAGCTAATTCAAAATAAGGCGTGTGTAGATGCTCCACTCCTGCTATTTTGAAATAGCCCCTTACCGGGGCCATTTTAAGTTATTCCTCCCCAGTGCTTCCTAGGGCTCTAAACAGAGACAGCACATCTACATTGGGGAAGCCTGCCTCAGACTAATTTTAAGGCTTCCCTGCAGTGTAGATGTGCTATTTCAAAATAAACTATTTCAGAATAACTATTTCAGAATAGCTTAGTTCGAAATAAGCGTGCAGTGTAGACGTACCCTCAGACTAGTCAGAGATGTCTGTTCTCACCGAGACCAACAGATTAAAATAAATATGAAATCTAGACCATGCTCTTTGGGCTTTGTGATGAGATGTACAAAGATTAGGGGAAAAATAAGGAAGTAGAACCACCACATTATTAATAAACCTATACTTACCGGGAAATTCTGCGTTGGCAAAAGATCAGACTTGGGAAATTTTAAACACTTTATTTTTTGTTTTGGTGCGGACAGTATACAAATTAAAAGCCGGCTTACAGTGATATCTAGTTGCACTCATACTTATGGAAAGATGGTCTATGTCTTTGTGAATACTTTTAAAAAAACAGCAGGGCAGATGGAATTGCAAAATTCTATGAACACATATTAGATATTCTATAGTTACAAATGCTAGGCTCTGTACAGGATAAGTTGCTACTTTGTTTATATATTCTCATTAAAGAGAATTTAAAAGTAGATAAATTGGGAAAGCATCCCAGATAATGCCTCTGCACCTCTAATTTACACATCAATGCCACATTCCTTTTTCAGCTGTTTGGTTACCAGATTATCCACAGATCTAGGGGTGTCAAGCACTGATAGTGTCATTATTGCCTGCTGACATGGCTCATTAATGTGTTTAAGTGCTCATTAACTTTGCAATGAGCTATTGATTCTTATGGAAATTAAGGCACAAGATAAAAAATTGCAGAAATATCTACAGAAATTATTTGTGCTCTAAATGTACACTTAACTTTTATCACTAGTGCACTTTTATGGTGCTTATGGGAGAATTGTGGGATGACTGCACACATGTTAATGGTTAAAGTAATCAAAATGCATTTATCTCTATATATGAGAATTATTTAAATATTTCTTATTTAAATATTTCTTGCTCCTATAATTATATTGCAGATTTAGGAGGTAAATTTCCTTTTTGGATTATAATTCTCTTATTGCATCAGGAAACCTGATTATGTGTAATCTTGACAGAACTACTTTTGATCCTTCCATCATTTTCTAGGTTGTGAGCACTGTATCATTATTACTCTGTATTTCTAAACCTTGTAAAGAGCTCAAATGCCATTTTTGTGTGTAAATCAAAATAAAGAAAATATGCTTTTCATAACCATAAGTATTCAATACACAAATCTTTCCATGCACCTAAGGGCTACATTTTTCATCTTGGTGCCAACGTCACATACACAATTGATGCTTCTACTTTTTCTGTGTGTGCAGTCATCAATTTACATGCACAGTTTTGCATTCATGATTCGGAGGCTGGTTTTCAGGGTGCCTGAAAAACAGAGCATATATACTTTCTACTTGGAATTCTTCTTTCTTACCTAATAGAATCTGTCTCACTAATCTAGTTTTGGTGTTTCTGTCACTGGGCCACTATGGTTTGTGAGTAGTCATGGTTGTGTTCATCTTTCATAGTCATAGAGCTCTCATGCCTTGAAAAAATCCCTATATCTAATAGAGATTGCTTTCACTTGTTCAATTTTCTACAAAACAGACACATGCAATAATCTGTACATCAGAGGCACTGTAGAATGTCTGGGTTCACAATACGGAAATTTCTTCCTTTTGTGGAACCACGGTTTTTAGATATACTTTCTCCTCGTCGCCTTCACTGAGATGGAACTGTGGGTTCGACACTGCAGTATCAGACCTAACAGTGGGCTCACATTGCGTGACCCAGAATTCATTTCTAGGAATTAAAGAGTGAAGGCAATACCACCAAACAACAGCTAAAAGTTCTCTAGTTTGCTTCTACCAGGTGCCAATGACAGTAATTAAGGCCAGGCTCAGTCTGTCTAGAGGTTCTTTACTAACAAAATAATAATAACAATACAAAAGGACAATAAAACAATAGTTTGAAACCTCACTCAGAGCTGTTCTCTTACGTGTGGCTCTGGGAAGTGTATATATTGCTTCCCTGTCACCTTTGCAGAAGGTACTTCCCCACTCACAGGCATTCGTTGGTCTTTGAGAATGTGAAATCACAAATTCCTTTTATTTGGGGAAAAGGGGGAAAAAAGCAAACAAAAGAAACATGCTAAACATTTATTTACAGACAACACAATAAGCAAATCCTAATCCGTGTTAGGACTGTAGCCAGTCCTTTAGTTTAAGTATTAATCATTCCATTCGTTGAGGGCCAGGTGTCCTAGTAACAAGTCACTGCCACCCACCTAACCTTCCTTCCCGCCAGTTCCATTTAGATTCAGAAAGTGTCTCTCCTTGTGCCTGCCTGTTTCAGTCCAGAGAAATCCACACCACTAGGTGCCATTCCAAGGTATAACTATCTAGTCCAGTTCCATGATGTCAACTCTGTTTCCACTGGTCTGATCAAGCTTCATGCAGCACCACAAGCTGTGCAGGCACTGTGAAGTCAATTCTGTGCACCATTGCTAGTCCAGTCAGACCTTGCTGAATCATTCCATTCACATTCAGAATTTCCAACAGGAAAAGCAAAGCAAAACAGAATTGATGTGCTGCTCCCTGGGAATGCACTTCTGGTTACAATCCTCTACTCTCTCTCCAGTTAAGTGTGAATCCAGTTTGCAAATCAATGTCTTCCTTTCATCCCATTGGTATATCATGTCTTTCTATTAGTACAGTCATAGTAGCAATCTATTGTTTATACAAGCAGAACTTAGGTAAATACCAACTAAAACAACAAAACATAGTAGAGGGAAATATGGGTAAGCAACCCTGAAATTTTAAATGAGACCGGCTAGAATCCTCATTTCTCCTCTAGGGTGCATCTACACAGCACCCCAAACTTGAAATAAGATACACAATTTGTGCTATACAAATTGTGTATATTATTTCAAATCTATTTAGAAATACCTTATTTTAAAATTTGGCGCATCTACACAGTGCCAAATTTCAGAATAACATGCTATTTTAAGCCATTCCTTATCCCTCATCCAATGAGGTTTATCGGAATGGTGAAAGAGCATTCCCGTTATTTTGAAAAATATTTTGAAATAACAGGCGGCTTGTGTAGATGCAGGGTAGCTATTTTGGGATACTTCTGGTATCCCAAAATAGCCATGCAATATAGATGTACCCCTAGAGATAGAACTGACTCTATGAGCCCTCTTGCTCTGGGACTTACATGGAAAAGACCTGAAATGTTTTGATTCCTCTTCAGATTTTTTCTCAACTAACCACATCTTCACATATTTGCAAAGTTCAGCTGGAAATCTCCCAAAAATAGGCCCTCTCAGAGTGATGGGATATTTCTTGGCTTCTGTCAGGGTGGAAATTTAGTAATAGCAGTCTTTCTTGAAGTATTTTAGTACTGCCATTTCTAATCTTCGGTGGCTGAGGTCCTGAAAAATAAAAGGAAATAAAAAAATACAATAAAATAATAATAATAAAAAATTAACTGTACTTTATCTTAGCCTCAAAAAAGTTTGATAAAAATTGTGTCTAAACTAGCTTGTCTCCACTTAAAAGTATATATCAATATACATAAGAGCAGCATGGTTTATTTCTGGTTTGAGAATGTTGGCCAGAAGGTGGCAGCTATTTCAGCTTTAATGCGACTAACTTTCAGGGTTTTTTCTTTCTGTGGAATTCTCCTCTGCTGCAGCCATAGGAAAAGAGCAGATATTGTTAGTCTGCGTTGAAAGTAATATCATTGTTTAAAAAATGTTTTCAACTTCTTTCCTCTTCTAACATTTATTGTTATTATTTTGGACCTACTTATGGAAAACATTCTCTCTCATCAGAGCTTCAAACCACCATGGTGTGGAAGACAAAGACATTTTTATGCCACTACATTTTAAAGGTAACCAATAATTAGTTAATCAATTAAAAAGGTTTTTGAACAGAATTGCTCCAATTCAATTAATAAAAAAAAAACCCTGCATAATAAGGTTGGGTCAGTAATGACCATACAAAAGATGTATTGACATGCTTTCACAAGGAATGCATTAATCACCAGTGCAAGACAAATCTAGACTAATAATTCCAAACTGGAAAGAACTGTTAGGAAGAAACCCAGGGCATGTTTTACTTTGGTAGGTCTCTTCCAAGTACAGTTTTGCAATTCCCTTCATTGGCATTGGGTAGCAGTACAACAAAGGAGCAGCCTGTGAATTTCCAGAAGAAAACGATTGTCTAGTAACCCCAAGTCTTAAGATGACCCTTCTTCTCCAGTGTAGTCCACATTAAATGTGTGTGTATCTCTTTCTCTCTCTTCTTGAGTTAGATGGTAAAGAAAACATCTCCAGGCTTTCTGTGACTCATCTTTTCTTGCTTGTTTGGTGGCTTTTTTTTTTCCACTCTTTTTATCTGACCACTTTCTTTCAGATCCGTTCCGCACAAAAAACAGGACAGGGCTTGCACATTTTATTAATTGATTCTGAGACAACACACAGTTTCAGAGGGAAAAAATGTTTCTGGACACTGACATTCACTTTCCCCTTTCAAAGGATACATTGACAGTAAGCTTGGATTCTGCTCACAAATAGCTGCCTGCATGCACAAATTAAAGACACATTGACTGAATGGATATTCTGATCTAATGAATACATTACAGGGAATGCTTTCCAGCACACTGGTTTGTGTTTTTTTTAACATTATTTGTATTGTTTCTGTAATACTGCAGTTCAAATATTTAAATGCAAAACAGCAAAAGAGATGAAATGGAGCAAAAGAGAATTTAAATGAGTCCCCTATTTAACCTCTGTTTGTTTCTCATTGTTCGTGCATCTGCAGTCGTCAAAGGCTATGCATGGATCTTCCTCATTCATCTAGTATACTTGGCAGTTTTTTAATTTTTGTTTTCAAAACTTCAGCTCTTTCATCTATAGTATTCAAGGGCCAGATTCTGCTTTTACTGAGAGCATGGTAAAAGTGGAGTAACTCCATTCAAATTATAAGAGTTATTCCAGATTTACAGCAGTGCCAGTGAGATCAGAATCCCAGGAAAGGAGCCTGCAAAGTGGTTAACATTTTCCAAGAGGCTTGTGTTTTGTTTTGTATTTTTAGATAGCAGCTGCTGGTATTTGCCAGTTTAGAAATTGGGGCTCCTTGTATGGGTGCTAATATGGATTTTGGAGCTTGATTTTAAGGTATCCGTTTTTAAATACATGGTGACCCAATCCTGCTGTGTCAAAACACAAATCTCCTGGACAGAATTATACTTCTTAAGCATCAGAGAAAGCAAGGAATACCATGTGTGTGTGGAGGCTTACTGCATCTCTCTAACACATGTACTTGCCTATGCACTCAGATTCAAGATGGGAATCTTAGGGGTTTGCAGGCAGTTGTCCTTCCAAATAAGCTCAAAGGAATTTTCTTCCTGCCTTCTTTCACTGAGTCTTGAATTTTGTTCAAAGTTCTTTATTGGATTTTCATAAAATCATAGAATCATAGGACAGTAGAACTGGAAGGGACCTCAAGAGATCATTGAGTCCAGTGCTCTGCCTTCACGGCAGGACCCAATATCATCTAGACCATCCCTGATAGATGTCTATCTAACCTGCTCTTAAGTTTCTTCGGAGATGGAGATTCCATAACCTCCCTAGGCAACTTATTCCAGTGTTTAAGCACCCTGACAGTTAGGAAGTTTTCCCTAATGTCCAAAATAAACCTCCCTTGCTGAAATTTAAGCCCATTTTCCTCTTAACCTTGTTACTAGTCTCAGAGAAGATGCCATGTTAGTGTGTATCTGCAAAAACTACAAGGAATCCTATGGCACCTTAAAGGCTAGCAGATGTATTTGAGCATAAGCTTTCATGGGTAAAAAACACTTTGCTAGATGCATGAACTGGATTCCTCGTTGTTTTAACCTTATAATTGTTATACAGTGGTATCAGCTCACAGCCAAGCAGTCAAGATGCCAGTCTCTTCACGGCCCAGTATAGGTCTTATATGTCCATATTTGCAGTGTTGCTTATAGAAGCATAGAATCATAGAATCATAGGACTGGAAGGGACCTCGAGAGGTCATCGAGTCCAGCCCTCTGCCCTCAAGGCAGGACCAAGCTCCGTCTACACCATCCCTGACAGATGTCTATCTAACCTGTTCTTAAATATCTCCAGAGAGGGAGATTCCACCACCTCCCTTGGCAATTTATTCCAATATTTGACCACCCTGACAGTTAGGAATTTTTTCCTAATGTCCAATCTAAACCTCCCTTGCTGCACTTTAAGCCCATTACTCCTTGTCCTGTCCTCAGAAACCAAGAGGAACAAATTTTCTCCTTCCTCCTTGTGACACCCTTTTATATATTTGAAAACCGCTATCATGTCCCCCCTTAATCTTCTTTTTTCCAAACTAAACAAGCCCAGTTCATGAAGCCTGGCTTCATAGGTCATGTTCTCTAGACCTTTAATCATTCTTGTCGCTCTTCTCTGTACCCTTTCCAATTTCTCCACATCTTTCTTGAAATGTGGCGCCCAGAACTGGACACAGTACTCCAGCTGAGGCCTAAATAGTGCAGAGTAGAGCGGCAGAATGACTTCACAAGTTTTGCTTACAACACACCTGTTGATACAACCTAGAATCATATTTGCTTTTTTTGCAACAGCATCACACTGCTGACTCATATTCAACTTGTGGTCCACTATGACCCCTAGATCCCTTTCCGCCATGCTCCTTCCTAGGCAGTCGCTTCCCATCTTGTATGTATGGAACTGATTGTTCCTTCCTAAGTGGAGCACTTTGCATTTCTCTTTATTAAACTTCATCCTGTTTACCTCTGACCATTTCTCTAACTTGCTAAGGTCATTTTGAATTATGTCCCTATCCTCCAAAGAAGTTGCAACCCCACCCAGTTTGGTATCATCTGCAAACTTAATAAGCGTACTCTCTATCCCAATATCTACATCATTGATGAAGATATTGAACAGCACAGGTCCCAAAACAGACCCTTGTGGAACTCCACTTGTTATCCCTTTCCAGCAGGATTTAGCACTGTTAACAACAACTCTCTGACTATGGTTATCCAGCCAATTATGCACCCACCTTATCGTGGCCCTATCTAAGTTATATTTGCCTAGTTTATCAATAAGAATATCATGCGAGACCATATCAAATGCCTTACTAAAGTCTAGGTATATGACATCCACCGCTTCTCCCTTATCCACAAGTCTCGTTATCCTATCAAAGAAAGCTATCAGATTATTTTGGCATGACTTGTTCTTCACAAACCCATGCTGGCTATTCCCTATCACTTTATTACCTTCCAAGTGTTTGCATATGATTTCCTTAATTACCTGCTCCATTATCTTCCCTGGGACAGACGTTAAACTGACTGGTCTGTAGTTTCCTGGGTTGTTCTTATTCCCCTTTTTATAGATGGGCACAATATTTGCCCCTTTCTAGTCTTCTGGAATCTCCCCTGTCTTCCATGATTTTTCAAAGATCATAGCTAAAGGCTCAGATACCTCCTCTAGCAGTTCCTTGAGTATCCTGGGATGCATTTCATCAGGACCTGGTGACTTGCTGACATCTAACTTTCCTAAGTGATTTTTAACTTGTTCTTTGCGTATCCTATCTTCTAAACTTACCCTCTCCTCTCTCTGCTTGTATTCACTACGTTAGGCATACCTCCTAACACCACCTAGACAATTTCTATTGAATCACATGGCTTATACCCCCCTCCGCCACCAAATCTCTTTGAAAATGAAGATGATGGCCAGAGGCAAGTTCTCCTAGTTTACAGTTCTCAACCCTTCCTCAATTTTGCAGACACCATTATCTGTTGACCTCACTGTCAGGGATGCTCTAGGACTTCTGTCCCTAATTCTTCACATTTCCCATCCTTCTGTGTGTCTGTCTTCCATGAAGCATCACCCAAACTCGGTGGGTATATAAAGGCCCTCTCCTTACCACACAAGCCTTAGTAGGTGATGTAGATTCTCCCCTCTATTTCATTGGTCCATAGTCCTGTGAAGGCCATTGTTATAGTCTCTGTTGGGCAGAGCTTAAATCTTGCATGTTCTGAAGTTTTTGGGGTCACCTCAGAATAATGCCTTTGAGTCAGAAAAGAACCATGCCATATGAAAATTGCCATAGTAATATGCAAAACAAATCACTGACAAGATTTGCTACTGGGATCTTCAGATGCTCTTAGAAATAGAGGACAAGGCAGTGGGTATACTTCAGCTAGGGAAAATGGAGAGGGGGCATGATATCTTTTAGAAATTATTCTTACGTATGGATGTTTATTTGAATCTGCAAACCAATGGTGGCCCCATCCAACCAGCCTAGTTCACTCAATAGTCTCCTGCTCATCTAGGTCTGTGTAGGCTTTTTCCACCTGTCTTTCCATTCCCACTGAACAGATTTCCTACCCATTCCCTCCAGTTCCTGAACTAGGGAAGGCTGCATGGGCAGTCCAATAAAGAGACCCATGGATCTGTTGGCTTTTTAATTACATTGGGACAAATACTGTAATACATACTGGGTTGAGTACTCCGTTTTTATTCATTCCTTACATGAGAAAACAACCACTGACTTCACTGCCAGATTTGAGTAAAGATAAATAAGACCTGATTAAGAGCCTCGGGAATTGGCCTACTGACCTGAATTTAGAAAAAGTTTAGTTCAGCAATGAGGGATTTCTTTTTATTCATCCATAGCAATGTACTTTACACAATGAATCTAACTTATTATATATATGTTATGTTGGAGAGAAGGTCTTAGATGCTTAGTTAATTATGGACCTGCTAGTATATATTCTTTGAATTATGCTTACACCCCTCAACTACACTATGTAGCCTTTACTCCTCAAAGAATCACTGGATCTTCTAGGAAAAAAATGTAAATGGAATTAAACTATCAAGAAGAATTGAAATAAAAGGGGAAAATATTCAATTTGGTACCTCAGAGAATCTACTTCTGGAGCTGTGAGAATAAATTGTTTTTAAAACAAAACAAAAGCTGGCAAACCTGTTCTGAAGCAGTGATCGAAAGCTTTTTAACTCAAGAAAAGGTCTCTTCTCTAGACCTGCAGTTTTCTAGCAGACATATAGCATTTCTGCAGATGCCTGAACACACATACATTTAAGAACAAAAATATTGTTTGGAACCTTTCTGATTGATCAATGCTCTCATTGTGACATTATCCCTTATTAGAAAATTTCACACTGAGGGCATATCACCAAGGCAATTGCATCATTAATACGAGTTCCACATCAGGCATCCCAAATATTCTTCCCTCAAGATATAACACTTACCATTTTTTGATGGTGAAACAGAGTAGCAGTGTCCAAAGCCTGAGCAAAATCTCTAGAATTCCCATTATTTCAGGAAGAGCAACTGTTCTCCTATATAAATACAATTCTGCCTAGGAAGGGCAAAAAGGCTCAACTAAGTTAGACATGCTACCATAAAATGGTTTCACTGGAAATAGCTATTACTCAATAAAGATAATAAATTATAAGGAATTATCAATTAGATAGTTGTTGATGTTATTGTAGCTTCTATATATCCCCTTAGCACATCACCATGGAACGGGATTGCATGTTGTGCTTCAGAATATTTGGAATAACTGAAAGCAATACAAGTGTTAAAAGTCACACATTTATCATACTTGAATCCAAATGTTCCAGAATGTGATTATAACTGTCATTCCCTCCTTAACCAACTTGACTCAGTTTCTCTATTTTAGTAGCTTGTGTGGTCACAGAATAGTTTAAAGTCAACTGTGCATTGGCTCTGGACATCCAAATGCCTTGTGTTTCCTCAGAGCAGTGGATTAAGGTTCAAGAAGTGCACTCCATACATTAGCTATCAGTACCCTGCCAACATATTTCCTACCTGTTTTTCCTGATGGGCAGCACTCTTTTCCTGGTTGTTCAGTCTGTGTGGCTTTAATAGCTCAAGTTAATTGAGACTGATCATAGCCCAGGCCTGGATCTTAATACCAGGAGCAGCTGGTTCCTTTATCTTTTGTGCCTAAAGTAGCAGCACAGCAAATATTTTACTGAGATTGAGGTGAAGAAGCATTCTGCTGAGCAAGACAGAAAGAAGCAGTTTCATTTCTGAATAAGGGGAGATGCCAATATAGGCCTTTGAATTTCTTGGATCTAACACATAGACTGTGATTTAAGAATTTGAGGCATTTAATTAGACCAATGGGGATATGGATGCTAGGGCTTGTAAGCATTTTTGGATTTAAAAGTTCCAGTTGTTACCCAACTAGGTGTTATTCCATGAGGGAATATAACAGTCTTCCTTTTGCACTCCATAATGAAGCCCTCAGAGATAATGGTACCATGAACTAAAAGATATAACCGAAGGTCTCTTTCCAATAAGCTGTTCAAATAGGGGCTTGTCTATAGTACAGGTTAAATTGGCGCTGGTGTGATTGATGTGGCAGACATCAATTTAGCGGGTCTGGTGAAGATACGATAAGTCAATGGGCTCTCTTGTCACTGTAATTAATCCATCTCAATGAGAAGTAGAAGCTATGTCGATGGGAAAGTGTCTCCTGTCAACATAGTATGGTGTTGACACTCTGCTAAATAAAAATAAGTTATATCCACTTAACTTACATAACTTATGTAGCTTAAGTAGTGTAACTTAAATAGATTTACATCACTGGTGTACGCTATGCCCAAGAGAAGGCTCTTCTAGATTTCTCCTAGATTTCTCTCTTTATGGATCTGCTCCTTCTCATACTTGAGCAGTAGCTGCTCTGCTCCACCGCTATCCCCCAGGCCAACCCGGTCATTGTGCTTCACCATGGCATCAGGAAGCAGAGCACCCCAGCCCCAGCACAGGCTGACTTGAGAGATGGCAGCAGAGTAGAGCAGGCTGCTGCATTGCTCTGCTCCCCAGCTGCTCCTGCTGCTGTAGTGAGTACAGAGGGCCCGACCTCTGCTGCCAGCTCCAGCCCACTCAGAGCCCTGTGGGCTAAGCTGAGTATGAGGGATCATCCCATCCATAAGACAGTTGGAGACCCTCAATGCTTGGGACCTGGGGTGGCTGCACTGAGCCATCCTATGGATGGGACAGCTCTGCACACACCTTTCCCAGGCCACAGGGATGTGCTGGCAATGGCAGAGAGCTAGCAGTCAGAAGCCACTCTAGCCCCACTGCACTACTCATCGTGGCATCGAGGATCTCCTCAGGGGAGGTTTAAATCACCCTAGGACAGCTTCAGGGCCAAAGGATGTGCAGTCTGGGTGATGGGGCCAAGATACATGTGGAGGGGTGTGGAGACCCTTGCGCTCTCCCCTCAGAGCTCTGCCAGAGCGGAGTACCCTCTGGCCCAGTAGGAGGATTTGAGGACTGGCACTGAGGACTGAGATCCCTGCTGTAAGCCTTGGCTATATCAGTTCCACTAGTGGCTGAAAGATCTGACTCCTCAGATCAGATGCTCAGAGGAAGTCTAATTCTTTTTCTTGGTCTATAGCAGGAGCGGGGAACTTTCTTTCGTGTGTGTCAGGAGCTGCTGACCCACAGAAAAATCAGTCGGGGGCTGCACATAAGTGAGGGGGAAAAAAAAAGAAAACCAAACACAGACTGGCTAACCTAGTGAGGAGGGCTTTAAACTAAGTTTGACGGGGACAGGTGAGCAAAACCCACAGGTAAGTGGAGAACATGGGCAGAGAGAAAGGAGTGTCAGGGCAAAACTGGGAGGCAAGGTCAAATCAGGATCTTAGATGCCTATATCTGCCCTGTGTCCAGACTCAAGCCGCGTTCTTTCGAAATTATTTCGAAAGAACGCGGCTTTTCTTTCGATGGCGGTAAACCTCGTTTCACGAGGAAGAACGCCTTCTTTCGAAAGTTCCTCTTTCGAAAGAAGGCGTTCTTCAATGTAAATAGGGCTTCCTCGAAAGAGAGCATCCAGACTCGCTGGCTGCTCTCTTTCGAAAAAGCGGATTGCTCTTTCGAAAGAAGCCTGCAGACTAGACATAGCCTTGGAGTGAGGTGGAGATGGACATAGGAGACAGAAGTGTTGAGAGTCTCTGGATTAGGCTAAAAGGGAGTAAAAACAAAGGTGATATCATGCTAGGAGTCTACTACAGGCCACCTACCAAGGTGGAAGAAGTGGACGAGTCTTTTTTTAAACAACTAACAAAATCATCCAAAGCCCAAGATTTGGTGGTGATGGGGGACATCAACTATCCAGATATATGTTGGGAAAATAACAAATAGGGGCACAGACTATCCAATAAGTTCTTGGACTGAATTGGAGACAACTTTTTATTTCAGAAGGTTAAAAAGCTACCAGGGGAAAACTGTTCTAGATTTGATCCTAACAAATAGGGAGGAACTGGCTGAGAATTTGAAAGTGGAAGGCAGCTTGGGTGAAAGTGATCATGAAATCATAGAGTTCACAATTCTAAGGAAGGGTAGAAGGGAGAACAGCAAAATAGAGACAATGGATTTCAGGAAAGTGGATTTTGGTAAGCTCAGAGAGCTGATAGGAAAGGTCCCATGGGAATCGAGACTGAGGGGAAAAACAACTGAGGAGAGTTGGCAATTTTTCAAAGGGACATTGTTAAGGGCCCAAAAGCAAGCTACTTGGATGCGTCAGAAAGATAGAAAATATGGCAAAAGACCACATTGGCTTAACCACGAGATTTTGCATGATCTAAAAATGAAAAAGGAGTCATATAAAAATGGAAAGTAGGACAAATTACAAAGGATGAATATAGGCAAAGAGCACAGGAATGCAGGGGCAAGATTAGAAAGGCAAAGGCATAGAATGAGCTCAAACTAGCTATGGGAATAAAGGGAAACAAGAAGACTTTTTATAAATACATTAGAAGCAAGAGGAAGACCAAGGAGAGGGTAGGCCCACTGGTCAGTGAGGAGGGAGAAACAGTAACAGGAAACTTGGAAATGGCAGAGATGCTCAATTATTTCTTTGTTTCGGTCTTTAATGAGAAGTCTGAAGGAATGCCTAACATAGTGAATGCTAGTGGGAAGGGGGTAGTTTTAGATGGTAAAATAAAAAAAGAACAAGTTAAAAATCACCTAGAGAAGTTAGATGCCTGCAAGTCACCAGGGCCTGATAAAATGCATCCTAGAATACTCAAGGAGCTGATAGAGGAGGTATCTGAGCCTCTAGTTATCATCTTTGGTAAATCATGGGAGACAGGAGAGATTCCAGGGGACTAGAAAAGAGTGCCCATCTATAAAAGGGGAAACAAGAACAACCCAGGAAACTACAGACCAGTTAGTTTAACTTCTGTGCCAGGGAAGATAATGGAGCAAGTAATTAAGGAAATTGTCTGTAAACACTTGGAAAGTGGCAAGATGATAGGGAATAGCCAGCATGGATTTGTAAAGAACAAATCATGTCAAAGCAATCTGATAGCTTTCTTTAATAGGATAACGAGTCTTGTGGATAAGGGAGAAGTGGTGGATGTGGTATACCTAGACTTTAGTAAGGCATTTGATACAGTCTTGCATGATATTCTTATCAATAAACTAGGCAAATACAACTTAGATGGGGTTACTATAAGGTGGGTGCATAAGTGACTGGATAACCGTACTCAGAGAGTAGTTATTAATGGTTCACAATCCTGTTGGAAAGGCATAACAGGTGGGATTCCGCAGGGGTCTGTTTTGGGACCGGCTCTGTTCAATATCTTCATCAACGATTTAGATATTGGTATAGAAAGTATGCTTATTAAGTTTGCAGATGATATCAAACTGGGAGGAGTTTCGACTAATCTGCAGGATAGGGTCATAATTCAAAATGACCTGGACAAATTGGAGAAATGGTCTGAGGTAAATAGGATGAAGTTTAATAAAGACAAATGCAAAGTGCTCCACTTAGGAAAGAACAATCAGTTTCATACATACAGAATGGGAAGCAACTGTCTGGGAAGGAGTACAGCAGAAAGGGAATTAGGGGTTATAGTGGACCACAAGTTGAATATGAGTCAGCAGTGTGATGCTGTTGCAAAGAAAGCAAACATGAGTCTGGGATGCATTAACAGGTGTGTTGTGAGCAAGACATAGAAGTCATTCTTCCGCTCTACTCTGCGCTGGTTAGGCCTCAGTTGGAGTATTGTGTTCAATTCTGGGCACCGCATTTCAAGAAAGATGTGGAGAAATTGGAGGGGGTCCAAAGAAGAGCAACAAGAATGATTAAAGGTCTAGAGAACATGACCTATGAGGGAAGGCTGAAGGAATTAGGTTTGTTTAGTTTAGAAAAGAGAAGATTGAGGGGGGACATGATAGCAGTTTTCAGATATCTAAAAGGGTGTCATAAGGAGGAGGGAGAAAACTTGTTCATCTTGGCCTCTGGGGATAGAACAAGAAGTAATGGGCTTAAACTGCAGCAAGAGAGACTTAGGTTGGACATTAGGAAAAAGTTCCTAGCTGTCAGGGTAGTCAAACACTGGAATAAATTGCCCAGGGAGGTTGTAGAATCTCCATCTCTGGAGATATTTAAGAGTAGGCTAGATAAATGTCTATCAGGGATGGTCTAGACAGTATTTGGTCCTCCCATGAGGGCAGGGGACTGGACTCGATGTCCTCTCAAGGTTCCTTCCAGTCCTAGTATTCTATGATTCTATGATTCTAAACCTCACTTATGTGGCCCCTGATGAAATGGACAAAGACATTCCCCTCATGCATCAGAGTCTAGGGGGGGACAAGCTAGAAGATTTTGTGTAATTCATCCCCAAAGAGGGATGGTGAATGGGGATGGAGCACCAGCACTGCTGGGGGGCATCTAGGCAAGCCGGGGGCCGCATCCAATCCCCAGGCCTTAGGTTTCCCAGGCCTTAGGTTCCCCATGCCTGGACTATAACAGTACTTGCAACTGCTGAAAGGACTGAGGGCATGAGGACTTCATATCTTCATGTGTCTTGCTGGATAAGTATCTAGAAGTAGACTCTCCAGAGACAACGTTACATTCCTCTGGGGGACATGCTGTAAGCATCACCTCAGTGTGATTTCTCCCTAGGAAGCTAGGTTCTGTTCACTAGTTAAATGTTTCCCAAGGGCTAAAGATCTAGTGGTGCAATTGGGTAGCTAGGAAATATAGGATCTGACTGAGTATGTGGTTGCACTGAAGAGACCCTGGCCTATCAGGGTGCCTGTTCTCCTATTTGCCTTGCTCATGGCCACTGCATCTCTCCATAGCCAACACTCATTTCTTTAAACCAACTCCCAATCCTTTCTATGTACACATTCCACAGTAAGCACAAGAAAGAGCAGGCTGCCTATCAGAAAGCTTTCTTAATACTGAGCGCCAAGTGAGAATGGAAGAATCTTTCAAAGAAATTGGGAGAAGCCCCTTTGCAGGAGTTTAACATTACAAAGCAGCACCAACATTCTACACGATGATGGATTACTGGCTGTCAGGAACACTATCCCTGATGACAGCACTGTACACCTGATTACAGAGCTCTGCGACTTTGTCCTCACAACTATTTCCAATTTGGGGAAAATTTGTATCTTCAAGCCTGCGGCACAGCTATGGGCACCCACATGACCCCACAATATGCCAACAACTTTATGGCCGACCTTGAACATTTCCTGAGCTCTTGCCTCCTACACCTTTACTCTACTTATGCTACACTGATGACATTTTCATCATATGGACTGATAGGAAGGAGACACTGGAAGAATTCCACAGGGATTTCAACAACTTCCACACCACCATCAAACTTAGCCTGGACTAGTCCACAGAAGAAATCCATTTCCTTGACACTACACTGCATTACATGACAGCCACATTTCCACCATCTTATACCAGAAAACTACCTGCTATTACACTTACCTCCATGCCTCTAGCTTCCAGCTAAGACACACTTCCCAATCTATTGTTTACAGCCAGGCCCTATGATACAACCAGATTTGCACCAGTCCCACAGAGACAAACATCTACAAGATCTATATCAAGCATTCTTAAAACTAAAATACCCACCCGGAGAAGTGAAAAAACAGATTGACAGAGCCACTCAATTACCCAGACATCAGCTTCCTCAAGACAGGCCGTACAAAGAAAACAACAGAACTCCACTTGTCATCGCCTACAGCCCCCAATTTAAACCCCTCCAGCGCATTGCCAACTATCTACAACCTATCCCTGAAAATGACCCTTCTTTCTCTCAGGCCTTGGGATCCAGGCCTTGGGATACAGGTCACTCCTTGGCTACAGACAACCCCCTGACCTCAAACGAATTCTTTCCAGCAACCACACAACACATCTCCATCATACTGATCCAGGGACCCATCCCTGACATCAACCCGGGTGCCAACTCTGTCCAGACAAGTGATGTCATCACAGGACGTAACCACATAAACCACCACATCAAAGGCTCATATAACTGCACATCCACCAATGTGATCTATGCCATCAAGTGCCAGCAATGCCCCATTGCCATGTATATTGGCCAAACTGGACAATCTCTACGATGAAGGATTAATGGACACAAATCAGATATTCAAAAAGGTAACACAGAAACCTGTTGGGGGACATTTTAACTTGCTCGGGTGCTCACGAATGCTTCTCAAAGTTTCCATATTATTACAAGCCAATTTCAAAAAGCAGCCTTGAAAGGGATTCTGCAGAACTTAATTTCATTTATAAGTTTGATGCCTACAACAGAGGTTTAAACAAAGACGTTAATTGGATTACCCGCTACATTCTACATCCTAATGGTATAAAAAAAGCCAAACACCAGATACTTAAGAGTACATAGACCCCACTCTATCAGCTTCATTTACCATGGACACTCTAATTGACTAGTTGTTTCCCATTTTTTCTCCTTTCCTTTTCCTATCCATCCCCTCTCTTTCTCTGCTATTTGTTTGGAACTTGGGCCCCTTAAACTCCATTCCCCTGAAAAAGTGGGTTGGTCCCATGAAAGCTCATGATACCATCTACATTTTTTGTTAGTCTCGAAGGTGCTGCAGGACTAGGCATTGTTTTTAAAAGTTTTTACAAAGCACAGAACACTTAATTAGACAGCATACTGTAGGGAGCAATTAAAAATGATTAGGATGGCATAATCCCCTTCTCTAATTTCACTGATTCTATGTGTAACTAGACATTGGAGTGAGGGGAAGCGTAAGAGAACAGTGATACTTGTGTGTAAATGGCCCAGCTGCCTCTCAAGCACCCCTTGCAGCCTGAGGTCACTACTGAGCAGCCTAGCCTCAGTTTCCCTCTGCTGCAGCAGATGGCCACTTATGTCAAACTATCAAAGCAAATTTTTGCCTGATTTGGCCACACCTTCCCATAGGGCTGGATGTGTTAAGATAACAAAATGATTCTCCCCCCCTTCAAATTCTCAAGTGCCCCATCAAGTCCTGTCACACAGTCTTTCTCTGGGGGGAATCCACCAGACCTTCCCTGCCAGCTGCCTTTTCCCTGAAGACTCTGGGCTCTCTGTAGGGCACACTCATTCGTAACAGTCTCTATAGTTTCTTATGCCCCTTCTTTTGTGTTGTCACTCTCCCTGAATATCCCCCTTCCTGCTAATCTTTGCAGGGGAATCAGCTGCTCCCGCCTCAGCTGGTTCTGCTAATTAAAACCCACATCCCATTCCAGGAATGGTGGGCATGGATAATTGAATAGGTCAGGCTCCAGCTTTTCCAGGGCAGGCCAGCCTGTTACATTGTTGGTGGCTGTTAGATGCACTTTACAGTCTCAGTGGAGTCACTTCATTCCTTCTCTGACATCCCTGTGTATTGCCATGCATGTTGATCCAGCTAAGATTCAAAAGACCAGGTGCTGTTCCCAAACAGATGAGCAAACAAGAAGCCTTTTTTTATTTTTTTGTCAGCTGCGTCAGAGGGAGCTGGGATAATCTTTTTGTAAACTTGAACTTGCTTCTAGATACATCAGACAGTATAATCTACTATATTGCAAGTCCAGTTTGCCATTGGATATATCATTATTTGTGGCAATTTCCTTGCTCAGCAGAAATAATATCCAGCAGGTTTCTGCATGATAACTGTATGTTGGTGCAGCCTTTGTTTTGCATTTAGTTGTAGACAAATAAAAAAGAACATAACAGCTATATCTTTTTTTTAACTTGAAAAGCCTTATCAATAAATGATATTGTTGCTATGAAAAGTCTGTAAAGTAAATGCATTTTCTGCTAGCAATACATTAAAATCTCACAAGGGCAAGGGAAATTGAAACTGTCTTTCTAATGGATCATAAATCTTAGAAATGATTTGAATTCATGGATTAAATGTCAGCTTTGAAAGCCTTTGGTGATTTATTTCAGATCTTAGAAGAAAGAACATTTCCCCTGCAAATCAAATTATTGAATTTTCATATTCTGCATTAGCTATTTTCAGAATAATATTCATCAAAGAAATAACCTGCTGAGGGTTTTTTTTCCCTCTTAGAAAGTTTTTTTTGGCACACAAGCACAGCACTCCTAATTAACAGACTTTCTACAATCAAAAGTGTGAGTGGGTCATCGAGGTGAGCTTAGCATAAGGCGTCTATGCTGTTTGTGTGACAGAAAATAGCAGCAATGGTGTTTTCTGACACAGCATCTCATGTGGAATAAAGAATTCCTGGCACTTCATCCCATGATTAAGCTGAAGGAAAGTGTTAAGGGGCTAGTTGGTGGGTAGGAAAAGAAATTCAGCTAGTGGGTACAGCTTCCTTTTTACAGGCTAAATAAAAATAAAAAGCAGCTGGATAATTTCAAAAGGAGAGGCCATCTGTCCCTCCATGAAAGTGCAGACAGAGGGCCCAATTTAGCTCCCAATGAAGTCAGTGACAAGGTTCCTGTTGACTTCGGCAGAAGTCGGATTAGTCTCAGAGGGAGTTCTGAGACCCCCCCTCCCTCCCCAAGAAAATCCTCTTGAGGCCAGAACTGATGAATGAAGGAGAGACAGAATTGTTTATGGAGTTAGCCTACAGATATGTTAAACTGTAGGGCTGTGTCTAGACTGCATCCCTTTTTTGTAAAAGCGATGCAAATTAGACACATCACAATTGCTAATGAAGCGGGGATTTAAATCTCCCCCGCTTCATTAGCATAAAAATGGCTGCCGCTTTTTTCCGGCTCAGAGCTTTGCCGGAAAAAAGCGCCAGTCTAGACGCGGATCTTTTGGAAAATAAAGCCTTTTCCGAAAGATCCCTTATCCCTCATTTTAAGAGGCTTCATTTTCCGAAAGATCTGCATCTAGACTGGCGCTTTTTTCCGGCAAAGCTCCGAGCCGGAAAATGCGGCAGCCATTTTTATGCTAAGGAAGCGGGGGAGATTTAAATCCCCGCTTCATTTGCAATTGCTATATGTCTAATTTGCATCCCTTTTACGAAAAAGGGATGCAATCTAGACACAACCTAGGTCTTTTTGCCTCTATGAGGTTCAGTAGTATATCTTTAATATCTTAGGGAATGTTTTCACATCGGCGTATTTCAGAATAACTGACATTATTCCGAAATAAAAAAGAGTACATCTAAACTGCAAGCCATTATTTCAAAATAATGGTGAGCTGGAGGACTTCTTACTCTGATTCTTGTAATCCTTATTTTACAAGGTGTAAGGGAAGTTGAAGGAAGAGTGTACTTCCTGCTGTGTAGACAGTGCCAAAAGCTGAATTAAGCTATTTTGGCTTCAGCTACTCAATTGATTGACTTCCTCAGAACTGACTTCCTCTCTTCTCCTACTGAGGAAAGCAACCAAAGTGAAATTGCAAGATAACACCAGTTAATAAAACCAAACTTCCACTAGAGGTAAAGAAAACTGAGTTCTCAAGTACTATGGACCTTACTCAGGAGATGAAGTTACCATTGTGGGATGTTGATTGATAATCAGTATTCTGATCTTTAAAATATCAATAGCTTGGTATATGTTGAAGATGAGGCCTATTCAGTGCCATGTGATTGGATTTAAAAAAAAAAAAACCAAGACCTTTAACCAAACTTGTGCTGAATACTGAAAAGGAGACCATGGTTGTGGTACATGGGCTACAAGTGGTACTAGTGGGGTCCCCCAAAGGTCTGTCCAGGGACCAATCCTATTAAATTTATTTATAAATGATCTAGAGAAAGGGGTAAAGAGTGAGGTGGCAAAATTTTCAAATGATACCAAACTGCTTAAGGTAGTTAAGACCAAAGCAGACTGTGAAGAGCTTCAAAAAGATCTCACCAAACTAAGTGATTGGGCAACAAAATGGAAAATGAAATTTAATGTTGATAAATGTAAAGTAATGCACCTTGGAAAACATAATCCCAACTATATATACAATATGTCAGGGACTAATTTAGCTACAACTACTCAAGAGGAAGATCTTGGAGTCATTGTGGCTAGTTCTCTGTAAACATTCACTCAGTGTGCGGCGGCAGTCAAAAAAGCAAATAGAATGTTAGGAATCACTAAAAAAGGGATAGAGAATAAGACAGAAAATATCTTATTGCCTTTAAATAAAACCATGGTACGCCGACATCTTGAATGTGACCAATGTGGTCACCTCATCTCAAAAAAGATATATTGGTATTGGAAAAGGTTCAGAAAAGGGCAACAGAAATGATTAGAGTTTGGAACAGGTCCCACATGAAAAGAAATGAAAAAGACTTGGACTTTTCAGCTTAGAAAAGAGGAGAGTAAGGGGGGGATGATAGAGGTCTATGAAATCATGACTGGTGTGGAAAAATTGAATACGGAAAGAGTTATTTACTTATTTACAATATAAGAACTAGGGGTCACCAAATAAAATTGATAGGCAACAGGGTTTAAAACAAACAAAAGGAAGTTTTCTTCTTTCAGTGCACAGTCAACCTGTGGAACTCCTTGCCAGAGGATGTAGTGAAGGCTAGGACTTTAACAGGGTTCAAAAAAGAGCTAGATAGATTCATGGAGGTTAGGTCCATCAATGGCTATTAGCCAGGGTGGGTGGGAATGGTGTCCCTAGCCTCTGTCTGGAAATGGGTGACAGAGGAGGGATCACATGAGGATTCCCTGTTGCGTTCCCTCCCTCTCGGGCATCTGGTGTTGTCCACTATCAGCAGACAGGATAATGGGCTAGATGGACCTTTGGTCTGACCCAGTATAGCTGTTCTTATGTACATATTAGAACCAATTGGGAGCCGTAAATTGGGATGTATGGATGCTAAATTCAGGCCACAAGGAAGAAAATTTCTCTTTAGTGTATCTTACTCTGGTTTTGGTTCAACATCTAGAAGAAACTAGATAGAGGAAGACCAGAGTCTCAATTCATGGATGAGAAGATAGAGGGGTATTAATTGATCAGGTAGTGAGACATTTTGGGTAAGGAATTGCAACAAAGGATGGACTCCATTGGAACTAGATTGCTGCCATGAAGAACTGACAGGATTTGGGGAAATATTTAAAATGGTGGGTAAGGAAAAACTGAAAGGTGCCAAGAAACACACAGTTTGAACAAAGAACCTACTATAGACAGCTCAACAAAAGCCCCAACTTAGTGTGGCATCAGTCAAAAACAAGCAAACAAGCATGCTAAATATAATGAATGAGATAGAAAATAATAATGAAAATATTATCATGCCATGAATAATGTGTTCAAGTCTGGTTAACCTCATCTCAGAAAAGATATTGGAACAGCAGGAGTTCAGAGATAGGGAATGAAAATGATTAGAGGTATGGAAAGATTTCTATATAAAAAGACGGAAAAGACTGGGACTATTTAATTAGGGATGAGATCAACAAGAGGGGATATGATAGAGATTACAGAATAATGACTAGTATGCAGAAAGTAAAGCAAGTGCCCCTACTTGCCCCAATTCATCATACAAGAATAAGGAGAGATTCAACTCAACTGAAACACAACACATTTAATTCTAATAAAATGATGTTTTCCACACTGCATAATTAACCAGTGGTATTCACTGTCACAAGGTATCAGTCAGACCAATGCTTTTTGAATCCTACTGTGCTCATAGACAGTCACACTGGATGCTTCTTTTAAAAGAATAAGGAGATAGTCCTTCATACTTCAGGGCATGATCTAAATCTGGTTAGATAAGAGGGAGGGATTTTGAGTGTGGGAGGAAGAATGGGGTTGGCAGTTGGGGTTGGCACCCCACACCACCTCCTGCACCTCAACCACCAACCTGGTACTTCTTCCCACACCCAAACTGCCTTCCAGGAGGGGGCTTGTGGCAAGAGATTGGGGCATGGGAGGAGTTTTCAGGTGCTGGATCTGGGGCACTCAACAGAAGTGGCTCCCCACAAGCAGTGATTTGTCCCTGCTGCTCCATGGCAACAGCTAGGTGGCTCTGCCCACTGTCCCGTCTCACTCTGAGTACTGGCTCTAATTGGCCAGGAACGATGCCCAATGGGAGCTGCAGGGTAGAGGCTGTGCACAATGCCATTAAGCTACACCTCCACCAGGACAGATTGCTGCTTGTGAGGAGTCACCTGAGGTGATCATCCCCTGGATCCAGCACCCCAAAAGCTTTCCCATGCCCCAAACCCCTCTCCTGAATCCCCCCCACCCCAAACTCCCACCCAGAGACCTCGCCTTGCACCACCTCAATCCCTAACTCCATGTCTGCTCCTGGGCTGTGTCTATATTGGCACCAATTTCTGGAAAAGGGATGCTAATGTAGACTTTGGAATAGGCAAATCTGCGGGGGATATTTAAATCCCCCACGGATTTGCCTATTCCAAAGTGCTACATTAGCATCCCTTTTCCGAAAGGGAGGCCAGTGTAGACACAGCCCTGCAGTCTGAACCCCTTGTGGTTGTTCTGCTGCCTAGAAGCAACTGAGACTTGTTGTCCCTTCTGGGGAGCCATGTGCTTCTGATTTGGGAGTCTGCTGACTCCGTGCCAATCAGACTCTGAACCTGGCTCACTATGAGGATTAGAAATGCCAGTTTATAGAATTTTCCGGTTGGTGCAGGGCCGGATAGCACAGCTCCCACTCTGTTACCTGATGGGGTTGGGTAGAAACTTCCCCTCTCAGCAGGGTTATTTAGTAATTGTCAACTGCATATTTTCTTGCACCTTTCTCTGAAGCAGCTTCTAGTGCTCACCCTCAGAAGCAGGATACAGAATGACAAAGGCAACTGGTCTGATTTTGTATAGCAATTCATGTGCAGTGGAATTTAGAACCTCTCATCTCTAGGTTACAGTTTTGAAGCTTGCCTAAGCAAATGGTGCCTGGAACCATTATCTGATAGATACTGCTTCTCAGTGCTCTGTGTGAATTGAGCTAGAGTTTTCAGATCACTTTCTAATAGACAGGTAGCTGCATGAGAATTAGCACATCTGTTAGCAGTCTGCAGGCAGCTTGAACGTGGAATGGGATAATGACTGTCCTAACCTTTTGTACCTCGTGGTGGTCCTTCTACAATTGGGTTGAAGCAAAGTGGCAGGAGTTTAGTCTCCAGAGCTTTCATTCTGACTAAAATCATAATGCTCAATTCACTTAAACTGCATCCAAAGAGGGAGGAAAAATAGGATTAAAAATCAAGTGAAAAAATGTAGTGTGACTAGTCGTAATGGCTAATCCCTTTTTAGATCTTCTGCATAATCCAGTCCCACCACAGTTTAACTGTGCTTCTGTTTGCTATGTTCAGAAATAATAATAATAATAATAAAAAGGTCTTGTGGGCAGAGTGGAAATATTAGCAAGATAAACCAAGGTGACACATTTGGCCCAACATATCAGAGTTGGTTGTTGGCTGCAGGGGAAAACTAAAAATTACCCAGGAATGCCTTTTAGAGAAATCATGGCAGTGCACTCAGAGGGGATTAATTTGCCACCACAGAAGTATGAAAGCAAAGGGCAGCACAAAAGGATGTGAAATAAAAGCAGATCAATTCCCTATGGTCAAATTTTTAAAAAATGGGTACATAAAAAGTGTCTCTGCGATACAGGAATAAGCAGCTGCAATTACATTGCATGTGCAAAAACCTGTATGTGTGTGAGCCATGGCTGTTTTTTCAAACATTCATATGACCAGTAAATAATTTGCACCAGAGTTTGTGAGTAGCAAATAAAAAAGGACACAAATAGTTCAAGTAAACAACTGTTCAGAATTTGAATGAGTGTTGGCATACACTATTTTTCGGTATTTAACCAGCTCTGATAGTTATTGTTCAGTATGTAGGTGGTGCTATTATAGGAGTGTGTATCTGAACATAACACTTTCCACTAGATCTGTTTAGCTTCAAAAATACTTCAGATTGAAATAGAGCATGTTTAAAGCAGTTTTTCTATAAGTTCATATAAATAATTGAAGAGACAATCCATTTTTCCCTTGGGGAAAATGCCGTCTGGAAAACGAAATTAAATTATTATGGAAACAGAGGTCATCTAGAGATGAATATTTTGAAATATTGCTGGAACAGTCTTTATGGAGGGGGAAGTAATGTTATTAATGATCACAGAACTGTATGGCTGCCAGGAAAAACAAAACCCAAACCAAGAAACTCCACGTGGTTCTAGATGAGAAGAAAAGACCTGGATTTAGGTGAATGGTTCTTAAAATGGTGCCCTGGTTAGAAGAAATATTTTCAAGTGCAAAGAGAATATCATTCTAATTATATGAATGTTACTTCAAGTTACTTTCGGAGGAACTAATGCTACCCTAAAGGGACTCTGCCTTCTTAAACTGAGAAGAAAGGGCTGCAATTTGGATGTTGCTTTTTGAACGCACTAGAGCTGATCCTGTTCTGAGGGAGCTAGGCTGGGGCTCTTGTACAGTTCAAAGGTGGAATGCCTCATGGAACTTCTGCCTTTGAAATGTAGCAACAGCCCAGTGAGCTCTTGCTACACTTCAAAGCAGAAGCGCCCTTATCGACTAATCGAATAGTTGATGAAAATTCCATTGACTATTTCATTAGTTGATTAATCTAATTTTAACATCCCTAATGAGAGTATTGCCCTTTACCTCAGTAGAGTATCAGAGGGGTAGCCATGTTAGTCTGGATCTGCAAAAGCGAAAAGGAGTCCTGTGGCACCTTATAGACTCTGGGTATGTCTACACTAGCTCATTAATTTGAGCTAGGTAGGCAAATGAGGCAACCGGAGTTGCAAATGAAGCCCGGGATTTAAATATCCCGGGCTTTATTTGCATGTTCCTGTCCAGTCGCCATTTTGAAATTTCCCTAGCCCGAACTCACTGCTGCGCAGCTACACGCAGCAGTGAAACGTTAATTTGAATGAAGTCCTTAGTTCGAATTAACTGTTACTCCTCATGGAATGAGGAGTAACAGTTAATTCGAACTAAGGTCTTAGTTTGAATTAACATTTCACTGCCACATGTAGCCGCGCAGCAGTGAGTTCGGGACACAGTAGACACTTGGACACACAGTAGCAGATTTAAAGGTAGCCATCCTGCAGTAAAAAAACTTCAAGACCAGACTTCAAAGACAAACTGCTGAGCTACAGTTCATCTGCAAATTAGACATCATCAGTTTAGGATTAAAGAAAGACTGTGAATGGCTAGCCAACTACAAAAGCAGTTTCTCCTCTCTTGGTGTTCACACCTCCACATCAGCCTCTAGAAGTGGGCCTCACCCTCCCTGACTGAATTAATCTCATTATCTCTAGCCTTATTCTGGCCTGCATATTTATACCTGCCTCTGGAAATTTCCACTACATGCATCTGACGAAGTGAGTCTTTGCCCACGAAAGCTTATGCTCCAATACATCTGTTAGTCTATAAGATGACACAGATTCCTTGTCGCTACCTCAGTAGAGAGATTTTGGACCATACTCAATGTATTTTTTTTCACCTACCCTATTGTTTGTATGAAAACCTAACGTTTACTAGATGATGCAGTAGAACTGATGTGGCTGCAGGAGGTACAGAAATGCTTTGCGACTCTGGAGTGACATTCTTCTTGAGTTAGGGTAAAAGGTTATTTGTACTTGGCATTTATTCTGCCCATCCTCACATATCTGAGACCCTTTAAATGAAAATGGCACGAGTCTGTCATGTGAATCTACCAGAGCATTCGATTTAATCTAAACTGACTTCTCAAAGTAGTTTATTTGGTGTATTGATTCTGGAGGTGTTGTCAAATGTGGGCTTTAAGGAGAAAATGAAGACTTGGAGTCTACTTCTTTACTCCATTACATTGATTTTTTTTGAAACTGTGTTGAATTCACATTTTCGGCCCTTAATCTCTAGTTTTCTCCAGAGTATTATATGAATGATTGAAGCCTGAGTTAGGGTTCAGTGGGAGTAATAGAAGCATATTATAAGGATCATTCAAACTCCACATGTGTTTCTTTTTAACCGACTTTCTTCTGCCTAACTTACCTGACACTTCAGGTAAAATGTACCTGCAGAACTGCCCACAATCCTTGTGAAATGTCAACATTAGCAACATTAGCAACACTGTTCCACAGTGTGGTGGGGCAGTTGCACTCTGGCAGGGAAAAGGTTAAAAGCAGGCTGGAGGGAGCCTGGACAAACCTGGACAATTAGAGGAAGTGAAAGGTCAGCCATTCAGGGTCAGGCTGGGCTATATAAAATGTTGGAGGGTGGAGAGGAGCTCACTTTCATACTGGTCAGGAAGGAAGAAGGACAGGCTCTCAAAAAAGGAGGGTCACACCCAGCACAAAGCCGTGCTAGACAGGGTAGCAGGGCAGTGAGTTCTCTGATTAACCACTGCCAGACTGCATGCCATGAGATACAGGCTGAGCAGATGTAAGCATTATGGGGAAGTAGCTCAGAGAGCACAAGCAGTAGAGAGGAGAGAAGGTGGGCAGAACATAGCTGCCAGCAGAGGGTACTTGAATTGGGACCCAGACTAGTGGGTAGGCCTGGGTCCCCCCATCCCTTATACCACACTGGGCCATGGAAGAGTCTGGCCCAACCTATGGCTTGCCCCCTGAGGCAAGGGGCTAGACTTTGGGATGCAGTTGGCCACAGCAGCAAGTGTGTGGATTGAGGAATGCTGATACCTCCAGAAGTGGGGAGAATGGAGTGGTGAACACATCCCCCGAGGACAAATTTGGAAAACAATCTAAACTGATCATCATTGCTAAGAAGCTTTGACATGATGGGTAAGGATACATAGTTTGCTCACCCTATATTCACAGACACAAAAAATATCTTAAGTGTTTGGCTTAATCACACTCTCACAATTACTCTTATGTTGACTTTTGAGGTGATTGTGATAGGGCATTTACCTTACACTGGCAAGGAAGTGGTTAATAGAGCCCCAGGTCAGCTGAGCAAGAAGTAGCCAATAGGAGAGGTGCTGCAAGGAGCAGCCAGTCAGAGCCTTATAGGCCATTATAAGGAGTCCTGCAGGCAGAGCAGGTTGAGTTACTCCCTGGAGCTTAAGTAGAGAAGACTTTGTCTCAGGATAGCAGGCTGAGACACCAGTGGAATCTTGGACAAAATAACAGCTTCTAGAGACAAGGAAAATCATAGAAGCTCCTGGTTGGTGGCTTAGACTAGGTAGTTGCAGGCCCTGAGGAAGGGCAAAGAAGTTGCTGGGGCTATGAGGAAGTGGCCCATAGAAACAAAGCAGTGAGAAAAATGTGAGGCACAACAGAGAGCTGCTAGCCACAGGGTCTCCTCCAATTGCCACTGAGGAAGTGGCTGGACATCAGAACTGGAAAATAATTCCATCTTTCGAAGAGGGAAAACATAGATAGTGGCATGGCTGGAAGGCCAAGTCATGAAGAGAATGCCACGCAAGGTGACATGAGGTGGGTCTGCAGCTGGTGACAATGATGGAAGACCCACCACCTGGAGAGGGCACACCAAGGGTGCACACCATAGGTTGAAATGTGATACGCAATTTGAGTTTCACAAATTATGTATCTTATTTCAATTTTATTTCAAAACAGCTTATTTTGAAATTTGGCACTGTCTACACAACACATATTTCAAAATAAATCGCTATTCCAAAAACATCCCTTACTCCTCATGGAATGAATTTTACAGAGACATCGGAATAGTGATCCTGTTATATTTCAAAATAATGGACGCACTCAAATGACGCGGAATAGCTATTTCTGGATACTCCAAAATAGCGCTGCAGTGTAGATGTAGCCCAGCTGACAGAAAATTCTCAAGACAGCCAAAAGCTCCAAAAACAGAATAATGTCATTGATTAAACTGCTATTGATAGACGATTATATTTTCCCTTAACATTGCAATATCGCAGAGTTTTAGATTGTGTCTGAAAGATTACAGTAACTGAATGAGGACTATAAAAACAAACATGGATAAGAATAACAAGGTAAGACACACAAAAGCATGCTGGTAATCTCACAATGAGAAGAAGGCACTAAAAGCATAATTATGTTAAGAGGAGCAAAGATGTTTCTAAGGCCATTCTAATTTAGAATTTGCATGTTCTTTGTCAATTCAGATCAGTATTGCTTCTGCGGCTGTGCACCCTGGGCATAGTATGGATGTGCCTAACTCTGCATTCATGTTAATATAGAGAATTCAAAAGGCTGACTCCTGTTTTACCATTATTGGATGACCATTTCATTTAAAAGTCGCAATCAAAATTGGAGGGGGTGAGGAACAGAGTTGTTAAAAATGGAGTTGAATGAAATTGCTTGTTGTCAAGAAATGGAAAGTTTTAGGGTGATTTCCAGGTGATGGTCTTTTCAAACAACACACACTGATCCACAGTTTCTATAGTGGGATATTAGCAATGGCAGAAGCCATTTTTATGGATTGTTCATCTGCAGCATATATACAATAGCCCAGGGGCCTTCTGGAGTAAAAAAAGTTTGTTCATCAGAGGAATGTAAAGAGTCTGTTAATGTATCTCGCACAAAATGTTATAATACTCAAATCAGATCCCCCTTTGAAAAATTGTGAATATTCAGCTAAATAATGCAAGCAATGGAAGAAATTATTGAAGGGTTTCCATGCATAGAGGAACTTGTAAGAAGGAGGTGATTATTGATTTGTGATTACAGGCACATTCAGATTAAATGATTCCTATGAGTGTAGTCAGCTATATGGATGTCTATCTTCCATCAGTTGCAGCTGCAGTTAAATGAATCTGCAATTAATGGGAGGCCAGTTTTCAAAATCATGACCTGAGAGGTCTAGCAAAGGGAAAACAACCAGTCTGAAAATTCATATGATTCTCCAGTGGTGGTAGTGGGGAAAGAAGATATTTTCACATTAGGAAGAGTTTTGTTTCTAAATTCCAACGAAGATTTCCACTGTGCGTGGTTTTTCATGTAGCTAATAAGGCAGATAATGAAGTGTGTGCCACTGAAGCAGGTGTGATGTCACCAGACTGACAAAAATAAGACACACAAACACACAAAAGGATAGTTAAAAATGGATTTGAGTACAGCTGATGTACAGCAGATAAAAAGAAGCATCCGTATATCATGTGGAGGCGGATCCTAAAATAAATAGTCCAGCTACCTTGGACAGCTGCTCCAGTAAGATAGACAGCACAGTGAGAAAACCAGAAGTAGAAGTAGGCTGTGCTGCAGAATATGCAAAAAGACAAATTACATGATGAATCCATTGAGCTGGAAACCGTGGGCCTTCCATTCTTGCATATTTCATTTCTAGCAGTTATGGATAGCTCCAAACTATGCATCAAAGTCGTGCTGAAACATGTGGAAAGGGAATTGCAATTTGTTATTAAGAAAAAGAGATAGGGGACTGGAACAAATCCCCAAAATACAACCTGAAACTCTGGGACAGCTTATTTTAAACCACTGATGAATTATACAGTGGGAGACAACAGCAAATTTCCCCAACCCACAGTCTTGCATCCCAGAAATGTACCCTCTTACCCTCCTCAAGACCTGCTCATGAACAATGAAAGCTCATTAATTAGTTTACTACTTTGTTGAAGGTAGTGGACATGTATCAGCCTTTGTAATCTGAGGAGATTTCCCTAGCACTTCAGAGAAACTCACTAATAAAGAGAAAACATTAAAATAAGTTTAACTGCAGAAAGCAGATTTTTTAAATGCAAATAAATGGAAGGCATATAGGTAAGATCATTACCTAAGAAAATAAATATACAGACTAAATTCTAAACTTTTAGCTGGAGCAAGATTTGAATCAAAGGGTATGTCTACACTACAAAGTTAGTTCGAACTAACGGACGTTAGTTAGACCTAACTTTAATAGGCGCTACACTAGCGCTCCGCTAGTTCGAATTTGAATCGAACTAGCGGAGCACTTAGTTCGAACTAGGTAAACCTCATTTTACGAGGATTAAGCCTAGTTCGAACTAGCTAGTTCGAATTAAGGGGTGTATAGCCACTTAATTCGAACTAGTGGGAGGCTAGCCCTCCCCAGGTTTCCCTGGTGGCCACTCTGGCCAACACCAGGGAAACTCTATGCCCCCCTCCCGGCCCCGGACCCCTTAAAGGGGCACGGGCTGGCTACGGTGCCCGTGCCAGGTGCAAGCCTGCCAGCACCCAGCCAGCAGACCCTGCACCTGGCACGGCACAGAGCCAGCCACCCGTTGCCCCCCAGCCCTCCGCCTCTTCCCGGGACCAGGCTGGTGGCTCTCAGGAGCTTGCCCGGGACCGCAAGAGGCGGGCACCCACCTGGGCTAGTGCGGACATCGTGGACCTTGTCCATGATCTCCTCACTAGGCACAGGAAAGTGGCCGTCTAGGGCAGGAGAGCTGCCAGCCTGGCCACCCAGGAGCAGAAGTGCATGAAAATCAAGGGGGTCCACTGAGACCCCCGACCCTGAGCCCTGAGCTTACAATGGCCATCCTGGGTCAGACCAAAGGTCCATCTAGCCCAGTAGCCTGTCTGCCGACAGCGGCCAACCCTAGGGACCCTGGAGGGGATGGACCGAAGACAGTGACCAAGCCATTTGTCTCGTGCCATCCCTCTCCAGCCTTCCACAAACTTTGGGCAGGGACACCACTCCTACCCCCTGCCTAAGACTACTCCATGGACCCAACCTCCATGACTTGATCTCACTTCCCTTTAAACTCTGTTCTAGTTGTAGCCTTCACAGCCTCCTGCAGCAAGGAGTTCCGCAGGTTAACTATTTGCTTTGTCAAGAACAACTTTCTCTTACTAGTTTCAAGCCTGCTACCCATTCCTTTCCTTTGGTGTCCTCTAGTCCTTCTTTATGGGAACTCATGAAGAACTTTTATGAATGCACCCTCTCCACCCAACCCCTGCTTTTAGAGACCTCTATCCTGTCCCCGCTCCATCTCCTCTTTTCTAAGCTGAAAAGTCCCAGTCTCTGTAGCCTCTCTTCATCTGGGACCTGTTCCCAACCCCTGATCATGTTAGTTGCCCTCCCCTCTCCCAACCTTTCTCTTCCCCTCTCCCACCTCCTTTTCCCAGTCTCCCCCAGTTTTGTTCAATAAAGACAGATTCCATTTTGGAAGACACGTTATCTTTATTTTGTACATCAATAAGAAGGGGGTCTAGGGAAGGGTAAGTGGAAGGAGGTGAGGGAGGAATGGGGTACGAGCCCCCGATGGGGAGGACTGGGCTGGCTCTGCGGGCTTCTGGGGGTGGAAGCTCTCCTGCAGCCCCCCAATTGCCCCCTCTCCCCAGATGGGAGCCTGCGGCAAGTGCAGCCGGGCTGATGGCCGAGTGGTGTGATGTGCCCAGTGTGGGTACTCCGGGCACTCCAAGCCAGAACTTCTTTGCAAGCGGGGCACCCCTTAGAACTGTGTGTCCGGGGTGGGGGTCGGGTCCCTTTAAGCGCAGCCCTCGGCTAGCCTGAGACAGCAGCTCCACGCTCTAAGTCCTCCTCTGATGCCCTGCCGGCACTGCTTCCGGCCATCCTTAAGCCCTGTTCAGAGTCCACTCAATGTGGACTTGCTAGTTCGAATTAGCAAAATGCTAATTCGAACTAGTTTTTAGTTCTAGACGCGTTAGTTCGAATTAGCTTAGTTCGAATTAACTAATTCGAACTAAGTTAGTTCGAACTAGCGCTGTAGTGTAGACGTACCCAAAGATAGTTTCTCTCTGCACTGAGGATGTGTCTAGAATACAGGGATTTTTCAAAAAATAGTGGTCTTTTTTAGAAAAATCTTTACCTGCATCTAGACTGCCGCTGCGTTTTGTCAACAGTAAATTGAAAGAATGCGGTGGTTTTGTCGATGGTGGTAAACCTTGTTTTACGAGAAATAACACTATTTTCGACAGAGATCTGTCGAAAAAAGCTATGTGTGGACACAGGGAATGGTTGTTGTTGTTTTTTTTTTAAAATAAAGGTCTCTAGGAAAAAGCCCTGATGGACATTCCTTGCCAGATCTTTCACTTCTATTGTTCCTGCCCGTAGCTATCTTTTAAAGGCATAGGCACCCAGGAGTAGTATTGTGGCAGCAAGCCAGATCCAAGCAGGACCCTGACTGCTTGGCTCTTCCATGTCACAGGCACAAGCCCCCGAAGACTCCCCTGGCCTTCCAGGGACACATCCCTGCACCAAGCCAGGAGCACCAGACGCTGGGCATCATAATGGTCTGACCCCGAGATCAAAACCCTCTTGGGGTATGACTGCACTTGCTCTCTATCTCAAGATAGGGATGCAAATGTAGTGTACCAAAATTGCTAATGAAGCGTGGGATTTAAATATCCCACACTTAATTAGCATAATCACGTCCGGCCACCATTTTGAAATTGCATTATTGCAAAATAAAACGCCCTGTGTTTGAGAGAAAACCCTTCTCTCAAAATAACTGTTACTCCTTAACACCTGTCTGGGTGTGTGTCACTTTTTTTGTAGCCACTTCAGATCTAGCAGTAGGTGACTCCCAAGCTCACAACACATTTCAATAATTTATCAGAATCTCATCACTTTGTACACTCTAACAATAAGTATATTTTGATATCAATGAGTTTGAGCAGATTTTGACCTTTCATACAATACCTTACACAATAGGTTCCCATTATACTGTGGGGTAGTGCGGCCACAGAGCTACCTATTTAGCCCTGTGCAGGCGCTCTGTGAGGCTGTGCAGGTGGAGAAGCTATGGCATCTGTGGGAGGACCAACCTAGTCCCCACCTGCCATTTAGCCCATCCTCCAACTTGCTGCAGCTGGGACTACCTGTTCCCATCTTGGCTAACCTCTGCCAGGCTCAGGCTCAGGCTCAGCCCCAGCCCCAACCTTGCCCTGGCCCCAGAGCTGCCATGGTGAGGAGACATGCTGTACCTCCACCAGCCCAGGTTCTACTGTGAAGAGAGAGATGTGAAGGCCTCCTCTCTCCTTGTACTATCTCTGTAGCATCCTCCTTCACCTCATACCCCTCCAAAACCCCTGGTTCCCATCCCATATCCTGTACCTCCAGTTGAAGCCCTTACACTCTTACACCCCAATCCTCTGTCCAGGCACTAAGCCTCTTATCTCCCACCTCCTCCCCAGAGCTTGAACCCCCAACCTTACAGCTTTGCACCCAAACCTCTGTCTCATGTCTAAGCTGCCTCCTGAACTACAAATCCCTAACTTCCATCCACCATGTGAATTTTGTTATGTGACCAACAAAAATGGGAGTGTACTAATTAAATTTGTGGATAACACAAAGTGGAAGGTATTACCAATGCAGAGGAGGACAGGAATACAAGAAAATCTGAAGGACCTTGAAAACTGAAGTAATAGAAATTGATCGCCCTTAGGGACCAACAATATGAACTTTTGTATAAGCTAGAGCCTTATCAGCTGGATGAGACAGAGGAAGAGAAAGACCTGGGTGTATCAGTCAATCACAGAATGATTATTTGCTGCCAATGTGATGTGGTTGTTGTAACTGATTAGTCTCTCGCTCCCCACCCAAGTCCGGGAGGAGGCGATACGGTCCCCTCGTATCGAGGGACCCCTGGCCAGCCTTTTGGCGTAGCTGCCGGGATCGGTCACAAGGCGGGTCGCACGGGGAGACCGGGGAGGGGACTCGGGCCCTCCCTCTCTCCGAGTCCCAGCCCAGGGCCCTAAGGCAGGGGAAGCTCTCCCTTGCCAATGGAGGGGGTTGAGACCCCTTAACCCTCCATTCACGGGGTCCACGGCCCTGCCCTGGGCCTTCTCTCCCCAGTTCGAATTAATTCACCCCCCATCACGGTGAGAGACTCACCTCACGCTGCCTCCTCTGAGCCCCCGCAGGGGTTTTCGGCTCCTCCGGTTTCACCTCCTCCACCTGTCCCTCTTGGCCCTTTTGAAAGGGCCGCTATTCAGCGTCCCCTCCAGGCTCCGACCCCGGCCGCGTCATCCGGCTCCCCGGGAGTCCCGGGGTGACGTCACGGGGGACGTCATCCAGGCGCGCCGGTCCGGGCCACGGCCCCACCGCCATGGTTGCGTCCGCCGTGGTCGGAGCAGCTTCGGGCTCCCCCGTGGTTCCCCCGCCGCTCCTGACAGTGCGGGGCAGCGGGGTGAGACTGGCTGCCCCATCACAGTTGTGAAAAAGGCTAATGCAATCCTAGGATGCATTATCAGAGGTATTTCCAGGGGAGACAGGTATGTTGTACAAGGTACTGATTAGACCTCACTGGGAATGCTTCATGCACTTTTAGCCTCCCATGTTTATGAAAGATGAATTCAAACTGGAACAGGTTCAGAGGAAGGGCTATGAGGATGATCAGAGTAGTGGAAAACCTACCATACAAAAGGAAACTCGAGGTTGGCTTGAAGGGAGATTGTGATTGTTCTTTATAAATACATGAGAGGGATAAATGTTAGGGAGGCAAAGGAGTTATTAAAGTTAACCATCAATGCTGACATAAGAATAAATGGATATCAACTGGGCATCAACACGTTTAGGCTTGAAATTGGATGAAAGTTTCTAACTGTCAGAGAAATGGTTTGGGGACAGTCTTGACAAGGGATTGATAAGTTTCTGAAGCTTGATAAGTTTATGGAGGAGATCATATGCTGACATTGGCATGTGACCCATCTGTAACTCTTTGTAGCAAATATCCCCAATGGCCAGAAATAGAGCAGTAAATAGGGATGATATTGAGTTATTACAGAGTATTCATTCCCAGATGTCTGGCTGGTGGGTCTTACCAACAGGCTCAGGATCTAATCAATCACCATATCTGGAATTGGGAAGGAATTTCCCCATAGATCTGAATGGAAGTGACTTTGGGGAGAGGGGTTCCCTTTTCTCTGAAGCATGAGCCATTTGCTGTTTTAAATTAGTATAAATGTTGGATTCTCTGTAACTTGCAGTGTTTAAATCATGATTTGAGGATTTTGGTAACTTAGCCAGAGGTTAAGGTTAAGGTTAGAGGAGAGGGAGGGTGAGGTCCTGTGGTCTGTGATGTACAGGAGGTCTGACTAGATCAGGAGGTCTAACTAGATCACAATGGTCCCTTTTGGCCTTAAAGTCCCTTGACTTTTTATGGAATACAATGAAACCACCTCAGTGCTTCACAAAACTGAATTAAAGAACAAAGTGTCAAATTCTTCCCTTAGGAATACCCATGTAACATAATAAAAGTCACTGTTGTATTGGTGTAATCATGTGCAGGAATTGTCCATAGTTTTAAACATTTGATATCAAGCTACAGTAATCTGGGCTTCACATATTGGCGTAGAGATTACCTGGGCATCTCCCAACCATCTCCCCCAAATTCCTAGTTTAAAGCTCTCTTAATCAGTTGAGCCAGCCTCCATCCTAGAAGTCTATTTCCCTCCCTACTTATGTGAAGTCCATCCCTAGAGAACAGTCCTCTGTCCATAAATGCCTCCCAGTGACCATACATCCCAAAGCCCTCCTTATAGCACCACTGCCTAAGCCATCTATTGATCATCATAATCCTGTCACATCTTAGTTGCCCTTCTCTAGGAACAGGCAGAATCCCACTAAAGATCACCTGAGCCTCAATTTCCTTGAGCATCCTCCCCAGCCTAGCATAGTCTCCCTTAATTCGTTCCAGCGAGAATCTAGCCGTATCATTTGTTCCTACACGAAAGATGATCAATGGATTCCTTCCTGCTCCCTTAATAATCCTCCTCACCCTCAGTTCCACATCTTGTATCTTAGCACCTGGCAGACAGCACACCCTTCTATTCTCTGGATCAGCTCTGATTACAGGCCTATCTATTTTGCTCAATAAGGAGTCCCCAATCACATAGTCCTGCCTTTTCCTAGTGATGGTGAAATTCTCTGGTCTATCTCTAGCTTCCTCTGGCTGCAAGTCCTTGCCATTCCTATTTTCCCTTGTAATCCTCTTTAACCCATCCTGTATCCTCCTAATGCTCATTATTGGTGTGGTCTCCATTAAGTTTTCCCTTTTATCTATGGGACTAGCCACTCTTCTCTTCTTCCTTACCCTTCCATCTTCATTATCTACCTGCTGTACCCCTTCTTCATTTTCCAGCTCCTCATACCTGTTCTTAAGCTCTATTTTTCCTTCACTGACCCATCTTTTCCTCTGCCTGGTCCTCTGAGTCACATGCTTCCACTGTCCATTTTCTTCGCCCAGCAGTCTCCGCTCTGAGGCTCTTGATCCTGCTTCCATCTGCATATCTAAGCTTTCCCCTTCAGCCACGTCATGCCTTTGCCCCATCAACTGCCCAAACCCCCTTCTAAACTCGACCAGAGTTTCCGCCTGCATCTCCAGTCCTCGGATCTTTTCTTCCATCAGCTCTATCAGGCAGCACTTCATGCAAACAAAACTCCTTTCAGGTACCCCCTCCAGAATCATGTACATACCGCAGCTACCACATCCAATCATCCTCCTTGTATTCTCTACTACTTGGGCCATGGCCACTAATGCCTCTGTGTTTTATCTACTTTCTCACCAAAATCCTATTAGTCTGCTGAACACAAAAACAAACCAAAACACCCCCTCCACAGCAAAAACAAACTCCAAACAAGTCCCACAATCCAAACTCCCTTAACAAACTCCCACTCAAACTCCCCTGTTTACAGCTTTGTTTGCTTGGCTCCTGTGCCGCTGCAGCTATCAGACTAACTTGGCTGTCCCCTGAAGATTTTATGTAGCTTGGAGTTGGCTTACTTTAAACTGTTCTTGGTGCCATATTGACAGACAGAGGCCAACAGGAGCAAATGCTGTCTTCAGAGAGGAAGGACAATGGGAGAGACTGCAAGGAGTACTAGCACCAACCAGAACTGCTCTCAGCATTTGATTTAGCAGGTCTTAACTAGACCCACTAAATTGAGTGCTAGAAGATCCATCTCAGTTGTGCAAGTGAAGATGTGGCCTTATATCTTGAATTGGACATATTATCTATGGCTAGTCAATGTAGTCAGTAAAGACATTTCTGTTGTGCTTGGGTACATCTACATAGCAACATTATTTCTAAATAATGAGTGTTATTTCCAAATAACTAAGTCTGTGTCTACATAGCAGGCAGTTATTTTGAAATAATGTCAACTGTGATTTCAAAATAATGTAGACACTCCCAATTTTGAAATAAGCTATACAATTGACGTAGCTCAATTTGCATAGATTATTTCTAGTTAAGCCTTGCTGTGTAGATACACCCCTTGTGTTGCTATATTTTGCATCTCTATAGCACCACAAGTATAAGAACAGAACACAAGAAAATTTAAGTAAATATTTTTAGTATGGCAATCCCTAATGAAATCAGCTATTCATAACACAGGGATCTTTCTGAAAACCTATTTCTAGAATAATGTCTGCAAGAAATTAACCAGATAATAATCTCCAAATAGAAAGACAGGTGAGAATACATAAAGAAAATCCTTCTTGCCTATTGTATCCTGTTTTCATATTGCATCCATTTTCCCAATCCTTCACATGTTATTTTTAGGGCTGCCAAATCTTTAAAAATTAATTGTGAGACTAAACAAATTGCCATTAATCACAGTTTTAACTGCACCATTAAGCAATAATAGACCAACAAATTTATTATAAATATTTTTGTTTTTTTTTCTAATTTTTCAAGTATATCGATTTAAATGAAAATGCAGAATAAAAAGTATAGATTGTTTTCTTTTTCTTTTTGTTTACAAATATTTGCACTGTAAAAAAGATGAACAAAAATAGTTCAATCTACATGTTGTGGTATGAAGAGGCACTTGAATGTTTAGCATATCTGACATATAAATGCCTTGCAACTCTGACTACAACAGTGCCATGCAAAAACTTGTTCTCACTTTCAGGTGGCATGGTAAATGAGAAGTCGGGAGCATTCTCTGTTGAAAATGTAAACAAACTTGTTTGTCTTAGCACTTCGCTGAACAATATGTTGGATTGAGTGAACTTGTTGGCTCTAAAGTTGTATGTTGTTTTGTTTTTGAGTATGATTATGTTAAAATAATTCTACATTGGCAAGATGCACTTTAACTAAAAAAGATTGTACCTTGTAGTGGGGTGGAGTGGCCACCCACTGACCCAGAGGGGGAGGAATGCCTTCGTGAGCCCTTTTTGGCAGAGCCTGGCCCTGCCCCTCACCTGACTACAAATCAGGAGGTGGGGCCAGGACTATAAAAGGCCTTCCCAGGAGGTTAGTGGGGGCCCAGCCAGCAATGGAGACAGATGGCTACCTGGTGCATCTGCACCTACCCAAGGCCATGGACTGTCTTTGACCCCCACACGTGCCAGAGGCTGGGGACTGGCCTGGACCCTCGTGCCTGTTAGGAACTGAAGAGTGGCCGGGATCAGCGGACCTGCCAGTGCTGACAGACCCCAACAGCCCGGCAGTCCTGTCAGAGACCCAGGTCCCATGAAGAGGGAGATGGAAATGGCCCAGGGAGAGCAGGCCCCAGTTTAGCGGGGGTACAGCAGTGGTCACTGTGTAGCAGCAGCAGCAGACTGCTCTACTTCTGTTAGGGCCCTGGGCTGGGACACAGTGGAGTTGGTGAGCCTGCATCCCCCTTGCCACCCCACGCTTGGGTGGCAGTCTCCCCCTTTGCTGTCCTCAAGCAGTAGCCTGAATCTGCCAGATCTCCCCTCCTGAGAAAAGGGATCCGACTGGGTGCTTCAAAAAGGGCTTAAAACTGTTTGTTTGTCTGCTGCCCTGCCCTGAACCAGGGCTGGGCCTTCAGACTGCTTGTTTGCTTGTCACCCTGCCTGGAACCAGGGCAGGGCTTGAAAACTCTGAGTTTGTCTGCCACCCCACCCTGACCCTGAACCCGGGCGTCGGACTGCCTGCAGAACTGGGCTGACAATTCGCCCTAGGACCAGGACTAAAAGCGACTCTATGGATGTCGGTAGAGGGGTTGCCCACTGATCCGGACATGGAGGAGCCCCTCCATGAGCCCCAACAGGCTACATACATGTATGAGGTGAATTCAAAAATACAGTTTGTTTATATCTTTTATAGTACAAATGTGTGTAATAAAAGAATAAAGTAAACACTATACACTTTGTAGTCTACATTGTAATTGAAATCAGTATATTTGGATCTGTAGAAAATAATCCAAAATATTTCTATTGGTATTCTATTATTGTTTAACATTATTATTAAAACTGTGATTAATCACCATTAGTTTTTAAAATTGAGTTAATATGTTTTCAGTTTGTTGCTTATTTTGTCTTCTAGCTTGTAAGGTGCTCAGAGGAGCAATTAGAGCTTCCTATATGTGCTCCCAGCTTTGAGCACATTTTGGATGCTATCACAATATACATATTAACTACTACAAATGAATGAATTCTACTACTAATGAAGCTTGGCGAAAGCATGTAAACTTGCTCCTTAGAGACCAAGCCCTTTCTTCAGATTCATAAAGGAAAGGGAGCTAAGACTGAGGGAGAGTAATAGGCATAGAGTTATAACTGCCTAGCAAATGGTTTTTTTTTTTTTTGCTAGAAAACAGGATAATAGGAAAGTAAGCTGAAGAAGCACCAGATGAGAGACCCCACACACTGTAAATTGGTCCAGTGAATCACCGAGAGATTTAACGCAGAAGAGAAAAGGAGCAAGAGAGTGTAATATGGACTCAGATGATATCTTTGCTTGGCCCTTATGAACATTGCTGTGCTGTAGAAAGGTAGAGGCATTTATAGCATTTCCACTTACCTCTGAAAGGTTTTTTTAACAAATGATTTTGGAGTGAATTTTTTAAATGGAACCTGGAACATTTTGCAGAGCCATATCTTCTGCCTCGCCTATGGTGCTTAATGTGATAATTTTGGGATGCTGGAAAGAGACTGTGAGCTCTCTTATAAGCAAGTCATATAGCTCACTTACAGGAATGGAAATTATTCTCGAAATGCATTCTGCAGCACAGTATAAATGGCTATGTGCGAATGAGTTAATCAGCTGTCTTTGTTAAATGTTTTCCCATGTGTGGGAGGCCTTGGAAGTGAAGGCCCCTTTCTCTGATTTGCAGCTACTGTCATCATTGCTATATTTGATTGATATGTCTGCCTTCACACATTTGCAGCCTGACACTGACACTAATAAACGTCTTAAAAACACTGATAATAATTTTCGAAGGGCCGCTTTTAAAGGTGACACAGCTTTGGCAACCTCACTTTTATTTTAGCACGTGACGACTTGAGGACAGGTTTGCACTGGGTTAACTACAAAAAAGGGCCTAACCTATTAAGCCAATAACATAAAGCTAAATGCTAGGAGGATCTAATTTCAACATTCATGGAACAGGTTGGACCTCCCTGGTCTGGCACCCTTGTGACCTGACCCAGTCCTGAAGGTGGGAGTTTGCTGGACCAGTCCAAGGGCTGCTGGAGCTCCAATGTCCCAAGGTTACCAGATCCTGCAGCCCTGGGGCACTAGGGTTCTGCTGCTCCAGGACTCTGCTGCTCCAGAGTGCCAAGGCTCCTCTGCTCTGAGCTGTCGGGACTCTGCTGTCCCAGTAGTGCTAGGGCTCAGTTGCTCTGGAGCCACTGGAACTTTGTGGCCAACCCTTGGGCTGCTGGCACTCGGCAGCCCTGAGGTTGCCCCAGGGCACCAAGACGCCACTGCCCGGAGCTGGGGCTCTCGGGTCCAGGGGATCTCTAGTCCAACTACATCCATGGTGCTGCCAAGCCACAGATGATGTTGGACCAGAGAGTCCCTGACCAGAGAGGTTCAACCTGTAGATAGTTACACAGCTTCAGGTAGCTATGGGCTAGGGCCAAAGGCTAGCTCTGTCATATTTTTATTGCCTTTAGTAGAATGCTGCCATGGATGGATTAAGTCTGTCACACAAACTGGGGATGCTTTGAGACCACACTTTTTTTTTTAACGGAAAACAATAGAAATTAGACTTCCCTTGAGTTTTCCCATCTGCATTTGGTTGGAAGATTGAAAATGTTCTTCATTTAATTCAGACCTCTACACAGTCGTCCTTGCATTTGTGATCTGTAGATTTGCAGTACTCCTATGTGTTCGATAGCAAGCAATTTTTGAAGATTCTTTGTAAGTTTCAGCAAATGCAAAACATAACTGTCCACTTTGAATGTTTAGTTGTAGGAGCATACTAGCAGACATTTGAAAGGGGCTGTGATTTACTTCGGGGTGCAGTTCTCAGTATTGACTTCAATTGATAAAGCTTGAAGGTCCATAGCTGAAAAATATTTAGCACTCATATTTGGGTCCAGAAGAGCTCAGATCTCATCAGGCACCAGAGCCAAAGGGCCAGATGTTCAAAAGAACTGGGGCTATGTCTAAACAACATCCTGCTGTCAGTAGAGGGATGTAAATGAGGCACTTAGAAAGTGCAAATGAAGTGGGGATTTAGATATTGAAAGATCCTTGAAAACGCCTGCCATTTTTTAAAGAACCCTGTCTAGACCGCGGTTTTGCTTTTGAAATGGCACCTGTCCAAAAGAGCACCATGACGCGATTATGCAAATGAAGCTCAGGATATTTAAATCCCTGCTTCTTTGCACTTTCAAAGTGCCTCATTTACATCCCTCTGCCGATAGAGGGATGTAGTCTAGACATAGCCTCAAACCTTGAGTTTGCTGACCTTCTGGGTATGGTAGAATGCCATCTTTTTGTTCAGGATTTTCTCTAAGGAGGTTAATGTTAGGGTGAATTAAGCTCTTGTCTATCTTGGAAAACCTCACCGGCATTGGCAATATGTTATATTTATGCATATGCTCAGAGACAGAGTGCGGAATGTATTTATATACATCAGCAAATAAAATCTAGAGTACCATTTTAATATATTGGTAAATTTGAATTTTTTTTTGAAAAAGTAAAGTAACTTCTTGTGGACTGTACATGGACGACAATAAAGCCAACTGACAATCTATTTGTCAAACGTTTGTGTCTTAAATAAAGTATTTCTATTCACAGCTTGTGCAACCTGCACAGTCAAGTATGGCAACCTACTGTTTTAAGAGCCTGCCACAAGGAATCTCTAAGAATATTAAATACCTTCAGTTCTGTTCCATCTTGATTAGAAAACTATCTCCTGAGTAATTACATAAATTAGGTCTCATTGTGTATGTTAAATTTCCATACATCATATCTAGATCCTGCTTCTTGGTCTGTGTGTGACACACAATTACCTGGTTAGCTTGTATGAATAAATTACTATGTCTGCCTCTCCATCAGCCATACATCTACTGGTTATTTTATTTCTGAGTGCAATTAAAGGAATTTGCATGCACAAATAAGACACATAATTACATGCACAGTTGCATGCACGTATTTCTAGAAATTGACCAATGACAAAAGTGGGCTGAGATTTTGATAAATGGCAGCCTAAAATTAGGCTGAAAACCAATATTTAGGTACCTTAAGTAGCCTGATTTTCACAAACACTGAGCACCATCTACTTCTATTAAATTGGTCCATTGTTTGTGCCTCTGTGTGGATTTCTGTTCCTGTTTTTTTAAAAGTTTTTAATTTAGTTTCTGCATTCCCTGACAAGACATGAAGGAGGGACTTGTTTGACCTTGACAGCTGATGGTGCAAGAGAAGGCATTGCATTATTCCTTTGTCTATTTTTTTCTTCATACTAATGTAGATAAAAATATGATCTGTCAGGGATATGTCATAACTGCTCAACACATTCCCTTTCAAACATGACTATCATGTATTTCTATAACACAGTGGTTCTACGTGGCATTAAAAGAATTTTATATGCTACAGCACTGGTCTCAAGAGAACAAATTGATTTTAAAAGCCACACAAACAAAATGTTTTTTTGGCTCTCTCAGTTCTCTGAAGACAAATTACAATGATCTCTAAGCCAGAGCCTTCAAAGGGCAATAGGTTTGCGTGTGTGTGTGATAATCATCAGTGGTTCATTTGCATTTTACTTGTTGATAATAAAAATATGTAACACCTGTAAGGATCCTGTCATGGAAAGAGCTATGCATATACCGGTACTTAACTTTGCACACTGTGAGTAGTCTCATATAAGTCTTTCCAGTTCTTAACTGCTAACAATTGTAATAATTTGAGACCTATTAATATTTGTTATTTACTCAGCACTAACAGTGCATTCAGCACTGTACATAGAGGAAGACATACAACTGTCTGGATGATGAACCTCAGATTATCAAGAAAGCTCTCCGGGGGGAAATGTAGGAAGAACTTTCAGGAGAAGAGGGTAATAGTGATGTGCTCCCTAATTTTTTAACAAGGGGCTCCCTCAATTTTCTACTTTACCATGCCAATACATGTAGCTATGGCTTAATAAAATCTTAACATTTCCATGCCTTCCCAAAGTCCATTGATTCCATACGCCTTCTCTTGGCCCAAAATTACATGAACACCCCCCCCCCTCCTCATTGCTCTCTATCCACCATGATAACCCCTTCCTCAGGACATTATGAAGATTCTTCACAGATGGGACTTCATTCTGGCAACCGTTTCTCACCACTACAGCAGCATTACAAGAATGTGGGTGCCCAGGTGCCTCAGTTGGCTGTGGAGGGAAGGTGGCCCCACAGTTTCCATCTGTGGGGTGGTGATTCTGGTGGAGAGCTGGTGACCTTTTGGCAGTGGGTTGGGAGGTCAGTTGGAAAATGACAGTTGGAAAATGATTTTCAGGACTGTTGGCAGATTCTCCTAGCTGTTGTAAACATCTAGAGGAGTGAGTAGCATTTCCCTGATTAAGGGGGGAGCTGGTGGATGGGTTTCCTTTATGTAAGGGGGAAACTGGGATGAAGAGGATTGAGAGTTCACATTCCCTCTCAGTAGAAGTTATCCATGCACCAGACTGGGGGTGGGCAGAGAAGCAGGGAGAGAGGCCAATGACTGGATTTGTGTTCAATATGACTGAGCCCCGAGTAAGCCTGAGAACAGAATATACACATTTCTGTTTCCCAGCTCATTCTGTATGCATGGTGACCTCTCCTTTAAGGAGGAAGAATTTGAATTATTAAATGAGTACCTATTAACAGTCCCTATGGTGCAGTTTTTGGAACCTCTCTAATGTTCTGCAGAAATGCTCGGAGCTTTACAAGGAGCAAGAACCACAGCAGCAGATAAAACAATATTTTTTTCCAATGAATTATCTGTGCAATCAGCTTGAAACTTTCCTAGCTAGGAACTTTCCCAGTGCTAACATCTAGTCATCAAAACTAAGTGAATACTAACAATATCAGACAGACAGCGTCTTAACAATGGGCACAGTTCTGCCTCATTAACAATTACAGCGGGAGAAGTGATATGTGTCTAATTTTTACTGTTACAGTATTTAAAAAAAAAAACATTTTGCAGATCAAGAATACTTATTTTACTTTGAAAATTAATTGAGACTTTTATTCACCCTTTTTAATGTGGTTTTCCATATTGCAATTTTCTGGAATAGAAATGAAAGTTTTAAAATAATGGAGACAATGCAGGAGGGTGGTGAACACAAGCTTCCATTGTTTCATGTGTTTGTCATCATTCTCCTGGCTATGCTAATGGAGTCATGCATCTACATAGGAAGGGCCCTGGATCCAGGATGTAGTGGTCAGACATCTTGTAGGCACAGTGAGCAAGGCAGTTCCCCCACACAGTGCAGCAATCAGCAACACCGCTTCTACTAACAATTGTTATGGTATAAATATTACAATAGACAGCCTTTATATAAAACAAGGTTCCACGAGGCGTACAGCTAGTTCGGATTAGGAAGCCTAATCCGAACTAGCTAGTCCGTGCCACGTGTAGCCGCGCGGCACGGGGTCTGAACTAGCCGGCATTTAAAAATGGCGCCGGCCGGCTTTATGCAAATGAAGCCCGGGAAATTCAAATCCCAGGCTTCATTTGCAACTCTGTATGACTACATTACCCCCCTCCCCCCCAGTTCGAACTAGGGGGGTAGTGTAGACATACCCAGAGACTGTTTCAAGCAGTAGTTACGGCAGAGAGCAGATCAGAGGTGCATGAAGGTAGATAGCCTAAAGATGGATCACATAAACCCTCAACCAGAACTCAGGTGACGGGAATATGGAGGAATACTGGAAGTGCTTTTGTTTGAGTTTTTTGCTATATGTCATGGGAATAGATATTTGTCCCTTGAGTGGAGCCCAGAAAGCAACTTTACTGTTAACCAGGGCTGGCCCTATCATGAGGCGAACTGAGGCGGCCCCCTCAGGTACCAGACTGGGGGGGGGGGGGGGGGAGAGGGGTGCCACTAGGACCCAGTCTGTAGAAAATTGTGTCTGCTGCTGGTGCATATGTAGGTAGCGAGCAGTACCATGAGAGGAGTAGAACAGGAAGAAGGCAGAATTGAGACCTTTCAAAGTTTTGGCCCAAGCGAGGAGGCATGAGGGCATCATTTGAGCTCCCCGCCTCAGGTGCCAAAATGTTGTGGGCCGACCCTGCTATTAACAGTAGCTGGCAGGGAAGCTCTAGATCTTTCTAAGAGCTTTCTGCTCTGCCCTGAGGACAGAGAAGATTTTGGTAAATCTGTATTTCTAGAGGAAATGAAATATATGAAAATTCCTTTCTAACACAAGAGTACAAAAGGAACATGAAGGCATCGGGGATTACATCAGACTTCAAGTGTAAGAGCCAGTCTTGCAACTTTGGGCCCCTAAGAGATACTTTGATTAGAGACAGAAAGTCTTAACACAGAAGGTCTTAACACAGCAGGACAAGGAGGAAATGCACACATAAAAGCAATACACTGATAACACTCAATATAAGGAAAGGCAAAAAAAAAAAAAAATCTGTGGATGGAATGGGCCATCCCAAACAAATTTGTGGAAAATGTGGACCCAAACATGCTTGCAGACAGTGCCCACCATTTGGGCAAAAGTACAGAGAGTGTCACAAATACCATCAATGCAGACAACAGAATGCCATGAATTCAATACAGGAATGGAGTGATTGCTCTAGCGAGAAGGCAGTGTATGTTAATGTCATGCAGCAATGTCTGCTTGTAGACAAGAACTAGGTCATTTCTTTTAATACAGTATTAATGGTTCACAAATCATGTATGAAGTAAATACAGATGCTTCCCACCAATATAATCCCAGAACAACTATGGTGAACTTTAAGATACAAACCTATACTGGAGGAACAGGCAGAAGTCTTGATAGCTTACAGATCTGTGGTGTGCAAATGTCCACTCAGAGAAAGAAAACATTAAAACCACCTTTGTTGTTGTTAAAGGAGATAGAATACCTGTATTGGGCCAGGAATCAAATCAACAGCTGGGACTGATATATAGCGACATGTCATGTTGAAATTTAGTAGAAGACTATACAGATGTGTTCTAAAGCTTGGGAAAACTGCCTGTTACGAATAAAATGACTTTGAAGAAGTATGCACACCCTGTCATGCATGCAGCCAGGAAGGTATCTGAGAGGTGGACTCTGGCAAGAACTGTAAAATCTCTTAGCCATGGAAGTAATAGAATGGGTGCACAGACTGATGATAGCACAAACTAAATCTGGATCTTTGTGCTTTTGTCTCAATCTCCTAAATATTATCAAAAGAAGGGAGCATTATTATGTACAGACAAAACAAGAAATCCTGGGAGACAGTTGGTGCTAAATTCTGAATAAAAATGTATTTAATTTTCTTTTGGCTAATCCCTTTGACTTCAGAGAGCTTACAGCTGTGTATTGTTAATATTCTTTAACAGATACGGCTTCAAATATCCACCTTTTAGAATTTGCTCCCCACCTGAAGTATTCCATGGAAGTATGCAATATTTGCTGAAGGTGTCAAGGGATAAATAGATAATACTCTCATCTGGGGTTTTTCAGAACAAGAACACAATGCAAGATTGGCCACAGTTCTCAGGTGGCCAGGGATAAAGGATGACGTTGAACAAAGAAGAGTGCCAAAAGAAAAAAAAGAAGAAGAAGCCCAAAAGAAGAAAAAAAAAAAGACTTACAAAAGTTTATTGGTATTGTGACATAGTGACATAGATAACTTCGCAGATAAAACAAAAAAAATATGACATAGCTATTACTCAATAGTGTGGAATAGAACTGATCTAGAGAGCAGGCCAATTAATATAGTGAACTGAAAAAATATTTACATGTGCTCCGATGCTATAATAGGCTGATTCTCATGCCCTACAAAGAGATCCAGAGATGCTTTAAAGGAAAATGAGATGCAGTAACTTCAAAAGAGAGGCTGTGATTGGACATCAGTAGCATATGCAACAAGAGCTTTCATAAACATAGAGTACAAATATGCACAGATTGAAAAGGAAACCCTGGGAGCTGTATGTGGCTGAGATGCTTTTCACAACTATGGTTTTTATTACAAAAAAAATGCCATAAACAATCATAAACTGTTGATAACCATTTCCATAAGGGATCTGAGGAAAACAATGCCTAGAATTCAGACTATTAATGCAGCTTCTAAAATATGACTTTACAATCAAATTCACTCCAGGAAATCATTTAATCATGGCATACATCCCATCTGTCTGAGGATGAATCTCTGAGAGCTGAGGATCTAGATCTTGATATCTAGATATAACTGTTCACATCAAGATGTAAAATATTTCATCTTTACAAACTAAAAAGTGCTACTGTAAAGGATGAGGCTATGTCTAGACTACAGGCTTCTTTCGGAAGAACCTTTTTTCGGGAGAGATCTTCCAAAAAAACGTCTCCTGAAAGAGAGCTTCCACACACAAAAGTGCATTGAAAAAGTGATCTGCTTTTTCGAAAGATAGCATCCACACTGAATGGACACTATCTCGCGTTTAAGCTGTGATTACTATGGATGGAGTGGCCACCTGTGCTTTTTCCTCTTTCCTCTTCTTTCGAAATGACTCCTTCTTCCCCATCTACACATGCCTTTTCCCGAAAGAGCTCTTTTGGAAAAAGGCTTCTTCCTTGTAGAAAGAAGACTACCAATACTGGAAAAACCCCTCTACTCTTTCGATTTACTTTTGGAATAATGTGATTGCAATGCAGACATAACTCAGGTTTTGTTGGAAAAACGGCTGTTTTTCTGACAAAACGCTGTAGTGTAGACATACCCTGAGATGCTGCCATCAGTGATTCATCCTCAGTTCTGGGCAGAAAGAGCAATTAATAATTAAACAGTATGTTCCCTTCAGGCATGAGATGTCTAAGTGGTGTGGTGTACAGTTCAATTGGCACACCTCACCAATTCTAGGTACACAAGTGCAGCAAAACTACTTTATCCCAAGAGACTGTCCTGGTTATGACAATCTTACAGCCTGCTGAGATGAAAGAGGGCCACTCATGTGGCCCACTCACTAGCCTTAGCTGCCCATCACTGCTTTAGTAGGTCCTCATGCAACATTCTTCTGTACTACTGTGAAAATGTGTTTCTGTCCTGCATTTTAGCATCTCTCCTTTTCCAGTTTTGGGTTTCTCATGAGCTGAGATTGCCAGTTAAGTTACAACTTAATAAAAGTACAGGTTGAACCTCTCTAGTCTGGCACCCTTGGGACCTGACCAGTGCCGAACCACGGGAGGTCAATATTGTCTAGTAGCATTATCAACACTTCCAATACTTACAGGGCTCTAAGAAGACATTTAGGCTGTGTCTACACTGGCAAGTTTTTCCAGAAAATCATCTGATTTTCCGGAAAAACTTGCCAGCTGTCTACACTGGCCGCTTGAATTTCCGGAAAAGCACTGATGATCTAATGTAAATTCATCAGTGCTTTTCTGGAAAAACTATGCTGCTCCCGTTCGGGCAAAAATCTTTTTCCGAAAGACTTTTGCCTGAAAGGGCCAGTGTAGACAGCATAGTTCTGTTTTCCGCAAAAAAGCCCGGATCGCGAAAATGGCGATCGGGGCTTTTTTGCGGAAAAGCGCGTCTAGATTGGACACGGACGCTTTTCCGGAAAAAGTGCTTTTCCGGAAAAGCGTCCTGCCAATCTAGACACACTTTTCCGTAAATGCTTTTAACGGAAAAGTTTTCCTTTAAAAGCATTTCCGGAAAATCATGCCAGTGTAGACGTAGCCTTGAGGTAAAATAGAGCTAAATAGCGGCACAGAACACTGAGAGCCAGGACTGATGGCTGTAAACAAACGTTATGGGACTGTGAGAAACTTTACCACACCCAGGATAAGTGGACATACAGCTAACTAAAAGCATGCTGGAACATGGATGTAAACTCACTGAGCTCAAGGTGACTCTGGGGAGCTCAATAGGGCTATGTGAATGCAGAATTCTGCCCCCCTGGAGCAAATTTAGCACTGATCTGTAGCTTGTGAAGTCTCAAAGAAGCTATGCATTTGGCAAATTTACACTCCACTGTGGTGAAACTCTGTTTGAACAAAGAATTGTCTGGGGCATTGCTCAATCTAAATTATAGGGATGTTTCTTCAATGTAGTATTTCCAATTCTTTAAATGGACTGTGTAGTTAATAACAATATACAAATGTTTTGAACTTAGATTGTAACACCACACATGTGTTTTTTAAAAAAACCAACCCTTGCGGCATGGATTCACTTTCCTTAAGAGGAGCCATGTGAGATTTTATGTGGGATATCAGAGTTCAGGGTTGTATGATTCCCTTTCAGTAGCTTGTAATCTCATTAACACCTAAGCAGTGCGGAGCTGCATGCCTTCTCTTCTTAGCTTTTTACTAATTTAATCAACTATGTCACTCAGGGTGTGTCTAGACTACAGGGTTTTTCAAAAAAAGGGGCCTTTTTTAGAAAAAACTGTACCTGCGTCTAGATTACCGCTGCGTTCTGTCGACAGCAAATCGAAAGAACTCAGCGATTTTATCGATGGCAGTAAACCTCATTCTATGAGGAATAACGCCTTTTTTCAAAGTCATCTTTCGAAAAAAGGCACTATTGCATGAAAACAGGGCTTTTTTGAATGAGAGCGTCTAAACTCTCTTTCGAAAAAGCAAGCCCCTTTTTATGAAAAATCTTGTTGTCTAGATGCTCTTTTTCAAAAGATACTTTTCCGAAAGAGGATTGCAGTCTAGACGTAGCCAAAGGGAAAACCCAAGTCTGAACTTAGGTCTTGGCAGGTACATGTTACAGGAAGTACCAGGGCCGGATTAAGACCTTTAGAGGTACTAAGCACTGAAAAGATTATGGTGCCCCCCCTTATGTAATTCAAAATAAAAAAATACTATACCGTAAAATCTCTTCTTCTTTTTTTGGTGCCCCTGCTAGAGGCCCTAAACACTGAAAAGATTATGGTGCCCACCCATTTGTAATTCAAAATAAAAACAATACTATACTGTCAAATCTCTTTTTTTTTTTGGTGCCCCTGCTTTGCTGGTGCCCTAAGCATGTGCTTAGTGTGCCTATTGGGTAATCCAGCCCTGAAGTACAGATTAACTATTTTATTTGTAATTTTAAAATCTACATATGCATTCTGTAAATGCTTTAGAATTTCATTACATGTTTTGTATTTGTAAGAGGTTTGACACAATCCTTATGCTATGGGAGTGCTCTGTATCTTCAGTCTTTTTGGGACGGGGAACTCTTTGATCTGTGTTTTGTGTACTGCTTAGCAGAATGGGAGTCCTGAGTCTTGATTGTGGTCCCTAGAATCTAAGATAATACCAATAATAAGTACCAGTTAATAACAAAGGTGCCTGTTTTTGACCCTCCAGAATATATAGCATAGTTATCTTGGAATATGCTGAAAAAAGCTTCTTATGCACTGTAACTGGCTTCTTCTGTTCAGCTATTTTCATTAACCCATAATATCATAAAGAGAGTTTAGCCCAGTGTATTAGATATAGTACTGGCGTATGAGTCAAGAAACCTGTGCTAGGCCACTCCTTGGCTCTCACTTAACTGCTCTTTGCCTCAGTTTTCTCCTCTACAAAATGGGGATAATACTGCTTACTGAAAGGATTTTGAAATCTAAGAATGAAAAGTGTTATATATCCCATGACTGTAATTCTTACTCAAGTCATGGTAGTTCTCAGGGCACATATATACAGCAGGGCTTAAGCCGAAATAAGCTACAGATTGCGTAGCTTAAGTCGGAGTACCTTATTTCGGCTTTTGGCGCTGTCTACATGTCAGGAAGTCCGAGGAAGAGCACTCTTCCTCTGACTTCCCTCACTCCTCATAAAATGAGGGTTACAGGAGTCAGAGTAAGAAATCCTCCAGCTCAACATTATTTGGACGTTATGTCAAAATAACTGCTTGTAGTTGAGGAATAAATCACATCACCCTTGATTTCAACTTCATGAGAATGCTAAGAGTGGTATGGGGCCAGTACGCGCACACCCAGTAAACAACTGTTATATAACTAGTGTGGGGAGTCCCATGCCTGGTGAGTTTCACCAGGGACCTAGACCTCGGAGGGTGGCCTGAATTCCCCCACCTGGAGCCATGTCGACTGCGGCCCTTGAAGCCGAGGACCAGGGATGGGACTTCCCACGGTAGAAGGGACCTAAGGATTCCAAGTGCCTTTTACTCTTATATGCATTGCTCTGTAGCACTTGTCGATGTACACTCTGTAATAGCTGTATAACAACAATTCAGCAACATTTACTCTGCAGTGACATAGTGAGACTAATAAAACAAACTATCCCTAATTGATTCTGTGTTGAAGTGAATCCATAATCTTGTTCATCCATGGCCCCGTGAGTTGACAGTAGCGTAGATGCGGAGTATGTTATTTTGGAATTATGTGAGTTATTCTGAAATAACACTACTGTGTAGACATACTCACAGAGAGCTGGCCAGAAGTCAAGCCCTCATAAAGAAAATGTCTGGTTCAGATTCACATAGGTATTTAGGTCTCTAACTCCCATTGATTAAAAATATATTTGGAGCCAAGGAGAGAGAGAGAGTCTGTTTAGGGGTCCTGAAGTGTCTACCCAAAGTGTAGGATTTCAGAGGTGTGAAAGTCAAGGGTAAGTGAAGCAGCAAGTATCATACAATGAACCTGTTAATAATAGACAGAATCACATTTCTATGTTGATAATAAATTAAGTCTTATTTTACAGGCATTTCAGTTCTCTTTTAAAGATTTTACTGGTTTTTTTTTGATGGTTTGGGATCAGTAACTGCAGAAGGTCATTGAATAATCAATATGCTATAAGCAGATCTCAGTACTGCAATTAACATGCTATTGTAGTGAACGCAATTTGTTCAGCTGTGCACTAGCTCCAGATAATCAACTCAGAGACAATGAGTGAGATTTACACAATGTTGCAATGACAGTAAAGTGAGTCAAAACACTAGGGTCTTTTCAATGCGTTCGCTGTCAATCCATGTCAGATGAAAGGAATTAAGGATACATTTAACTGGGAGTTTGTTACTTTTGAGAGAGATTTACAGGGGAATTAAGAACCCAAAAAGGTGTGTTCAGAATCTTAACTCCTCCTCCCAACACATTGTATCAAGGTTTACTTTTCTAACAATTCAAAAATGAAGGCCAACCTTTTTCAAACATGGATTTTTGCATTAGGCTCTTAAATAAGTGACCTGCTTTTCAAAGGTGCTAAGCACTGACTTCAGTAAGAGCTTGCTGGTCTTCACCATCTAAAAATTAGGCCACTTAAGTATTTAAATATGGATTATGGAGGCCTCACTCTAGGCTGCTGACTTTTGACATTTTTGGCTTTAATAAATAACACAACTCTTCTTAGCTGAAACTATATCACAAACATGTGCAACAATAAAATGTGCATCCTATGGGATCATTCCACAAATTCTTGCACCATGCTTTGCAAAAATCCCCAAAGAAACTAGTGTAAATCCTGAAGTTAAGGTCCTGTCTACATGGGGATGTTAGTATGCAATAAGCAAGGCTGTGAATTTAAAGCACACTAGCCACTCCTCACCAACCTCACTGGTGGCTCCTCTTTCTGCACACTCAAACTTTGTTTAGACAGAGGGTACTGTGTTTGATATGTGTGACCTGTTCATCAGTGAAAAGCAGCCTGCATCCACACTGCAGTGTGTAGCTGTATCTGGCAGTAAAAGTCTCTGGCAGAGAGAGGGCATGAGACACCACCCTGCTAAATGAGAGCACTGACATAAGAGGTACTGTGTAAGCATATAGAAAACCAGGTAGGGCACATACCCTTCAGGCACCTTTTCACTCACCATGCTGGACATAGATGTTCTGGCATTCCATTGAGCGGGTCTAGTATAGACTCTTGAGGACAGTTCTGGCCAGTGTCTGTACTCCTTGCCGTTGCGAGGAGTGAAGGAAGCTGATGGGAGTATTTGCTCCTGACAATCTCCTATGGTGGGGACGGTGCCAAGCTTGGCTTAAGGTAAGACGATTCCAGCTAGCTATTTTACGAAACTAGAGTTGCATACCTCAAGCTGACTTTCCTAGTCTAGTGTACACCTGGCCTTAGAATCTTAGGGGATGTGCTTAAACAATGCCTCATTGTTTACACTACCATTTATACCAGTGCTAGCTAGGACTGCTTTGTATGTATTCTACTTGTGCCCTATGTATAGCCAAGGCCTAAGGAGTGTCTTGATATGCATTAGCCTAATACCCTTTGGAAGTGTATTAAGCTAAATTACTAGAGAGCACTTAATGCAGTAAATGTGTCCACATGGGAAGTTAGTGCATGCCGACTGCTGTGGGTTATTTCCCCATGCAGAATAGCCCTAAGTTGTCACAAACAAACAAAATGGCTTGTATTATTTTCTTTTACTGTATTGGCTGCCATACAAGATAAAGGTTTTGACAAACTCTCCTCCCTCCCCCCAGTCTTATTAAAAATCAATCAATCAGTCTCTAGTAATCTGTTTTAGAAAGCTTTGCTACCAAAGCAGGCATGCCCACAGCCCTCTCACCAATATCCTGGCTAATAGCACCCTGCTCTGTTTCTCCGGGGGGAGGGGCAGGAGCAAGGAGGAGAGGACTTCCTGTGTTATAAAATCAGGGGTGTACTCCCAGAGTTGGAATTCTGTACAGTTCCTTTGGCTTCAAAGCCAACTGCAGTGGAACTGTGACTCTAGCATTTGATGTCAAATGTTTAAGATGCCTTATACGGAAAGCAAAGGGCCAGATCCATAGCTGGTGTAAGTCAGGGTAGCTCAATTGCAAGTCAATGGAGCTATGTTGTATTGCGCCAGGTGAAGCTCTGACTCAAAATACTGATGCCAAAGAAAAAGACATTTCTCATTAGGCTTCCTAAACTTTTTTTAAGAGGCGAACTAATAACTCCAGGAGTGAAATGGTACAGATTTACATTTAATTATGCTGCTTGTATTAATGGCCAGTCCTTTTAAGGCCACCATATGGCTGTAACCTAAGAACTCCAGAACTGCTGGTAGAATCAGTCATTAGAACACAATCTGTCAGCGTAAAGCAGACTACTGGACCTTTGCCAGCATGACAGACCTGTTCCTATGTGAGTTTCTGGATTTACTTCCCACAAGACAGAATGCTCATTGCCTTTCCGGAGAGCGAGCCTTATTTGGGCTGCCTTTTTTTCCTGGTGTGTGTATATAGGTTGTGCCTTGCCTCAAAGAGTCAGATGCTCTGCTGGTGTAAATCAGCGTAGCTTTGTGGAAGTCAATGGAGCGATGTTGATTTAAATCAGCTGATGCTCTCATCTGAAGCTGGTCATTTTTTATTCACTGTTTACAGTATGCAGTATGTACCCACATATGGGTCTCGTTATTAACTCATTTAATAAAAAAATGTTAACCAGTTCTGCACATGTATTGGGGGAAGGGTGCAAAGACCTTCTTCTCTAACCTCCTGCATCCTTGTGCAGAATTGAAGCAGTCAAGACTAATTACAGTCCTTCCACTTTCCTCAGTATGATGGCTAGTGCCCCTAGAGACAGCAGAAGGAGGCAAATTTGTGCTACCTAATAGGGATGTCAATGTGTAATCACGTACACGATTAACCAATATGTCTAGGCTTATTGGTTAATCTTATCTACTACACTCATCCCCCGCCTCCCCCCCTTGCTACCTCTCTATGTCAGAGGCAGCAAGAGGGGGAGGGGAAGCCAGTGCTGCCTGCCCTCTGTCCCCAACACTGCTGCCTCTGATAGAGTGACAGCAGCGTGGGCCAGGGGGATATGCAGAAGCTGGTACACATGGGGAACCTGCGTTTAAGCTGTCTCTCCTTGCATGCCAGCTCTGCAGAGCCGCCTTTCACCCTCCTCCCCCACATGCTGTTACCTCTATCAGAGGCAATAGGGAGCGGGGAGAAGGGGAGGCTGCCATAGAGCAGCCTCTGTTCATGGTGGGCCCAGGCCCACTGTGGATAGAGGCTGCTCTGTGGGATGCCGGAGCAGCCTCTGTCTGTGGGGAGCTCAGGCCTTCCATGGACAGAGGCTGCTGCCACCCCATGCTGTTCCTTCTGATTCAGAGTCAGCAGTGCGAGGTAGCAGGGGAACTCCCGGGGAGTAGGACCGGGAGCACACTGGCTACCAGCCCTGCCCCCGGGACTATTGAATAGTCGTGTAACCGATAATATTTTGTGCACTTACATGACTATTCAATTACACACTATCTAACATCACTACTACCTATCCTTCTCCACATTGGCCAGTGACCAAGCTCAGCAGAGAACATACACTGCCTCCTAAAATTGTGGCACTGAATCCTGGGAAGTATTGTGTCCCCACTGAAGAATTTTTGTAACGTAAAGGCAAAAAAAATCCCCTGAGAGAGGGAAATAGAATTTAACTCACTTACTCATTCCCATGTCACAGGGGAAGCCAGGCCTTTCCTGATATCAATAGCTGGTCTAATGTTGATTGCCAGACCTGCTGAAGTACTGAGATGGAAGTCAGCCAAAGCAGACAGCCTATTGGAGTTCAGTAGGAAGGAGGAAGAGAGGTGCTTGTGAAGCAGAAAGACAGCACTTCATAAATACGGAATTGTGCGATTATCTACATATGTGCTGGGATTCTATTCACATACCTCTAATTTTGTTTAAATGCAGACATTTGGTACTTATCAGTAGAAGTGTTTAGTTATCTGCCTTCTATTTTAACTAATACATGCTATTTGTATGCTAAAATTACAGATGGTCCTGAATCTAAACTCTAGATCCACACACTGCTTTTCCCCCCGTTCTGGTAGTAGTTCAAAATTTAATTCTAAATTTTGCAGCTGATCTTTCCCTCTAACAGGCTGACCTGGATCTGAAAATCCCTGAATATAATTAAAATGGAATTTTTGGGTACACATTCTGTCCTTTCTTAGCTAAAATGTGAAAAACAAAGTAATTTAGGTCTGTTGTTCTTCAATAAATCTGTTTCATTGGTTTCCATAGGGAAAGAAAAGTATGATGTTTCCCATTGGCTATTTCTTCACAGACTCAAACAACAGGACATTTATATGTAGACAAAAGTTTAAGTTTTAAATCCAAGATATGCTTACACAAAACTTCTATTGAACTTTTGAATGAGGTTTAACTGTTAATTCGAACTAAGGGGCTTATCTCGGAATCGCGCTTCTCTGCCGTGTGTAGACTCGGGCAGTTACTTCGGGCTAGTCATTTTCCAAAATGGCGACCAGCCGTGCATATGCTAATCAAGCGCAGGATATTTTAATCCTGCACTTCATTAGCAATTTCGGTCACCCTCATTAGCCTCCCAAGTTCGAACTATGGGGCTAGTGTAGACGTACCCTAAGGGGCAAAGTTACCAATCAGTACATGATATTGCAAAAACTGGACTGGAAAGAAAGACAGGAAGAAATTTACCCCCATTTTATAATATTGCTGTGTTAGGTCAACGATGGAGGGGATATATCTTCCTTTGTTCTTCTGAAGCAATTCCAGACTTGAGGGAACAACAGTTTAATCCAATATGGTGTTTCCAAGTGCCACATTTGGATGTTCCAAACACTTCTAACCCCGCTGTTGTGCCCTTTCCAGGCAAGACAACCTGCATTCTCAACAGTTTTACTACAGAGTTGAGGATGAGCTTCACTATAGCTGTTTTCATTTGGTGAATTAAGTAACACTTACCTGACACCCATATGCTTGTGATTGTGACTCTTAGGTAGTGGCTCAGTAGTAGGGCTTATGCTTCCTTCATCCTAGAAAAACTGACAGCACAGAATGAATTGTTATAGCCAACACAGAAGTAGCCTCACACTTTCTTTCCCAAGCATACCTGTGCCAAGCAACTGTAGTGGGCCCTGCCATTGTAGTAAGTGATGGTAAATTAAAGTAAGTTAGTTAATGATCAACTGGTGCATTGTAAGAGTTCATGAAACTGAAACCCATTAAGCATCTACTGTACTTCTTAAAAAAACCAACTGCCTTGGTTTAATCACAGATTACCAAGAGTTACTAGATGAGGAGGTTGTTTAAAAGCCACCCTCCCAACAAGCCTTGAAGCAAACTAAGGGTATGTCTACACTACAGCACTAATTCAAACTAACTTAATTCGAATTAGTTAATTCAAACTAAGCTAATTCGAACTAGTGCATCTAGACCTTAAAACTAGTTCGAATTAGCATTTTGCTAATTCGAACTAGCATGTCCACATTGAGTGGACCCTGAACCAGGGTTAAGGATGGCCGGAAGCAGTGCCGGCAGGGCATCAGGTTAGGACTCAGGAATGTTTCAGGCTAGCCAAGGGCTGTGCTTAAAGGGACCCAACCCCCACCATGGACAGACAGTTCTCAGGGGTTCCCCGCTTGCTTGTCTAATTCGATGAGGGACAGCAAAGCAGTCCTGACTTGGATGCCCTGAGTGCCCACGCTCGGCACATCACAGCACTCGGCCATCAGCCCAGCTGCACTTGCCGCAGGCTGCCATCCAAGAAGGGGGGGGTCAATCGGGGGGCTGCAGGAGAGCTTCCACCCCGAGGAGCCCGCAGAGCCACCCCAGTCCTCCCTATCAGGGGCTCGTACCCCATTCCTCCCTCACCTCCTTCCACTTACCCCTTCCTAGCCCCCCTTCCTGATGTACAAAATAAAGGACACGTGTGTTCAAAAATAGAAACTCTCTTTATTGAACAAAACTCGGGGAGACTGGGAAAAGGAGGTAGGAGGAGGAAGAGAGAGGGTGGGAGAGGGGAGGGCAACTAAAATGATCAGGGGTTTGGAACAGGTCCCATATGAAGAGAGGCTAAAGAGACTGGGACTTTTCAGCTTAGAAAAGAGGAGACGGAGGGGGGATATGATAGAGGTCTATAAAAGCATGAGTGGGGTGGAAAGGGTGCATAAAGAAAAGTTCTTCATTAGTTCCCATAATAGAAGGACTAGAGGTCACCAAATGAAATGAATGGGTAGCAGGCTTCAAACTAATAAGAGAAAGTTGTTCTTCAGAAAGCAAATAGTCAACCTGTGGAACTCCTTGCTGCAGGAGGCTGTGAAGGCTACAACTAGAACAGAGTTTAAAGAGAAGTGAGATAAAGTCATGGAGGTTGGGTCCATGGAGTGCTATTAGCCAGGGGGTAGAAATGGTGTCCCTGTCCTCTGTTTGTGGAAGGCTGGAGATGGATGGCACGAAACAAGGGGCTTGGTCATTGTTTTGGTCCATCCCCTCCAGAGTACCTAGTGTTGGCCGCTGTCAGCAGACAGGCTATTGGGCTAGATGGACCTTTCGTCTGACCCAGTACGGCCATTCTAAGCTCAGGGCTCAGGGTCGGGGGTCTCACTGGACCACCTTGATTTTCATGCAAACCTGATCCTGGGTGGCCAGGCTGGCAGCTATCCTGCCCTAGACGGCCACTTTCCTGTGCCTACTGCAGATGTCGTGGATGAGGTCCACAATCTCTGCCCTAGACCAGGTGGGCGCCCAACTCTTGCAGACCCGGGCAGGCTCCCGGGAGCTGCCAGCCTGGTCCCGGGAAGAGGGGGAGGGCTGGGTGGCAACGGGTAGCTGATTCGTGCCATGCCAGGTGCAGGGTCTGCTGGCTGGGTGCTGGCAGGCTTGCATCTGGCACGAGCACCGTAGCCAGACCGTGCCCCTTTAAGGGCCAGGAGGGGGGCAGACGAGTTTCCCTGGTGGTGCCCAGAGTGGCCACCAGGGAAAGCTGGGGAGGGCTAGCCTCCCACTAGTTCAAATTAAGTGGCTACACAGCCCTTAATTCGAACTGCTTAATTCGAACTAGGCGTTAGTCCTCGTAGAATGAGGTTTACCTAGTTTGAATTAAGCGCTCCGCTAGTTCGAATTAAGTTCGAACTAGCGGTTTCTATGTGTAGCGCCTAACAAAGTTAATTCAAACTAACGTCTGTTAGTTCGAATTAACTTTGTAGTGTAGACATACCCTTACTTATCTAAGGGTATGTCTACACTAGAAAGTTAGTTCGAACTAACGGACGTTAGTTCGAACTAACTTTCCTATGCGCTACACTAGCGCTCCGCTAGTTCGAATTTGAATCGAACTAGCGGAGCGCTTAGTTCGAACTAGGTAAACCTCATTTTACGAGGACTAACGCCTAGTTCGAACTAGCTAGTTCGAACTAAGGGCTGTGTAGCCCTTTAGTTCGAACTAGTGGGAGGCTAGCCCTCCCCAGGTTTCCCTGGTGGCCACTCTGGCCAACACCAGGGAAACTCTATGCCCCCCTCCCGGCCCCGGACCCCTTAAAGGGGCACGGGCTGGCTACGGTGCCCGTGCCAGGTGCAAGCCTGCCAGCACCCAGCTAGCAGACCCTGCACCTGGCACGGCACAGAGCCACCCACCCGATGCCCCCCAGCCCACCCCCTCTTGCCGGGACCAGGCTGGCGGCTCCCGGGAGCTTGCCCTGGACCGCAAGAGGCGGGCATCTTCCTGACTAGTGCGGACATCGTGGACCTTGTCCACGATCTCCGCACTAGGCACAGGAAAGTGGCCGTCTAGGGCAGGAGAGCTGCCAGCCTGGCCACCCAGGAGCAGGTGTGCATGAAAATCAAGGGGGTCCACTGAGACCCCCGACACTGAGCCCTGAGCTTACAATGGCCGTCCTGGGTCAGACCAAAGGTCCATCTAGCCCAGTAGCCTGTCTGCCCACAGCGGCCAACCCTAGGGACCCTGGAGGGGATGGACCGAAGACAATGACCAAGCCATTTGTCTCGTGCCATCCCTCTCCAGCCTTCCACAAACTTTGGGCAGGGACACCACTCCTACCCTCTGGCTAATAGGACTCCATGGACCCAACCTCCATGACTTGATCTCACTTTCCTTTAAACTCTGTTCTAGTTGTAGCCTTCACAGCCTCCTGCAGCAAGGAGTTCCACAGGTTAACTATTTGCTTTGTCAAGAACAACTTTCTCTTACTAGTTTCAAGCCTGCTACCCATTCCTTTCCTTTGGTGTCCTCTAGTCCTTCTTTATGGGAACTCATGAAGAACTTTTCTGAATGCACCCTCTCCACCCAACCCCTGCTTTTACAGACCTCTATCCTGTCCCCCCTCCGTCTCCTCTTTTCTAAGCTGAACAGTCCCAGTCTCTGTAGCCTCTCTTCATCTGGGACCTGTTCCCAACCCCTGATCATGTTAGTTGCCCTCCCCTCTCCCAGCCTTTCTCTTCCCCTCTCCCACCTCCTTTTCCCAGTCTCCCCCAGTTTTTTTTCAATAAAGACAGAGTCAATGTTGGAAGAAACGTTATCTTTATTTTGTACATCAAGAAGAAGGGGGGCTAGGGAAGGGCAAGTGGAAGGAGGTGAGGGAGGAATGGGGTACGAGCCCCCGATGGGGAGGACTGGGCTGGCTCTGCGGGCTTCTGGGGGTGGAAGCTCTCCTGCAGCCCCCCAATTACTCCCTCTCCCCAGATGGCAGCCTGCGGCAAGTGCAGCCGGGCTGATGGCCGAGTGGTGTGATGTGCCCAGTGTGGGCACTCAGGGCACTCCAAGCCAGAACTTCTTTGCAAGCGGGGCACCCCTTAGAACTGTGTGTCCGGGGTGGGGGTCGGGACCCTTTAAGCGCAGCCCTCGGCTAGCCTGAGACAGTATCTCCATGCTCTAAGTCCTCCTTTTATGCCCTGCCGGCACTGCTTCCGGCCATCATTAAGCCCTGTTCAGAGTCCACTCAATGTGGACTTACTAGTTCGAACTAGCAAAACGCTAGTTCGAACTAGTTTTTAGTTCTAGATGCGTTAGTTCGAACTAGCTTAGTTCGAATTAACTAATTCGAACTAAGTTAGTTCGAACTAGCGCTGTAGTGTAGACGTACCCTAACAATCTTATCTAACTCTGAGCATTCCCATGGACAAAGCATGGGGATAGTCATGGGTATAAAGATGGCTCCCTAGTAGGTCAACTTCTTCGTGGGCCACTCTGAAGAAGCTTTTCTGGACAAATGCCCCATGAATGAGTAGTTCACCTCAGTTGTCTGCTTTAAAAACTAAGAAAAGGCAGTGTCCTTTGTAAGTCTGTCTGTTAATAAAAAAAATGTAGTAAAAGAGTTTATTGCTGATGTGAAGCTTGTACATTCTATTTATCTGAATATCTATTTAAGTACCAAACTTAGAGTCCCCACCCATGAATACACTTAAAATCACACATGGTTAATGGGGTTGAGATTTTTACTTCTTCTGAACTGAGCCTCTAGGGATTAAACTAAATATTGAGCTTGGGACAAAAATCACAAGAAAACTCCAACCAGGAATAAAACGATAACTATTATAACTTTCCTGTATTTGCTTGCATTTTAAAGGGACTCTGAGGCTTGGTCTACACAAGGACTTTACATCAAATTTAGCTGCCTCTGGTCAATTTTCTAAGTGATGCGTCCACACCACCAAGTCTGTCGCATGGACCGTAAGGGCTGTGAAAGTCGATTTCTGTACTCCAGCTTTCCACAAGGGGTAATGCTCTTCCTGAATTTGCATGGCTGAATTTATGGTAGTGTAGACACAGCGTTGGGTGAAAGACAATTCTGTTGGCCTCCGGAAGCCCTCCTGCACTTCTCTGCTCTGGCCACAACTTGCATCTCTACTGCTCTCTCAGTGAGCTCAAAAAGTCCCCGGGGAAATCACAATGGTTTTTCCCATGTGGCTAATGTTGTGAACCCAGTCTGAGGGAGTAACACCCTTCACCATACGTGGAAATGATTCCAACAGACACTGTGATGACTTCCAATACTTCTGCTCCCATGGGTGCCAATTCCTAGGTGCACAGAAGAGTAGCAGTGTGGAGTATCTAGGAAATCTTGGCCCTCGTTGAGGTGTGGGGAGATGAAGCCTTCCTCTCAGAGCTCAGAACCAGCAAGAGGAACGCTGAAATGTACAGAAAAATCGCAAGCTGCCTGGCAACTAAAGAGTATTGCATTGCAGCATAAGGCCCAGGTTTCTGGCCACATTCAGTCAGCATATGCTCCCAATCAGTATAATTTAGAGAAGTCTGATCTCTCAGATGGTAACCTGGAGGGAAGAGGAAAAGAACCTTTTGAAACTTTCTCTGGGAAGCCACATGTGTCAGACATACTCCCCTTACCCCTGGCAGTGTCCCCAGGAGGCCATGTGTCCCATCCCCTTCCCACCTGCAGTCTACTGCTGGGCTGACCCCTTACCATGTCTTCCTGCCTCTGCACAGAGTGCATCCTGATGTTCCCCTGAAAATTCCACTTACCTGCTGTAAGTGCCTGCTTTAAAGCAAACATTTGGCCTTGTGTGGAACATACCTCCATTGTCTTTACAGAGACGTTCAGTGTACACTAAGAAATTACCATTAGGCTTCACACAACGCACCTCCTGTAATATCTGCCCTTGTAACTTTTCTTGCAGCTGAGCAGCAGCCAGCTCAGTGTGAGCTCCCCTCTCCCAGCATCTGCCCACCTGGTGCAGATCTGCAGGTGAAAATGGACAAGGAAGGAGATGTTCCATGAACAGATGAACTGCATGCACTTCCTTTTGACATAGATGGGGCCAAATGCCTGGACTGGATCTCTAAGCACCAGGAGAGACAAGCCACCTGGGAAGAGCAGGCCAGACAGGCTGAAACCATGTTTGCTTCCCTGACTACTGTGATGGAGTGCCATGCTGTGTGCATGGAGAGGGCCACTTCCCAGAGCCCCATGGGTCCTGATGGTACCCTTGGTCCTTTCTCCTCCAGCCTGTGGCTCCCATTCCCAGAGTCCCTAGGGGCCACTGGGGCTCCAGGGATATGGAGGGTTAGGAGGCAGGAGGCAGTCCTACCTGTGTTCCTGAGTCCTCCTTCCCCTTTCAGATTCCCACTTCATTCCTTCCCCTGCTAGTTTCCCCAAATAAACTCCTGCTCTTCAACCAATGGTCTCTTTATTGCTTCAGTTGCAATAGGGTGGGGTGGGGGATTAAAGGCAAACACACGGAATGCAAACGCAACTTGTTGAAAGCCATCGGGAAGAGTCTCAAAACTGCCCTTGCATAAAACTGTCCTTCAAAGCCTCTCTGATTTGCGCTGCTCCACACTGTGCTTTGCTTGTGGTGCTGGTGTCCAGCTGCTCAAAATCTCTGGCCAGGTGCTCTGCCTCAGCCCCCCCCACTACCAAAACAGCAAAACGCTAATTCGAACTAGTTTTTTAGTCTGGATCCATTAGTTCGAATTAGCTTAGTTCTAATTAACTAATTCGAACTTAGTTAGTTCGAATTAATGTTGTAGTGTAGACATACCCTATTTGTGAAACTGATTGTTCCTTCCTAAGTGGAGCACCTTGCATTTGTCCTTATTAAACTTCATCCTGTTTACCTCAGACCATTTCTCCAATTTCTCCAGATCATTTTGAATTATGACCCTGTCCTCCAAAGCAGTTGCAACCCCTCCTAGGTTGTTATCATCTGAAAACTCAATAAGTATACTGTCTATGCTGATATCTAAATCGTTGATGAAGATATTGAACAGAACCGGTCCCTAAACAGACCCCTGCAGAACCCCACTTGTTATACCTTTCTAGCATGATTGTGAACCATTAATAACTACTCTTGGAGAATGATTATCCAGCCAGTTATGCATCCACCTTATAGTAGCCCCATCTAAGTTGTATTTGCCTAGTTTATTGATAAGAATATCATGCGAGACTGTATCAAATGCCTTACTAAAGTCCAGGTATTCCACATCCACCACTTCTCCCTTATCCACAAGACTCGTTATCCTATCAAAGAAAGCTGTCAGATTGGTTTGACATCATTTGTTCTTTACATATCCATGCTCTATCACCTTATTATCTTACAAGTGTTTGTAGATGATTTCCTTAATTACTTGCTCCATTATCTTTCCAGGCATAGAAGTTAAACTGACTGGCTGTAGTTTCCTGTGTTGTTCTTATTTCCATGACGAGTTTCGTTGTTGTCTTCTTCCTGGTAGAGTGTCATGTGTATGCTCTCCCATGTGTATGCGCTCCATATACTGTGCCATGAGGTGCAACACAGCTCACATGAGCATGATTATGATTTGCTGCAAACCGAGCTCCATCCTCACCATGCTCTGGCATCTGTGCAAGCAACCAGGGCACCAAAAGGTATGAGCACTCCTCCTTCACTTTATCTCATGTGAGGGTGAAGGGACGAGAGAGGTGATTTATGGGACATTGGCGACATGAGTCCCCAACCATCCTCTAAACACTTTTGGTTCCAGAGGCCATGGAAAACATAGTCCAGACTGCAAAGCTAACCTACGGTGCATCGCTCTCTGAGTTGACAGCAGGCTCCCTAATGGGGAAGCGCTACTTTGGACAACTGTCATTCTTTACCACAGCGAGGACAGAGACCTTCGACTTCTCAAAATCAGGTGGTAAGAAATTGACCTTATTAGATTCAACCTTTCCTTGTAGTGTAGGCATGCCCTTAAAGATTCAGGAAGGTGACATCTAGAATTGAGAGACTAACAATTACATTAAAAATTCCCTCAAAGTTCTCTGTGACTCCATTTTGTGAGAAGCCTGTTATGCAGGCATGCATTTGGGAATCACACACTGTTCATCAGGCTTTGTTCGTGAAAGCTTTGCCCCAGAAGTATAACTAACCCAATTATCTCTCCTAATTTTTTCATTAGTCATGGAACACTAATTAGGAAAAGTCTTCCAGGGTTAGGCATTGTGTCACTGTATTATAAGATTCAACAGACTGGGACACAATGTACACTAACTGAATGAACTTGAACTAGCCCTGTATCTAAATGGATGTGCATGAGAGCTCCCTTGCAGATTGGATAATGGTTTTTCTTAGGGAAAGATCTGAAAACTTGTCAACATTTGTGCAAACCCTTGTTGTATAAGTAAGTCACCAGTGTACTGGGTGTTTGCTCATTCATGTAACTGCTGAGCATAGGCAATAGCCATCTTTGGATTCAGTGCTGGATTAATTCAGCCTGGGACTTGGGTACATCATGGCAGAGAGCTGCCCTAGAGGGTGTGCCCTTGCCATCTGGTCCTTTCCTCCACTTTGTGATGGTGGCAGCAGTTCAGCTCCTTTCCCAGAGATACATGATTAGCAACATGGGCTCTCCTCCCTTCCACTAGCAGTATCAGCAGGGACTCGCCTTCCCTTATGAGAAGTAAATCTAGAATTACCCCCCCCACCCCCAACACCCTCATCCACTTGCCAGTGTGAGTGATAGAGAAAGGCACAGTATTCAGCCAGTAGCCAAGGTGAATCTGTCTGAGCAGGGGATGGATATGCAATGTGCAAATAGTCCCAGTAAAGCCAAGAAATATATGCTCATGAGTATATCAATGAGACTAAGCACATATATACTGTGTGTGCTGACCAGTGTGAGTAAGGACTGTGGAGCTGGGTCCATAATGCAGATAGGCAGAGTCCTATAATTGAAAGGTTTGTCTATAATATCCTTCAAGAACCCAGATTAGAGAACAATGAATAATGCATTGCATTATCCATGCAGTGACGCGTATGAAAATGATTTGCAAACAAGACTAAACTAGCTGAACAAATGGTTATTTTTCCATTTCACCCAAGGGTCAGTAATGTATTATTACATGATCCTTTCTCTCCAGAAGCACTGTGTTGATTGCCTGGTCCCAAACTGGTTAAAATATTCTCTTTACGTGATCTCTTCATCATACCAATCACTCACGTATTCTCACCTGCTCATATTTTTTCAAAGTGCTCATTTATTCTTTCCTTGATTGCACACTTTGTTTTGCTAAGGCCTAATTTCCTTTTGCCAGGATTCTTAAAATCGAGCATCGCTGAAGATCTATTTTAGACTCTCACAATCTGTAATGCAAGTACAGTAGATATTGCTGCTCATTCCACTCTTGGTCTTTTACAAATAATGTCTATGTATTGCTGGAAAATAATCTAGATAATAAAAATAATCTAGTAAAAAAATTACTCTAAAATGGAGAATGCTGCTTGTCTAAATTTACCTTTTTGATTTAACGCCCCCTTCTCCCCCTCAAAAAAAAACAGCTCACCTCAGAAGCTGCAGGAAGGGAAGGGAGCTATTTACATCTTTCACTTAATAAAAAAAAATCATAGTTTTGATTATAATTATAGTACTCCAATGGTAATTAGAAAGCACTGATAAAAATGTGATGCAGTGCTGTTTTCCTAAAATATCTTGGGGAAAAATACTCCTCGCAATTAAATTACCTTATAAAGGAAAATCCAGTCCTTTAGAAACAGAGCTCAATTCTCTGTTGGTATAAATTGGCTCAGCTCCATCAAAGTCAATGGAGGTGTGCCAGTTTTTACTAGCAGAGATTTAAAGGGTCTGATTCTGCTCTTGGTAACACCATTGCAAGTGCAAAGTCAATCAGGTATAAAACCAGTGGAAGTAAGATCCGAATTAAGGCCTAAAAGTGCAACTTCCAAGTTAACCAGTGTGAGGATTATGATGCATGGGTTTACTTTATCTGAAAGAAGCAGACTCTGCTTTTTCATGTAGTGTTTGATGTTCCAGTTCTTAAAATATGCATGTAATATGTTGGACAGAGTGACCTGCAGTGGATCTATCTTTTAGAGGCTTTAATTTGTATTCATTTCCTACAATTATTCTGCTGTAAACTCCCCATGCAAGGCACCATTCCTGATTACATTCACCTTACTGGTTCACTGAGCAGGATGATAGGAAATCACACATCAGACTAGTCATTCAAGGTACAACTACCTGCCTGTCACTTAATCAAGATTCAGCCTCCTTGTGGCTCTGTAATTTAAAAGTGGGCACTAAAAGTATTTCATCCCTATTTTTAGTCATAAGACTGCTGAACCAGCAAACCCAGCCGCTCAGAAAGTCTGATCAGATCCCTTAAAAATCAAGTGATACGCTATCTGGTTACTGGATTGATGTAGTTCATGGTGATTCGACCACCATAGCTTTCAAAGAGCATTGTGACCTCCAGTAAGTGACATTTTCTCTGCAGTTGCTTTTTATTAAGTGACAAGCTGCTGCTACTTGCTTACATGTTGAATGTGTAAAAGGAATTGACTGCACACTTGCTTTGTATCACCCTCTCTTGTGCCCAAATATCACAAAGTATATTACTCTGTGTACTTTACCATATTCATATTAAATATAGCAATCTTGTACTTCACACAGAGGCTGCCAGGACCTCAGTAGTGTTCTTTATATCGCTGTATCACCCAGGAGCCCCAGTGATGGAACATAACCCCACATTGCTCTAGTTCTCTGCCCCAAGAAGCTTACTATCTCAGTCATGAATAAAAAACCAGTGTGTGCTTGTGAAGTACAGGTTGAACCTCCCTGGTTGAACCACCCTCGAGACCTCACTGGTCCCAAAGGAGGGAGTTTGCTGGACCAGGGAAGGTCAGCCCTCCTGCCAGGCTTCCCTTCCCCTGGGACACTGGGTTCCCAGCACCTCAGGCAGTCCTGGGGCTGCTGGAGCTCCATTGCCCCAATGCTCCCAGATTCTGCTGCTCTGGGACACTGGGGCTCCACTACTCCAAGGCCACTGGAGCTCCACTGCTCTGGGATGCTGGGGATCTGCTGCTCTGGAGCCACTGGAACTCTGTGGCCAGCCCCAGGGCCGCTGGTGCGTCACAGTCCCAAGGCTGCCCCAGGGTGATAGGACTCCCCAAACTGAGGCTCTCTGGTCCTGGGGCTTTCTGGTCTGGCAACATCCATGGTCCTGCTGGACTAGAGAATCCCAGAGCAGAGAGGTTCAACCTGCAGTGTTATCTTTGTTTTTTAATGGGGAAACTGAGGCATAGAACCAGTTAAATAACTTATCCACAGTTGCATATTTCTGGTTGAGCCAGAAATATGAAATCAGCTCTTGTGACTCTCGGTCATGTATGTTAACCACAAACCCATACACCCCTCTGAAAATGTAGCACAATTGGTTGTAAAAATAATGGGGAGAGAATCTGGATAACTTTGGTGAGCATGTTATAGCTTACCTGCATTGAAACTTCCTTCCTACCTGACAGACGTACTATCCCATTAATTGCTGATGCCTCAGGTTAAAGAAGGAACCCACCTTTGGTACCAAAGAGGACATCAGAATATATGGCATGTAACATTTTTTTGCTGTGCATAATGTATGTAAGGCTATTAGGCATAACATCAGGGACATTTTGTAAATCCTATGCTTGTTATTTAGTAGTTAAATAATTTCAAAGGCTATAATTCAAAGACAAACTATGCTTGCAGTAATACCCAAAGTCCTCACTCAGGATCAAGACCCCATTGTGCCGTACAAATAGGGAGTTAGAATCTGTCCCTAGGTCAAATAGCTTTTAATGTAAAGACCAGAGGCCACCATTGGATATCATAAACAGTAGGGCTGTGTCTACACTGGGCCACTTATTCCGGAAAATCAGCCACTTTTCCGGAATAAGCTGCGAGCTGTCTACACTGGCCCTTGAATTTCCGGAAAAGCAACAACGCTCTACTGTACAAAATCAGCCGCTATTGCGGAAAAGTTACGCTGCTCCTGCTCGGGCATAAGTCCTTATTCCGGAACACTGTTCCAGAAAAGGGCCAGTGTAGACAGCCCAGTAGTCTTTTCCAGAAAAAAGCCCCGATCGCAAAAATGACAATCGGGGCTCTTTTCCGGAAAAGCGCGTCTACATTGGCCACAGATGCTTTTCCAGAAAAAGGGCTTTTCCGGAAAAGCAGCCTGCCAATATAGACGCTCTTTTTCCGGAAATACTTATATCGAAAACTATTCTGTTTTAAGCATTTCTGAAAATTCATGCCAGTGTAGACACAGCCTAGGAGGGAGGATGAGGGGAGGAGGAAAGAAATCCAATGTGAAATGAGCCCAGGTCTCCTACATTTTATGTTGAGGGGCATTAATTGAAATCAGATTGTGCTTGATCTCCCAGCATGTGTGCATGTTTGTGAAATATGCAGAGAAATGACTAAACGCCTTTGCAACAGAGGAATGACAGCACGCTGCCTCAGTAGGCTTACAATTACATCAGTGAATGCAGAGCCTGTTCTGCATGGCCTCCTCTGCAGTGCTAGCATGGTGTTCATGTGGGTCTGGCATCAGTGAGCACTGGAGAAAGCCCTGATGCAGGTGTAAATCAGGAGTAGCTCAGCCACTGGTGTTTGTAGAGTTTCAACTCTGCTAAAAAAAATGTGAGAGAGAACAGAATTTGGTCCTGTATTAACTATCTTCAGAGCTGCACAGAGGATTTCCACATCTCTCTCTCTCACACACACACAAACACAACTCACTGTGGCCTTTCAGCTCTGCTGTTTTGATGTTGCCTTTCAAAAAAGCTCCATGTGCTTATCTCATCCTCATTACCTCATCTGCCTCCTTGTGAAGTTTAATTCATGTTTGGGAAGGGCTTCAATGAATTATTTGATGTAAATGCAAATTATTATGATTGTTGTCACAGGCTGCCACACCCAGTTGTCACAGGCTGCCACACCCTTTAAGCAGGTTTATTCTCTGAGGGTATGTCTACACTACAAAGTTAATTCAAACTAACAGCCATTAGTTATTTTGAATTAACTTTCATAGTGTCTATACATGCAAACCGCTACTTTGAATTTAAGTTAGCGGAGCGCTTAATTCGAACTAGGTAAACCTCATTCTACGAGGAATAACGCCTAGTTCGAATTAAGTAGTTTGAATTAAGGGCTGTGTAGCCACTTAATTTGAACTAGTTGGAGGCTAGTGCTCCGAAGGCCCCCTTGACCACGATGCAGGCCATGGTGAGCCTGGCATTGAGGGCCTGACAGGAGGGGTTGAGGTGCCCCGTATACAGCTTCATGAGCCCGGGCTATAGGGGGTAGGCCACATCCCCCACCAGGCAGACAGGCATGTCCATTCCCCGACCCTGATGTGGTGGTCAGGGAAGAAGGTCCCGGCCTGCCGCCTCCGGCACACGGAGGAGTTCCAGAACACCCTGGCATTGTGTGCCTTGCCGGACCAGCCCACATTAATGTCCGTGAACTGGCCCCGGTGGTCACACACTGCGTGCAGGAGGATGGAGAAGTACCCCTTGCAGTTGATGTACTGGGAGGCCTGGTGTTCCGGGACACGGCTGGGGATGTGTGTCCTGTCGATGGCCACCCCGCAGTTGGGGAAGCTGAGGGTGCCGAACCCCCACATGACAGCGTCCGGGTCGGCGAGGCGGACCACCCTGCAGAGCAGCATCCGGGTGATGGCCTTGACCACCTGCAGACAGACACAGCAAACCGCGAATCACTGGGGCGCCCGGGTGGCTGGGAGTGTTCGTGCCCTGGCACTGCCCCGCGCCCCACTCCCGGAAGCAACCCCTGTGGGCGGCGTGTAGTACGGCCGGGACAGACTGAACCCTCCGGTGCAGGGCACTTTCGCCTCCTCCCTCCCCCCCCCCCCCCGTTTTCCCTGGAGTGGCTCATCCCCTCCTTGCAGCCTCCCTGGCCCAGTGGCCGGTGGGTGCCGTACCTGCATGAGCACTGCTGTGATGGTGGATCTCCCCATGCTAAACTGGTTCCCGATGGATCGGTAGCTGTCCAGCGTGGAGAGCTTCCACAGGGCAATGGCCACACGCCTCTGGAGGGGGATGGCGGGCCTCATGTGAGTGACTCGTCACCGCAGAGCAGGGGCGAGCCACTCGCAGAGCTCCAGGAATGTGTCCTTCTTCATCCTGAAGTTCTGGGTCCACTGTATGTCTCCCCAGCGCTTCGGGATGATGCGGTCTCACCAATTGCTGCTAGTGTCCAGACGCCAGATGCGGCGGGGCACGCTGGCATCCAGGTGCTGCTGCCGCTCCTCCATGACACCAGGGGAGGCCAGGGGGAGAGGCAGGGGCCTGACGTGCACCAGATGGTGCAAGGCAGCCTCTACCCATTGCTGGCAGGCTTGCAGCAGCAAGTCCAAAAACTGGAGCAGCATGCCCAGGGTGAGCTCTGGCTCCATGGTGCCAACTGCAGCAGTGTCCCCAATGGAAACCACCAATACAGGTAGGCAGAGAGAAAAATGCTTTGCAGTCCCTCGGCAAGGTAGGCAAGCAAGCGAAAAAGCTGAGAACCGGCTGTCCAGGGGGGTCCCTTTGAGCACGAGCCTCAGACAGCAGCCACACAAAGCAACTACTGACCTGATGCCCTGCCGGAACCAGTTTCAGCTGCCCTTAAACGCGACCCAGCGTCCAATCAGTGTGGACACACTACTATGAATTAGTAAAATGCTAATTCGAATTAGTTTTTGGGTCTAGATGCGCTAATTCAAATTAGCTTAGTTCAAATTAACTAATTCGAATTAAGTTAGTTCGAATTAGAGCTGTAGTGTAGACATACCCTCAGAGACTTAATAAGGTTTAGACCCTTCTTTTGAGGAGGTGCACAGTAGAACATTTTGTCTACATTAGAAGCATTTGCTAGTCAGTATTTTGTCAGTGGGGATATTTCCATTAACTTGTTCTAATATAAATATTTTACTTTTTTTCCTTGAGGAGGCAGAGGCACTTTCCCTCCCCTGTTACAGGGGGGGAACTTGAGTTCTTTGTAGTTAAGTGTAAGAACCTGGGGTTATGGGGGTGGAAGACGGGGCTGGGCCAGTGAGACTTCTACATCACCCGCAAGAAGGTACATCTCTGAATACAACCCCACAGCCTCAGGAAGAGAGGCGAGGCTGCTTGCACAGATTTCCCCTGTGCATTCAGCAGGGAGTTCTGAGGTGTGTGGAGGTGATTATAACAAATCATCTAGTCAGCTGCTCAGGAGAGTTGGGGCGGGTACCTGTGAGCCCTGAGGTGCTGCCTCAGCTAGGAGCACATATGGAGTTAGGTGACAGCCCTGTCCATCCACACAGGCTTTTCCCTTGGGTTTCCAGCTGGGGAGGCAGCTGTCTTGCATGCTAAGGAGTGTTGCGGGGGTAAATGCAAAGCCCTGCTTCCCACCAGCATTCAGGGGTTTTCTTCTTGGCCTGGGAGCTTGCTCAGCATCCCACACCTCCTCCTACATTCCAATATTCTGCTACAGCCTGGAGCCCCATCCTGCACCCAAATTCCCACCTAGAGCTTGAACCTCTCACCCCTTCCTGCTTCCATAACACTTGGTCTTGGCCCAGAGCCCACTTCCTGTCCCAGCCCAGTGAAAGTGAGAGAGGGTGGGGGAGAGGAAGTGATAGAGTGAAGGGGGAATGGGGCAAAGTTAAAAAGTGATCCTGATATAAAATAAATTGGAGACCACTGGACTTGAAGAATAAACTTTTCTGCATTCTGTAGGGCTATGAGTGAGGCAAGAGTGAATTGATCAAGGGCAGTGAGAAGGAAATTGCAGTAATAGAGATGTGAGAGGAGGAACAGAGAGTGTCAGCCATGTGGATGGATAGGAAAGAGTGTATTGCAGGAGTGGTTTACCCAAAGAAACTGCAATATTTATCCAGAGCCTGGATGTGAGGCCCTAGAGAGAGGTTTGAATTGAAGATGATGCCCTGGTTACTGGCCTGAGTGACAGAGAGTGTTAACCAGAGACCAGTCGCGAGGTTCATCTAGATCATGTCTGTCATCAAGGTTTAGGATTGCCTACGTGAAAACTGATAAGGGAATGTAGGTGCAACAATGCAAACATGTTTAATAAACCAAGCAACAGTTATCCAAGGTAGGTAAACAAAGTATACCATAAAGGACTCCCTACATAAGCAAACAAACGGGTTAGAGGGACATTATGAAGTACAGACTCTGACCAAAATGGGTCTGTTCCCTCCCCAAGACGGGACCTGGGAAAGGGAATGAAGGATTTAAAAAGTCTCTTACCACATTCTGGCAGCTTGCTTCTGGAACTTTACAACCTCATGGTGTGGATCAGATTCAGAGCCATCCAGGTGATTTAGCAGGCAGAGAATGGGCCTCAGACAGCAGGTGGGTATTGACTGTGCTAGGTGGGGTTCCTTTTCCTTCCCTGCATTATCATGGATGCATGCAAGTACATTAGATCCTCCCACACCCCTGAGGAGCGGTGCAATGGCACACATACCTGAGGGGAACTTAAATGCCAAGTAGGAAGCAGCATCACCAGCACTCTGTTTCTCAGATGGGCAGCCATGTTCCTCTGACGTACTAGCCTTATAGAGCCTGCTGTTGTCAGTGGTATTTTAGATGTCAGGTCATTCGGTGGAAAGAGTGTGAAACTAATCCTGTGGAGAGGGAAAAGGGGCAACCAAAATGGATTCCTAGCTGTTGTCACCAGAAATCCAAGATGGTGGGCAGATGTTAATGTCCAAACAGAAATTTCTCCCCTACAGCAGGGTGATGATTGTGCCCACAGTGATTAAGCAAGGAGGTAGTAGGAAGGGCTTCGGAGGAAACATTAAAAGCTCTGTTTTAGCTATGTTGAGCTTGAGCTGGTGGCTAGACATCTATGAGAAGTCAGAGAGACAGGCCAAGACTTAGATTGGACAGAAGGAGTCAGGTTGGGAGCAGAGAAGTAGATCTGAGTTGTCAGTATTTGTGAATCTGAATTTGTGCTTGTGAGTGAGATTACACCAAGAGAAGTATAGCAGGAAAGGAGAAAAGGACCAAGGACAGGCACTATGGAATCCCCAGAGAAAGCTGGAGGAGGATTCATGCTGAATGAGCCATTACAGAAGTAAGAGCAGAGGCAGGAGAGGACAGAATCCTGGAAGCCAAGGGAAGCCAAGAGTTCAGTTTTTCTATTTGTTTTTAATTTGTTTCTAGCGGATGGCTTGATTTAATAGGTAGGGGAGTTTTTCTCTGGTAGCCATTGTTCTTGTTAGCTCAGCTCTTTAGTTGGCTGTCATTTAAAAGAACGTGCTCAAACCGGTATGTCCAGTTTTAGTCCATCTTTAAAGTACCATAATTATATTCTCTCTTCCCCAATATCTGGAAATAAATCCATTCAGCTGCAGTCTATGTAAAACTGAATGTGCTTTGCCAAGTTGATTCTACAGTCGCAACCCTAAGGGAACTTAAGTTCTTTGTAGTTAAGTGTAAGAACCTGGGGTTATGGGGGTGGAAGACGGGGCTGGGCCAGTGAGACTTCTACATCACCAGTGATAGCTTTGGCTGGCTTTTTTTCCTAGAAGATCCTCTGAACCTAGGTTTGGCAGGAGGTATCGCCCATCCAACCCTGTGTAGTGGTCTGTGATTGGCTGAAGCTAGTAATTAAACCCAAAAGTCATCTTGGTGAGTTGTCTGGACAACAGTGCAGACTGACTGGCTGCCACTGCTTGCTATAGACTCTAGATGCTGGCTTCTGAGGCTAGTTTGTCCTTACCTTTCTGTTTGATTGCAGCCATAAGCTAGTGCTTCACCTTAATTTCCCTGACCCTACCATCTGCCTGTTGCCTGACTCTGACTTTCTGGTGTTCTGGCTTGGCTGGAACCTGACTTTGCTACTCACTACCTGACTGTAGCTTAGCATCTGAGCAGTGCACACAGGCTACCCATGACCTACCTTCCTATTGTTTCTGTACATGTATTACTGTACTTCTGTGGACCTGTTGGCTCCATTCGCAAGACCAGTCTAGAATATTAAAATATATCAGACTATGCTTGTTTTCTGCAGTGCTTGCAGTTTACGACCCTGACACCGACAGAGGAGAAACAGGCTGTAGTAGGAATGAAACATTTAAGTATCCTCTAGCACAGCTTTGAAGGATGACTCTTTGCTTCACCAAGCCTGTGCTGCAATAAAGCACAGGGCATTTGGACACTCAGGCTCAGTGGGAAGTATTTGGAGGAAAATATGGTTTCTTCTTTATCCTTTGTTGAAGGGTTGTGCATATAGCAGTTTATACTATGGGATTTATCTGTGCATACTCACTGCATAAACTTTCTAGCATCAATAGGACTAGAAACCCAACATATCTCCTTTTCCACACAGCACATTTATTTGAATGCATGATGACTCTTGATTCCTAAGGGCTTTGTCTATGCTAGGCCTCTGTTGCTAACATCATTTTAGCTGAACTAATTTTGGCAACATTAGGAAACCTAGTTTAGCCAGGCCTCTGGCTGCCAACACAGTTTTCAATACACAGTTATGTATCCCTTCTGGGAAAATGTCTGATCTATGCAATGCTGAAAAATATATTGACAGTCAGTGGGCTGTCTATATCAGAGCTCCCAATGGTGCCAATGCAGGTTCACCATTCAGCTGAACCAATGTTAGTGACTGTGGGTAATTATGCAAAAAATTCCACTGTGAAGACAAGGGTTAGCTGATCAGCCAGCTACACAAAGCAATTTGTTGAACCTTTTCAGAGGAGGCTAAAATAACTTTTGCTGTCATCCAACTGTCTCTTACTTTGAAGGCATAAGAATATTAAACCATGACTTGTGAGCCTCAGCTTGTGGTTGGCCAAATTGAGATACCTGAAAGGGGCCTGGGTTTTTTGGATGACGGGTGTCTCCAAATGGACTCCCAAGATCACTAACCCATTTCACAATAGTGATAGAGATGTAGCCGTGTTAGTCTGGTGCAGCTGAAGCAAAATGCAGGACAATGTAGCACTTTAAAGACTAACAAGATGGTTTATTAGATGATGAGCTTTCGTGGGCCAGACCCACTTCCTCAGATGTGGAATTTTCACAATGTGGACCATGATGTTTAAATTTATCAGGTCAAGCTGTCCTCTTTAAGTCCCACCATAATACTGAGAAGCAAAATTCAATGGTTGGCCTCTCTCCCCCATGAGTATGTCTACACTACAGCGCTAATTTGAACTAACTTAGTTTGAATTAGTTAATTCGAACTAAGCTAATTCGAACTAACGCATCCAGACTAAAAAACTAGTTCGAATTAGTGTTTTGCTAATTCGAACTAGCATGTCCACATTAAGTGGACCCTGAACCAGGCTTAAGGATGGCCGGAAGCAGTGCCGGCAGGGCATCAGATGAGGACTTAGAGCGTGGAGCTGCTGTCTCAGGCTAGCCGAGGGCTGTTCTTAAAGAGACCCGACCCCCACCCTGGACAGACAGTTCTCAGGGGTTCCCTGCTTGCAAAGCAGTCCTGGCTTGGAGTGCCCTGAGTGCCCACACTCAGCACATCACAGCACTCGGCCATCAGCCCGGCTACACTTGCCTCAGGCTGCCATCTGCGGAGAGGAGGCAATTGGGGGGCTGCAGGAGAGCTTCCACCCCCAGAAGCCCGCAGAGCCAGCCCAGTCCTCCCCATCGGGGGCTCGTACCCCATTCCTCCCTCACCTCCTTCCACTTACCCTTCCCTAGCCCCTTTCTTGATGTACAAAATAAAGGACAATTGTGTTCAAAAATGGAATCTGTCTTTATTGTACAAAACTGGGGGAGACTGGGAAAAGGAGGTGGGAGAGGGGAAGAGAGAGGGTGGAAGAGGGGAGGGCAACTACAATGATCAGGGGTTGGGAACAGGTCCCATATGAAGAGAGGCTAAAGAGACTGGGACTTTTCAGCTTAGAAAAGAAGAGACGGAGGGGGGACAGGATAGAGGTCTCTAAAAGCAGGAGTTGGGTGGAGAGGGTGCATCCAGAAAAGTTCTTCATTAGTTCCCATAAAGAAGGACTAGAGGACACCAAAGGAAAGGAATGGGTAGCAGGCTTCAAACTAGTAACAGAAAGTTCTTCTTCACAAAGCAAATAGTCAACCTGTGGAACTCCTTGCTGCAGGAGGCTGTGAAGGCTAGAACTGGAACAGAGTTTAAAGGGACGTGAGATCAAGTCATGGAGGTTGGGTCCATGGAGTGCTATTAGCCAGGGGGTAGGAGTGGTGTCCCTGCCCAAGGTTTGTGGAAGGCTGGAGAGGGATGGCAGGAGACAAATGGCTTGGTCACTGTCTTCAGTCCATCCCCTCCAAGGTCCCTAGTGTTGGCCGCTGTCGGCAGACAGGCTACTGGGCTAGATGGACCTTTGGTCTGACCCAGTACGGCCATTGTAAGCTCAGGGCTCAGGGTCGGGGGTCTCAGTGAACCCCCTTGATTTTCATGCACACCTGCTCCTGGGTGGCCAGGCTGGCAGCTCTCCTGCCCTAGACGGCCACTTTCCTGTGCTAGTGCGGAGATCGTGGACGAAGTCCACGATGTCCACACTAGCCCAGGCGGGTGCCCGCCTCTTGCGGTTCCGGGCGAGCTCCCGGGAGCCGCCAGCCTGGTCCCAGGAAGAGGGGGAGGGCTGGGGGGCATCGGGTGGGTGGCTCGAGCCGTGCCAGGTGCAGGGTCTTCTGGCTGGGTGCTGGCAGGCTTGCACCTGGCACGGGCACCGTAGCCAGCCCGTGCCCCTTTAAGGGGTCCGGGGCAGGGAGGGGGGCAATAGAGTTTCCCTGGTGTTGGCCAGAGAGGCCACCAGGGAAACCTGGGGAGGGCTAGCCTCCCACTAGTTCGAATTAAGGGGCTACACACCCCTTAATTCGAACTAGCTAGTTCGAACTAGGCTTAATCTTCGTAAAATGAGGATTACCTAGTTCGAACTAAGCGCTCCGCTAGTTCGAATTAAGTTCGAACTAGCGGAGCGCTAGTGTAGCGCCTATGAAAGTTAGTTCGAACTAACGTCCGTTAGTTCGAACTAACTCTGTAGTGTAGACATATCCCATGATACTATACTCAGTAATGTACAGTTGGATGGCCTGATTTTTTTTCCTTCTCCATGAAAATTTTGAGTGTATATCCTGAGGGTTTCCCTGGCTACTGGCAGGCAGGCAGTATAACACCATCTAGCACATACACTCGTAGCAATAGTAGGAAAATATGAACATATTTTCAAAAGACAGTCAGTGAGGACAGAACCAATCACCCTTATCTATGGTAGTTCTTAACAGAACATTCCACATTGCCCTGGGATATTTCTGGTAGCTGTGACAGGGTTTATAGGTCCCTTCTTAGAGAGGAAGAAGAGTGCAGTGAAGAGAGCATTAGCATGAGATTTGGGACACCCCAACTCAATCTGCACACCAAGAATCTGTGTGAACCCTGCTGCCAGATGCTAAAAGTTCTGTAATGTGCTTTGGTCTGCACGGCTTTGAAATGGGAGTAGATTAAAGTGCACTGTGGAATTGTTTGTGTGAAGCAGCAGCAGAGTCTACAATGACACTTAGTGCATGGTAGGCAATTGTCAGGCAGATTTACTGGTTTGCTGCAAACTGTTTGTGTGGGCAAGTGCACAGTTTCTCTCTTCCCCTCTACAATAGGGATAATAGCACTTCCCTTCCTCATTGGGGTGTTGTGAAGATAAATGGGTTGGAAATGAGGAGAAGTTCTGATATTACAGTTACGGGGTCCATAGAAGCATCTAACATCTATTTTTGGTACTCTCTGCACGGGTTTAATAATCAGGCTACTTATAGTGATGGCAACACAGAGGAGCCCTGATAAGCCAACTGGCGACATGGCTTCTGGGTTTAAATCCCAAAATAATTTTTTCCTTCTAGGAATGACTCCCTGCACTGAGTGAAGCAGTTAAGTTGGACTTTTCTCAGGGAGAAAACAACTAGAGGCTGTGTGCCTAGAAGACAGAGCAGCTGACTTGTTTGTATTGTTTTCCCTGGTGTTTATATGTGTTTTATTATTACTGTTTAGGGATTTAGGCTACATTTATGGCCACCACCAATAAAATAATCCTGAAATAGGGTGTTTACTGCTTTAGCTTCGAAATTGCAAATTTCCTGTTTAACCACAGAGAGCTTGGCCCTTCTGTAACATTCTTAATATGAAACAAATATTTTGTAGGAAATATAGGCGATCAGGTTTGTAAATGTGGTATTGTTTTGGGGCAGGATTTTATTGCCTCATAAGTAGTCTGCATTTCAACCTTTCCCAACTTTTCCAACTGGATTCACATTAAAGCCATGAATGTGATACAGTGACTTCAACATGAAACCAAAACGTGCCCAAGTGGAAGTGAAACTGGACTAAGCTTCACTCAAAAGAGCTGTGAATGTCAGGAACATTTTTCATGATCTGGCCTGAGCTCTGTGTTTGAGATGAAACCAGAGCTGTCCCAACCGTATGATGGTTCAGGGTGGTTTCCCAGACCCTACCATTTCAGGGGTCTCATGGCAACATCCTAAATTGTCCTATGGACACAACCCAGGATGGCCTGGAGGATTACTTGGGGGTGCTGGTGTGGGACAGCAGCAGGGATTGTCCCCTCCAATCCCGTCAGTGGGAGCTGGAGCAATCCAGCAGCTTGCTAAGCTCTGCCCCTCAGCCTTCTCCCTACTGCCATGGTGAAGTGGACTTCAGCAGGCTATGAGAGGGTGGCAGGGTGGGGTGGAGTGAAGCGGAGTGGAGCAGGCTTCAAGGTCACCCCTGGCCCCACCACTGCAGTGACTACAGGGAGCAGGGACCTGCGCCCTGCTGCCACCTAGAGCAATGCCCCCTTAGCAATCTCCTGGGTCGCATTGCTCAGGGGAGGAGGCTTTCAGCAACGAGGCGGAGCAGAGGTGGGGCCTATGGCAGCAAGGTTGCCCTGGGCTCTGCACCTAGTTGCCCCAGGTCCTGTGCCCCCCTAGAGACAGCCCCTAATGAAACAAACCAGGTCTGCCAACTGAGGGTGGCAAAGAAGGCAATTGCTCTGGGGCCTAGTGATTCTAAAGGGGGCTTTGGCTGGAGTGGCACACAGCATGTTCCAGAGTTTCGTGCTGCACACTCCATCTAGCTCAGAGGGCCGGCTGGGAGAAGGGAAGTGCCACACTGGCCAGGTGGCGCTGGGGGCTGGCTGCTCCAGCCCCATTCTTTCTGCCTGAAGCCCCACTCTTTCTGGGAGCACAGAGCCAGCCCAGGGGGCTAGCGATCCCGTCAGCTCCCCTGAAACAAATCATGCTTTCCTTCAACTTCCCTTACTCCCCATAAAATGATGGTTACAGGAGTCGGAGTAAGAAGTCCTCCAGCTTGACATTATTTCGAAATAATGGCTTTCTGTGTAGACATGCTCTTTGTTAATCTGAAATAACGCAGCTGTGTAGACATAGCCTTACAGAGTTAGGTTGAGCTACGCTGCCTTAGATTGACCTATCGGCACAGTGTAGACTCTGCCTAAGTCTGAGCTATTAGATCATCTTACCAGATGCACTGAGTTTAGCCCCTACCTAAGCTGAATTAGACCTTCAATAGTATGTATTATCTTGCCACTGCGGCAGCAGTTAGGTGTTTTAGATCAGGTTTGACTTAAAGCCATTACTACTAGATCTGCAAATAATGAATATTAAATACTTAATTAAAATGGGAATGTTTCAAGTTGGATCACATTCAACTAAAACACTCAGCTAACAGCTCACAATCTGTACAATCCTCCAAGGGAAACACACTATTAAGTGGACCTTTAGTGGTTTATGTTCAAAAAACTATTTCATCCAATTCCAAGAATGTACAGCTCACTCATAACACACGTACCAAAGAATATGAAACTCACATTATCCTTCAGATTCAGGCATTAATGGGTTTCTCAGACATTGCCATTTTTCAACAGTTTCCCTTTTTTTGAAAAAAAGAAGAAGTTTGGATTGAATCAAGCTGGTGCTGAATATTAATACCAACTTGGAAGCTGTTTCAGTAACATGACGATATTGTGTAATGTACTGAAGAGCTAGTGGAAGCAATGATGAAAAAATCTGAGTTTTGCTCTGCAGCCTTGGCAAACACCATCACAAACTATGTGCTGTAAAAAGGCTGAAGATTAATTCTGCCTTTTTCTGTCCAAATTCTTATCGAAATCTCTGCTATAAGTGTTACACTTTGTTGATCACTCCTTGGAGTAGGCCTCCCATTCTCACTCCCCTGCCCCTTCTTCTTGGCCGATTGGGCCCAAGTCCAAAACCGCAATGTCTCCTACTTTAACTGACTCTGGGAAGTGAAAAAGAGATTTAACTGTTGCTCAATAGGTTTGAAGACTGTTTAATTTAAAATATATTTTCAACTAGGCTACGCCTACACTGGCCCCTTTTCCGAAAGGGGCATGTTAATTTCAGAGGTCGTAATAGGGAAATCCGCGGGGGATTTAAATATCCCCCGTGGCATTTAAATAAAAATGTCCGTCGCTTTTTTCCGGCTTTTAGAAAAGCCGGAAAAGAGCATCTACACTGGCCCCGATCCTCCGGAAAAAGCGCCCTTTTCCGGAGGATCTTATTCCTACTTTGAAGCAGGCGGACATTTTTATTTAAATGCCGCAGGGGATATTTAAATCCCCCGCGGATTTCCCTATTACGACCTCTGAAATTAACATGCCCCTTTCGGAAAAGGGGCCAGTGTAGACGAGCCCCTAAAGTAAGGGAGAAATATTTAAATTCATTTGTTTCTTACATTATGAGTCAGTGGGATTTTCTGTTACATTTGATTATATTTTCAGCATAATGTGATACACTAAATGGAACATAACAAGCACACTAAAAATCATCCATTGAGTAACCAGTCAAGTATACTGATAAATCATTAATGACATATGTTCTCAGGAGAGCTGTCAGAGTTACCAGACCCTGGGCAAGGGGATGGTCCAGCACCATGCTACTGGAAGATGTGGAGTCTCAGGTAGAAGGAGCCAGCTCCCAGTGCTGGACTGCACCATCCCCCCTTCCCATTGTCAGTCCTTAGTGCTGTCTGGAACATGCATCTTGGGTTTTTGGCCACCACCGCTGCCATAGTGGCAGCAGAAACAACAAGCTCCAGGCCCTTTACAATCACCAGGCCCCAAGGCAGTTGCTTCCCCTCCCACACCATCGGCAGGCCTGAATGTACCATATTGCACAAACTAAACTACATTAAAATATTATTAAGGTTTCAAGGTCAAGCAATCTAAAGTTAGGAAGCATTAGAATTAAGTATGAGAGGGGTAGCCGTGTTAGTCTGAATCTGCAAAAGCGGCGAGGAGTCCTGTGGCACCTTATAGACTAAGACCCACTTCGTCAGATGCAGACATACATCTGACGAAGTGGGTCTTTGCCCACGAAAGCTTATGCTCCTACACTTCAGTTAGTCTATAAGGTGCCACAGGACTCCTCACCGCTTTATTAGAATTAAGGTAGCTTTTGCAACCTTAATTTGGTCCCCTTATATGTGTATTCATGGATTCCAAGGCGAGAAGGGACAAGTGTAATCATCTAGTTTGACTCTAGTCTCTGTATGATACAGGCCTTAGAACTGCCTCCAAAAATAACTTTTAGAAAAGAATCCAGTCTTGATTTAAAAACTGTCAGTGATGGAGAATCTAGACTGCCCTGATAATGCATTCCAATGGTTAATTATTCACTGTTATGTGTTCACACCCTATTTCCAGTCTGAGTTTGGCTAACTACAGCTTCCAGCTGTTATGCCTTTCTCTGCTAGATTGAAGAGCCCATTATTAAATATTTGTTCTCCACACAGCTAGTGATAGACTGTACACAAGTCACCCTTTAATGTGCTTTTTGTTATACTAAATAGATTGAGCACCTTGAGTCTGTCATTATAAGGCATGTTTTCTAATCTTTTCATCATTCTTGTGGCTCCTCTCTTAACCCTCTCCAATTTATCAACAGGCTTCCTGAATTGCAGACAGTAGAACTGGATGCAGTACTCCAGCAGCGGTCACACCAATGCAAAATGCAGAGCTAAAATAATCTTTCTACTCCTACTTGAGATTCTCCTGTTTATGGATCTAAGCATTGATTAGTTACAATAACACCCGGAGGCACCATTGAGCTGGGTGCAGTACAGTGTATAGAGACACATGGTCTAAGGGCTATATTCTGACTTGTATTACATGCTCACAAAAATAAATATGAGGATATTTTATACTTTCATGTGTGCTACATGGATGTGGAGTCCATGCGTCTGCTTCCTCTTCACCCTAGAGAGGTGGTGGTGGTGGTGGGGGCATAGAATGGGCAGGGAATGAATAAAGTATTAGCACTGCCCCATGCCGCCTCCTTTTTTACTGGCTTGATTAGCTGAACCAGAGCTGCGGGAGGGGTAATGATTTACTGCTGGTGTAGACTAGGTGCAATTGTACTACCTTCTGGAAGCAAGGAGGAAGCAGAGAAGGAACTGTGATTCATAGGTGTTTCTGTGGATCCTAATGCACATCTAGGGCTGCTCCTGGATTAGTGCAATTTATGCATCATCCTTTGCACAAGTTTAATCACAGTCTAGCCTCAATTTAAGAAAGACACAACAAAAGAACCTTTACATACATACAAGTTGGACCTCCCTGTCCAGCACCCTCAGGTCTTAAATGAAGGAGTTTGCCGGACCAGGGGAGGTCAACATTCCCCCTCCTGCCCAGCTAGGTTTCTGGCCCCCCAGCTTCCTTGCCTCTGAGTTGCTGGCCCACCATTACTGGACTTGTGGCTATAGGGGCTCTTTGACCTAGGAGCACCAATGTTGCCAGACCAGAGGCTTTGTCTACACTACCAGGTTAATTTGAAATGTAGGTATTATTTCAAAATAACATAAGTTGAACCTCTCTGGTCTGGGATACTCTGGTCCGGCAACATCCATGGTCTGGCAGAATCATGGATGTTGCTGGACCAGAGAGCTCTTGGACCAGAGAGCCCCGGCTCTGGGCAACAGAGTCCTGGTGCCCTGGGGCAGCCTTGGGGCTGCGGAGTGCCAGCAGCCCTGGAGCTGGCCGTGGAACTCCAGCAGCAGCAGAGCAGCTGAGCCCCGGTGGCCCAGGGACAGAGGAGGCCTGGTGGCCCAGAGCAGCAGAGCCCCAACATCTCTGGAGCAGTGGAGCCCCGGCAATTCCAGGGCAGCAGAGCCCCAGCACTCTGGGGTAGTGGAGCCCTAGCAGCCCTGGGACTGGCCAAAGAGCTGGGATCCCGGTGTCCCAGGAGAGACTGTCAGAGGGGGCCGACCTCCCATAGTCTGGCAAACTCCCTCCTTCTGGACCAGTCAGGTCCTGAGGGTGCTGGACCAGGGAGGTCCAACCTGTATTTCGAAATAAGCTTATTCCTCTTCACAAGCAGGAGTTACTATTTTGAAATAATAAGCCCATTATTTCAAAATAGCAGTAGTGTAGATGCTTTCCTTGTTATTTCAAAATAAGGAGAGTTATTTCAAAATAATTCCCCAGTGTAGACATCTCCAGAGAGTCCTGGTTTACAGAGGTTCAACCTGTACATTCGGTAGTTCTTAAACTCTTACACATATCCATAAATGATATTTGAATCTTAGTAGTGTTATTCCAATTCCACATCAGTGATGTTTAATCTAAGATTTCATTCTGATCGTTCTTTAATCCAAATATTTGGGCTTAAGGGCTCCTGAGAGCTTGTAAATGTTAGAGATTTGCATCTGAGTAAGAATAATTAGTACACCCAGGCAAATACTGCCAAAAAAAAAAAAAAGTTGGTGAACAGTTATATGAATAAAATCCACAAATTTTCAAATATGGTCTCCAAAATCCCTTTTATTACATTATGAAAATATTTATAAAATAAAACCTATCAAATCCTATTAGGTGACTTCATTATTTGATTAATTTTGCCATTTGTCTTTAAATACTTAACAAAATCAGTGGGTTTTTTGGGAGCAGGGCACGTTTGACCTGCATGTACAACCAGATTTTTGATCACAAGAATTGTACATGTTCTGAGATTACTTTTCTGCTAACCTCTCAGTGTTAGCATTATCATCTTCTCCCTCTATATTTTCACTTCCATTTTTCTGACTTGTCTACCTGTCTGATCTTCTCTGGACTGCAAGCTCCCTGGGGCAGGGGCTGACTTTTTGAATGCTTGGCTGCACAGTGCCTAGCATAATGGGGGTCTTGATCCTTGATTGGGCTTCCAGGGTGCTCTCATACTATACATAGAAAAAAAAAAGAATTTTGATGGGAAGTGGAAGCGTTTCTGAATACTTTTGGACCCATGCATTCACAGTAACATTTCTGTCCATGTTTGAAACCTTCTGGAAATCTCTGTGAGGACTGGGAGTCATTCATCTAAGATGTAGAAATACTATATGACTAGACAAGCAGGACCTATTATAAAGCCTACTGCAGTCAGTGCAAATCTTCCCATTCACCTTAATGGTGTTTTGATCCACTCTCCAGTGTAAATAGGGAATTATGAATAATGACTTTCAAAAGCAAGAGCCACAACAAATAGTTCATGAAGAATGCACGCACTGAAATTTGCTCCCTATAAACTGTTGAATAATGAACAAATCTGAAAAAAAATCACAGGTAATTCAGGAAGGACCAAATCCTCCTCCTTACTGAAATTAATGATAACATTTCAACTTATTTTAATGGCAGCAGGATTTGGAGTGCGTGGCCTAAAGAATTAAATGTAAAAATATTTAGATGGCTTGTTGGCTGGGAACAGTTTGCCCATCTCTTGTAACACGTGATTATATTTTCTAAAAACAATGACTATTGCTTTTGTCATTTTAGCTGCAGATGTAGGCTTTGGAATGGATAAGACTTACTATGTCCTGGACTTTGTTGTGGAACTTCTCTATGACAGGGTTTCTCAACCTTTTTCTTTCTGCTCCCCACCCCCACCCGTACTATAAAAACTCTAGAGCTCACCTGTGCCGCAACAGCTGTTTTTCTTCACATAAAAGCCAGTGTCAGCATTAGGGGGGAAGGAAGCAGGACAGCTGGTCAGGATTCCATGCCACAAGGCCCCCCCACAAAGCTAAATTGTTCAGGGTTTGTCTTCTGCCCCAGGTGGCAGAGTTCAGGGCCTGAGGCTTCTACCCTTGGGGTAGGGCTTTGGCTTTCTCCCCAGGGTCCCATCAAGTCTAATGCTGGTAATGCTTGGAGGACCCACTGAAATCTGCTCATGGCTCCCAAAAGGGCCCAGGAACCCTGGTTGAGAACCACTACTCTATGGCACATTCTCGTTTACATTTTTAATTCTAACTAATATACTTTCAAGAATAGTTCTCATAGTGTTTCACATGGGGCCTTCAGAAATATTGATAGGGCAATACATTTTCTCCAGACATAAAGCTCTAAATTAAAATATTCAAACAGTAGCTTAAAACAAAATCCTTCAGAGCAGACACAGGTAAATCCTGAAACAAGGAAAGGAGATTGGATAAAGCATTCATTTTAATCATCCGCTTTTTCTTGCTAGGAAGAAGCGGTAGACAATCAATCTATTTAAATCCATTTTCATTTCCTCAAGTTGATTATTATAATTATTCTCATGTTTCATGTCTGGATGAAAATTAATACTTATTCCACAGACTGTGGGTCAAATCAGGAACTCCTTTAGTATCAGAGACTTTTTATCATCATTATAGCATCAGTCTTTGATTTACTTAGGATCCTATCTTGTAAGACTGTTGCATGCAGAACTTCTGCTTATGCCATTGGGACTTTCCACATGGGCAGTGTCTGGATTGGGTTTGTATTTTCTACCCCAAAATAAAGATGAAATTTTGCATTAAAGAAGAATCATGGAGACTGATTTATGATTGTTAGCCTACATTTGTGTTTTAAACTGTTTGGCAGTTATTGTGTACTGTCCCAGATAGAGCTCCATATTCAATGTGGTTGGAAAATGTTAACAGATAATTTATAAAGCAAACTGCCTTTACAAGTAAATTCTTAATGAAAAAAATGAGACCTGAAAATTATTTAGTTTTTGAAAATTTACAATGTTTATTGGAAAAGTTTCAGTTTTTGATTTAAAGAAAAAACCATATTAGTTTTCAATTTCTGAAAACTGAGAACTTACTAAAACCCCAAAATGTTTATTGATATGGAAAACCTTTTGGTTTCAAAAAGCTGTGGAACTAAAATCTCTCAAACCTTAGTCTAAGTATTACACCCACTTTGGGGCAGTGTTCTTGATGCAAAAAGATGACCCAATGTGTACCAGCAGTGGGGCTCCTCAACTAGCAGCTGAAATCACTGAGAGCTCTGTTAAGTGGGGGACACTGAAGGCATCTTGGTGAACAGCCAGCAGGGTGTCTAGTGGAGAGGTGCAGCAAGCAGCCATGCAAGGAGGCTGGCAGTGAGGAAAGGCCAGCAGGATGGCTGGTGGAAAGGCACAGCCAGTAGGGCAGCTGTTGGAGAGAGAGAGAACAAACAGGTTGGCTGGTGGAGCTGAGTCCTTTAGAGATGCATGGGAAGCAAGTGCCTGAGCTGTGGATAATGTGAGGGGTCTCCTTCCCCTCACATGACCTTCCACTGAAGCTGGGAGGGTAACTCTGCAGATGAACTTCTCAACTTTGGAGCTAACACTGACTGATGACAGCAACTGTGAGTGGGATGCAGAGAAGGGATGGGCACATTAAAGGGACTTCTGGGTTGCTTAAGAGCCTGAGGGAAAAGGACACTTCTCAACTTACTTAGGTTGGGTCTTTTGCTCATGGTTTATGTTTATGAACCCTGTTTGTGGTGTTTTCCCAAATTAATTCAGACTCCGTGCTTGTGAAAGGAGAAGTATTGTCTCTTAAAGATACCCAGGGGGTGGTGTGTAATTGTTTGAGGTCTCTGGGTGGGGGCTCAACCCAGTTTTGTGTTGTATTGATAAAAAGGAACCCCTGGATACTGAAGCTATTGCTGTCAAATCTCACTGTCAGAAAGGGAAGGGAAATATTTATTTACAAATGGGTGGATGGAGAAAAACACAAGGGGAAGTTAGCGGAAGTAGGAAAATAGGATTACATCCACCACAAGTCCCCACTGGTCCTGTGGCACCACAATATGAAAGGGAAGGCAATGAACAATGTATTTCCATTCAAAGATCAGGAATTATGGGAAATTTCCAGTCTGGCAGTGAGTCTTGGGTCATCCTGGTTGTCATGGGTGGTTGGTGAAGGTAGGGCTGTGGTAGGCAAGCCCCCCAGCCACCCCTTCTTGCAGTGGCCCCTCCCCCCAGGGAGCCAAGCTTCCTCTCTGTCCCCCCCCCAATACAGGGAGGTGGGGCAGTGCAACCCCACCATCACTAGGAGAGCGGGTGGCACATGGCTCCAGAAGGTGGAGGGCACGTGTCCCCAGGCTCCCTGGCCCCGGAGCACTGCTGAGGGCAGGTGCTGGAGGTAGCAACACTCCGCCCCAGAATGCCTACAGTAGGGGTGCTGGGGGTGGAGTGTGGGTGGGGCCAGGCTGGTGGTTTGGGAAGGCAATGCCTTCCCCTACCTAGGATACCGGACACCCATGTTGGTTCTCTTCAACACTAGTAAACTTTCCCCAACAAACCCCTCTAGTGCCCTCTTCTGCTGCTCTCTGCAAATCCACACAGAATGACAAGCTCTGTTAGCTGCAGTCCCCCTTCTTATTCCCAAGTCAAAGTCAAGAGCCTCAGTGTTCACTGCACTAAGCAGAATTGGGCTGCAATGATACTGGCTCCAGTTCCAATTTGTCCTCCTTGGGAGATTGACACAATGTTTCTCCTGTCCTGGGGTGTCCCCATATCACTCTGTCCCTCCCAGGCTTTAGGCAGGGTCTTGTCTGCTTCTTGCATGCTCCAGCCCTTCTCTTTGGAGGTACAGACACACAGCCATTTGCTCCCCTTCTCTCCACCCTCCTGCAACCATCCTCAGGAGAAGATTTTAAAGCAGCAGTTTTGTCTAAACCCCTGAGGGCTTGTACTTGTGATTTTAGAGTCTCCACATTTCTGGAATCTTTTTGTTTGACTTTGTTGATATGCCAGGGTCATTAATGAGAAGACAAACACCAGAGTCAGAACTCTAACAAAGGTGCATGAAGCCTTCTTTTACTTTGTTTACAGTGCTGCTTCCTTCTTCATCTGGACCCTGTTTCATCGGTAGAGTATGAAGGAGGGACTAAGAACTCGCTAACTCCTTCGGGTGGCTTGAAGGGAGAAAGCAGTCCAGAAGATCTTCTTATAACTAACAGCTGGAGTGTTAGGCTGTGTTTGCTTGAGAAGTCAGGAAAAAAATTCTAATCTTGCTTCTTTTTTTCCCTTTTTTTCCTGGCGGTGGCTTTGCTTTTGTATGTGTGTTTTTAGTTTACCTGTTGTATAGAATCCTTGTTCCCCTGGAGATGAGACTGGAGATGGAAGGAAGAAAATCACACTGGCTTATGGCTACTATGTGTAGATTTTCCGAGAAGGTGGACTTTTAGAAGTGTCTTTTTTTGCTGCTTTATTTGTGCCTTTCAACAGCTCCCAGCCTGCTCGAGGAAGAAATCTGAAGCCTGTCAGTGTTGCTCTGAGTCTCCCAGAGGGGCTCCTTGAGACAGACAAAAGACTCCTCATTCTCTCAGGAATTGAAGGCAGTTCATCCACAATAGTTCCCAGCCCTGGCTGGCATGCTGGAAGTAAAAAACAAAACACAACATAAAACAGTACTCATGTTCAAGAATTTGTTTTGATCAGATGAGCAAGCACAAGGGCAGGCTGGGACAAGCGATAGCAATGGAAAGGATGGTATAACACATAATACTAGAAAACAAATTCCACTGTACAACTTCATCATCACATGAGTGGAGATAGGGCCTTGGGGATATGGGAGGAGGTGCAGGAGGCTGGGGGACCAAAGCTTTTCTCTAGGCAGTCCAGGCCCTGTTCTCCCCACCCCAACCTACTCCCTCAGGCTGCCCTTCTGATTACAGCCACCTTCTGGTTGCAGCCACCTTTGCAACCCTCTGCCAGAGCCATAGCTCCAGACCATGGTTTTCAAGGCAGAGAGGACTGAAGATGTTCATAGAATACTGGAAGGGACCTCAAGAGGTCATCGAGTCCAGTCCCCTGCCCTCATGGCAGGACCAAATACTGTCTAGGCCATCCCTGATGGACATTTATCTAACCTACTCTTAAATATCTCCACAGATGGAGATTCTACAACCTCCCTGGGCAATTTATTCCAGTGTTTGACTACCCTGACAGTTAGGAACTTTTTCCTGATGTCCAACCTAAACCTCCGGTGATGCGGTTTAAGCCCATTGCTTCTTGTTCTATCCTCAGAGGCCAAGATGAACAAGCTTTCTCCCTCCTCCTTATGACACCCTTTTAGATACCTGAAAACTGCTATCATGTCCCCCCTTAATCTTCTCTTTTCTAAACTAAAATCCAATTCTTTCAGTCTTCCCTTCATAGGTCATATTCTCTAGACCTTTAATCATTCTTGTTACTCTTCTCTGGACACTCTCCAATTTCTCCACATCTTTCTTGAAATGTGGTGCCCAGAACTGGACACAATACTCCAACTGAGGCCTAACCAGTGCAGAGTAGAGTGGAAGAATGACTTCTTATGTCTTGCTCACAACACACCAGTTAATGCATCCTAGAATCATGTTTGCTTTTTTTTGCAACAGCATCACACTGCTGACTCATATTAAGTTTGTGGTCCACTATAACCCCTAGATCCCTTCCCGCCGTACTCCTTCCTAGACAGTCGCTTCCCATTCTGTATGTGTAAAACTGATTGTTCCTTCCTAAATGGAGTACTTTGCATTTGTCTTTATTAAACTTCATCCTGTTTACCTCAGACCATTTCTCCAGTTTGTCCAAATCATTTTGAATTTTGACCCTATCCTTCAGAGCAGTTGTAACCCCTCCCAGCTTGGTATCAGCTGCAAACTTAATAAGCGTACTTTCTATACCAATATCTAAATCATTGATGAAGATATTGAACATAGCTGGTCTCAAAACAGACCCCTGCAGAACCCCACTTCTTATACCTTTCCAGCTGGATTGTGAACCATTAATAACTACTCTCTGAGTATGGTTATCCAGCCAGTTATGCACCCACCTTATAGTAGCCCCATCTAAGTTGTATTTGCCTAGTTTATTGATAAGAATATCATGTGAGACTGTATAAAATGCCTTACTAAAGTCTAGGTATACCACATTCACCACTTCTCCCTTATCCACAAGACTTTAATATGGATTATTAAATATACATATTTTCTGGCTGCTCAATAGTAGTTTGCTGTAGGAACACTATGGCTCTGTCTACACTGGGCCACTTATTCTGGAAAATCAGCCGCTTTTCCGGAATAAGCTGCGAGCTGTCTACACTGACCCTTGAATTTCCGGAAAAGCAACGATGCTCTACTGTACAAAATCAGCCGCTATTCCGGAAAAACTATTCTGCTCCCGCTCGGGATAAGTCCTTATTCTGGAACACTGTTCCGGAAAAGGGCCAGTGTAGACAGCCCAGTAGTCTTTTCCGGAAAAAAGCCCCAATTGCGAAAATGGCGATTGGGGCTCTTTTCCGGAAAAGAGCGTCTACATTGGCCACAGACGCTTTTCTGGAAAAAGGGCTTTTCTGGAAAAGCAGCCTGCCAATGTAGACGCTTCTTTTCCGGAAAAACTGAAAGCGGAATAGTATTCCATTTTAAGCATTTCCGGAAATTCATGCCAGTGTAGACACAGCCTATAACAATTAGTGAGAACTTGTATAAAAATGTTAGCGGCGTGGATTTTGTATTTGTAGACCAGTCTGAAATCTCATGCTAACCTTATATAAGTAGAATAGTGATTGTATCCTTTGGTATATATGGTTGTGACTATTTTCTTCCACTATTTGATCTGAGGAAGTGGTTCTGGCCCACGAAAGCTCATCATCTAATAAACCATCCTGTTAGTCTTTAAAGTGCTACATTGTCCTGCATTTTGCTTATATAAGTACAAATTCAAAGGCCGTGCTATTAGCTGCATAGAAAAAAAAGTCCAGCAAGTCCTACTATGAGTTGACTGCCAGAGCTTCCACGCAACAATTAAAATATGTACTAGAAGTTGGACTACTTAGGCAACCATTTCACATTCTTCTCTCAGCAACCTCTCTGGGAGTTTGGCCTTAGTAAAGACTTCAAGATTTGACCTTGAATCTTTCAGGATGAGTTTGAAAGGAAACAAATCTGCCATTAGCACATATACAGCAAGGGTATGTCTACCCAGCAATGTACGCTGGGAATCGGAGCCGGACTCAAACATAACCCCTCTTCCGTCCACACACCCAGGCTATGTCTACACTCACGGCTTCTTGCGTGAGAAATATGCAAATAAGGCTAAGTGTGGATCATCACCAAGCCTCATTAGCATACCTAATGAGCTGCCATTTTTGCAGAAGAGGCTCTTGTGCCAGAAGGAGCTGTCTACATTGTCCCTTCTTTCGCAAGAAAAGCCCTTTTGAGCAATGCCGCTATGCTGATTATTTTTAGGAATAAGGGCAACAGCTGCTCAAAGTTTAGGAATGCCTTGATTGGTTTCTGATTAGAACCTCGGGACTAGAGTCTATCTCTATTATGGGCTGATTAGCTCATGCTTAGGGGGAGTTTGGATTTAGATGTGATTGTGATTATGGGCTTTGCCCCATAGGTTCATTGCTACTCTTAAATATTATTACACTGTACATAGAACCTGTCTCAAAATAACAAATGTTTGAAACAGAGTAGCAGCATTAAGATATTCAAGTGTTGGCATTTTGTCACCGTGATCCTTTTACCTTCATGCATTGTATAAAAGGGATGAAGGCTAAACATTGTTGTTTTGCTTTTGCATTGGTGCGCCTTAAAGAAGATATTCAGTTGGCCATGCCTGAGCCCTGTTTCTGTTTGCCTTCTGCAAAGCTGAGCAGAAAGCTTTACCGGCACAAATATTTGCAGAAAGCAAATGTCAGCGTTGTCTGCAAGGGAAGGTCATCTGATAAAGCACTGAGCTGGGATATAGGCGATGCGGGTTCTGGTCTCAGCTCTGCCTGAGGCTTCCTCTTTGGCCTTGGGGAAATGATATAATCCCTCTGTTTCTCCCCTGTGAAATAAGGATACTAATACTTCCCTATCTCTGCTGGGGTGCTGTAAGGATACATTTAATAATGTCTGTGAGGAGTTTACATATTGTGGAGATGGAATGAACTACGAACATATATACTCTCAAACTGAATTTTTACCTGTTAAAAATGATTGTCCATTCAGTGATCAGAACAGAACTGATCTTACAATTCATGAACACCCATCTTTAATTTAGATTATTCATGATCAATCTTTAAAATAAAATATTTGGAATATTGTATCTAACCATGACTAAATTCTAGAAAAATGCAATTGGCAGTTCCATGGCTATTCTGGAAGCATAAAGGGGGCTAAATTTGCTGAATAAATTATTCTTGGTCAATCATTTGATCAGTTCTATGAAATATCATCATGCCATAATATTATATTACCATACAGTGATGTTGGATTACCACATAGCAATATGTGAACTGTGAAATTGTGATGCAGCATCGCTCTGTGCTGTGTCAAATACCAAAATGTCACAGCACAAATGATTCAACATTGTGGCACAATGACTTTGGATTTAAAGGATAAAGCTGTAAAAGGCAGCCAACCTCTGCTGTGGAAATTGCCTCAAAATGCATCTCCATCATGATCTCTAAGTTCATCATACGTAGTCTAGCGCTGGGCCTCTCCCCAGCAAGTCACTGCTTAATTAGGTGATGGTGGTTTTGAGAAGTAGACAAATGTCCGCTAGGGACCTGTCTGAAATTACCAGAGTTATTTTACTTGGTACCTACTTTGAATCCAAGTCTCCAAAGGTGAAAGGCAGGCAATTGCATTAACCCACATTTTTCTAAGCCCTTGATAATTTGCCTTTCAAATTAGGACTATTTCTGAACATTTCCATCCATCGCTAGAGACTTTTTGAAGGAGGAAATGGGACTTTTGCATCCGAAAAAAAAAAAAAAAGAATTACTGAAGGCTTTTGCAAAAGCCATCACAATGTGGATGTTTTTGTAGACTTCAGCTGTCCGCAGTCGATCCCTAATTTAATTCCTTCCAGCACAAGGAGCGGCTATCAGAAAGTTGCCCTCCAGGTGTCCCATCAGGTGCTCTTATAGTTTGGTACTAAAAAAAGCACAGTTTGATTAACCATATTGTGTACTGATTTGCTTTGCACTGCAGATTTCCCACTAATCCTTTTATGCATAGATGGAATTCATCAGTTAACAAAAGTAGTTAAGCATATACCATTAAAGGCTACAAGGAACCCTTTCATAATGTTAATTAGCTTTGCACTTCTAAAATGCTCAGGGATTGCTCAAAATCCACAGATGCTTCTTGAAAGAGCTATGGTTCACTGCCCAGACAGTGGTAAATGTTGCCTGGGCTGAACAGAGCTAAAGAGATATGTGGCTGAAGTAACTTTGGAAGGTCATACTGGCTGTATTTGCTCGGGCTTATTATTAGTTGGAAACTCTATTTTTGCTATCGAGTGTGCTTGTCAAATGCAGACTCATTGTCAAGGGGCACTGAAGAAGTGATATTCCCGGAGAAGCTGTCCTTCTTATGACCGTTCAATAGTATCCATAAATGAGGATTTAATGTGTTTTGTATAGGAAAACAGAATCTGTATTCCATCCATTTTGAGTCACACAAAAACAAAAGCATAAGCAGCATGGAGCCCTCTCTCTGTGGATAAATTTGTTAAGAGCTGCAGGATTTTGGCAGTATATCTGATTTCAGAAAGCCACAGTTACAAAACTGGGTTTGGTACTGTTAGTGAAAATGGCATATTTTGAGTCATGGACTTCAGTGACTCCTGAAATTCCTTTCTTTATTTTCCAGTTTTTTCTCTGCATATCATTTTCTTTCCTTTCCATGTGCTGCACATCTGCTCTGCAGGCTCCAGCCAGGAAAATAGCCATATGGCGACCTGGAAATCTCCTCTGCATTGATGCCAGAAGACAACTTTATAGTAATTCCAAATAGCATGAAGAACTATTTGTCAGTTTTCTCTTTACCTCCCATCTAGAGACTTAAGTGTACAATGTTGTTTAAAACACACAGTAAATAATCTCTTTGGTGACAAATTTAAAAGACTTGTCAGGTTAGTTTCATTCTTAAAACACTGAAAAAACATGAGGCCAGAAAGTTCCATTCCTTCCCCCTTTGTGACCTAGCAGAAGAACTAAGGCTACGTCTACATTGGCCGCCTATTACGGAATAGGCATGCTAATGTAGCACTTGGGAGAAGGCAAATGCGCGGGGGATTTAAATATTCCCTGCGGCATTTGCATTTTCATGGCCGCCGCTTTTTTCCGGCTTGTAGATAAGCCGGAGAAAAGCGTCCAGACTGGCGCAATCCTCCGGAATAAAGCCCTATTCCGGAGGATCTCTTATTCCTACTTTCAAGTGGGTACTTTCAAGTAGGAATAAGAGATCCTCCGGAATAGGGCTTTATTCCGGAGGATCGTGCCAGTCTGGACGCTTTTCTCCGGCTTATCTACAAGCCGGAAAAAAGCGGCGGCCATGAAAATGAAAATGCCACGAGGGATATTTAAATCCCCCGTGCATTTGCCTTTTCCCAAGTGCTACATTAGCATGCCTATTCCGTAATAGGCGGCCAATGTAGACGTAGCCATCGGGTGTATCTACATAGCACCCTAAACTCAAAATAAGATATGCAATTTGCACTACACAAATTGCATAGCTTATTTTGATTGAATTTCAAAATAGTGTATTTCAAAATTTGGCTCATCTATACAGCGCCAAATTTCAAAATAACACACTATTCTGAGATATCCCTTAACCCTTGTGGAACGAGGGTTACAGGAATGCCAAAATAGCACATCCGCTATTTTGAGACCCATCTCGAAATAGTGGGTACATCCGAAAGGCATGGGGTTGCTCTTTCAGGATGCGTCTGGTATCCTGAAATAGCCCTGCTGCATAGATGTACTAACTCTTTTTCTCCAAGGGTACAACTACACAGCATGATTATTCTGAAATAAGTTATTTCGGATTTTTTTTCCAAAATAGCTTATTTCAAAATAGCACCTCTACACTACAGGGAAGCCTCAAAATTAGCCAAGACAAGCTTCTCTAATGTGGATGTGCTACCTGAAATTAGAGCCCCAGGAGGCACTGGGGAGTAATTATTTTCAATGGCCCTGGAGAGGAGCTATTTTGAAATAGCAGCAGTGGAGCGTCCACACTACTGCTATTTTGAAATAGCTATTTCGGAATAAGCGTTATTCTTCGTGGAGTGAGTTTACAGATTTAGTAATAAGCCATATGTTATTTCAAAATGATTTCAAAATAATGGAATTGCTGTGTAGATGCACACATTGTTATTTTGAATTAACTGCACTGTGAAGATGTACCACAACTGTGCTGGGGGGAGGGATAGCTCAGTGGTTTGCACATTGGCCTGCTAAACCCAGGCTTGTGAGTTCAATCCTTGAGAAGGTGATCTGGGGCAAAAATTGTCAGGGATGGTACTTGGTCCTACTGTTAAGGCAGGGGATTGGACTTGATGACCTTTCAAGGCCAGTTCTAGGAGATAGGTAGTTTTCACACTTATTCTTTTGGCATTTTTTACTCTGTAGTGATCTTTTTCTTTGGAAGAGGATACATTCATTTTAAATTCCTTCATAGTCTGGCTATTAGCTTAAGTTAATGTTCAAATCTCTGCAATGCCTTCAGCATTTGTGAGGATCATATTAATTTTCCAGAGATATAAATCAGGAAACAGTGTACAGAAAAGTCAGCCAGCTAAAAAATGGCCACACCTGAATCACGTATTGACAGATACAGATATAATCACTTCACGTCTGTTTCCTAGGAGTTGCTTATCAGAAAATGGAAAGTCAAAGAAAGTGAGCTTGAATTGTATTGGACAGAGCAGTGTATAGAATAAAAAATCTAAGGGCCTAATCATACTCCTGTTCAAATCAACAACAAGCCATCTATTGATTTCAAAGGGAGCAGGGCTGGGTACAAGGCACGAATAGTTATTGGAAGCCGCATATGAACTTGAGACAAACACTAGTTTTGCATATGAGTCTGGTATTAAAGGAGTGTGAAATTTGTATACAAAGGATGAAATTCCCTTCACTTGCTTAAGGGTATGCAATTTGGTTTATGATGGTAAAATGCAGGCAAGATCCATCTCTCTTACTCCTTGGCATGGGCCCTGGGATGCAGCATGGCCCAAGCATCGTCCACTATCAATGGTCCTATATAGAGTATCCATGCCACTTGCATAGAGTGTTGGATTTACTTGTCAATCAGCCTGCAGTACCATTCTCTATGCCAGTCTATGCACAGCTAGGCTACGTCTACATTGGCATGATTTTCCGGAAATGCTTTTAACGGAAAAGTTTTCCATTAAAAGCATTTTCGGAAAAGCACGTCTAGATTGGCAGGACACTTTTACGCAAAAGCACTTTTTGCGGAAAAGCGTCTGTGGCCAATCTAGATGCGCTTTTCCTCAAAAAAGCCCCGATTGCCATTTTCGCGATTGGGACTTTTTTGCGGAAAACAAATCTCTGCTCTCTACACTGGCCCTTTTGCACAAAAGTTTTTCAAAAAAAGACTTTTGCCCGAACGGGAGCAGCATAGTATTTCCGCAAAAGCACTGACAATCTTACATGAGATTGTCAGTGCTTTTGCGGAAATTCAAGCGGCCAGTGTAGACAGCTGGCAAGTTTTTCTGGAAAAGCGGCTGCTTTTCCGGAAAAAGTGGCCAGTCTAGACACAGCCCTAGTGCAGAGAGCTCTTCAGCTGGTGTTACCATATGGAAGTGGATTGGAAGGAATGTACAGGCACAGAAACTCATGCATGGGAAGTTGAACAGAAACTTACTGCAATCACACAGGAACCATCATTTACAATAATTTTTCCAGCTACTGCCTTTGCGTCCCAGAACTCTTCCCACCCTTGATTTGTCCTAAACATGGTTTGGACTGGGCATCTCTGACTGTCCAACAGTCACCCACTCTTATTGAAAGGCTCAGTCATCTCCCCACTACATTACAAGTTCCTGCATCTAGCCCCATTTATTTTTTAACCTTCAGATTTGGCTTTCCTGTCCCCACCTAATCCAGAGGTAGATGCTTATTTGCCAGATAGGAGTTATAATGAATAGCTCCCTCAGATGGTCCAGTTTAGAAATATACCTCTTATTTAATCATAGCCTGATCATTTTTGAGCACTCCACAAATAAACATCAATTCTGATAATCTCTCATCCCACAGCCTTACACTAGTCCTCTGAACTTTCTGTTTCATTCAGAGAAAACCAATTTGGCAGCATCAGGAACAACTGGTATACAGTGTCCAAATCCTGTGCTTGGGAATACTGTCACAGTTTGTGTGTGGCAGCAGCAGCCAGCATTAATCAACAGGGAATATAAACACTTCCCTGAGTATGGAACGTAATAGGTACATTGGGCAATACAAAAGGTACATTTTTCTCTATACGTGATATAGTATACAGCATGTTAGATACACAGGATATACACCTGTAGGGATTTTTTTGGTCTTATAATTAGAGCATAAACTTTGGGCCAGAAACCACATTTCTATTCTGTGTTTATATGGTTCTGATCTATGACTACAACTGCTAGGTACTGTCACAATAAAAATTTTAAAAAAATACATGAAATAAAATTGGGACTAGCAATACGAACTAAACATAAAATGATTGTCTTGATCAGCTGTGTGGTCCTCTTTAATCTTTAACATTTGCTGAGTTTTCAGTCAGCTTCTCCAATGGTAGCTGGCATCTCCATATTTGTTGAAGTTGTTATGAGTCTCTATCATACAACAAGTTTTTTTCATGTTGCAGTCACTATTTCATATCTGATTTCACACACTTCTGTTCTGGCACAATCTTAATTGTCCCCTAATATTCCTTACAGATTTCCTAGGTAATGTCTGTCTGCTTTTGGAATCGTTTCCTGTTATTTCCTTGTGAATTCCAGAGCAAAAATATGGTGGGGGGGGGGGTTCTTTTTTTTTCTTTAAATAAATACTCTCATTATCCCAGCTTTCTCTAAGAGGTTCTATTTTCTTTTTCACTGGTCTTTGGTTATTTACACATGTGAACTCATTTTGATGGTGTTGAATTAACAAAGCAAATGTTATTTCTGAGTCTACTTCACATTGTCTGTCTGTTTTATTGTTTACTAACAGCCAGTGTGACAGACTGCTGGCTAAGTCAGAGCTCTGTCACTATAGCCTGGCTGAAAAGGCTGATGGCAAACAGCTGAGCAAGCCTAGGCCTGAAGGGCTATTAGAAGCAGCTGTGGGCCTCATTAGCCAGAGGGCTATGTAAGGGAGTGAAAGGAGCCATAAGAGGGGAGTAAAGGGAGGAGTCAGGGTGGGTTGAGTGTGTGCCTAAGCCAGAAGGAGAGGCTGGCTGAGTTTGCTGTAATCCAAAAAGCTTTGTAAATAGAAGGTGGTGGAAAGCTGACAATAAAAGGCAGGGATGACTGCATCAGAGAGGGTCTCTGAGGCTATGTCTACACTGGTGGCTTCTTGGACAAAAAAACAACCACACTGCCATGTGCCAGCTGTGCTTTTGTGCAAGAGCGCCCATGGCAGTGTGGATACTCTCTTGTGCAAGAAAGCTCTGATGGACATTTTAGACATAGGGCTTTCTTGCGCAAGAAATCCCTGTGGAGTGTCCACACTGTCCTCTTGTGTAAGAGCTCCTGCACAAGAGGGCTTATACCTGTTAAAAAAAAGTGTAGCTCTTGCACAAGAAGCCCTCTCTTACCACACCATACTGTAAATTTCCTTGCGCAAGAGTGGTTGGGCAGTGTGGATGCCTGAGCAGGACCTTGCCACACCAGATTCTTTTGCCCCTAGTTCATATTGAATGGTAAGTTGGTCCATGAGAAACCTTGTTAGTGTCAATAGGACTACACCTAGGGCTCGTCTACACTGCCTCTTTTTTGTGGAAGAGGCAATGCAAATGAAGCACTCATTAGCAACTTCTTGTGCTTCATTTGCATACTCTCTTCTAATGCTTTTTGCAGAGGAGGTTTTTGTGCAAAAAAAGCAGTGTAGATGGGTCTGTTTTGCTGAAAAAAACACCCGTTTGTACAAGAACGAATGGTATTTTGCTCCATCTCCATTTCTTTTGTATATATCCCTCTCCTATGTCTGATTTCAGTGGGAGCTTGGTTAGGAATTGACAATTCTAGATTGACATTTGCTACACTGAACTTTCTTTAGAGGGTAAGCAGAATACATCCAAGAATTTCCTTCTTTAAACAGACAGTATGGCTGTGTCCACACTTTTCAGGAATTGCTCAAGAGGGTTTTTGTTGTGCAAGAAGGGGCAGTGTAGACAGCTCCTTCTGGTGCAAGAGCCTCTTCTGCAAAAATGGTGGCTCATTAGGTTTGCAAATGAGGCTCGGCGATATTCCACACTTAGCCTCATTTGCATATTTCTCATGCAAGAAGCCGCGAGTGTAGACATAGCCCTCGTGTGGCGGAGAGAATAGAGGGAGAAATCAATTTTCAAACTGAAAATGACAGAGAAATCTTTAATATTCTCCCTTATCTCTGTTTCCTCTTCATTTCCTTGATTAGCACAAAATAGTTTGAAATATAGAAGGACCCTCAAACTTAATTTTACCAGTTTTAAAAGATCACAGTTAAGATGATGCAAACTGCAGCAGAGAACTGCTAATTAAGTCAGATTATAGTTTTTATAACGCTGAACATGACCCCATGGATTAAGTAAGGTTCAGATTGCAGCTGGGAGTTTAGATGAAAACCTACATTTAAATTGCCTATGAACTTCTGATTGCTAGGGGAAAGACAATAGGACCCTCCCCTCCCCCCCCCCCCACCACTGTTTTTGCTGCACAGGGGAAGTTTTAGAACCAATGGATGACATATATTAAACTGCACCCTGTAAGTATTAATTTTTGTGCCATTCTGAACTAGTGACAGTTGACTCTTAGGAAGTTTTGAAGTTCAGGTTTTGGTAAGCATCCCAACATTTGGGTATATATCTGGAACCTATTGAAACCCTCAGGACTGCATAATACACCTAAGTAGCATAAAAAATTTCCTTTCTTATAAGATTTCTGGCATTTCTATTTCTTTCTCCTAAACCAGTTCATTCTTTCCCACATATTACAAACCTAAAGTCACCTGGCACAATTATAAAATTGTCGTTCAGGCTTTCCTCAGTCAAAACTGCTGCAAAACTAAATTCTGTCCTTTTGTACGCTCATACATCCTTAGTGAATTCCGGCATTTTAATGACATTTAGGAAAGCAGAATCTGGTCTATTTTTTCAGACAAAGTCTCTCTAAAGATAGCATGAGCTTTGCCTATATAAGGAATGAGTCAGAACTTTAATATGGCCTCTCAACGCAGAAGTGAGGGATATAAGAAGAAAGGAGACAGTCTACATACCTGCTCATTTAGAGATAGAGCCAGCAATTATTTTCCTATGTGTGTGCTTTTTACTGGCTTTATAAAGAACACTGTTTTCTTTAAACAAACCCACCAACTTTGCTGGACACTTCAGATGTTTACATAAGAGCTGTTGTCCTGGACTGGCTCCCATTCAACCCAACAGATCTTCTATTTTAAAAAGCTTTTCCTTTTCCTATCAAAAGTATGTTTTCAGTTTGAGTATCCTGGGATCAGTGTGTAGCAAGCAGAAAAAAACCCCACTTTCTTTTTGCAGGTTTCCTTATTAGGAAGAAATCAGTCAACTCAATAATGGCAACATTTTTTAAAAGGCCATGCTATTATGAGTTCTACCTATCAGTTTGATTTCAGATCTCTCATTGACACTATTTTTCTGTGTGCAGTTAGTTAAAATTATTTGACATGTGATTCCTAATAGAACTGAAATTCCTTCTGTCATGGGTCTGATGCGCCCTGTCAACTCACAGGGGCAGGGCGAAACAGGATTGTGGATTTGCTTCAAGACAGAGTAGATTAGGGACAGTTGTTTTTATTAATCTCACTACATCACTACTGTTACAGGCTTAATACTGCCAGATGGGTACACAGTTACTGCAAAGTAATATGCCAATAAGCACAGGTAGAGCAATACATAAAAAAGTAACAGGCACTTGGAAATGCTTCTACCCCTTCAGTCTGTGGGGAGTCCTATTCCGGTCACATGGCTCCAGCTGGGGGAATCCACAGCACCCTTTGAGGTCTAGGTCCCTTGTGAGACTCACAAAAGGACGGGACTGCTACTGATCTTATACTTTAGGGCTATGTCTACACTGCAGGCTTCTTGCGCAAGAGTTCTTCTGCAAAAGTTCTTGTGCAGAGCGTGTCCACACTGCCATGTGCTTTTGCGCAAGAGCGTCCATGGCAGCGTGGACGCTCTCTTGTGCAAGAAAGCTCTGATGGCCATTTTAGAAACACCTGTTGCCCATACACACTGCTCTCTTGCACAAGAGAGCTTATTCCTTGTGGGGAGAGGAATAACTCTTGCACAAGAAGCCCTCTCTTCTGATGCTTTACTGGAAATTTACTTGAGCAAGAACGCACATGCAGTGTAGATACTCTTCAAGTATTTGCGCAAGAACAGCCATTCTTGTGCAAGAAGCCTGCAGTGTAGATGTAGCCTAGCTGTTTACTGAGTGGGTGCGAATTGCCCCAATGCCACTCTCAACGTTCCCACGAGGCTGAAAACCGAGGTCATGTTATTTATCCTATACTCAGCTCTCAGTTAGCAAGCATAGGGAGTTATGGCTGATGAAAGCCGTCTGATAAAGAACACCTGGTATTTTCACCAGCAGGGCTCATGGCTGGCCTAGAGGAATACAAATTTAATCCCTGCAGGCCTACATATGGCTATTTATGTGACATGTCCCATCCCCACTTGGAGTGAGAAGGGGGATGTTTACAGGACACCACAGCCTAATGGACTAAATAAATCATGGAGGCCCTTGACTTCAGGGCAGCACAGCCTTGTGACTTGTAGTCCTGGGCAAGAGGGGAGGGCCACTACCAAAGGGGTCAAGTATCAGAGGGGTAGCTGTGTTAGTCTGAATCTGCAAAAGAGGCGAGGAGTCCTGTGGCACCTTATAGACTAACTGAAGTGTAGGAGCATAAGCTTTCATGGGCAAAGACCCACTTCGTCAGATGCAAAGGGGTGGCAGTCCTGGTAGGACAGCCCAGGTCCACCCTCTTCCCCCAGCTCCCACCTTTGGGCCCTACCACAGATGGTCAGCAGGAAATCTTACTGCAACATGCTGACTCAGTTGGATGGGAGTTACCGCTCCCTCACCCTTTCTGGGTCACTTCCAGCCCTATGTCTTGAAGCTGTTGTCCATGGGCTGTTGGTGATTAAGTTCTTCTGTTGAGATAATCCTCCGGGTCCCATTGATTCTAAGCTTCATGGACGTATGAGGCTTCCCAGACAACTTTGTGGTGGTTCTTCCACAGGAACCTCCACCACAGGTCTTTTCTCTCCAAACATTCACCCTGAATGAGCTGAACTGCTCCCTTTTATATCTAGACCCCATTTGGAGCATGCCCAGGAGTGCCATGGGTGCATGGCCTCTTTGGCTCAAAGAATGGAATTGACCCTCATGGTACCAGTTTGGGGTTGATGTACCCCAGAACACATTCTTATGACTTTTAAGTGGAAATTTCAGTACTGTTATCTTATAGCAATTCATCTTTACAGACACAGAGTACTCGTGCTGAGCAATAGATTATTTTCTCAGCATTTCCCATCAAATCTCCCTTTATTCTTTTGATAGGAAAAAGCAAAGTAAAAGGCTTTGGAAGGGTAAGTCAGCATTGCCATTTTGTGGTACTGGGAGAGGTTCAAGAGGAGATTTCATGACAACACTCATTCTCACTAGCAGTGAAGACTTTTTATAAGTCTTTCTACTTTCTACAGAGAAGATGAACAGTCTTTCCTCTATACATCCTTCCCCCATGGCTGACTTCATCCCTCATATAGCATCCAGGCATAAATACAGCAGCAAACGTCAATTATTTTGAATAATTCTAAGAAGCTTTTGATTAATCCTTTCTATTCTCTGTCCTGAAGTAATTTTTTTGTAGCACAAACATATGCTGTCTCAGTAAAAAGAAGCCACATTTTAGACTGAGTTATGGTGGAGTGAGTTGATTCATTATGTTAGTTACTGAGTTCTTCATGGACAAGACAACAAGCATGAAACTGTATTTCCTTTTCAAGCCATTTCCAATTCATCACACCACTGCCCTCCACGCCACCCCTCCAACTCCCTTTTCTGCCAGCATTGTTATCTGTTATGCTTATATCTCTGCTTGGCAGTCAGTCCTGGTCTGGGGCTGTAAAGGTGTAATGAGCACTTTGGGTTTATGGATTTTTGTAGCTGCTTAAAATGGCATTAAAACAAACATGAGCTAGCCTCAGATTTAAGCCTTCTGAAAATCCAAGCCAGTTTGCTTTAATCTTTACAAAATCCTCTTTCATTTAAAAAAAATCTAAATTCCCCTGACCCTCTCTCCTGGCTATCATACTGTAATAGTAGTGAAGCAAGTACATTAAGTAGATTTTTAAAAAACATCAACTGCCATTTTTAAAAACTGATGCAGCACTAAAAAACAAACACTTGGAGTTTGTGGTGTACATAGTCTAATAGCATGGCATTCTCTACTAAAGGCAGTGTCACCTTGATAGTTGTTTAGGTCCTTGTGCTGAAATAATCTATATGCCCCCACTGAACATTTTCATTTAGCTAAACTCCTGCCAGAAGATGCCTAATTATTTTTTATGTTTGTGGTTAAAATTACTATTATTAAGCCAGTGTACCCATCATGCCACTCAAAAGGTCAAACCAGAGTACAAATACTGACAGTTTTAGAATTTTGCTTGTAAAAGTTAACAGTCAAAAGGTTTTTTGCACTTGGACATCCCAGGTTGTGCTGTGTGTTGTTAGTTATCTTTTGTTTCATGCAATTTATTTAATAAGTCAGCTACAGCTAGACTATAGGCTTCTTTCAGAAGAGATCATCTGAAAAAACTTCTTCCAAAAGAGAGTGTTCACACTGCCAAAGTGTATCGAAAAAGCGATCTGCTTTTTCGAAAGATAGCGTCCACACTGAATGACGCTGTCTCGCATGTACGCTGTGATTACTATGGGTGGAGCGGTCACCAGGACACCTGTGCTTTTTCCTCTTTCCTCTTCTTTCGAAAGAACTACCTCTTCCCCGTCCACACATGCCTTTTTCTGAAAGTGTTCTTTCTCAAAAAGGCTTCTTCCTCATAGAATGAGGATTACCAATACTGGAAAAAACCCTCTGTTCTTTCGATTTTCTTGTGGAAGAACACAATTGCAGTGAGGACGCTTCTCAAGTTTTGTCAGAAAAACTACCATTTTTCCGACAAAACTCTGTAGTGTAGACATACCCTCAGTCTTAATGGGGTTTTTTTTTTTGTACCTTTTCCCTGGCAAAATCGGTGTCTTTTATTTGCTCCCTTGTTTTATTATTGAGTCATCTCATTGTTCTGATATCTGGAAAGTTACAAGTGCTTGCAGTCAGGTTGTGTTATGGTGATTCTAGCTATCAAAAACGGTATCTGCAACCTCTGCTCTTCAGATCAAGCTCATGCCTAACTTAGGCAAGTAGGGTATGTCTGTTACAATTGATTACAATAGATATTTGTGATGTGGGGTTTCCCCCGAGAAGTTTCACACAGCTTGACTGTTAATGGACTTTGGTTTTTTAAATTTTTTTATTTTTATTCTCTAAGAAGAGCACAAAAGTAGAGTGTGTCTGGTGGGGAGGGATCCCTGCAAACGTGACTGCATTTTTTACATTCCCAAGCTGCTGTGTGAGCTGCATGCATGACTGAAAAGGAAATGATGTTTTAGGTGAGTGCCAACCAAAAACAACATTTTTTTTGTCTGTCCACATCGGCGAACATGAAACGTTTTATGGAAGCATTCAGATTTGCCGGCAGGTGAACTGATGCAGTGGTCAGCTATGGGAGTGTATTCAGCTTCTCACATATAGAATGGCAGCAGCTGCCTTCCCATGGAATGCTATTGAATAGGGAAGTGTCAGATGTGAGAATTCATTCTTTTTTCTTCTGTCTTTGTAATTTTTTGTAAGGCAAGCAAAGAAAGAGAGAATGTTATGCAGAGGAACATTCCCCTTTACCTCCCCCAAATCCTCCATATCATGCAAGGTCTGGATAATAAAATACAAGGCTTATTTTCAGATTTTTAAGCTAACAAAACATGCACAGATGTCCTAATGATATACTGCCTTGGCCTTTTTAAATAAAGCTGTTAGACAACAAGCAGTTGTAGGGGAGGGAATGTGCAGGCTCCAGTTGGCAACAAATCCTCTAAACTGTTTTCAGCTCTGATTTTAGTAGTTTTCCAATCAGTATTTGGTTATTGTTACTTTCACACTTGGTTTTATACTAATGTTGTTAATTTCTGAAAAAACAAATTGCTGTTTCTTCTTTCAAAGTTTTGTTGTAATTTCTTCTTCTCTTTCTGTTTGGAGCCAGGTCTGAGCTGAGGCTTGGGTTTGCCTATTATTTCTGTCACACCACTGGTTATTGCTGAGTTGAGCTGTGTTTATGTTGCTACCATTGGAATACACTAAATTTCTAATTGGCTGCTGCTGCTGAATTGCATGTACATATGTATTCTGACTTATTAACTTTCTAGTCATTTTGGCTTTTCCATAGCAGTAAATTTTGATTCTTGACTCAAGAATGCCTGAGTTAAAACATTTAATTGAAAAGTGAGCATTCTCCTTTCCCACCTTTTTGAAGATTCTGACTCTGGTAAAAACAGGTTTTGATTCTTGCGTTGAATTGGGCTTTACTGCTAATGTGGTATCCTTGAGATCTACTACTTACTGCAGATGGATAGATGGTAAGGTTAGGACAGACCATTACGAACATTAGTCTGACTTGCAGAGTACAGGCCCAGAATTTTCAGCACCATTCCTGCAGCAAGACTATAACCTTTAGCTGAGCTAGATCTTCTTTTTCAGAAAGACATCCAGCTGTGATTAAAGGTTGAGAAGAAAGGTATCAGAACGTGGCCCAAAGAAGCACGACTCAGTTTCAAAAAAGGGTATTTTGAAAGTGAAACTGCAGTCTAGACATGGTTCTTTCAGAAAAAAAAACTTTTTCGAAAGAACCTGTGCTCATTTACATTCCTCTTTCGACAGGAATGTAGTCTCGATGAGCCCTTAATGTTGCTTTAAGTTTTGACAGAGGATATAAGAGAAAGCTGTATAGGGAATTTGGTGGCCCTAGCTTTTACTGTTTAGGAGGAGTTTTTGAACACACAGACAGACAGACAAACTCTCTAAAATATATAATAGACGTAACCATGGTCCAGGGTTTGGAACTTGGGACTCTCTCCTGTTGTGGTGATGTCAACAGGAGTGTGGATAATGGCTTCACTGAGAAAACATCTGGGTCTAAATATGCAACTTGGAGACATAGAAGAACTTGTTTTGCTAACTAGACTCCTTTAGAAGTGTATCATTCCACCACATAACAATAGTCATAATTTGTAATAATATAGCACTTTTCATCTTCAGGTGCTCAAGTACTTATTAATGTATGAATACTCTAGTGAAGTAGATACACATTATTATACTCATTTTATAAACAGGGTAACCAAGGTGCAGAAAGACTATGATTTTTCCAAGATCAGGCAGTAAGTCAGTGATAGAACCAGCAATGGATACCGGAGCCTGACACACAATCCTGTGATCTAACTACTAGATTAGTATTCCTCACTGCGTTGTAACTTAGAGGCAACCACTCATGGACAGTGATAAAAAGCTTTACTGAATTATTTAAAAGCAAATGCTTCTTTTCAATATAGAATGCGTTTTGTGTTTTCTGGAATAATGTACGGAAGAGCTCCGAAGCATGGGACAAATAACTTTTTATGAGCAGGTCTTTTTGTTCTGATTCATAGTCTATATAATTTTAAATTGATATATTTTGTTTGATGGTTGTATTTTTAAGTAAACAAATCTAAAACAGTTATGGAACAAAGCATGGCCAGTTGCTAAATGTTTCCATTTGAAGCAGTGTTGTCACTGTGTGAGATGCCATTTGAGGCAGTTAGTATTTTGCAAGCAAATATGATTGAGTAGCAATAAGAAAAATTCTGTGAAGCAAACACTTGCATTGTTTTAATTATAAAGACTGTCATGCCAGCATTTTCCTTTTGTTTTATGAATAGTTGACGGAGAGGCTATTGGGGACCATGGCAATGGCCATGGAAATATTGCTGATAACAATGTGTACTTCCAAAAAATTAAAACCTCTGGATCCTAGCACTTTAGCTGTAAATATAAGCTGGAGCTCATTCTTAACACATATGGGAAGAAACTTTAATACCAGATTGCAGAGGGAAACCTCAGAACTTTTATTTATGCTAAAATTCTACGTTGCAAATGGGCCTTATTAGAGATGATAATTATCTTACACATGACAAAGACAGCCTCCCCACCTTTCGATGTTTGTAGTGACCCCAGATTAGCCACTTAATTGGCTCTTATAGTAAGCAATTTCCTCCTTCCTTGTCCCCTCTAGGCACCACCTTATGTTCTATGTAGCTCATTTGTTAGTTTGTAAGTTTTTTTAACTTCTTTCATTGTATCCCTCTGTTATAAAATGGTCATGCCTATTCACTTTCAGAATATGATCTGAAGAAGTGGGTCTACCCCACAAAAGCTCATCACCTAATAAACTATTTTGTTAGTCTTTAATATGCTACATGACTGCTTTTTTTGTTTTACATATGGGAAGGGTTGATTTAGAAGAAAAATCTAGTGATCATTTGGTAACCATTAGTGCATGAGTATACATACTTATAACAGTGGGAAATGTTGCAGTCGGAATTGAAGGTTTAGGATTTTCAGTTACAGCACAAACAACAACGTCAAAGTAATTCAGCTAGTAGAAAGAACACACACACACACACATTCCTGTGTCTACTACCATTTGTAACCAGTTACTTAAATGGTTTTTGATAATGCACAACTTGGTTAACACATATTTAGTAATCATGGTAGGCAATGACATGTCACTCTCATGCCTACTACATGGTGATCTTAGTGTAATCAGGTTGCTTTTAAAGATGCAACTTATCAAAAGTGCACCTATATCACTGTGAGGATTGGTCTTCCTTTCTCACTAAGTACTAGGACATCTCAGCTATGCCAGATGAACTGTTGATAATATAGACCACCTAGCAAGGCAGAAGAGGTGGATGAGGCTTTAAAAACAAAAAAACAAAAAAACTTAACAAAATCATCCAAAGTGCAGTATTTGGTGGTGATGGGGGCCTTCAACTATCCAGACATATGCTGGGAAACTAACACAGCAGGGCACAGCTTATTCAATACATTCTTGGACTGCACTGGAGCCAATTTTTTATTTCAGAAGGTTGAGAAAGCTACCAGGGGGAAGCTCTTCTAGATTTAATTTTAACAAATAGGGAGGAACAGGTTGAAAATTTGAAAGTGGAAGGCAGTTTGGGTGAAAGTGATCATGAAATCAAAGAGTTCATGATTCTAAGGAATGGTACAAGGGAGAACAGCAAAATACAGACAATGGATTTCAGGAAGGCAGATTTTAGTAAATGCAGAGAGCTGGTAGGTAAAGTCCCATCGGAAGCAAGAGTTAGAGGAAAAACAACTGAAGAAAGTTAGTATTTTCTCAAAAGGATATTGATAAAGACCCAAAAGCAAACTATTCCGCGGCATAAGAAAGATAGAAAGTATGACAGGAGACCACCTTGGCTTAACCAGGAGATCTTACATGATCTAAAAATCAAAAAGGAGTCACATAAAACGTGGAAACTAGGTTAAATTCCAAAGGAAGACTATACGCAAACACCACGGCTACGTCTACATTGGCCCCTTTTCCGGAAGGGGCATGTTAATTTCACAAGTCGTAATAGGGAAATCCGCGGGGGATTTAAATATCCCCCGTGGCATTTAAATAAAAATGTCCACCGCTTTTTTCCGGCTTTTAGAAAAGCTGGAAAAGAGCGTCTACACTGGCCCCGATCCTCCGGAAAAAGCGCCCTTTTCCGGAGGATCTTATTCCTACTTTGAAGTAGGAATAGACGAGCCCCACAAGTATTCAGGGGCAAGATTAGGAAGCAAAGGCAGAAGATAAGCTGAATCTAGCTAGAGACATAAAGGTTAACAAGAAGACATTCTACAAATCTATTAGAGGCAAGAGGAAGATAAAGGACAGGGTAGGCCCATTGCTCAGTGAAGAGGGAGAAACAATAACAGGAAACTTGGAAATAGCAGAGGCACTTAATGACTTCTTTGTTTCAGTTTTCATTAAGAAGATTGATGGTGATGGGATGTCTAACAGTGAATGCTAGTAGAAATGGGGTAGGTTTAGAAGTTAAAAATAAAAAAGAACAAGTTAAAAATTACTTAGAAAAATTAGATGTCTTCAAGTCACCAGGGCCTGATGAAATGCATCCTAGAATACTCAAAGAGCTTATAGAGGAGGTATCTGAGCCTTTAACTATCATCTTTGAAAAATCATGGAAGTCAGAAGAGATTCCAGAAGACTGGAAAAGGGCAAATATAGTGCCCATCTATAAAAAGAGAAATAAGAACAACCAAAGAAACTACAGACCAGCCAGTTTAACTTCTATGCCAGGAAAAATAATGGAGCAAGTAATTAAGGAATTTGTCTGCAAACATCTGGAAGATAATAAGGAGACTGGTAACAGCCAGCATGGATTTGTAAAGAACAAATCATGTCAAACCAATATGATAGCTTTCTTTGATAGAATAACAAGTTTTGGGGATAAGAGAGAAGTGGTGGAGAAGTGGTAGACTAGTAAAGCATTTGATACCGTCTTGCATGACCTTCTTATCAGTAAACTAGGGAAATACAACCTAGATGGAGCTACTATAAGGGGGTGCATAACTGGTTGGCAAACCATTTTTAAAGAATAGTTATTAATGGTTCAGTCATGCTGAAAGGGCATAACAAGTGAGGTTCCACAGGGGTCTGTTTTGGGACCGGTTCTGTTCCATATCTTCATCAATGATTTAGATGATTGCATAGAGAATACAATTATTAAGTTTGCTGATGACACCAAGCTTTGGAGGGGTTGCAACTGCTTTGGAGGACAGGGTCATAATTCAAAAAGTTCTGAAGGAACTAGAGAAATGGTCTGAGGTAAATAGGATGAAGTATAATAAGGACAAATGCGAAGTATTCCACTTAGGAAGGAACAATCTGTTTCACACATATAGAATGAGAAGTGACTGTCTAGGAAGGAGTACTGCAGAAAAGGATCTAGGGGTCCTAATGGACAACAAACTCAATATGAGTCATCCGTATCGCACTGTTGCAAAAAAGCAAACATGATTTTGGGATGCATAAACAGGAACATGGTGAGCAAGACATGAGAAGTGATTCTTCCACTCTACTCTGCACTGATTGGGCCTCATTTGGAGTATTGTTCCAATTCTGGGCACCACATTTCAAGAAAAATGTGGAGAAATTGGAGAAGGTCCAGAGAAAAGCAATAAAAATGATTAAAGGTCTAGAAAATATGACCTATGAGGGAAGACTGAAAGAATTGGTCTTGTTTAGTTTAGACAAGAGAAGACTGAGAGGGGACGCGATAGCTGTTTTCAAGTATTAAAAGGGTATAACAGGGGCTACGTCTAGACTACATTCCTCTGTTGACAGAGGGATGCAAAACAAGCACATCGAAATTGCTAATGAAGCAGGGATTTAAATATTCCTCACTTCATTAGCATAAACATGGCCACTGCTTTTTTTTTGAAACAGAGCTTTTTCAGAAGAAAAAAAAAAGGCAGTTCAGACACAGATTTTTCAAAAATAAACCCTTTTTCGACAGATCCTGTATTCCTCAAAAAATGAGGTTTACAGGATCAGTCGAAAAAGGGTTTATTTTCAACAGATCTGCGTCTAGACTGCTGTATTTTTTTAAAAAGCTCCATTTAAAAAAAAGCGGCATGTTTATGCTAATGAAGCATGGGATATTTAAATCCCTGCTTTATTAGCAATTTCAACGTGCCTAATCTACATCTCTGTCGACGGAGAGGTGGACTCTAGACACAGTCAGGAAGGAGGGAGAAAAATTGTTCTCCTTAGCCTCTGAGGATAGGACAAGAAACAATGAGGTTAATATAGCAAGGGAGGTTTAGGTTGGACATTAGGGGTACGTCTAAACTACATGGCTCCGTCGACGGAGCCATGTAGATTTGTTGTTTTGGCAAAGGGAAATGAAGCGGCGATTTAAATAATCGCCGCTTCATTTAAATTTACATGGCTGCTGCGCTGAGCCAACAAACAGCTAATCAGCTGTTTGTCCGCTCAGCTCGCTAGTCTGGACGCTCCCCTGCCGACATCAAAGCCCTTTGTCGGCAGCCCCAGTAAACCTCATCCCACGAGGAATAACGGGGCTGCCAACAAAGGGCTTTGATGTCGGCAGGGGAGCGTCCAGACTAGTGCGCTGAGCGGACAAACAGCTGATTAGCTGTTTGTCGGCTCAGCGAGGCAGCCATGTAAATGTAAGTGAAGCGGCGATTATTTAAATTGCTGCTTCATTTCCCTTTGCCTATAACCCTAATCTACATGGCTCCGTCGACTTAGCCATGTAGTTTAGACACAGCCTAGGAAAAACTTCCTAACTGTCGAGGTGGTTAAGCACTGGAATAAATTGCTTAGGAAGGTTGTGGAATCTCCATCACTGGAGATATTTAAGATCCGGTTGAATATCTATTAGGGATGATCTAGACAGTGCTTGGTCCTGCCATGAGGGCAGGGGACTTGACTTGATGTTCTCTAGAGATCCCTTCCAGTTCCAGTATTCTATGATTCTATGAAAATTGATGAGTACAACTGGGCAGTATGCTCTGCTGCATCGATAATTCCTCATGTAATGAAAGACACAGAGAAGAGTACAGAGACCATTCTGAGAACAGGATTAGGAAGATGCTTGAGGTCACGGCAGAGGAAAGAACTGGACATGATACAAATTGCTATTCTTATTTGGCAGCACTTAATACTCATCTTGTGTAGGTGACTGTGACCACAGAAAGTACCAGTCAATGCACTCTTAGATCTCAGTGCATGTTAGGAAAATCAACATTTCAAAATACAGAATTAGACAACCCTTTTGAAAATGTGGGTCTTTGTGTGTGAATACATTCAATTGGGTCAGTTCTGGAGCAGGGAGAAATGGCATGCATATGAGCAACTGGCATTGGCCACTGTCAGCAGACAGGATACTGGGCTGAATGGACCTTTGGTGTGAGCCAGCATGGCCCTTCTTATGTTCTTAACACAGTAGTATTAAGAAGGCTACCACATCACATACAAAGTGTGTTGAAGATGATACATGAATAGCTGACTAGGTACTCTATTTCCCCCAAGATTTGGTCTTAAATGATGAGACCATGATGGCAGATGGAAATACAACCTAGGTGGAGCTCCTGTAAGGTAGGTGCATAACTGGTTAGAAAACCATTCCCAAAGAGTAGTTATCAGTGGTTTGCACTCAAGCTAGAAGAGAATATTGAGTGGGGTCCTTCAAGGATCAGTTCTGTTCTTTATTACTGTTTTAAATAATGGCATAGTAAGTACACTTGTAAATTTGTAGATGATGCCAAGCTGGAAGACGTTGAAAGTGCTTAGGAGGCTAGAATTAAAATTCAAGTTGATCTAGATAAAATGGAGAAACTGTCTGAGGTAAATAGGATGAAATGTAATAAGATAAATGCAAAGTACTTCACTTAAAAAGGAACAATCTGTTGCACGCATACAAAATGGGATGCATCTGGTAATAGGGCTGAGAGCAGTACAGCCACATGGCTGGGAGGAGCTGCTGGCATGGGGCACTCTCACCAGGGAGTGGTAATAGAAATCTGTATGGGCTCATCTAGACTACAGGGAATGGTCAAAAAAAGATATTCAAATTCCAGCAGAATTTGCATATCCTCTTTTGACTGTTCCACGTAGTCTAGATACACCCTATCTGTGCAGAGCTCGCCTTAAAAGGTTGTATCAAGGAGAAGGGAGAACACATTTTTCTCCTTAACCTCTTAAAACAGGACAAGAAGCAGAGGGCTAAAATTGCAGGAAGGGAGTTTTAGGTTGGACATTAGGAAAAACTTCCTGTCAGGGTGGTTAAACATCAGAAGAAATTGCATAGGCAGATTATAGAATTTCTATCACTGGAGATTTTTAAGAGCATGTTAGACAAATACCTGTCAGGGATGGTCTAGATAATATTTAATCCTGCCATGAGTGCATGGATTGGATTAGAAATCCTCTCAAAGTCTCCTGCATTTCTGTGATTCTATGGATTGCCATTGGGAAATTAAGATTAAAAAGAGGAAAAATGCTGAAGGGGCATTGTGATGGAGTGGATTAGCTATATGACTAGGCATCAGAAGCCATTAATTTTTAATCCTGGCTCTGATGCTAACTTGTATGATCTTGGAAAATGCTCATCAGCAAAGCTGGATGAGAAACAGGAAGAAATTACATAGAAAATATTTACAAAGTATTTTTGCCATTTTTCATAGAAATAAAGTTTCAATAGAAATTTCTAGATGGGTCTACTTATCAGAACTGTCTTGCCTTTTCCCCTGCTATAAAAGAGAGATAATTATACTTTGTCTTACAATAAGCTACTGAACTGAATTTCTTCACGCTTGGTTCATTTCTTATATCTCACTAGAGTTTAAAATCAAACCAAGTCTCAAGATTGTGTGCACTTTAATGTAACTTGCTATATATAAAAATGTATAAGAGATTCCAGTTTATTTTACATTATACAGAATTATATTACTATTAGCATAATAATCTCTTAGAAAGACTATGTTTTCAGGCCTAAGCACAAGAGGTCAGAATAAAGGCTGAGCTTTCGACTGCTATTGCATTTTCTTACTTGTGTGAGCACTTCTGTGTTCTCCTACCATGTCTTGATAGGTGATCAGAATATTGTGCAGGCATTAATGGAAATCATATTTAACTCTGTCTCATAAATCCAGATTTAACCATTAGAACTTGGAATGCTACTTTATACAATCTAACCCCTTTATAATTAACAAATTCTGGTCCTTTACCTAGTTTGTTATTTGTGTTTTACATTTTGCTATAGATGGATCCAGCCTCCAAATCAATGTTCCCTTTTAAATTCTGTTATGAATATGTTGTTGCATAAAAAGGAGTTCCTCTAAGATTTAGACTAATACCTAGGGGTATGTCTACACTACCCCGCTAGTTCGAACTAGGGTGGTAATGTAGGCATACCGCACTTGCAAATGAAGCCCGGGATTTGAATTTCCCGGGCTTCATTTGCATAAGCCGGCCGGCGCCATTTTTAAATGCCGGCTTGTTCGAACACCATGCCGCGCGGCTACACGCGGCACGGGCTAGATAGTTCGAACTAGCAAGCCATTCCGAACTATCTGTACGCCTCGAGGCTTGCTAGTTCGAACTATCTAGCCCGTGCCGCGTGTAGCCGCGCGGCACGGTGTTCGAACAAGCCGGCATTTAAAAATGGCGCCGGCCGGCTTATGCAAATGAAGCCCGGGAAATTCAAATCCCGGGCTTCATTTGCAAGTGCGGTATGCCTACATTACCACCCTAGTTCGAACTAGCGGGGTAGTGTAGACATACCCTATTTTATAGAAGAGTGGTTGGTATGTTTGGGTGCATCTACGTAGCAGGGCTTAACTTGAAATAAGCTATTCAAATTGATCCTAGTCAGTTGTATAGTTTATTTAGAAATAACTTATTTCGAAATTGGGAGCATCTACATAGCACTTATTTTGAAACAGAGCACTCTTCCTCTGACTTCCCTTACTCCTCATACAATGAGGGTTACAGGAGTTGGAGTAAGAAGTTCTCCAGCTTGACAGTATTTCAACATTATTTTGAAATAACTACTTGCTGGGTAGACGCAGACTAAGTTATTTTGAAATAATGCTAGTTACTTTGAAATAATATTGCTGTGTAGACATACCCTCAGTCTTCATGTGAAGTGGAGTGTCAGCCCAGTTATCCAAAATTAGAAAATGCCTTTCCAGTGTAAACTTAAAGCTAAGAAAGATTTAAGAAAGATGTCACTATGATACATAACCTACATAGAATCCAGTAATGTCATTTTAATCAGTTACACATTGTTGTTAACATTGAATTATAACTTTACTTGTTTTTCCAGGACATTATGGTCTTGTATAGTTGTAAAAAGTGAATCAAATTCTGAGTTAATGTGCTATACTCTTTTCAGAGCTTTCTTTCTTTCTTTCTTGCTTGCTTGCTTGCTTGCTTGCTTGCTTTCTTTCTTCATAGAACACTAGCCATTCAGCCAAAGAGCCCATGGTAATTATACAGTGTTCCTTCAGTTTGGATAAATATTGGTGAAAGTGCAGTTGAAGTACTATATTAGAGGTGGTAAAAATAATTATATGCCCAGTTCTTTGTGTTTTCTTTATCTACAAATCCTGTCTTTATTTCAGGAAGAGAAATACCACTTTGACAATTCAATATGAAGACCTAATTCATTTTGGATAATTTAAAAGCAAAATTGAAGAATAACATTTGCTAAGAGATAATGTACACAGTAAGATTTATTTTGCTTTACACTATATATTTTATTAGAATTTCAAAATTGAAAAGTAAGATATATTGCCTTTCTCTCTGTGTATAATAGCATCTCAGAATACATTTATTTTCACCATGCTGGAGTTACTGAGACTTTTGAGGATTTTTACTATAAAAGCATTTTTAATATACCCTTTGATAAATATAAAGGAAAGGAGAACAAATAGTTCATTGTAGGAACAAATAGTCATATGTTTGAGTTTAGAGAAGCAAATAAATGTTGACATTCAGGCTATTTAAATGTTATATATTTTAACAGAACATACCCCAAAATTCAGTGAAACAGTATACAGTATTCTGCATTAAAACAAAAGCAGACAACTCTTCTCCCCCATTTAGTATTTGGTCCAACTTTCCAAAAGAGACTGATGACTTTGGGTTCCTCAATCTTTGGCCTCTCAAAGTAGAGCACATTAGAGAGTGATTTTACAACCTCTGCATTTTCTGAAATTGAAGCTTTCAGAATGGATCTTGTTCTGACCACCCCAAAAATTGAGACACCCAAAAATTATTAGTCACTTCTGGAACTTTAGGTCATAATACCAATACACCCATGCTGATTTATATGACTGGAGGATCACTTCTTAAATGTACATGGAACCCTTGAGCCTCAGCTGGAATGCATTACAAACGTTGACGTACTTATTCTTGTGTACTTTCTTTCTGTAGCCTTTGCCTGAATATTTTATTAACATTATTATAAACCATTAAAAGTGAAGCACAGAAGTACTGGGTGTACTGACAGGTTTACAATCCATGTGGTTATTTCAGTGATGTACTTGTTTTTACTTAGGGCAAGATTATCCCCACCCATTGAGAAACCTGTGGGAGAGAGAACATAAAACTTTGGTTCATTTTGTTCCTCTGAATTATTCAGAAAATGCATGTCTGTATTTCAATGTGGCAAAGCTCTGCATGTAAAATTTGCACCAATTGGGTTTCAGTGATTTTGAGCAATGGGTATAATTTACAAGCTGATACTGTGCATGGGAAAGAGCAGTAGTCAGAAAAATGACTATCGATAAGGTTTGTTTCCACCATGTTGGTTGGCCCCAGGATATTAATGAGACAAGATGGGTGAAGTAATGTCTTTTACTAGATTAATTTCTGTAGGCAAAAGAGACAAGCTTTGATGCTACATAGAACTCTTTTTCAGCCTGAGGAAGAAAGTCTCCCTAAAAGATGGCATAAATTAGAATAAATTAGGGCTTAAAGTGTTTATGATATATGTTTGTTCTCTCTCCCTCAGTATGTGTATTCTCAGACAAAACCTATGCTAAGATGCAGTTAAGGCTAAGTGCACACATCAGAAATTCAGAGTGAATTAATTACAAGGTTATTGCAAGCATTATAAACCCAGCAAATTCATAGCTGAGGTTAAATGTAAAGGAAATTCAAATACAACAAGGAATGGTAATGTACAAATAGGGTGCCTGGAACAACTTTAACTCATTCTTGTAGTGACACCCTGAGATAATCATAGGATTACATGTTTTCATGCTTGTGGTCATGGTTTAGCTTAAATTGATTTTTAAAGTCATATAAGATTTTTTTGACCTGCTTTCATTGAATCAATACAGAGTAAATTTGTCTTTATTTATCATTCTCAATGGGACAGAGACCCTAGAAGTTCTCAGTTAATGTGCCATCTTTCAAAATGGCCACCATGTCCCATTGTTTCCAAAAGTCATCTGTATTAACAGTCATCTGTGTTAAGAGCACCTCGTGGCCTTGATCCCACTGAGAGCAGTTGGAGATAGATTAACTTCTCAAAATGGTGACATAATGGTTTCATTGAAAATGGCAGTCATTTTTACAGGGACAGTTCTACATGCAGTTCTTGGTGGTAGAACATGTTTACGTTTTTCATTAGTTTCTGTTGAAGAAGAAACTCAGTTATGAAGAGTTATGGGAAAAGAGACACTAACAAATGAATACATTTACTCCTCTCAGAGGGAGGCTAAACCTTACCGTGGGAATTCTGAAACATACCTGTATGAGTGTGAACCTTTGCCATTGTGTGGGTGGGAGGAATCCGCATTGAAACTTGGGGATAGCCTCCCCTTCCTCACCTCCTTCTATGTTTTTAGCATCTCCACTTATTCCAGAATCCAGCTCTCATCACATGTAGCTGGTAGTAGCATGTATTAACTTTCCACTTAGAGGTTTTCTCCAATAAGGGGCTCCTACTAACTCTTGACCAGGTCCTTTGGGAGGTGACTGGAATACTCAGGTCTGAGTAACATGCATATTCTGCTTGGCATTCACCTGAGCTTCCCACCACACTCACTCCATTGGCTGTCCTTTGTGGAGCCAAAAGCTCTCTTGGCCACTAGTCCCTAGCAGCTGGTTGGGAGCCAGAGACCCATTTAGTGGATTTTGGGAGAGTCATAGTTACCTTGCTCATGACTTCAGGGTGAGGCAGTCCTGCTACACTAGTGGAGAGCCCCTCTTCTGGCTCAGAACTCTAAAAATTCCAAGTTTGAACCAGCTTTAATTCTGATCCTGGGCATGTGCCTTGAAAATAGTCTAATTTTATCTCAATTTAAATTGTTTGGCAAATATTACAACCTATGATTTCATACTGACTAGAATTGTACATAGAATCTCCTACACAATAACTCCATGCACACTCAACAATGTTTCAGTACTTTAAAGACTCTCCTTGCACTCCTTCCCCCAGTAGCCATTCAAGCAGCGATGGCCAAGTTAGCATAGAGCAATACAAATAGCAGCAAGAGTTGGTCCAACTCACTGTTCTTCACAATTCTAATCCTATCACTTGCAAACCTGGGTGTCTCAAACATTACTACATCAAAGTCCCAAGAAAGATATTTCTCTCATAGCAGATAGACTGGCTTCTGTTTCATAACAGTTCTGTCTCATGGGTGAAATACTGAATCTGCTTTCTGCATAGACTGCTTCTGTGGATTGTGATTATGGAACTGCTAATTTTGCCATCTCAGCAAATACCTGTGCCTTTGGAGATGAAGGTCATAGATGCAATTTCTTAATGCAGTTGGCTGTCCACGGTGTATGCAGCCATGCTTTATTACATGCTGAGAAGGAGTTGAGTGTCCTCCAACCAGTCATCTCTCTGTCCCCCTCATTTAGTTAGGGTTTTTTTGTTTAAATAGTATATAGCTCTTATTAAAAGAGAAGTCCTGTTAATCCACCAGACAGGGTACAGAAAAAGCACACTAGCAAAGTAATTATGCTGTTCCACCAACAGGTTTCACTCTTGACCTGCAGGAGCCATTTTTTAAGTGTTTTTCAATTTTCCATACCTAAGGTTATTTCTGAGATGATGAACAATAGTATCCATTAGTGCAAGTTCTGATGATTATTTGCACCAGTGGTTTTCAAACTGTGGCTTGTAGATAGCTTGAGGCCCACTTAGCACATGGGTTGCAGCCCATGTGATATCCTCCATGCCATACAGGCAGTATATGTATTGTCTGATGGGGCCCAAATAATTCCCAGAGAGCTGCTTTTTACCATGGTAAAAAGATTGAGAACAACTTTTCTGGATAGACAGCTTAATGTCCCTCATTGATTTTCATCACAGGTTCAGCAACCACCACACATCCATTAAACACACTGAAACACTCCCACACTAGTATCAATTTCCTGGGAATTGCAACAGGCTTCAACAATGGAACCCTACAGATAACCATATACAAGAAAACCACAGATCACCACACCTACCTTCATAAGAAGACCAGTTACCATTCCAAACACATCCAGAAATCTGTTATCTATAGCCAGGCACGTAGATGCCCAAGAATGCGCTCCTAGCAGAAAGTCTGAGATATGTACCTGAAACACAACTAAAACCACATTCACCAGACAAGGATCCTCCCCAAAGAAGTAGAGTGCAATGTATAACCATCCCTCCCATACCAGAAGAGAGCCTTATTCAATACAAAAATAAACCCCCTTCTGACTGGGTCACCCCCCCCACCCCCCACCCCCCCACCATGGAATCCATATGGGGTATCGTTAAACAACAACCTACATTCAGTGAGGATCCCATCCTGACAGACATCTTTATTAATTCCCCTACTTCTGGCCTTCAAACAACTCCCCATCATCAGTAGCAAGTTTCCCACAGATCAGAACACACCAACTCAAAATGGTGCCAGATCAACAGGTGCAAAATCTGCAGACATATCTGTGCTGCTATAATGATTAACATTCCCCACAATATACCCTTCAGCATCTATGGATCCTACAGCTGTCTTTCTCAACATGTGGTGGACCTCATTCAGTGCACTAAATGCCCCAATGATGACAATGTGGGTGAAATCAGATGATCACCACATTCTTGAATGAACTCACACTGGAAAATGATACAAGGCAAAACCACCCTATCACCTGTGGGTGAACACTTTTCACAAAACATCCTCTAAGCAATCCTACACAACACTTTCAAAAGATGAGCCTGGAAGTTTAAATTAATAACTCTGCTAGACACTAATAATCATGACCTGAACTGAGTCATTGGCTTTATGGCTAATGACAACAACCTGTAATCCACTAACCCCTTCTTTCTTCCTATGACTGCACAGCTGGTAATCAGGCCATTCTACCTTGAATGGTCCCATACAATATGTGGCAATGACTTATGTCAAACAATCTGCTCCACCTTACATTCAGCTGTGATGCTGAAAGGACTCTTCCCTGCCTAAGGAAGGATTCTTTGTGGATCAAAAGCTCCTCTCTCTCTCCGCAACAGAAGTTGATCCAACAAAAGACATTACTTCACCTACCTCATCTCACTGCCAGTGTCTGTCACTGTCAAACAAATGACGTAGAATTGCAAGTTTGCATTGGCGGTCCCTGAACAATCCAGCACTGTGTGCTTATGTAGTTAATTTAAAAAAAGAGAGTGGAACTGGGAATGAGGTTAAATGAAAGGTTTTTTTGTATGGCCTGTATGGAATGTATTTGTAAAGATGGGTGATAGTACAAATTGAACAACATGTTTAGCGAAGAAATGTGCATTCCTGGAAGCTGTTTCTCTAACTCTCAGAGAACTGCGACAAAAGGAGAGCTCTTTTTTGTTCCTGTTCATTATATTAGTCATCTGGAATACACTGTACAGTGTCTGTGTTACTTTTTAAAACAGTCATTTTCAAGTCCTCCCTCTTCAGTTGTTCAGGATCTTGTCAGAAGTAATTATCTATTTCTTGTCAGGGTCCCAAGTCTCTGTGGCAGTGAGGCACCGCTGTGCATAAAGCCACATCTCAGAGATGATGATGATAAATGATTCTCTTTCCTTGTTCTTGAAGTGGCACGTTGCTTCTAAGAAGCAGAAAGAAACTTAAAGCTGGAGTTTAACTTTCTGTCACATTACTGCAGCCATAAGCTTCCACTCTAAGGGTATGTCTACACTAGCTCGTTAATTCGAGGTAGGTAAACAAGTCAGGGAACCGGTGTTGCAAATGAAGCCCAGGATTTAAATATCCTGGGCTTTATTTACATGTTCCTGTCCGGCCACCATTTTTAAATCCCCCTTAGTCTGAACGAACTGCCCACGGCTAAACGCAGCAGTTTAAAGTTAATCCGAACTAAGTCCTTAGTTCAGATTAACTGTTACTGCTCATTCCATGAGGAGTAACAGTTAATCTGAACTAAGGACTTAGTTTGGATTAACTTTAAACTGCCGCATGTAGCCGCGGGCAGTTGGTTCGGACTAAGGGGGATTTAAAAATGGCAGCTGGACGGGAACATGCAAATAAAGCCCAGGATATTTAAATCCTGGGCTTCATTTGCAACTCCGGTTCCCTGATTTGCCTAACTAGCTCGAATGAACGAGCTAGTGTAGACATACCCTAAGTGTGACTCATATCTCTCACTAACTTCATTGCATAGGTACCTGAAAGGATGACCTCTCGAGGTCCCTTCCAGTCCTATTATTCTATGATTCTATGATTCTATGGTCTGGGAGACAGAGTTAAGCAGCGGGACTCTTGTTTTCTTCCCCGAACTGCAAGTCATTCACTTATTAATGTTCAACCTCGAACAAGTCATTGAACCTTCTTTGCTCCAGTTTACTCATCTTAATAATGGGCTAGAGCCTCAGCTGGTGTAAATCTTATCACTTGCCTGGGCTACTGCTGTTCCTGATCTAGCATGCCACTATGTGACTAGGGTGGAGGCAGTGGGTTCAACTGTGGCACAGTTCCTTTGCCCCACGCACTAGAAAGCATGGCTGTTGTCCCACCCAGTGTCAGGTGGAAACAAAAACTGAACTGTGTCTGTCTGAGTCCCCATACACTCTTGAAGCAGGGTATCTACAAGCCACCTCTTCTTTAGAATTTTTATAAGTGCTCTTTCAATGGAGCTGGATCTGTTAGGAAACTGAGGCAGACAGCCTTACACTAGTAGGTTATCAATTTAAATCTCACCCACATGACCAAGGGTTTATAACATCTAATGACTATATGACATATATTGGCATCGGGGTCAGCACTTCAAAACCCCTTTACAATAATTGGCACTGAAAGCCTTATTAGCAGTTTCTGTAGAAAGCTCATGGTATGAGTGGCTTTGGAGTGTAAAATACCATTTTTCTCCCCGAGAGGTGGTCTCTCCCCATTGGTTTATGAAGCAATTGCCTATGTAAGAGCTTGTCTGTCAATGCAAAGGGGAAATCCCTTTTCAGGGGTCTCAAGCCTTTAAATTTCACAAACATTGTATTAACCTTAAAAAGTGAGGCAATGCTTACCAGCCATTAAAAATAATATTAAATCCCGAATTAGTTCTTATTTCTTTCAACTGTGTATCAGCTCCATTCATTAATGAATAGGGACAAACGTAGTTCAAAGCACAGAGAACAAAAATTTCATACTGTTTTCCATAATGAGTTGAATTAATCATAGATTTTAATTTGCATGCCCCAAAATAGTATTTAGATAATCAAACCCCCTCTAACAAACTCAATGATAGAATACAGAGATGGGGGAACTCCCTCCCCCAAAACAAAAGATCAACTCAGCAAAAATAGAGGAGCTCATAGGGGGCGAATTCACCAGAGCTTGTTCCTTCTGTGGTTTAGGTACAACACAATCTGCCTGGTACTCCTTTTCCTCCTTCAGAGCATCTGTAGGAGAAATACAGACATGTGTGAGGTTTTCACAATAAACTCTCAATCTGGCAAAGGAAAGAGCAATGCATGGTACAAGCCTGCACTTACTGTTAGCCTCTAAGAGTCAGAAGTCACACCTTGCAGTTTTCAAGGATAAATGCAGGTGAGAATGATTTATACACACCTGCAAATTAGTGTAAGTGCCAAAATGGTAAAAAGATAAGCAACAAGAGTATATGTAGCAGATCCCAGCTGCCAGGACCGAATTGTGTACTCCCTGCTTCAGTCCAAAGCTGGGAAATTTACACACTCCATTGTTTTCCTGACAAGACTGTCTCATCCAAAGCCATCGTTGTCAAAAGGGGCAAATAATTTTAGGTGCCTAACTTGAGGTACCTTAGAGACTCTGATTTTTCCCTCTAAGGTGCTGAGCATCACAATTCAAGTGGAAGCTCTGGGTGCACAGCATCTCTGATAAATTAGCTGTCCCAAGGACATCTAAAAAGTGAGGCAACCAAAATTAGCTGTTGTGAATATTTTGGCCATAGTCATTTGGATGCTGATGCCAAGATCCCCATATCACAAATAAACACTGTCAAATACATAACTGGAATTAGTCTGACTGATGTCTGTGTTAATATTTTTAAAATAGGTATTAGAATGATAAGAATGTGTTTAGAGTTTAGAATGCTTGTGAGTTACTGCATGCATTAATGTTACTTATAATATGGGATGTGGATGTAATAAGGTAATATTTGAGTGGCTACACTGTGAGCCCCTGTAACTGCGCAAATCACTAGACAGGAAAAAGACATTAATTACTATGAAGGGCTGATCTTCAACGGAAGGTGTCATGCCATTTGCAAAAGGAAAGGTCCATTGATATCAGATGAATTATTTTTGAAGGTTGCAACTGGAATTTTCCCATGTGTTGTCAGAAAGAGTACAAGAGACTTTTGCTGCCCTGCTCTTCTCCTTGTGAAGAGGATTCATGCAAAAGGACTCCTTCTGTCAACTGAGTTTGCAGCTCAGAGCACATGAAGAAGGGGATAAAAGATCCAAACAAAAGGAAATAGGTATCTCTGTGTTGCATGAACTCTGGGTGGTAAAATGTTTCTGCACATGAGGAAGAGCTACCCAACTGCTTAAGATGGATTAGCCCTAAAGCCATGGTCACCAACCAGTAGATCGCGATCTACCAGTAAATCTCAGGGGCTCTAAGAGTAGCTCTTGAGCCCTCTCTGAACTGCGTGCCTGCGCAGTACATTAACATTAGATATCCTCATTTGAGGAGCAGCTACTCACTGAGCAACAACACCGGTGAATAGCTGCGAGGAATGGTTGGAGCTGGGAGGTCAGGAGGGCTGAAACACCCCAGCAAGCTGACTGTGGCTTTCAGCTGAAAGAGGCTGCCCTGTGCTCCAGCCTATCGGCAGCTTTTCCTCTGCACCTGCCCATGTGGAGCTTGGTGCACCCTGGCTGAGCGCTATGGCCAGCTGGCCAGGCAGCCACTTCTCTTCCCTCCAGCCCGGCTGCCCTGCGCTCAGCCCAGGGAGGCTGCATCTAGCTCCAGCTGTGCTGGAGCAAGCTTCCCATGCTGAGCGCAGGACCACAGATGCCTGTCTGATGGACTGTATATGACTAGCAATCTCAGACTACAACCCAGAGTTCAAGACACTGGCAGATACTGTTCAGTCACAGGTGTCACACTGGGTATGTCTACACTACCCCCCTAGTTTGAACTAGGGGGGGTAATGTAGTCATACGGAGTTGCAAATGAAGCCCGGGATTTGAATTTCCCGGGCTTCATTTGCATAAAGCCGGTCGGCGCCATTTTTAAATGCCAGCAAATTCAGACCGTGAACGAGGTGTACAGCTAGTTCAGATTAGGAAGCCTAATCCGAACTAGCTAGTCCGTGCCGCATGTAGCCGCGCGGCATGGGGTCCGAACTAGCCGACATTTAAAAATGGCGCCGGCCGGCTTTATGCAAATGAAACCCGGGAAATTCAAATCCCGGGCTTCATTTGCAACTCTGTATGACTACATTACCCCCCTAGTTCAAACTAGGGGGGTAGTGTAGACATACCCACTGAGACTTTGTTGTTGGAAGAAAAAATATATAATTATCAATACTTGATTTTAGATTTACAAAATAGCAGAGAACAAAATGTATAATTGTAAATGCTTCATTTGACATTTAAATGGCATGAATTAAAAACAGACCATTTATTTCATAACTATAAAAATGTGATTTTAATTGTATATATTGCATAATTTAAAAATAAACTGTGTAACAGAGTGTATAAGGGCTGGGGATAGCAAGTGATGGACAGGAGAATAGAGAGGGTGGGGCTTCAATTAAGGGGCGGGGCTTCAAGGAAGGGGCGGGGCGGTAGATCTTCGCCTGCTCTGAGACTTAAAAAGTGATCTTGGGTGTAAAAAGGTTGGAGACCACTACTCTAAAGGATATACAGAGCGTGCTAATCATAGAAGCTTTTATTACCTTTCAAAATATATGATTGTAACTCATTTGTGTAACTCATGATTTCCTGCTTTATCCTTATAAACACTGCTCTATTTTTTCCTGTTTAATAAATCTTTATATAGTTTATTAAAGGAACAGGTGCAAGAATTGTATTTTGTGTGAGATCTAAGGTGCTATTGAACTGGAAAAAGTGACTGGTCCTTTGACACTGAGAAAACCTGAAGATTGTTATGATTCTTGGTATAAGGGACTATCTATCACAAAGATATGCTCACTTGGGTGAGAGCACCTGTGGGACTGTGTATAAATTCATGTTAAGGCATTTATAGTGCATTAGGAGTTTACACTTGATAATTGGTTGGCAAAATCTAAGAATAGAGCTCCCAACCACTTCGGGGTTTGTGGCCTAGTTCTTAACAGTCTGCTCTGAGGCTGGTACTCATGCTCATGAGTTAATGTGGGCAGCAACACAATCATTATGGAAACCCCGAAGGTAGACTGTATTCTGCTCGTACTGAATGCTAGCACTGCTATGGGGCCCTCCCAGTAAAATCTCTAATTTTATAATTCATTACCTGTCCTTAGGAACTGCAGATTCTCTAATTGCTGTAGGAGTTCTTCTGTGATTGTCCTGCCAGTGTAATATGGCATACCATGGGAAATGGTGTAGGGAGTTTCAAAAGACCACTTATCCACAGCACCATCACAGAATTATGAAAAAAAAGTTCTTATTTCCCCCATTTGATTGTCTTTAAGTACCAGTCACAATCTTTCCTAAATTTGTTTTCTCAGCCATCCAGTTGATTTCTTCATGCTCTATTATCTCGAACACATCCACAGAATACAGCAGTTTGTTGTCCCTGGAGTACTACTGTAACCTTCAATTTTTTCCTTGCCTTGAACCAACAATTTCAAGCTTTTTTTTGTTTGCAGCCATTATTGCTCTTAGGTATGTTTTATTAAAGTCATCTTTTTAATAATAATTGCCTTCTACCTAAATATTATCTCAGGTTTGGAGCTATTCAGTTCTGAATGTTTTCTGAAAACGTGTCGCCCAGGTGAGTATGATATATTTTAGGGAGTGGTTTGGAAGTCTGAGAAAGAGAAGGCAGAGAGAGAGAGGGGAAAAAATATAATTTATTTCTACAGCTTGATTTTGCCTTTGACAGATACAAGCAAGCCCTCTTGTTTACAAAGGGACTCTCTTGTATCCCACATGGGAGGAAGAAGGCATCTGGAATCAGTTTACTTTTTATATATCTTTTAAGAATGTGTTGTTAAGCCTGGAAGATTAAAGATGAAAAACCAGTTTTATTGTTGACCTATACCCTGATCAAAGTCTGTGGTAAGTTTGGTCTGGAATCTTCAGAAATGTATGTTTGGCATAACACTTTATCAATTCAATAGTGAAATCAGTGAAGTTACACTAGGGGTGAATGGAGCTCAGTGAGACTGCAAAACAGTAAAATATTCTGGTGAGTGTTAAGAAAGGAGTCTTTATTGACTGTGCACATGCCAGTAACTAGAAAAATCATTGGAATTTCACTTGTAAACATTTCTATGTCCCATGACATTCTAGCAAGTGAGGATCATCCAGGTGTCAAATATATTTTAGTTTGTTTGTTTTTTAAGTAGGGAACTTAAACTTAGCCATTAAACATATCACTCTACCAATTTCAACTATGCTGCCTATAGTTAATGCTGTTGGTTTTTGTAATCCTTTTTGTTGTTCTCCTTTCCTATCCTCTGTCTATTTGTCTGTCTGTCCATAGATTGTGACCTCCTTAGGGCAAAGATGGACCTTCTCAGCTTAGCTCAAATAATAAATCATAATAATTGTCAATAGTGAAGCCCATAATGAATGGACAGGATATATTGGCTTAGAACAGTTGAATTGTCACATTTGTTACCTGAATCTGAATGGAGCCATTTCTCTGTTATTGTTTCACTATTGACACAAAATCTCACGTGAATCCTATGACAAATGGTTTGGTTGGTTACTACTGGACCAGTTTGTCTTGGTTCTCAGAAGTGGATACAATTCAGTGCTGTGTGAACTGATCCATGCAGTTTCAAAAATCTGCTTGAAAGTTTTTAGGATAAATGTCAGTTATAATTGCTACTTATAATAATTTTAAATGTACAATAGTTTTCTGTCACATCTCTTTAATATTAGAGACACATGGAACTCTATTGCAAATTACCCTAGGTCTGACTAACATCAGTGATGTTCCAAAGAGAATTTCTCATCAATGAACTGTTCATGAATAATTTCTTCAATGTATTAGACACTCTGGCATTTATGCTTTTCACTTTCTTGGTACCTCCTCATTTTCCTTTAAACTCTTGGGGGGCAGGCTCTGTTATCGCCTGCGTTTACAAAAAGCATGACTGAGTCCCCTAGATGTGACAGTAATATAAATGTTGGTACTTCTTGACATGTCAGAATGATGATGTACTGCAGCATCTCATTCAAGACTCTTTTTAGTCATCTGTAAAGTTTTAGTCTAGAAGATTAGCAGGTAGCACTTATATTATGCTCCCTTCCCTTCCGCCATATATGTGCATGCAGTTTCATCATCAGTTTTGGAGAAGCTGCAATTCAGCTAATGCTCCCATCTTCCCTTGCCTAAGAAAAGAAGATTCTCATCAACCAGAAGCACAGGTGGTGCTGCTTTATGTCAGATGAAGATCTTGTCCCGGAGATTCACTTCATAAGATTCACTTCTTAAATCTTTACAAATTTTGCCTAAGAATTACATCTGCAGGGGAATGTGTTCGCTGTGGAAAGGTCTGCCCTATGCAGTAAAATCTTATTCTAATATGGCCATAGTCTGAATTTATTAACACCAATGAGAATCCAGTGTAACTCCATTGAGATTGGTGGCATTACTTTGGATTCTCACTGGTGTAACTGAGCTCAGAATATGGCCTATGATCATTACTGTCAACAGTTCACTTTCTTACTAGACAAATGCATTTTTAGTTGATGTGATTGCCCTTTTCTCTACTGTCTCACTGACAGGTAGATACTGTAGTTACTTTCAAGGACCCCAAGTCCCAGTAGACAGAATAACAGGCTGATCATTGCAACAGGCTTTCTATTGAGTGCTAGACCAGTCTGAGTTTAAGCTGCCATCCATCTCGTAGTCCTTTGTAGCTTCCAGCATGTCATCTGACATTAGCCCTCCTATTCAACTGAACTAATCTGGACAACACTGGCTTCCTGCCAGCTCTGCACTTCATCATTAGCTCCTCTACTGGAAACTCATTCTTTGTGGGTATCCATTTTATTCTGCCTCAGCCACTTCCATTTAAAACTCTTCAATCTTCTAAGCAATAACCTTTTAATCTGCATGCTATAATATTTTCTTAAAAATTTATGGTTTCTCCATTCCTCTCTCTCTTCCGCTATATATGTGAATTGTCACATTAGCCCGCTTATGGCAATAGCTTGCAAATATTCAGGGGAAGGTGACTTATCTTGGCCCTTTCCTCTTCTAGTAAAAAAAAAAAGTATAAGCCTTTAATGAACTTGCTGCTAAACTAGATTAGCTGTTTTCTGGTGACAAGATTGATGATGCTATCAACATTAAGTCACGAGGTTTGAATTCCTCATTGTGTAAATCCAATGAAATAAGCACTATTAAAGCTCTTGTCTATCCATCTCAGTGTTGTCTTTTGAGTGTCCTCTCCAAAATGAAAAATAAAAAAGAGAAAAAGAGTGACTCCTGGTTTTCAAATTGTGGTACTTTTGGCTGTTTACATTTTCTGGCTTTGCATGTTTGGACAAGTGATTTGGAGAATACAGAACACCTATTTATCACAGAATCAAATCCAGGTTTGTGTATCAAACAATTGACCTATGCTGACCATGTAGAGGGACTTATTTTCTGAATTTTGGTTTACTCCATTTAAAATTTAATGCTCTATTTTAAAATTATTCTCATTTGTATGACATTTCCAGGGCACCAGTCATTGTGCTATTTAGGCATCATCTTAAGAATTTAAAAGAATCAGACTCTGTTCTCCTTTTCTCCACACCAGGTTATTGCTGTTTGTTTCTGACAAGTTGCAGGAACAGCAAAGTGAGGACAATTTCACACCTCCTGTGTATACTAGGCGGACTGCCCAAAGTAGAGAGCTAAGTGATCTACTTAGAAGGTTATAGAACTTAGATACCATCTGACTTTGTCATGTCAGTGAGATCCACCACCAAGGACCCTGTGCTTAAAACACCAGATCTCTGGCCCCAAACATTTGTACATATAGGGTGTGTCTAGACAGCACCCTTCTGTTGGAATAAGCTACGCAATTTGCAAATTGAATAGCTTATTCCAAGTCTAGGTCAAAATGAGGCATTATTCCAACAAATACCTTAATCGTCATGGAATGAGGGTTACAGGAATGCCGGAATAGTACACCCGCTATTTCAGGAAATAGCAAGAGCATTTAAAGATGCAGCATTGCTATTTCGAGATACTTCTGGTATCCCAAAATAGCACCGCAGTCAGGGATGGCCCGTGAGTCTAGGTGAACTAGGCAGTTGCCTAGAGCGCTGCTAGCCTGGGCAACTGATGATGACATCACGGGGCGTCAGGGGCCCCATGATGACGTCACGACCATTGATGGCCATGCGGGGGGGGCGCCAATTGCCTGGGGCGCCAGCTGCTGCAGCCGGTCTCAGGCCACTCCTGACCGCAGTTTAGACATACCAGATAGCCCTATGTTCATCAAGAGTAGCTTCTCTTTTGAGGAAAGCTGATCTATAACTTAGTGTGGGTTAAGGAGTCAGTATGGGTATGTCTACACTACCCCGCTAGTTCGAACTAGCGGGGTAATGTATGCATACCGCACTTGCTAATGAAGCCCGGGATTTGAATTTCCCGGGCTTCATTAGCATAAGGGGGGAGCCGCCATTTTTAAATCCCCGCTGCTTCGAACCCCGTGTAGCGCGGCTACACGGGGCTCGAACTAGGTAGTTCGGACTAGGGTGCCTATTCCGAACTACCGGTACACCTCGTTTCACGAGGTGTAACGGTAGTTCGGAATAGGACCCTAGTCCGAACTACCTAGTTCGAGCCCCGTGTAGCCGCGCTACACGGGGTTCGAAGCAGCGGGGATTTAAAAATGGCGGCTCCCCGCTTATGCTAATGAAGCCCGGGAAATTCAAATCCCGGGCTTCATTAGCAAGTGCGGTATGCATACATTACCCTCCTAGTTCGAACTAGGAGGGTAGTGTAGACATACCCTGGGTGAGTTATCCAGATTCCAGATAACCATTTTTTGGTTTATAAATGAAAAGCAAGAGTTTGGATGTGAAATTCAAGAAGGGAGAGCAGAACAATCCTAAGGATTATTTTGTCTGTTTCAGCATTTTCCCCTCCCCTGCTGCGGGTCTTTTTTTAACCACGCTACTACTAAGAAAGGGTGCCTGAAAGGAGATATGAGTGGAAAGCTAGCCAAAGGATATTAGCTTTGAGGACATATTTGTAGGAAGCAGATGAGAAGTGCTTATTTTTGTATCAATAGTATTTTAATTGTGCTTTTCCTTTGACTAAGAGCCTGTGATTGGCCGTTCTCTCCCCATACTGAGCAGGAGGAGGTTAAACCAGCCCTGAGGTCTGAGAAGGCCACACCCACTGTACCTTTCTGGGCATGCTCAAATTGGACTGTTATAAAAGAGAGCAGCTCAGCTTAGTTGATGAAGAGAGAGGATGTGCCTTGCCAGCTCCAGGCAAACTGCAGAGATTACCAAAATGCTGAGACACTACCACACAGGATGGAGGTTAGATGTGTCTAGAAACCTCACAAGCTCCAGATGCTAGCAGAAGGATCCAGATCCCAGATTAAGGAGGGGTGCTGGAGATCCATCAGTGATCAGAGACATTTGAAGCAGGAAGCAGTGCAGGGACAGTGATGGCTACAGGGTGAGTGAGCCAATGCTGGAGAGTCAATGTGTTGTGGATGGAACTTTACCCCGCTAACTCAGTGGCTAGAGAAAGCCATTAACAGGGCTCTAGGCTGGGATCCAGTGGAATGGGAGGTCCTGGACCCCTGTGCTGGGGGATGTAAACCTTTCCCCTATCTACTGTTTCTTGATAGGCTCTGACCATTAGGACTATTGAACTGTGCTGCCCTGCCAATAGGGACAAGTTAGGCTCTGACCATTGGGTCACCCTGCCCTGGAAACTAGGGAGTGGGAGTAGACAGATTTTGGTAGGTGAAATTAGAGATATGGGCTGGAGAGCAAAGGTGAAGAATATGAGCATGACAGGTATGAGGCGTAAACTCTCACCTCACCCTAAATCTGGTCTTCTCTCCAGACATGTGACACAGCCCAATCCTGTATTCCCAGCCTGGGAACCCACGATATGTCAGTCATCTCAGTGACCTTGAGTCTCATTCAGTGGCAGTAATTAATGGAATGACTCTTCCCCTTCTCAATGTCACTTACCTGAAGAATTTCCTTATGTAAGAGATTAAGGACCTTTTATTGTTTATCCATGGATAAGAAAGGAGATGAGCTGATCAGGGCTTTGAGTTTCTTTGGTGAGTTGCTGAGATGGGAATAATTTGAGTTCAGTTTTTCTTTGCTGACTGACTCTTTCCAATAGGCTAGGGTCTGCTCCTGTTTTGCTATCATAGGTGTGGATGGTGGCTGGGATTTTGAAAGTAGACTAAAGGTATTAGATGCTCAAATCATACTGAACTTCAATGGTATTTGGGGAACCTTTCTCCCTTGGGCTCCTTTGAAAAGCCCAGTATGTCTTTGTAATGAGTGACATGAAGAACTATCTTTAAAAGAGTCTTTGGCACTTATGAAGCTAAATCCTATTGAAAGTCAATATGGCTTAGCCTCCTAGGTTAGTTAGGTGCTATTGAAAAACATACTAGGGTTCTTAGAGCCTCATATGCATATGTTTTATGCTGAAACATCAAAATAAATACAATTAGAACCAAATGACTTTACCTTGCCTTTAGAAAGGCTTTTGATATGGTCACAATATTCTTGCCAGCAAGTTAAGGGAATGTGGATTAGATAAATGGACGGTAAGATGGATAGAAAGATGGCTGGAAGGCCGGGCCCAGCGGGTAGTGATCAACGGCTCAATGTCAGGATGGTGGTAGGTTTCTAGTGGAGTGCCCCAAGGTTCGGTTCTGGGACCGGTTTTGTGCAATATCTTTATTAATGACCTGGATGAGGGGATGGATTGCACCCTCAGCAAGTTTGCAGATGACACTAAGCTAGGGGGAGTGGTAGATACGCTTGAGGGCAGAGACAGGGTCCAGAGTGACTTAGACAAATTGCACTCTCAGCAATCAGAGAGACTTAGACAAATGGGAGGATTGGGCCACAGGAAATCTGACGAGGTTCAAGAAGGACAAGTGAAGAGTCCTGCACTTGGGATGGAAGAATCCCAAGCATTGTTACAAGCTGGGGACCAACCAGCTAAGTAGTAGTTCTGAAGAAAAGGACCTGGGGGTTACAGTGGATGAGGAGCTGGATATGAGTCAACAGTGTGCCCTTGTAGCCAAGAAGGCTAATAGCATATTAGGTTGCATTAAGAGGAGCATTGCCAGCAGATCCAGAGATGTCATTAGTCCCCTTTTTTTGGTTCTGGTGAGGCCACATCTGGAGTATTATGTCTAGTTCTGGACCCCCCACTACAAAAAGTATGTGGATGCATTGAAGAGGGTCCAGCGGAGGGCTACCAAAATGATTAGGGGGCTGGAGCATATGACCAATGAGGAGAGGCTGAGGAAGTTTAGTCTGCAAAAGCGAAGAATGAAGGGGGATTTGATAACAGCCTTCAACTTCCTGAAGGGGGCTGGACTTGATGAACTTCTGAGGTCTCTTCCAGCTCTATGGTTCTGTGATTCTATGACTTCTTCCATGGTGCCAATGCACTGGGGTGCAGAGTGACAAGAGAGTCCCTTCTCTTTTTCCTCCATGATCTCATACAGAAGAGTTAGTTTGAAGCTGGCTCACTGAACTTCAGGACCACAGGATGCTTATTTGTGTGTGATGGAAGAGATGAGTGGTCCAAAGGGTTTGGGTGGGGTCAGGGTGTATCAAAAGCCTGGATTTCTTATGCACTAAGCGATGCTTGGATTGCTATACAATGAGTCGGGGAAACTGACATTACAGTATTTCAAAAGCTGTAGCAGGGCTTGCCAGTAACCATGTTTCCTTGGGTCAGTATGTCTGCTCCTACACTCCAAAGCACCCACAGTATATATAATTCAACTCCTTCCCATCCTCGTCTCAGCTTGAGCTGTGCAGGCACCTTAATTTTGCCATTGATATCATTTTGCAGGTCAGGAAGTCTGAGTGTACTCTTACAAGCCTACCTGAAAAGTAGATGCTACTTTTGAAGATGTGGTTTTGCACTCATAATTCGTTGCACCTGTAATTGGCTGCAGGCATAAATGATAGGATTTAGACATTCGCCTACTTGATTGACAGGTTCGTGAGAGACTAAACCCTGTCATTTGTGTGTGCAAAACTGCACCTGCAGTATTAGATTCATGACTGAGGCCCATTTGCAAATGTAGCCCTTAGTTTTCCTGACACTGCTACAAAGAATGGAGGGGATGCAGTGAGAAGTTAGCCTGTTAACATTTGGATTTCTTGCAACATTCAGCTGTCCAGAGATTAATGCTATAATTTCCACATCAAAATCGTTGTATGTCAGGTCCAATGCCGTGACCATTCCTTTTGCTAAGCATGTGTCGTGTGTGCTGGCTTCAGAGTGTATACTAAATGGCTGGATGTGAATAGAGAACAGTCAATATAAGTTAAAAGATGCACAGTGGCCTAATATAATTCCTGAGGTATTTAGAGAAACTGAGTTGGCTAGGATGCCTGTGTCAGTAACAGATGGATTTGTCAGAACAAGAACCTATTGGCTGCTTCTCAGTATATTGCTGGAGCCCTGAAAATTTTGATAGGATTCATAAGTATTTCAGCAAGAGCACTGGAAAACTTTCCCCTTCTGTTAACAAGTCAAAGGTATATCCTAAGTCTGTTCTTTCCCCATGTCTATAGTGTAGAATGCTAAAAGGAGGAGGCCTAGGTCTTGAAAGCTTTTTTTTTTTTGATAGGGCTGAACAAGCCTCAGTATATGTCTACATTGCAATGTAAGCCTGGGCTCGGATCAACCTTAGTCCCCTTTACATCAACATAAAAAACCACAATGACCCAGTATTCTGCAGGCTGTAGAGTCAGAGCCCAGATCAAGCCTTGACCCAGGGTTTGAGCTATTGTGGATGGTCTGGAGACAGATACCAAGAGTGAAATTGGAAGGAATTGTAACTAAAAGACAGAAGTTGTGACAACTGACTAGACAAAGTTTATGTTGTTCCACAGGGGTTCCTTAGGTATGTCTACACTGCCACCCTAGTTTGAACTAGGGTGGTTAATGTAGGCATTCGAACTTGCAAATGAAGCCCAGGATTTAAATATCCCGGGCTTTATTTGCATGTTTCCGGGCGCCGCCATTTTTAAATGCCCCGTAGTTCAAACTCCCTGCCCGCGGCTACACGCAGCACAGACTAGGTAGTTCTAATTAAAGCTCCTAATTCGAATGACTGTTACTCCTCATTGCAGGAGGAGTAACGGTAGTTTGAATTAGGAGCTTTAATTCGAACTACCTAGTTCGTGCCGGCTGTAGCCATGGGCAGGGAGTTCGAACTATGGGACATTTAAAAATGGCAGCGCTCGGGAACATGCAAATAAAGCCTGGGATATTTAAATCCTGGACTTCATTTGCAAGTTTGAATGCCTACATTAGCCACCCTAGTTCGAACGAGGGTGGCAGTGTAGACATACCCCTTGAGCTTTTCAGTCTGCTTACTACTTTATGAGAGAGAAAGGGAAAGAGGTGGTGGTGGGGAAGGAGGGGTGGTTGTAGAGCAGCAGTTCCCCCAGATACTCAGTTCTCTGTTGCTTGAATCTCAAGATATTTCATTCTACAGATTGTCAAGAAGGGCTCCTTGGACAATGGTTTAGAATCCCACGAGAGCGAGTCTCTCTTTGATGACAGCAAAAAGGGAGAAGACAATAGAGCTCAAATATTCTGTTAGCTTACCAGCTGGATCTGCAAACAGGCCACTGGGCAGGGATAAACCCTTTCAGTAGACTCCCTGAGGGCGTAAGGATCCGTAAGAGTGGATCTGTTTGCAGGAGTGGGCCCTAAATTACTACAGGGAGTGTGGGAGTCAGGGGAACATTGTAAGCCTGTTGAAAACCAGTGCTGAAAATGTAGTTAAAACCTAGGAAAGTCTCTGGCCCTGTACTTTGATGGCTTCTACATTCCAGGCTGGTGGAAGAAGGCAGGCTGGTGTGGAAGAAAAGCTTTCATTTTTGATACCTAATATTTTAGTAGATATCCTACGAGGGTCCGTTTAAGAAAGGTTCATATATTGTGAATAATTTATATCACATTTGATTTTCAAATTTTCCACTTTCTTTCATCACAATACTTTATCCTTAATTAAAAACTGAGATTTAATTTGAAGTATAAGGATTTAGGTCTCATATGAACTTGCCCCACTTTAAGAAATGTAATAGTTTGCTCCAGATCCTAAGTTTTAGCCAGAAGCCCATATACTAAATTATATACTGACATTCAAAAGTGTCCAGCACCAACAGTCCCTCCTTGTTCTGCTGAGCACAAGTTACTTTTGTAAACCAGGCCACTTGCATACATTCTTTAACGGGAGCTGAACACTTTTGAAAATCTGGCCAATAGAATCTAGCTTTAGGTTCAGATGGTTCAAAAGTAGCAGTTTTCGATGTTCCAGCAAATGTTGAAACTAGAGCAGCTGAATGAAAACATTGGAGAGGTTATGTTGCATGTGAGAATAATGTGGATTTATCTTGGGTATTTATGAAGCTCTTATATTTGAAGCTCTTCCTCTTTGATGTCAGAAGAAATATCCAGGGAGGTTAGATATTTCTAGGAAGGAGGATGTTATGTTCAAAATAATCTAATCTCATAGAATACTAGAACTGGAAGGGACCTTATAGGGTCTGCCGAGGGCTAGAACTAATAAACCAACTTGACTCATTCTTCCTCTAGCTATTGTGAAGAATTTTTACTAGCGAGGGTTGGGAAAGCGGAAGAATGCCAGCTAACAAACAATAAGCAAGGCTTAAAAGAGAAAGAATATCTTTTCACCCGTCCTCTATCAGAGTCTTATGGGTAGGACCGGCTGCTGAAAGATTGTGCTTTTTCATCTTCCCTTGGAGAAAACAAAGACTAGTGAAATCTCACTCTTTCAATATCTAATGGGAAAAAGCCAAGGTTTCTAATGGAGACTACTTTAGGTGAATATATCTTAGAAGAAAAAAAAATGAAGCTCTGTAAACAAATATCCCCAAATCTTAAATTTGCATCAGCGATTTAAAAAGGTATATAGAATCATCAAGGAATGTAATGTAACTTACATGTTGATAGATGTTTCACATTTCTTCTCAAAGACCTGGACTATACAGTTTTGTCACTCTTAGTGACAGAGACTTCTCTGAAGCTGCTGCAATCTTGTAGTAGTATTTTTATTCCTCTTCTTTTCCACCTCAGTGACTATCTTGTTTAAAAATGTCAGCTGAAAACACATCTTTTTTTCATTGTCTATACCACTTGCTTCATGTCTTTTTCCATCTCTGCTGCTATTTATTATTTAGCACTATAACTCTGTATTTTAACTCTTAAAAGTGTTGTTTTAAAATACAGAATTATACAGATTTACGAAAGAAGTTATACAAGCAAAGAGTGCACTATGTTATGGTCATTTTGATTAACGTTCTCTAGCAAATAGTGCTGCATAATAACAGCATAGAAATTCATCAGCACCAAGCTTTATAGAGCAGTCCTCAATACAGATTTAATAGCAACATATCTACAAGGAAATAGAGCTATTTAGGCTTCTTTTTTTCAGCAAGAAAGGCTTTTTATCTCCTGGGGTAAGCCCTCATAGATGGTAAATGTATTTGGGGCCCACAATATATCAGGCTGTCTTTCCACATTACAGTAACTTTCATTTCTACCTCTGTAAAGCAGTCTGTCGTATTTTTTTCTGCCATTGCTATTATCTCTGGTGCAGGGATGTATATTTTAATTCCAGGTGGAGGAGGAATCTGTTGATGGGATGAATTACAGCTCTTTGCAGCAGCTCCTACCTAGTAGCTCATTTTAACACCTCTGGTAGGACTGTTTGACTTCTGCCTATTTTTGTGCTGTTTTCCTACAGCAGACACCATGCAGGGTGCTTGGAGACTGGAATTGATGGGAACCAGTTTTTAAGGCAATTGCAAATACACACATATAGAATCAGTAAGGGCATCTTTCTGGGGCAATTAAAAATAGCAAAGATTCTGTCATAATATAATAATCAATTATATTCCCTTAGAAGACAGGGGCTATCAGAAGCACAGAATTCACTTCATTTTCCTATTTATACCACTTTTGACCTTTTTATGTTGGGTAGCAACTCTCTGCTGGAGTGAATGTTATTTTCTAGGGTCTACATCTACACTTCATGATGTAGGCTCCACTCGGGATCAGTTTTCAGGAATGCCTTCAATACCTAATATGCCCATATATATTGTGCTACTATTTCTGAGACTGGATGACATTTGTCATCTAAAACATTTTTCACTAACAAATACAGATTTGGGTTGACCAAAACATTTTTTGACTGCATATCAAATTTATTTTCATTATGAGATGTTTTGATTTTTTTTCATTTTGAAATGACAAATTTCTAAACAGAGTAAATTTAATAAAGTTACTCCATTTAAAAATAAAATAATATATTGTTTTCATATCTGAAACATTTGTTAATTTTTTTTCAGATCAACCAAGAATCCAAAAAAACAGTGATTTGTACCACTGTAATCAAGGAGTTATTGTAAATATTTACTTTAAATCTTACATCCTAATTCATCTGATTTGATATCCATCATCCTTCTCTATCATGGTTGATGAGCTAACACTATTGGTTCCTTCTAGCTGTTCTCTAGTTTCAAAGGGGTAGCCGAGGTAATCTGTAACTGGAAAAATGTAAAAAACAACAAATAGTCTAGTAGCACCTTAAAGACTAACAAAACATGTAGATCATGAGCTTTCATGGGCATAACATCTGAAGATGTTTGTGCCCACAGAAGCTCATGTTCTCTATAGTTCATTTATCAGGAACACAAAATGTTTAATTTTTTAAATTTGGCATTGTGACATCTAGATTCTAGTGATCTCAGTCCTTGGTATATCTGGAGTATGACATGGTGGGGCCTGTAATCACCATAGGCCATTCTACCACATTGAAAGCAAAGAAGTCTTGCAATTTCTTCTGTGTAGTGCAAATTAGGAGCATTTTTCAGGCTTCTGGAAAGCTGTCAATGCAGCATCTTAAACTGGATAAATCGTAGATACTCTGTTCCATATATTATACTTATTTTCTTTCTAGCATACTGTGTCTCAGAGTATATTTAGTGAAACCTACACTGTAAATATATGCCATTATTTATTATTTTTATTACAGTAATGCCCAGAGGCCTTGATAAGACTAGGGGCCATTGTGGTAGATACTTTGCAAACACATTTACAACAAACATGAAAAATAATAATGCTATTGCAGATGAGCCTCAGCTGCAAAAGTCACATCTGGGTCCAGTTTCTTAACTCCTCCAAATTTATATTAATGGTCAATATCAGAGTCACAGTTTGGAAAGGTAGGGTCAGTAGTGATATTTAGATCTAAAACATGAATATTCTTCTTCTTGAGTACATCCCCACTCCCAACCTACCCCCCGTACCCACCTCACCCCACACACACACACAAAGGCTGTGTCCAGACTCAGGGTTTTTTTTGGGAAAAGTAGCCTTTTCCCGAAAAAACTTCCCCTGCGTCCAGACTCAAGCCGCGTTCTTTCGAAATTATTTCGAAAGAACGCGGCTTTTCTTTCGATGGCGGTAAACCTCGTTTCACGAGGAAGAACGCCTTCTTTCGAAAGTTCCTCTTTCTAAAGAAGGCGTTCTTCAATGTAAATAGGGCTTCCTCGAAAGAGAGCATCCAGACTCGCTGGGTGCTCTCTTTCGAAAAAGCGGATTGCTCTTTCGAAAGATCCGCCTGCAGTCTAGACGCGATCTTCCGAAAGAGGCTCTTTCGAAAGATGCTTTTGAAAGAGCCTCTTTCGAAAGAAGCCTGCAGTCTAGACATAGCCAAAGAGAGAGAGGAGAGGAAGGGGTTTAGATTCAGGGTTTGGTTCAGACTAATCTCTAACAAATACCTTTGAAAGTAAACTCTGCTGGTTGGCCAGAAAAAATATGCTGTGAAAATGTTATATTGTTCTAACTCTGTTGTAAATCTGAAATACTGCTTGACATTGCTTAACCTTTATTCCATTGTAAGAAAGAGCAGATTCTGGCTCCCGATGCATAATATTTGTTTCTTGTGTTAAAGGGGTGATTAAACCCAGATAATTGGGGGTTCTGAATATAAATACTTACATGATTCCAAGCAGAAACATGTATGGCCAAATACTTAAGAACCCAAGAATGGCCATACTGTATCAGACCAAAGGTCCATCTAGACAAGCATCCTGTCCTCCAACAGTAGCCAATACCAGGTGCCAGAGAGGGAATGAACAGAACAGATAATCATCAAGTGATCACTCCACTGTCACCCATTCCCAGCTTCTGGAAAACAGGCTAGCGACCCCATTCCTGCTCATCTTGGCTAATAGACATTGATGGACCTAACCTCCATGAATTTATCTAGTTCTTTTTTTGAACCCTGTTATAGTCTTGTCCTTCACAACATCCCCCGGTAAGGAGTTCCACAGGATGACTGTGCATTGTGTGAAAATTACTTCCTTTTGTTTGTTTTAAACCTGATGCCTATTTTCATTTGGTGACCTCTGGTTCTTGAGTTATGAGAAGTAACATTTCCTTATACTAGTCATGATTTCATAGATGTCTATCAGATTTCCTCTTAGTTGTCTCTTTGCCAAGATGAAAAGTCCAAGTTTCATTAATCTCTCTTCATATGGCATACACCTAATAATTTTTGTTGCCCTTTTCTGAATCTTTTTCAATATCTTTTTTCAGATAGTGTGGCTGTATTTGCAAGGTATTCCAGATACCATGGATTTATAGAGAGGCAATATGATACTCTCTCTTGTTTTCTATCACTTCCTTAATTATTCTCAAAACTTTTTTGACTGCCATTGCATATAGAATGGATGTTTTTAGAGAGTTGTCCACAATGATGCCAACATCTTTTTCTCAAGTGGCAATAGCTAATTTAGATCCCATTATTTTATTTGCATAGTTGGGACAATGTTTTCCAGTGTGCATTACTTTGCATTTTTCAACACTGAATCTGATGTGCTATTTTGATGCCCACTCATCACAGTTTTGTGAGATTCTTTTGTAGTTCTTCACAGTCTGCTGGGATTCAACTATCTTGAGTTGTTTTATATCATCTGCAAATTTTGGCACTTCACTGATAACTCTCTTTTCCTGATCACTTATGAACATGTTAAATAGGACTGGTTCCCATAAAGACCTCTGGGATGCATCACAATTTACCTGTCTCCATTCTCAAAACTGACCCTTTATTCCTCTGCTTTGTTTAATATCTTCTAATAAGTTATTGATCCACGAGAGGACCTTCCCATGATAACTTTCTGTAAGGACCTTTGGAAAAAGACCTTCTCAAAGGCTTTCTGAAAATCTAAGTACACTATATCCACTGAATTCTTCCCCCTTGTCCACATGCTTGTATACCCCTTCAAAGAATTCTAATATATTGGTGAGGTATGATTTCCCTTTACAAAAACCATGTTGACTCCCCCCCACACACAAAGTATGTTCTATATGTTTTACAGTATATTTTTATTATAGTTTGGGATCACTTTAACTGTCTTCCAGTCATTTGGTAAAGAAGCTGATTTAAATGATAGGTTACAGATTACAATTAGTAGTTCTGCAATTTCACATTGGAGATCCTTCAGAACTTTTGGTTGAATGCCACCTGGTCCTAGAAACTTATTACTATTTATCAATTAAAAAAAACCCTGTAATGACACCTCAATCTGAGACAGTTCCTTAGATCTCTGACTTAACAAGAATTACTCAGACTTGGTAATCTCCCTCACGTCCCCAGCCATGCTTACTGATAATAATAATTCATTTAATTTCTCTGCAATGACCTTATCCATGAGTGCTGCTTTAGCATCTAAATTATTCAGTGGCCCCACTGGCTGTTTAGCAGACTTCCTGCTTTTGATGTACTTAATTTTTTTTTTTGCTATTACTTTTTGAGGTTTTGGTTTAGTTTTTCAAATTCTTTTTTTGGTCTTTCTAACTTTCACACTGCATTTGCTAGAGTCTGTGCTCCTGTCTTTATTTTCCTCACTAGGATTTTACTTCGCATTTTAAGGGTGCCTTTTTGTCTCTCAGGGTATGTCTAAACAGTGGAGCTATTTCAGGATACCTCCAGTATCCTGAAATACCTATTCCGTGTCTTTTACATGCATCCATTATTTGAAAATAGATTTCAAAATAACTGGCACACTATTCTGGCATCCCTGTCACCCTCTTTCCATGAGAGTTAAGGGATGGCTCGAAATAGCACATTATTTTGAAATTTGCCACTGTCTAGTCAGTGCCGTATTTCAAAGCTATTTTGAAATACACACAAAATAAGCTATGCAATTTGTGTAGGGAAAATTGTGTAGCTTATTTCATGATAAGGGTGCTGTCTAGACACATCCTCACTATCTTAAGTATGAATCAAAATTTTGTCTGATAACTTAGGGTGCATCTACACAGTACTCTTAGTTTGAAGCAAGCTATGCATTTTGCACTACATAAATTGAGTAGCTTATTTTCAGTGTATCTCGAAATAGCTTATTTTGTAAGTTGGTGCTGTCTACACAGCACTAAATTTTGAAATAACCGGCTATTCCAAAATTCCCCTTAACCCTCATGGAATGGCGGTTACCAGAACGTTGGAATAAGCTGCCCGTTATTTTAAAAATTATTTTGAAATAATGGGCTGCTTCAATAGATGCGGAATAGCTATTTTGAGATACTTCCAGTATCCCAAAATAGCTCTGCAGTATAGATGTACCCTAACTGATAAGAAAAACAGAAATATAAGTGAGATAGTTGAGGCAGCATTGCCCAGGGATAGGAAACTAGACCAAGACTCAAGAAACCTGCAAACTAATCCCAGCTCTGACCTGCTAGATGACTGTAAGCAAATCACTTCTTTTTTCTGTGCTTCTGTTTTTCCCACCTGTCTTTTCTATTTTGATTGTAAGTTCTTTAAGGTAGATACCATTTCTTACTACAGTAAACTTCCGATAATCCGGCACCTTTAGGACCCAGGGGGTGCTGGATTATCAGATATGCCAGACTATCAGAAGGGGGGGCTATGAGGGGTCTGGAGTGGGGTGGGAGGGGATGCCACCCCAGACTCCTCATAGCCCCCCCTTACGATAGTCCGGCTCTGCCCCAGGTGTCCCTGATTCAGCTGCTGCTGGTCAGTTTCAGCAGCAGCTGAATGGGGGAAGCCTGTCCGGCTGCCCCAGCACTTCCGGGATCCTGATGGTGCCGGACCATCAGGAGTCCCGGAGCATTGGATGCCAGACTAATGGAGTTTTACTGTATATGTTCATAGGGCACATAGCACAATGGGGGCCTGGTGTCACTTGGGGCCTGTGGACACTCTTGCAGTAGTAGTAGAAATAACAATAAAGGATCCTATAACAGTGCATTCTTTGAAAGGCTGGGAGTTGTAGGTTTGGGTGCAATGCATGTTGGAAACAGATAGGAATATAAAGTAAGTGTTGTATCTTTACTAAACTACAAATAAAACCAGGATCTGATGTTGGTGGTGCTGCTTAGCTTGGAAAGAAATGGGATTTGGTGTTGGCTTTCTCCAGTCAAAGGGCATGGGAAGGGTTTTGGAAGTGCCTAGGGAAAACCTAGAGAGAATAGTAGCTACCATTGGAGCTCTCCGGTGAAGGAAAATTGGGGCTGTGGTGAAAAGAGTATGGAGAACCACTGAGATGACCTATTGAAAGAAGTCTTAAGAGGTAGGCAGACACAGAAGGCTTCCTCTGTGATGCAGAAGTGCCATATTGAGGTGGTGTGCTGAACACTGAAACCCTGTGGAAGAGACCTAGAGACCTGGGCTGGAAAAGCATAAAGTCATAGGTTTGGTGATCCCTGGATCTAGAGGAAAAATTCTTGCAGACCCAATATATGTGGCCCTGCACAATGGGACAACAGATGTTCATTGTTTGATCTTTGGAAACTTCTGTACAGACATGGAAATTGTGCTGCTGCAACAGCGTTTCAGTGGCATTTTAAAGGTAGTCCATTATGTCAACATTGGCACACATATTGTTGAGAACTTCAAAATTTCTCTGCTTCCCAGAGGTCTTCTTACCCGGGATATTGTTAATAAAAATATTGTGGTTTGTCTTGACTGGACTGCATACACCGAATAATAATAAGGTTTGGTTACCCCAGCAGATCTGTCCAGATAGCTTGATCAATCCTAAAAAAAAAAGTAAACGGAACCAGTCATTTGGAGAGAACCTGAAGCAGCAGGTGCACTGACAACAAAAAGAGGTAAACCACTGACTGGGCCTGTTCCCATTACAGTGACCAATATCCACTGACTCAAGAGGAACAGGGCCTAAAGTAAGCTTGATTTCTTCTTCCTTGAATGCATTTTATATCTTCACTTTTTTTGGTATCTGATCATCCTTCCCCTTGCCTATCTCCAGCTGCTTGAATAACTTTGAATGGAGTTATTAATTCCAAAATTATTACCACCGTATGGTGTCAACGGGTGCCTTGAGCTGTCTTCTCCCTCTAGAATGTAACACGCATAGGTTATTTTTCTTTCATTTTTTTCCAGTCCTGATACCATCTTGGTCTTAGGAACCAAGTGTCAGAATTTTAATAGCTAATGTATTCCATGAATGACAGCAGAACACTATAGTAGTTTCAAGGTATCAGTAGTCTATATTTTGACTGGCTAGTCATTCCAATTTCCTTCCTGTAGCCTAGTGATGACACTATTAGATGGGGAGAAATGGAATTGCCAAATAATCCATATTACAGAGTAATGGAAAGGTCAAACTAGGGCAAAAGATTACTCATTTTTTTCTAAAAATTGAAAGGTGGTGGTGGGAACAATTTTAAAAGACTATCAGTTTTTAGCTTGAGAGAGAGACTTTGTGCTTTAATAGAATAATTTAAAATAATGCTGGCTGCTTCAAAATGAGAAACTGATCTTCAAATAATTATTTTGTTTTCTCTTTGGAGGTGACTGATTCTCATTTTTGTAATGTCTCTGTCTCTTGCAGCCAGCTAGAGTATCTGTAAAAGCTTTTTCTAATGGATTTGGGAAACAAAATGTTCCAACAAATATTAATCTTTCAAAGACTGTTTTACTTTCTTTCTTTCTTTCTTTCTTTTTTTTTCTTTCTTTCTTTCTTTCTTTCTTTCTTTCTTTCTTTCTTTCTTTCTTTCTTTCTTTCTTTCTTTCTTTCTTTCTTTCAGTTTTCACGCATATGAATCTTTTACCACAATCTTTAACACGCTCTCCTCCTCTCTCTCCCTCTTCCTCTCTCTCTCTCTTCACCCTCTCTAGGGGTATGTCTACACTAGCTCCCTACCCCCTAGTAAGATCTAGGGAGTCTAAAGAGGGTGACTGAAATTGCAAATGAAGCATGGGATTTAAATATCCCACGCTTCATTAGCATGTTCTCGGCCAGTTTCCATTTTAGAAATTGACTAGCCCAAAGTAACTGCCCGCATCTACATGCAGCAGTGAAACGGGATTCCAAATTAAAGCCCTAAATCGAATTAGCTGTTACTCCTCCTGGAATGAGGTTTAACAGCTAATTTGACTTAGGGCTTTAATTCGGAATCCCGTATCACTGCCACATGTAGATGTGGGCAGTTACTTCGGGCTAGTCAATTTCTAAAATGGTGACCAGCCAGGAACATGCTAATGAAGTACGGGATATTTTTTTTAAATGGAGATTGTCTATCTCCTAGAACTGGAAGGGACCTTGAAAAGTCATCAAGTCCAGTCCCCTGCCATTACAGCAGGACCAAGTACCATCCCTGATTAATTCTTGCCCCAAATCCCTAAATGGCCTCCACAGGGATTGAACTCACAGCCCTGGGTTTAGCAGGCTAATGCTCAAACCACTGAGCTATTCCTCCCACAAATTTAAATCCTGCATTTCAGTTGCAATTTCAGTCGCCCTCATTAGCCTCCCTAGATCAAACTAGGGGGCTAGTGTAGACATACCCTAGCTGAAGAGCCTCAGAATATGACCAGTGTCAGGAAGCCCTAGGCTTGAGCCTCTGAGTTGCATTTTAACCCTTTGCTAAAGATTTTCTGATGTGTGCTCTAACTTAGGGCTCTGGCATCTTCACCACAATGCAGAGAGCCAGGTCAATGTAATCCTATTCCAGAATGCTGAGAACCTAGCAACCCTCCCTCCCCTCCATTGACACTCTAGTTCTACAAATGTGCTGCATTGTGGGAAAATTCTACTGCCTACTCTGTTTCCTAATTGAGAGTGTTGTCGATGGGGCTCCCGTGTCCATCAGGAGCACACGAAAACAGAAATTGTGTAATTCATGCTTTTGGTACCCGTCTTAATTTACAAAGACTTTATACTGAACTATCATCTAATCTGAGAATAGGACTCCACCTCCCACCCTTTAGGCTGAGTCACTCTGGTAGGTAAACACCCATATGCACCTGCTCTGAGGATAATTAGCACATCAGTCATCAGGGCTGTCAAATTATTAAAATTAAACTTTGCAATTGTTAATTTTTAGCATCCCCAGGGCTCGGGGTGTCATGTGCTGCAGCATCCCTTGGGATCCTTTATTCCTGTTCTAGGGGCACCTAGGAGGCAGGGATAAGGGGTCCTTGGGAGGCTGTGGGGAATGTTCGGGGCTGGCTCCCATTCCCTGCCTTGACAGTTAATGGTGGCCCAGGCACCTTTGCACAGACAGCCCCAGGAAGGGAAAGGATGGCCAGGAGCAAGGGACATACTCTGCAGGGAGGGGAGGCAGCTGAGCTCCTGGCTCAGGTCAGCCAGGGGAGGAAAAACCTCCAACATACTAGCAGAGGGAAGCTGCATCCCACCTATCAGCTTTTCTCTTTGCTAAAGGCAAGCTCTGTGCAGCAGTGAAGAGCCCCCATAGGAGGCTAAGAGATGGTTTTTATCTAGCTCCCATTCACCACTGAAAGTGCATGCTGCCTGGTTGCTCCTGCACACACAGCCCCCAGGAGGACAGAGTGAGACAGACAGCACAGTGGGAATCAAGAGGCTGCCCTCAAGGCACAGGAAGAAAGTCTGGTGTTGGGCATCATCATCCCCCAGGCAAGAGAAGCCAGGAACTGTGTTGCTCCCCCTCCTGCAGGGTACCTGCTTAATCCCTCCTCTGCCTCTGGCCCTTGCTCCAGCCCCACTGCCTTTCCTGCAGGCTGTGTGTGCGGGGCACCCAAGCAGCATGCATCAAAATCTGGTTCTTCTCTTGTGACCAGGAAGCAGCTTTCTTTGCAGAATGTTTCTTCTGACTGGTCTCCATTGAAAACCCCACGAACTCTCTGATAGCATGTTCACAGGTTGGTGTTCAGCAGACAATGGGTTAATGATTACCTGAATATCTGCAGTTTGCAGTAGAGTGCTCCACTGATATTTTTTTGTGTGCTGACAAAGGAAATTGCCCCTGAGAACTCTGGGATACACCCAGAGGGCTTCCAGGACTCAAGTCAAATTGGGGCCATGGGCACACAGGAAGGCAGTAGGGCTCAGACCCTAGGTCCAAGCTAACCAGGGCCTTGGCCTTTACAGTCCTATAGAGTCCTAAGATCCTAAGTTAAAGTCCTAGGTTAATGCAGTTGGTGTATGATTGCAATGGGGGTTAGGCTTGACCCCAGGCTCAAACATGGGGTTACCTTGCTCTGCAGATATACCCTTAGGATAAGGTCTTCCTATCAAGATGAAAGGTTTGGTACTATCTTAAATTGTATATGTGAGCAGGAAGTGAAGGAATGTGTCTCTTACAGCTAGCTGGAAGTGGGGAGAGACTGTGGGCATGTCTATTGTGACAGACCCAGACTAGCTGGCTGTTGGACTCTAATGGATGGCAGGTAAGCAGGGCACAGGATAAACAGTTTTCTATTCCCTGAATAAACTCCCAGAGTCTGCTGCCTCATAATTAAGGCAGGCAGACACCTTAGGTTAATTAACAGCTGGCCTGAAGGAGCAGGTTAATCAAGCACCTGTAGCCAATTAAAGCCTGGCGTGCTGCTTTAAAAAGTTTCCCCCAGGTAAGGCAGGGGAAGGAGAAGAGGGGTGGAGTGAGAGGAGGAAGTGTGTTTGTGGAGAAGCTGAGAAAGGAATGATTTAGTCAGGCACCAAAGAAAAGGCACTAGGGGGAGTATTTGGGGAAGTAGCCTGAGGAAAAGGCTGCTGTCTTGGGGCTAGAGTGAAAACTGGAGTAGTTGACCCCTGGGCTGAAATCCAGAGTAGTGGGTGGGCCTGGGTTTCCCCCCAACCTCTCCACACTACAGAAAGAACTAATTTTGAGAGAAGGAGGTCCAGGATTATGGAGAGATCTTCCCCTCCCCATTCATTGACTTTGCCAGTTATGAAAATGACTCAACAAGCTGTAACCCTGACCTCTAGAAAAATGCAAGAGGCAGCTTATTGGGTCACAGTGAAGCATATAACTGTCTAAAGAGCATGGGACCCACAGACAAAACTTTGCCACACCATGTAAATACAATTTGCTCCTGGCTTAACTTTGTTAAATATTCAACTGATAGAGTAGTGTTTTGCTCATTGTAATCAGCTTGGTTGGTGGTGGGTCACAAATTGTGTTAATAATTACAGACATTGCAATTAGTATTGTGGGAATGCAGAAAAAGACTTTGCTGAACCTGGCTCAAATGCGGGAGATACTTTCAGTTTAAAGAATGAGACTCTGGGTATAGGCAGGCAAATAAAGCTTGCTTAGATTTGCTCGATATTTAACTGATACAGTGGTATTTTGCCCATTGTAATGTAGTAGTGGGGTCATAAATTGTTAATACTAAATGTGAGAATTGTGAAATACGATCACCAGTGCTTACAATTTTTTGTGGGAATACAGAAAAGATAGCCTGTGTTTATCCCATTCAAAAGGAGAGAGACGCTGTCCATTTAAAGGACCTTGGAAGGAAAAGGGCTCCACTGCCAGAATTTTGCGAGGTTAGGTGGGGAGAACAGGACTCTGAATCAACAGGCTACATGCCCCTCCAGGAGTTGGCCATAAGACTGGTTCAACCTCTTTCTCCCCACTGTCTCAATGGTAGAATTAAAATAGGCTCCATGTGGAGCCTCTCTTATTTTAAATTTACTCCCGTGGATGCTGAAATTTCTCGTGGCTGGACTGTACTTTGGGCCAAAAACTAAAATCCACCAAAAGCCAAATCCACCACAAAGCAATATGAGCAGTGAGTGGCAGGGTGGCCAGTGGAGAGATGTGCCAAACTGTTGGCATAGAGGTGTAAGGAGCAGCCAGCAGGGTGGCAGTGGGGAGGCAAAATGAGTGGCCAGCAGAGCAGAGACAGAGAGCAGTGAGCAGGCGGATGGTGAGTGACCAGCGGAGTAAGCTGGTTCTTTACATATCCCCCACTCAGGAACTCTGTGAATGCACCTTTGAATTCTGGGTCTGCTCTGGTCAAGGGCAGTGACTGAGTAGGGTTGTAGAGGAAGGTAGGGCATGTGAAGGGGACATTTACATTGTTGGACTTAAGAACCTGAGAGGAAAAGGACATTGTCCAACCTACTTGGGGTTGGACTTTTACTCATGGTTTTGGTTATGAACTCTGTGCTGTTTTCCCAAATGAATGCCTCTTTCCCTCCTTGTTAATAAAAGTTTATTTTCAATGCTCTGATTCTGTGCTTGTGAGTGGGGAAGCATTGCCCCTCAGAGGCACTCAGGGGTAGTGTGTAAATTTCCCAGGTTACTGGGTGGGGTCTTGAGCCAGTTCTGAGATACTGAAGGAATCCGTAGATATTGAACCTGGCCCTGGCTGCTGCTGGCTTGACCTATCAGAGAAGTTACATATACTTAACTCCACATATAAAACTACATGAAGAGTGTTTGTGATTGCTATTCCTGGAAGAATTCTGCATTATTGTGCAATACAAAATGTGTGCAAAATTAATGTTTTGTGCTGAATTACCCTCCCTCTCCCCCAAATGATCTGTAGAGATTCTGGCTGGCACCAGGGGTCTGCTGCACATCAGACCCCACAGTATCAAGTCAGGCCTCCAGGAAGTGAGGAACACACAGTTATTGACTATCTGTGGAAAAACTTGGTTTAAGTGACATGTTCAGCTTCACGTAGGAACTCTCTGGTGGAGGCAAAGAGAATCCAGGACTGCATTCAAATGCCTCAAATCACTCTCTCAATGACTTACAGTTTCTTGCCATTTTAACCAGAAAGGACACTCTCTCAATAACTTAACCACCTGCATTCTGCTACAAAGACCTTTTACATCTGCACTTGAAAGGGAATCCTCTGAACTGTCATTCATGTTAAAATTCGACACTCTCCGGGAAGGAATGAACAAATACTCAAACTATCTTACCCATTACCAAGATAGCTTCCCCAATTATCACCTCTAATACCATTAGCTCACAGACATCCCACTCTCCCCACCTCTAATATCATCAATTCACAGACACTTACCTTCCTTCCTCCCCCCCCCCCTGCATTCCCCTCCTGTTCTGAAATGTGATTTGTCCTTTTCATATGTGTTCATTTTTTAAAATTGTATCCTTTGGTATATATGGTTGTGACTATTTTCTTCCACTGTTTGATCTGAGGAAGTGGGTCTGGCCCACGAAAGCTCATCATCTAATAAACCATCTTGTTAGTCTTTAAAGTGCTACATTGTCCTGCATTTTGCTTCAAATATGAGGTTATCTTTTCTTTCCCAGAAATCCCCTTCCTCTCCTATTCTATCTACCTTCCAACTTCTGTAACAAATGAGGCAGAGGTCCAACAGACAAATGCCTCATTAACTGCACCGTCCTGATTCGTTCCCAAAGCCCTGTCCATGCTGGGTGATGTATAGACATAGTGGTAAGCACGGTCCTTGCCTCAGAATAATTTGTCTAAGGAAGTGAAGTAGAGGGAGCAGATATTGAGGCATGCTAACTATTTCTTTATAAAATCATTGAATCCCTTTCTGTGCTTTTGGCTCAGGATGCAGAGCTATGGCTATTTTGTTAAATTAGAAGTGTGGTTCTGTCGTCAGTCCTGGATCTGTGCCTTCATTACACATGGGAACTATGGTAATGAGCTCTCAGCATGGTCTTTTAATGGACATGTTAATGAAGTCAGCTTCAAGGAAGGTGTTAAATGCAATCTTTAATAACACAAAGAGAGGGTTAATTAGGAAATTACGCGAGGGAAATGTTTATAATTTTCTTTCCAGGCTGGAAGATGCCTAGCATTCTGTTTACAAAGGCAGAAAACAGGAATGAAAAGAAGGTAGCTATAGCAATAAAGATACTGGTTTTCCTCAAAAGCTGCACATTCTGCAACAATTAAGAAATTATAAAATTTAGATACACCTGAAGCTTCAAACTGCAGATGTTTGTTAATCAAAACCTAATCTCTGTACCAAAAGATTTCACACCTCTTGGGTTTTAGCTCACTTTTAAGGATCAAGGGACACAGTACAATCTATTGGTTTCCAAGGAGACGATGTATTGCTTTTTGCTGACTGTCACATGCTATTGCTGGTGCTAAGAGAGAAGAGAAAGATCAAACTTAAGGGGGTGGAGGGAATGATCTATTTTATATTTTAGAAACTTTGTCTATCTGTATTTCTGTCTGTCTGTCTGTCTGAGTCCATTTGTTCAAGAACTCCTCCTAAACAAGAAGAGCTAGGGCCACCAAATTTAAAATGCAGCTTCTCTTATCCTAACTTAAACCAAGGTAAAGGTTTGGTTGTGCCAGGACAATGCAATGTGCCTTGATTTGCTAACAAAATGGAAAAGGAGGGGCTTGGTAGGAGGTATAGTTATACTGTAGAATGACCACTAGAGGGTAGCAAAGGGACACTGATGGGTAACCGGACATCTACCACTCTGCTTGGCCAGCAGCAGTGGAGAAATGGATAATTTTCTACTGTATAATTTGAGAGAATTTATCTGTCTAGATGGGGACATGCACCCCTCCCTCTGCTGTGCCAACTGGAGCTGCAGTGGTGATGAAGAGTCGCTTTTCACCTGGCCCAACAGTGCTGTGGTGAGAGAGGGCTGGGGTTGTTCTCTCTCCCTGAGGCAGCCTGTAGACTGACCTCCTCATTCCCAGCCCCACCCCAGAGCAGTGCCCTAGCAATGCTGGGTAAATTTTCTAGCTATCCGTAACTGAGACTTCTGAAAGTACCACACTGAGCTGCTTTTTTTCAAGTTAATTTATTGCAGTTAACGGATAGAAATCTTCATTTGCTAGTTTTCACCCACCTCCCTTTTTTAATACATTTGTGTTAAGTGCTAATTGTATTTTAAACTGTGTTGAACTGACATGGGCTGTTCAGGCTTTTATAAATAGAAAAGTTGTACCAATTTAACTTAGTTGTATGTAGAAATCATTAGAATTACACAGGACCAAAACCTTCATTGATTCTTAAAAACCATGTTTATATTAGCTTTGTTTTTAAATTAAACCCTTACCTCAGAAAGCTAAGACAGGTTTGTCGATAAGTGCCTACACAGAAGCTTGCACCAATTCAACTAAATCAGTTTGAAAACACATGGTCATGGCAAAGAGGCTAGCTGTGCATTTGTCCCCATTTTGCGCTCTGAAGGTATGACTACACTACAATTAAAAACCTGCAGCAGGTCCGTGCCAGCTGACTTGGGCTGGTGGGGATGAAGCGGTGGGCTGTCAACTGACATATAGAGTTCCAGCCTTAGCTCTAAGACCCTGCCAATCTCTACACTCCAATAAAACAGCCCCACAGCCCAACAAGGGCACCATTTTGGGAGAAGCTGTGCACTCCAGGATGCAGCTAGTTTTTCATCCCATTCCCCAGATGCTAAAGGAGTGAGGGGAAAGCGCTTGCATGCCTCTCACATCTGGCTCCCTTCACCTCACTCCTTTAGCATCCAGGGAATGGGAGCCGCGTCCCAGAGTGCATGGATGCTCCCTCCCCCCATCCTCACAAAAATGGCACTCTTGCAGCCCCACAAATCAGAATCACCTGCTACAGGCAAGCTGGGAGTGTCTATTTGCTGTGTACATATACTCTGAGTGCACCCTCATCTTGGGTACTAGATCTCTTGTCCTTACTCACCTTGGAATGGCCTCTCATGAGTCTCAGACCAGGACTCAGGTACTCTGCTCCATATACACCAGCTGCTTATCACCCTGTGTGCCTGAGCCAGATTTTGGGTGTCAGCTTTTCTCCATTTGGGAGGTTGTAACTGGTGATATATATTAAAAAATACCTTTCTTAAAATAGTATTATTTAGCACCCAGAATAAGGCATTTGACGTTAAAAACCAGCCAGTCAGCCCTCTACCTCAAGTAGCAGGCCAATCAGAGCAGAGGAGGAGAAGGGAACCTGAGTAGCACAGCAGTACAGTGGGTCTCAGACAACCATTGTGCTCAGCCGCACCTAAACCCAGTCCTGTCTGGAGGAATTCTACTACTACATCGCTCCATTTTTTTTCATTTATTTGAGTGTGTAAGGTTGAAGACTCCTGGTTAGAGCTGTGTTAGAAATGATTTTCCCATGCTGTGAAAATGTTCAAGATTAAAAAAAAATGTTCCAAATCATCATGTAAAGTCTTTCTCAACAAATTTATTGACCTGAAAATCCTTCAAAAATCCAGCTTGGCTCAAACAAAATGTTTCCTCTTGACTCTTAATTTTTTTATGACAAGTAGCTTAAATCTTAAAACAAATACTTGTTTTGAATGGAACCCCAAACTTTTATTTTTGAAAATGTCAAAATGGGACATTTTAAACAATTTGAATCTCCCTTTTCCAAAATCTTATCAAACTGATAAATTAATCCAAAAGCAAAACCTTTCCTTTGAAGCATTGATTTTGATGAATCAGCATTTTCCAACAAAATAGTTTTGGAGAAATATTTCCCAACCAACTCTACTCATGGCACCTTAGCTTTTTCATTCCTGCTCATTTGGAGCATCCAACAGGGCATGCTTCCATAATCCATGCTTTCCATGCCATCTTTGTGTCATTCAGTCTTCATAAACTCTTATTCCTGGCTTCTGATGATTGTACTTCCCCTGTGGATGAGAATGTTCAAACTTTGAGGAGGTGAGTTCCCCTCAACTCCAGTTGTTTAGTGTAACATATAATATTCAAAATCAAACACATACATCACATTTTGAATACAGATCAAAAGATGCAGCTAACACAGATACTTAGGATCCTATAAAGTCACACATCTTGAATTAAACCAGTGTCGTTTTGTGCATAGATAAAGGCGCAGTAGAATGTAAGTAGCACTGTAAGTATATTAAAGTTGAGCCACCTCAGGGATTAAGGTATCAGCAAAGGTGCATAGGTCACTGAACTAGGAGTTAGTGAGGCCTCATTGCTATATTTATCGCTCCACTACTGACTTCTGGGAAGAATGTACCAAGTCACTTCTCCTGTCTCTGAGTGTTTCCCCTTCCACCTTTCTTCTCTCTTGTCTAGTTAGATTGTAAGATCTTCAAAGTAGGGTCTGTCAGACTATAGTGTATTGGATCCCAGATCTCAAGGCCAATACTGCTACTACTACTTATTAATTATTTAATTTATCAATAGCATAACCATTTCCAGCCACTGCAACCCAGATAATGCAATACATTCTAAATCTCTAAGCTAGATACAGTGTTCATGAATAAGCAGGTATCTGACAGATCTGGCCATGCTCTCTTTGTGCTTGTCAGCTCTAGAACACATAAAGGAGAATGAAGGCAAAGGAAAAGGGAGGAAAGATGTAAAAACAACCAATTTCTGAGCATCTTATTGCTTGTAGCTTGAACTGAGGTCACTAACTAATCATTAGCTGACTTCTTAAAGACTTAGAAACCCCTCCCCCAATCCTGCATGCAAGTGGAACAGTGCACCTGTGTCATCCAATGAGACTGGCATTGTGAAGAAGAGAAATGCCTATAATTTTTGTCTTGTGTTTCTTTTGCCAGAGATCACGCAGTTCTTAAGACCTTTGGATTTTCTTCAATTTCCACAGGGAAAGTAAATGTCTCTTGTAGTTGAAAAATAGATAAGAAAAGCAAAACATAAATTCCAGCTGACAACAATGGGATTTAACACATCTAGCTAATAAGTTGCTGTGCATAAATAACATGCCATGATGAATCACCAAGACTTTTATTAACCTACACTGAATTAACCTTCTCACACTAGAATATTTCACTGCATTATTTTATTGCCTGCTAGTGTCACAAAATAAAGTACTGACTACTGAATGATGTAGTAGGTGTGGACAGGTTGACTGATCTAGATTACTTTTAAAAGAGATGTCTTCTCTGGGCACTGCAGCAATAAAGCAATTTTGATGTTCATAGAAGGTGATAATAGTCAGTAGCAAATCTCAGCAGAGTTAGGGCAGCAAAAAGCGATTGATACAAGTAAAGCTGACAAGGGGGCCTTGGACTGTTATTAAATATGCATTTTAAACATTTGATTGGGAGACTTTGGAGTTAGTAACATCCCATGGTTGTTCATGTCAGAAATTCTCTAGTAAATCTTAGCTTACATAAATTGATTGTATACATAAGTGGATTGTATACATAAGTGTGATTGTATATATAAGTGTGAGTAAAGCTCAGGATACACAGGATCAGAGCCTATGTCCTGATCCTATAAGTCATGCTGAACAATCAGATTTCTGTGCTCACATGGAGTACCACTGGAGTCAATGATGGTCCTCATAGGCCCCAAGGTCCACTTTCAGAATGAGGGCTCTAGTGCCCTGCAGAGTGGAGCCACGGAACTGTTCCACTTCACTATTCTGTAAGTTTCAGTAAGGCTACGTCTAGACTGGCATGATTTTCCGCAAATGCTTTTAACGGAAAAGCTTTTCTGTTAAAAGCATTTTCAGAAAAGAGCGTCTAGATTGGCACGGACGCTTTTCTGCAAAAAGTGTTTTTGCGGAAAAGCGTCCGTGCCAATCTAGACGTGGTTTTGCGCAAGAAAGCCCCGATGGCCATTTTCGCGATCGGGGCTTTTTTGCGCAAAACAATACTGCGTTGTCTACACTGGCCCTGTTGCGCAAAAGCATCCCTGTAGTGCCCAAAATCCTGTGGGGTTTGCTCATCGTGTGGTTTACCAGTGAATAACTGTGGTGTGAAAGTGGGGATAGGGGGTGCTGAACCTGGGGGCTTATGAGGATGGCAGCTTAAAGTGCTGTTTAATCCAGCCCACGGAGTCCAAAGGCACATGAGGGTGCAGTGTGGCATTGCTGTGAAACCCAGCCAGCTGAGTCCAGGGACATATGAGGGGGTCAGCTTGTGAGTGCTGAGTACCCAGTCCTCTCAGATGTGCTCTGATTAGTGGGTGTGAGTGTCTGTGTGTGTTGCCAAGGTGGCAAGAACCCCACCCTGAGGAACCTAGTTCCTGCAGGACAGCTCCAGTGGGAGGGGGAATTAGCAGCAGGGAGAATTCAACTCCATATGAGAGCACAAGTAAGCACCAACAGCACACTGATAGAACTGTTAACCTTCCCCCAGTCCCATAAGGATAACCCTGATAAATGAGCATACCCCAGAGTACTGGGCAAATCTGGTAACAGGCAGCCTGTTAGACTGTTAATATCTCTAAGGGGTTTTGTGTCAACAAATGTGTGCATTAAAAAGGGGTAACCTACAAGTGTAAAAGTATGAGCTCCCTCATGTCAGCTCAATCTACTGGGTAAACAGTAGAGGACTGATTCTGACAGTTGTATTCATATTGACTAATTCCTTTTTCCATGAATAGTTGTGTAGAAATCAATCAGAATGTTTAGAGAATAGGGCCCAGATGCTACTCTGTGTAAGGGGAAGGGAAATGGAAGGGACAGATTTGGGTTCAGAATGAAAAAAATCCCATTAAAATATATATAAATCCCTGCAACTTTAATTGTTTCAAAGAACATTGGGTAAACAATTACGAAAGCCGGCTATGATTTTAAACATAATTAGAAAAAATCCTTTCCAATTTCAATTATCTATACCTTCAAAATCCTCCCAAATGTATTTAGCCAAAACATTAATATTTTATCCTAATTTTCATCATTTATGTAACTAATTATCAAGTATACGTGAACAGTTTTCTGTAAATTTGGTGAGGTTTTAAAAATAGTTACACTAGTAAACCGTAAGACTGTCATCAACAAAAAATCTAAGGACCTTTAAAACCAGGTACTCTCACAAATTTCTGAACCTGCACATCAAAAAGTACACATATATGTATTCCTACATAATGACATGCCCAGTGGAAGTGTAGCTTTGCTTGTACAATATCATAGACCAGGTTTTTAATGATGTTTCAAGTTTCTTTTGAAACCTTGATGCTTTTAGTTAAGAATGTGCACTAAAACTCCAATCAAGCAGAAAAGCATGTAAGCCTATGCTTAATTTTAAGCATTTATGTAGTTGCATGGAATTGAAAAGTATATATTCAAATTGCTTTATATGACAATAAGCAGCTCAAACTTTTTGTCTAAACTTTTTTTTGATAATTTTTTTTTCAAAAAATAACTTTCAAGTTTTCACCAAAAATGTCTAATGTCATTTAAAATTTTTGAAATTGGAAATGTAGGGCATTTTTCCAATGAAAAGACAATACACTTTGGAGGAAAATTAGCTTTTCATTTTAATGAAATAAAAAATATATGGGAAAAGTAAATTCTTGACTATAATAGGTAATTACACAACTGCTGTTGTTAGGTATTTTGCATGAGGTATTTTAAGGCAACAAACACTGGGTCACTTTTATTCTCTGAAGAAAACTGATTTTTTTATCTTAACTTGCTTTATATATATATATATATATATTAGTATGCAAGAGCATTGAGCAGCAGTGTGAGGAATATATGTGTGGTATTTGAGCAAAAACACTCCAGGCAGCCTGCCAAGTTCAATTCATGCTCATGAAGAGCAATGCTAACTGGGAGTTCTAATGGGAGCTAATCACACTCTTAAAATAAACTTCTCAAGGGTATGTCTACACTGGAAAAAACCCACAGCTCAGCTGCAAGGGACTCTTATGGGTACGTCTAGACTACATGCCTCTGGCGACAGAGGCATGTAGATTAGGCTACCCGACAGAGTAAAATGAAGCGGCGATTTAAATAATCGCCGCTTCATTTAAATTTACATGGCTGCCGCGTTGAGCCGACAAACAGCTGATCAGCTGTTTGTCGGCTCAGCGCGATAGTCTGGACGCTCCCCTGCTGACATCAAAGGGAGTTGTCGACAACCCAGGTATGCCTCCTGTCCAGTCAACTAACTCAGGCTTGTGGGGTTAAAAGTAGCAGTGTAGAGTTTCAAGCTCAGGCAAAAACTAGGGATCTGAAATCCTGGCTCTTTGCTGAGTTTCAGATTCAAGCTGCTTCCCAGTCCTAAATGGCTACACTGCTATTTTTAGTACCACAGCGTGAGCCAGAGTCGGTTAACCCCAGTGCTATCACAGGATGTTTTTTTGCTATGTAAACATATCCTGAGTGTTTTATAAATACAGATAGGGGGTCTAGGATCAGTATTTTCCCAGCAATCAAAATCACCTACAATTCCATGAAAAGTGATATGAACATCAGTTTGTCCATGTCATGGGGCAATTAAAGCCCAATCCTGCATCACAGAATGAGAGTTTTGCTACCGACTTAAATGGGAGCAGGAATAGATGATTGGTGTGAAAATCTTTTATTGTAGAGGGAAGTTAAAACTGATGTAGCAGGGCCAGGTATATATTTGCAGGAATGCCTTTACTGGTGATCTTTAATACAAATAACATGGCTGATGAACTGTGACTGCTGACTTTTTGAACTTCTAGTTACTTTTCACAACCTATTCTCCTGCAGCGTTTCAGAGACCTACAGACAGTGTCAAATGAATTACTTCATTTAAGATTTACTGAGGCTTTCAAGGAAACAACCATTTGAACCTCAGTGTTACAGAGATATTTTAATTTAACCATTGTATCAAATCAAAGCAATGGAAAATAGAAATGAATGATTATTGCCCCCAAGGCTTTTATTACATGAGCAGCCCACACTGTTGCCATGTACAATAAATATTCAACCCAAAGGTACTAAGAGAGGGAGCATGCACTATAGCCTTAGCTAAGAGCCAATTGGCTTTCAGCTTATGTGGTTGAGGCTTGTGGCTATAGCTTGCCCCTAAGGTTTCAGGCTCAATTTCAGTTGCCAATGACCTGTGTCTGTCAGCTTTACAAGTGCGATATAGGAGGATCTCCATTTTTATTAGCATTGACTATTCTGACCCTGTAGTCCTCCTAAATGGAAAGCTTATCTTTAACTCAATTGGGAGAGTGGCCACTTTTCAGCAGGTCACTTAAATATGTGCCAATTTTGAATGAGTCAGAGCACTGAATTCAAGTCAATTGTATAATGCCCGGGAGTCAGGTGTTTCAAAGGGCAAAAGCTCTGCTCAGTGGTCAGAGTTCACATAAGTGGTCCAGGCATCAAGAAATACAACCTTAAGGAAAGGCATAGTGAGGTGGCTGGTGGGCTCAGATCCAAATAGCAGCTATAGGGCAATGGCTTGTGCTCAGACTAGACCAGAAAGGGAACACATTTTTATATCCTGACACCAGACTTCAGGGTCAAGACCATGTGGCCAATAATGAAGTGGCTTGTGGAACCCTGGAAGCTGGTTTATCCAAGTCTGTGAATTCCCTGGCAACCAAACACACCGGTGTGGCATGACAGCCATGGCTGGTTCATGAAAACCCAGTGGGCCTGGGTCGAAGACCAGCACCCTGATATCTTGAAGGATTATGTCAGTGGGTGGTTCTGCAGGTCTGAGTGGGCCCTGTGGAAGGTGTTTTACTTTTTCAGGGGCATGTTCTTGCTGAACTGGTTCTTAGGTCCACTCCTTGGGTCTGTATCTTTCCTAATTGTTAAGGTATCACAACTGTCTTCTATGTATCTGGGGCTGTGTCTAGACTACATGCCTCTGTCGGCAGAGGCATGTAGATTAGGGTTGTAGGCAAAGGTAAGTGAAGCCGCGATTTAAATGATCGCGGCTTCATTTACATTTACATGGCTGCCGCGCTGAGCCGACAAACAGCTGATCAGCTGTTTGTCGGCTCGCCGCTAGTCTGGACGTTCCCCCTGTCGACATCAAAGCCCTTTGTCGGCAGCCCCATTATTCCTCATGGAATGAGGTTTACCGGAGCTGCCGACAAAGGGCTTTGATGTCGACAGGGGGAACGTCCAGACTAACGGCGAGCCGACAAACAGCTGATCAGCTGTTTGTCGGCTCAGCACGGCAGCCATGTAAATGTAAATGAAGCCGCGATCATTTAAATCGCGGCTTCATTTACCTTTGCTGAATAAACAAATCTACATGCCTCTGCTGACAGAGGCATGTAGTGTAGACGTACCCTGGGAGTCCATGGTCTTGTGAATTAGATATTTTTCTTTCCACTGAATTTGAATTGGTGGGGAGAGAGGAGGCTGATTTTGGTTAGTGAAGAGACTGCCAGAGAAGGGTATAAGGAGGGAAGCATAAACTACAGGATGTATCTTAAGGGATGAGGGAAGTTGAAGCTAGGAGGTTTGATTTGTCTGCAGACTTGGTTAAGGACCTACACATTGACTGTCTAGATTGCAAATTGGTCAGCCTTCTTTAAGGCAGATGGCTAATAGCCACCCATTCTGTCTCACTGCAATAATGTCAGTTTCCTATCAGTGGCAGTGAGAGTATTATTTGTACACTGCTTTTGCCACATCAAAATGTCATTTTATCTCCTTAGTTTTTTTGGATGTGGTGTATCAGATCTAAGGCTGCAGGGACATTGGGCACCATGGGAAATGCTGGCTGAAAACTGGGGTAAAGACTAGTTAGCAAAAAGCAGTCTCTTCTGACTCAAGGCATAATCTGCAGTACTATATACAAATTCAGTATATGGAATCATTGAGCCCCACATACGTTGGTTGAAATTTGTGAAATTCCAAGTACCTGGTTTCCTCTTTCGGATAGACCATCTATGTTTTGGCAGTAGGCAGTTGATTTATGGAGCTGCACCTCTAAGAAATGCAATACTGCTTTCCAAATCTATGATGTAATAAGAGTTTTCAGTTCTGAAGTAACATAGTCTGTATGATCAGAGAGGCAGTATCCTAAGATGTAAGGAGCTGTACAAAGGGAGTTAAGGGCACCATCTTTATAAGCTTGCCCACTGCTGTTAGGATGGTACCTCATCCTTTGTATTCAGGGAATTAGACAATGAAGTCCATGTGATCTGGATCCAGGACTTTGAATCCTGAGTGGTTTAATTTAAGATACCTTTGTATAGGTACAGGTATTGAATGATCTAAACTAAGCTTGAATGTCAGACCACAGTTTTGGCCATCAGAAAGATCAGCATGCCAGGTGTGAGGTTTTTGCCTGAAGTGACCTGCTAAAGAAACATAATGGTATAGATGTAAATATTCCAGACCTAAATATGCCTGTGAACATAAAGGAGGCCATCCCAGTCTGATTTCAGCTGCAGGGTTGGGATAATAAATTAGGAGCTTCTTAGCAAAAGGATTGTTTAAAAGAGAAGAATGTATGGTTGACATTAAATCTGGTGGTTATGATCCTCAAAAGAAGTAGTATCCCAAGAGGCAGTGGCATGATCTTCTTTTTCTGGAGAGGGCATCTACTTTTCCATGGTTAGTCAGTGCAATCTCCAATAGTAAAAACAAAGCTTGAGAAGAGAGCCCAGTATAATTGTCATTGTCAAGGCTTTATCAGAGTTCAGATACTCCAGATTTTTGTAATTGCTAAATACCTGCCTAGATAGTGCCTGCAGATTTCAAAAGCTGACTTGATGGCAAGCAGCTCCATATCCATATCTCTCTCCATTGTGAAAACTGACCATTTATTCCTACTTGCCTCTCTATCTTTTAACCAGTGATCCATTGGAGGGCCTTCCCTCTTATCTCATGTCTCCTTACTTTGCTTAAAAGCCTTTGGGGAGAGATCTTGTGAAAAGCTTTTTGGAATTCCAGGTATATTATATCTGGATCACTTTTGTCTCCATGCTTGTTGATATCCTTATGGCATATCTACACTAGGGAATTATTTTGAAATAACATATTTTGAAATAATAACTCCCAAAATAACTATTTTGAAATAGCATGCCCACCCTACAGAGAAGCCTCAAAATTAGTCTGAGGCAGGCTCCCTTAACGTGGATGCACTATCTCGACTTAGAACCCCAGGAAGCACTGGGAAGTAACTACTCTGAATGACTCTGCGGAGTAGTCATTTCTAAATAGCAGCAGTGCAGCATCCACACTACTGCTATTTCGAAATAACTATTTCAAAATAAGTGTTATTCCTCAAGGAAAGCAGAAGTTATTTCAAAATAATGGGTTTGGTAATGTGGATGCTCTGCTTGTTATTTCGAAATAAGGGGAGTTACTCCCTACTGTAGACTAGGGCTTAGAGAATTTTAGTAGATCGGTGATGTATGACTTTCCTTTACAAAAGTCATGCTCATTCTTTCCCAACATATTGTATACTTTTGTGTCTGATAATTCTGGTTTTTACTATATTTTCAGTCAGTTTGCCTGGTACTGAAGTTAGGCTTACCAGCATGTAATTGCTACCTCTGGAGGTTTTTTTTTAAAATTGATATCACATTAGCTATCTACCAGTCATCAGGTATAGAGTCTGATTTAAGTGACAGGTTACATGTCACAGGCACTAGTTCGGCAATTTCATATTAAAATCTAACTTGAATAAGTAAGTGACAGGTTACATGTCACAGGCACTAGTTCGGCAATTTCATATTAAAATCTAACTTGAATAAGTAATAAAGTGGTAAATAATAACATGCCACATATTCAAAATGTATGAAGAGGGTGAGAAAGTGGGGCTTAAAATGGTTTAAATAAAGTGTTAGGTCTATCATTGCCTGCTGGTGAGATTGCATGAGTTTGTAATAGATTTTTAGGGCTCAGACAGCTTGTTTAAATACACTTATGTCCCACTGCCAAAGAAGTACATCCTTGTTATATATTTATTCTTGACTGGTCTTTGATTCAGTCCACTGTAATTCATTTTAGGCTTTCAGAAAAAGGGATTATTTAGGGTGAGGAAAGGGTTATAACCAGAAATCTAGTAATGACATGTAATTGAGCAATGGGAAACTTTTATCAAAAACTTTCCTACAAATAGACCCCAGAGAAAGGAAAGAGCCCCATCACATGATGGCTCTTAATGAGGCCTCAATCTGGTGGGGGAATTATTAATTTTATTTTTGTTACAGTAAGGAAAAAATGCAAATCTAGGTAATTCATATGATTACTATTTGAATTGGCATCTTAGTTAATTTCCACTGATAAAGGATTTGATTTGATTTTTATTATTGCTGGCAAAATCAGCAATTTAATAAAGCAGCAGCATTTAGAGATGTGAGCAATCAGTCACTATATGGCTCACGGTGATTGCATTCAGTTCTTTAAATGCTTCCCAGTTCAGTTACAGAAAATGATTTGAAAAGGAAAAAGAATTGAAGTCTGAAGAGCTATTTAAGTATGAATAAAAATGTAGTGTTTAGAGAATAAAATATAAGTTTCAGAGTAAGCAGAGAATGGAGGTGCACTTCCTCAGATGAAAAATATTCATTTCTCTGACACTTACAAAACTAAGAATGAGAGAGCTGGCCTTAACATTTATGGATGAGTCTGTGAAACAAATGTTGGTGCTCCTTCCCACCCATTGACTCTCTTGAGGATTTGGGGGAAGACTTGCAAGATAATTCCCAAATCTTCTTCTGTAACTGAATATTTTTACACACGTATCTGTGTTTAGGTCCCTCTCAGCTTCCTGCTGCAAAGGTGGAACTTGGCTGCTTGCTGTTTTTTTTTTTAAACCCTTGCAAAATTTAAGCAAGAAACATGAGTTTATTGGAACCTTATGTGAGCTTTCCAGCAGGATAAGGTACCAGAGTGAAAAATCTGAGAACAGGGTCAGGCCCTCATGGCAGGACCAAGCACTGTCTAGTTCATCCCTGACAGATGTTTATCCTACCTGCTCTTAAATATCTCCAATGATGGAGATTCCACAGCCTCCCTATGCAATTTATTCCAGTGTTTAATCACCCTGATAGTTAGGAAGTTTTTCCTAATGTCCAACCTAAATCTCCCTTGCTGCAATTTAAGTCCATTGCTTCTTGTCCTATCCTCAGAGGCCAAGGAGAACAATTCTTCTCCCTCCTCCTTATAACACCCTTTTACATGCTTTAAAACAGCTATCATATTCCTCTTACAGTCTTCTCTTTTCTAAACTAAACAAGCCCAATTCTGTCTGTCTTCCCTCATAGGTCATGTTTTCCAGACCTTTAATCATTTTTGTTGTTCTTCTTGGGACCTTCTCCAATTTTTCCCCATTGTTCTTGAAATGTGATGCCCAGAACTGGACACAATATTCCAACTGAGGCCTAATCAGTGCGGAGTAGAGTGGAAGAATGACTTCTTGTGTCTTGCTCACAACACTCCCGTTAATGCATCCCAGAATCATGTTTTCCTTTTTTTTGGAACAGTGTCTCACTGAGTCAAATTTAACTTGTGGTCCACTATGATCTCTAGATCTCTTTCTGCAGTGCTCCTTCCCAGACAATCACTTCCCATTCTGTGATAGAAATGTAGCCGTGTTAGTCTGGTGTGGCTGAAGCAAAATACTGTATGTGTGTAACTGATTGTTCCTTTCTAAGTGGAGTACTTTAGATTTGTCCTTAGTTGTCCTTATTAAATTTCATTCTATTTACCTCAGATCATTTCTCTAGTTTGTCCAGATCATTTTGAATTATGACCCTATCCTCCACAGTGCTTGCAACCCCTCCCAGCTTGGTATCATCAGCAAACTTAATAATTGTATTCTCTATGCCATCATCTAAATCTTTGATGAAGATATTGAACAGAACTGGTCCCAAAACAGAGCCCTGCGGAACCCCACTTGTTATGCCCTTCCAGCTTGACTGTGAACCATTAACAACTACTGTCTGAGAATGGTTATCCAGCCAGTTATGCACCCACCTTATAGTAGCCCCATCTATGTTGTATTTCCCTAGTTTATTGATAAGAAGTTTATACAATACCATATCAAATGCTTTACTAAATCTAGGTATACCATGCCCGCTGCTCCTCCCTTATCCACAAGATTTGTTAGCCTATCAAAGAAAGCTATCAGATTTAGTGTAGACATACTCTGAGTTTTAAACATTTAGACAACATCTTCACTGCAGATGTACCCTTACAGTGCTGTGGCGGTACAACTTGGGGAAGGTGCCTCCTGTTGGCACAGGTACTCCACCTTCCCAAGAGGCAGTAGCTATGTCAATGGGAGAAGCCCTCCCACTGACATAACGCTGCTGTGTCTGGGCACAGTTGGTATAAATGCACCTATAGAATCCATACAGCTTGAAAGTAGGAATAAGAGATCCTCCGGAAAAGGGCTTTATTCCGGAGGATCGCGCCAGTCTAGACGCTTTTTTTCCGGCTTTTCCCCAAGCCGGAAAAAAAGCGGCAGACATGTTTATTTAAATCCGCGGGGGATATTTAAATCCCCCGCGGATTTCCCTATGCTGACTTACCTGCTTTGCATCCCTTTTCCGGAATTTGGGGCCAGTCTAGACGTAGCCCTGGGGTAGCAGGAGAGAGTGAGAGTCTTTATTCTGAAAGAAAGGAGCTTCTGTTTTATATTTCTAGTGCTCCAAATATAGGAGGCACATGTCTCATGCTGCCTGCATATCCATAAGAAGTTGATTGATTGCAGAGGCTTTTTGGTTAAAGTGAAAATACTATCTATAATGTATCAGAGGGGTAGCCGTGTTAGTCTGAATCTGCAAAAGCGACGAGGAGTCCTGTGGCACCTTATAGACTAACTGAAGTGTAGGAGCATAAGCTTTCGTGGGCAAAGACCCACTTCGTCAGATGCATGAGACGAAGTGGGTCTTTGCCCACGAAAGCTTATGCTCCTACACTTCAGTTAGTCTATAAGGTGCCACAGGACTCCTCGTCGCTATCTATAATGGTTTAAGTGTGAACAGACTTGTAAAGAAAAAGTGGCTTTTACTGACATGGCACCCAAAGTAACAGGTAAATGTAAATAAAAATACTATTACATGCCAATGGGGTGTGATATTGATAATCCAAATAGTGCAAATAAGCCAGACTGTGAACAATTGCCTCTGAGAACCCTCATATATTACAGTGATATATATACATATTTACATAGCAAAAAAAGTAGTTTAGTGGTCAGGCATCCTGAAGTAGAAAGATCACAGACATAGTCCCATAGCAGCTGTTATCTTTCCTCTGACTTTTGACTGAATTTGTGTTATTTCAAAGACATTAATCTGGTTTAATAATAGGAGGTTTTTTCCATGTCTGTTCTGATTATTTCATTTAGTTACTAGTTTAATGGGGTTTATAATTATACTTTTTTCTACATAAGGGCTATTTTTTCTTTACAAGTCTCTTCACACCTAAACCGTTATATATAGTATTTGCGCATTAACCAATTCATTTGGAAGGACCCCAGAGATCTGAGTAAATCAGTAGTCTTCCCCACAGCAATTCACAGAATTCTCAGAGCCTCCTTCCACATCCTTGATATAGAATATCAGAGTGTTACACATCAGTGTCCCAAAGGAGACCAATTTGCCATAATCACAGCACAGCATTTGTTACATATCTAAAACCATCATTTCTATACCAACTACTAAAAAACTCAGTGAACCAATAAATATACTCCTTCCAGCCTGGTATCCCTCTTTTAGGCTAGCTTAATTTCTTATGGGTATTAAGATTGTAGTCAGACTAACAAGGAATGTGTCCTAAACCATACTATAATTCATGCATAACATGTAAAAAGTCTGTTCTTTTATTCTCATAGGGTATGTCTACACTACCCTCCTAGTTCGAACTAGGAGGGTAATGTAGGCATACCGCACTTGCAAATGAAGCCCGGGATTTGAATTTCCCGGGCTTCATTTGCATAAGCGGGGAGCCGCCATTTTTAAAACCCCGCTGGTTCGAACCCCGTGCAGCGTGGCTACACGGGGCTCGAACTAGGTAGTTCAGAATAGGAAGCAGCGGGGTTTTAAAAATGGCGGCTCCCCGCTTATGCAAATGAAGCCCGGGAAATTCAAATCCCGGGCTTCATTTTCAAGTGCGGTATGCATACATTACCCCACTAGTTTGAACTAGCGGGGTAGTGTAGACATACCCATATTGGTCATGCCTTTATTTATATTATGGTGGAGACTGGAGGCTCAGGTCAGGGACCTATGGTAGTAGGCACGGTACAAATGCAAACTGAAATGCTGTAGCAGTCTAGAGAGACAAGGCAGACAAAGGGTGGGGCTACGTCTAGTCTGCATCCCTCTGTTGACAAAACGATGCAAATCAAGCACGTTGAAATTGCTAATGAAGACATCCTGCCATTTAAATATCCTGCACCTCATTAGCATAAACATGGCCATCACTTTTTTTTAAATGGAGTTTTTTTGGGAAAAAATGGCAGTCTAGACACGGATCTGTGGAAAATAAACACTTTTTTGACAGATCCCATATTCCTCAAAAAATGAGGTTTACAGGATATGTCGAAAAAGGGTTTGTTTTCGACAGATCTGCATCTACACTGCCGGGTTTTTTTTGTTTTTGTTTTTTTCAAAAAACTCCATTTGGAAAAAAAGCGGCAGCCATGTTTATGCTAATGAGCAGGGCTCACCGAACTGTGGTGAGCCTTGCTCGCCAGCTGCACTGTCCAGCTATGTGCGCATGCGCAGATTGCCCGAACCCGGCTCTTTCGGGTTGCAATCTACTCACCCATGGCGAGTAGACGGCATTATTTGTCGAGCCCTGCTAATGAGGCATGGGATATTAAATCCTGGCTTCATTAGCTATTTCGATGTGCCTAATCTACATCTCTCTGTCGACAGAGAGGTGTAGTCTAGACACATCCCTGGGATGGGAAAGTATGACGCAGAAAGTCAATGGAATAGAATCCAAGTCTCCTCAATTATAGGCTGGTACACCATCTGCTGATCCACAGTACCTCTTCAGGAAAGCTTATTGAACCTGAGCAGATATTATTCAGATTCATGACTTTTCCCATCAACTGTATGTGACTTCCTCAAACTGTCCCCATAGTCATCACTCCACACAAAACAGGTATCACCATCCCTCCTCCTCTCTGACTCAAAATCTGAGGAGTTAGTTTATTTTCCTTCCCCCATCCCAACTCATTACTCATTGGATCTTGTTGAATTTGCTGTTAAGAAAAATCTCTAATGCTACTGAAAAATGTGGGGAGCGTATTTATTCTGCCAGATCTCAAATCTGTAAAAGCAAACACCATGTGAATCTGAGCTGTATAAAATGTAGACAGATCTTGTAATATTTAAATATGATGATTTTGTTAAAAAAAAGAAAAAGAAAAAAAGATCACAAGATATACTAGTCTAGCAAAGACATCCAGGCCTTTCCCCAGTGGGGATATAATTTTCAGTAAGTGCTTTGCTTTGACGAGTTTGTTTTTAATTGTCCCTGGCATTAATAAACAGGATTGCCTTTATGAGCCTTGACCCTTTCATAATACACACAGCTACACTGGCTGAAAGCTTAGCCTTGGTTTAATCTCAAATTCAGGAGCAGACTGCTTTTTTTGTTGTAGTACAGTACTAACAACTGAAAGAATGATCCTTATAAAACAAAGACAAGAAGTTGGATCAGGACAGTGTTTTTTTTTATGATGAAGCTAGCAGAAATGTTATCAAAGAATACCCAAGAGAAAGTGAATGTCTCTTCAGTTTTGCTAAATCCAGCATCTAAGAAATTCTTCACATCTTCTTTCCATCCATTTTCTGGTTTTGGAAAGGCGCCTATCAATATCAATATTGAAGTGCTGTACAACATTAACAGCTAGCATGCAATGGGAGGATTGTTTGTGAATAAGGTTCAGGCAAGGAATCAGACTATTTGGTTTCCATTCCCAGCTTTGCCACTGCCTTCCTGTAGGATCTTGGACAAGCCCTCGGGCCCCCTTTGTAAAATGTAGATAATAATGCTTCCTTTCTCCCACCAATTGTTCATTTTGTCTATATAGAGAGTGAGCACTTTGGAACATGTGCTGTGGATACCTCAGTGGGGCCTGATCTCAAATGTGCTAGTAAAATAATACTGTATACTTTAAATAGCAATGATAAATTTCCTAATTGCTATTTTTTTACCAGGATATGAATGCTTTAGTACACTGTAAATGTTTTAGAACAATGGAAGTGAGGTTAGAAATTTTTGGAACTACTTAAAGCAAGAGATTTCATCATTAAGGGTACGTCTACACTGAAACACTATTTTGAAATAACTAGCTCTATTCTGAAATAACTTAGTCCGTGTCTACACTGCAGGCAGTTATTTTGAAATAGTGTCAAAATACTGTCAAGCTGGAGGACTTCTTACTCTGACTCCTGTAACCCTTACTGTATGAGGAATAAGGGAATTTGGAGGAAGAGTGCTCTATTTTGAAATAAACTATTTCAAAATAAGATACGCAATTGACGTAGCTCCATTTGCGTAGCTTATTTCAAGTTAAGCACTGCAGTGTAGATGCACCCTTATATGTGCAGATCCAATGATATGACAGGGGCACTACTCCCACCAAGAATATGAATGCATGTGAAAACCTGACTTCATATGAATAAAGCTCTTATCTAAACATTGGAATGAAGAAAAAGTAGTTGCCTACATATTCACAGAATAACTGACTACATAAATAAAGGGATGTAAATGTGGCTGCATTAGGTGGTGAGTTGGATTTATCAAATAAACTTTAGAATACTTTTTTTCACTATTTACCCCACTCAACCCCAAGAAATGTGCAGCTCCTAGGCTAGCATTCTTAAGCCACCACTCTAAAGTTGTGAGATGTCTATGATTGTCATTTACTGAAGCAGCCTTTGCATCAGGAGCAGGTGTATTTCCCCCATCTATGTTTCTAGTTAGTGTGGGGAAAAGACATGTTCTGCCTCTCTCTGGATTTGAGGGAATAATAAGTAGCCTTTGTCTGGATGGCTCCAAGAGCTGTACAAGAAACCTCTGAAAATTCCAGAATTTCTGAGGGAACACAGTGGGTAGAGGAACAGGCCACTGGTGCCAACAAGATGGCAGTGTTGCTGTTCTGGATGGAGACACTGGGAATCGCAGCAACTATGGTAAAATATGATAGCTGAGCAGTTCCCCAGGAAAAAGTGGGCCTGATGGTTTCCTTCTAGTTTCAAGATAAAACAACAGGGGGTAATGTGTTGCTGACCCTTCTGAATGGACTGTGTAAAGTTCAGTTCATGCAGCCCACAAAATCAATTATAGATACTAGATGTCTGAATTAAGTTAATATAGCTTTGTAATCCACTGTCATATACTGCTTGAGGTATTTTCACGAAGTTGCAGCAACTGCCTTCTATGCCCCCCTTACTAATCTGCATCTAACTCTTTCAGGGAAGCTGCTTTGGCATTTCGTGACAGTGGGCATTTTAAACAGAAGGCAACAAAGAGTTGAGTGGGAAATAATTTCTATGTATATAATGGTCTGTGGAAACACTTCAGACACCACAAGTATTACTAGTTTACCTTCTGTAATTTCCCATTTGACAAAACAATTAGTACTCACCATAGCAACTAGTTCTTTAATCAAATTGCCTGTTTAAGAAGAGTGTAAGTTTGTTTTGTGTTCCCCTCACTGCCTGATTCACAGATGCAATTACAGGACCAAGGGAAAAAAAAGTAAAAAGCAGGAGTTAGTGTTATAATTAGCCACAAACCAAGCACCTTTAATAAGACCATAACGTTTATTATCCAGTGAAGTTACGAATGTAAGCTCCCAGGCTTCTCTTTTGATGATGTTGTGCGGCTTTCCTTTGAGGATGAGGACTGAGGTGTCAGCTATGGAGTGACCGTTTTGTGAAGAGTTTGCCAATGGGTGATATGACCTTTTATCATTTTTTCTGTGTGAGTTCATTCATGAGCAAAGTGAGTGTCTGGTTTGGCCCACATAGCTGTTGTTAGAGCATTTAGTGCACTGAAGAAAAAACTGCTCTTCTTGTAATCGGCACGTGTGGGACAAATGGATTCTTAGAGGTGAGTGGAACACTGTAGTAGTCCAGATACATGATTGTGAAACATGATTGCAAAGGTGTTCATAGGCCACTTCATGTTGGATGAGCCCTCAGAATGAGTGCTAAATATTTTGAGCAATCATTCTGTGCCACCGTGTGTTAGTTGTGGCCCTCAGAAAGCTGAATACTTTCACAGACATGAAGGAAGAGCTCAGTGTAGTTTGAAAGTGTGTCTCTCTTATCAAGAGACATTGGTCCAATAAAAGACATTACTTCACCCATCTTTTCTCTCTAATATCGTGGGCCCAACACAGCTACACTACCACTGCAAACAATTTTTTTTTTAAATTTTCAGTCTGTTTAAAGATTACTAAGTACAGAACACGAATGTGCTGTACCTACCTGATGGAAGGAGGTTGTTAAAAGAACTGGGAAATGAGGGCTATATGTTTGGTGCAGGGGTGGTTCACTGATGCCTCTTCACTCATAAAAGTGGTTGTGCTAGCTTCCCCGCTCAGATTTCTCCTCTGCAGACTCTGGACTGGCTTTCTGACACCTCTATCAAGACAGGCATCTTTGCCTTTCGCTTTGCACTATCAGACCAAACTCCCTAATGCTGTAACATGAACATAAGTACGACCTCATGTAAATTCTATTAAAATCTAATCATGGAAAATAAACTGCAGACATCTGCTCTTCACCACGGTGTTATGTAGATGTTTTTCCCTTGGTCCGCACAAAACTGCTTATGTAGCTTGAATGAATTCCAGGCCAACATTTCAGAATTTGATCTGTTAAATAACCATGTGAACAGCAGCACTGAACAGATACATGAGAAGGTGAAGGTATTACAGGATATGAATTAGCTGGCTCTTGTTTCTTTTTCAAAAATTGCTAGTGAGTGATTTTTTAAAATCTGATTAGAAGGAAACATTTTTCATTCCCATAAGGAGAAGACGGTCACCTTTATGTTTCTAAAAGTTATGAGACAGCATTTAGAGGAGAGCAAATCTCCTGAGTAAAACCAAAAATAAAAATAATGAATGGCTCCGGAAAAATGAATAGTAAGGTGAACCTTAACAAGGAAGTGAATTTCTTCTCTTTCTACCCAAGTCTTAAAACTCCTTGAAATATATTATTAGGTCAAATGTGTCCATGGTGTTTACTCCATTGAACTCAACTGGCTTGCACTTGAGATAAATTAGGTCTAGTAATTTTCTTTTAAAAATATCTGTTTCTCCTATCATAATGCATAGGGCACAATTCACTGTTTTAAAAGACAGTCACAGCAATTCACAGAGCAGCATTCCACTGTTGGCTAAGAGATGCTGCAGCCTTCTGGCACTGGGGTTGGGCTATAGATCTGCACTACCTTAGCTCTTTCAGCTATTGTTATCCCTTTAGGCCTTACTGGCTAGTGAATACATGGAGTTTTGTGGGTTGGTTCCATTACATGGAAGAATTGATGATAGAAGGATATTTTTTGTTGCAGTCCTGTTTATTAACAAGAATGTACAAGTTTTTGTTTCCACGAACAAAGTAAGAACCAAACAGAAAACAGTTCCCTCACTTAAAACCGCTTTCTGCAAGCCTCTTTCTCCTAGGGCTATGTCTACATGGCAGCCTTTTGTCGGCAGACACAATGTAAATGAAGTGCTCATTAGCATTTGTCGTGCTGTCATTTGCATATCTCTGCCGATGAGATATTTTTTGCAGAAGAGGTTTTTGCACAAAAACAAGTAATAGAGACAGGGCCGTTTTGCGCAAAACCCCTCTTTTGTGCAAGATCCCTTATGCTTCAAAAAAGGAGGTATACAACAGGATCTTGCACAAAACATTTTTTTGTGCAAAACAGCCCCATCTACACTGCTTGTTTTTGTGCAAAAACCTCTTCTGCAAAAAGCATCGGCAGAGATATGCAAATGACAGCCCGGCAAATGCTAATGAGTGCTTCATTTGCATTGTCTCTGCCGACAAAAGGCTGCAGTGTAGACGTAGCCCTAGTCAGAATTCCACCCCCAAATCTCTCACTCTCTGTCTCTCTCTTAGATTTTAGAATCATAGGGTTGGAAGAGAGCTCAGGAGGTCAAGCCCGACCCCCTGCTAAAGGCAGGACCAATCCCAACTAAATCATCCCAGCTTTGCTGTTTGTTCTTGGATTTTGGCTGCCTTGTTTATGATGCCTCTGGCTATGTATGCACACACATGCAGCTCCTGAAAAGCAATACCCGACCCTCAGCATAGCACCTCCATCCACATAGGCCACATATAAAACAGGTCTGGAGATTATCTGTTTTTCAGGTCATGGGCCTGACTGTTGCATCTATTTTACTCTTAAACAAGCCTACTTGTTTCTTACAGCTATAGCAATGAAGGGTGTTTGGAACGTCCACCAGTTTTAGCCAGGTTTCACCCAACCTCTAGCTCTCAAATGTGTTCAAATGTCAACTGAAACTGGAACTTCTACTTTCAGCAACATTCCACATGGCCATGAGCATGCCTCCTGGGTGTAGTAACCTTTTAATGGATCTTTCTGATACCAAGCAGGATGTTGGCAGACCATCTCTCGTGTAGATGGTCAAATTGGTACTGAACACAGGAGCTTGGAAGGAGAGTAGAAATATGGAGGTATGAAAGTCCCTAAAGATGATGGAGGAAGAATGGGACAATGTGAATGCTCCCCTTGTATACTCTGAGGGTACATCTACACTAGCCCCCCAGTTCGACCTAGGGAGGTTAATGTGGGCAACCAAAATTGCTAATGAAGCACGGGATTTAAATATCCTGCACTTAATTAGCATATTCCCGGCCGGTCGCGATTTTGGAAACTGACTAGCCCAAAGTAACTGCCTGCGTCTACACGTGGCAGAGAAGTGCGATTCCGAGATAAACCCCTTAGTTCAAATTAACAGTTAAACCTCATGGAAGCTTATGGAATTTTTACTTCGGGCTAGTCAGTTTCCAAAACGGTGACTGGCCGGGAATATGCTAATTAAGTGTGGGATATTTAAATCCCACGCTTCATTAGCAATTTCGGTCGCCCTCATTAGCCTCCCTAATTCGAACTAGGGGGCTAGTGTAGATGTACCCTTAGTTCTTTCCAGGGAGGTGCACCTCCACACTCCTTCCAGCCTAGGCCAGTACCTAACTGATTCTAAGAGTATGTCTACACTGCTGTCAGAGGTATAACTGCAGCACATGTATCAAGTTAGCTAGAGTAACAGTAGCAGTAAAGCCATGGCAGCAAGGGGCTCTGGGTACATACTTGAGCAGCTAGCCTTTGCTGCTACCCATGCGGCTGAGGCTACACTGATATTGTTAGTCAAGCTGGCTAGATCATAGCGGGTTCAGGTGTGTCTGCATATGCCACAGTCATGTCTCTGACTGCAGTGTAGACATGCTCTCAGTTTTGGAGCATCAGAAGATGCTCGTCCAAACCAGACTTCCAAGCCCTCTCAAGCTCCTTCATTGTTTCCTCTGTCTTAGAAGCTTTGGGACCAACTCCTTATTCAGGCAAAACTGTGACTCACGGATGACTCAAGGGAAGGTGACACAATGTTCTCTTGGATAATGAGACCATGCAGCATAGTCTCTGAAAAGAATGTGCTGAGTTCAGCATGTCCTTCATTTGCTCTTTAAAAAGGCAAGTGACAGAGAAAAACAAGAGAACACTATTTGCATATCACAGGCAGCAGAACCTGTGGTGTGGGCCTGTCCAAAAGTAATCCAGGGTAAGGGTCTAAATTAATTATTAGTTTTAGGTAGCTATTTTCCCTTTCTGTTTTACTCTATCTATTTGCACGATAGCCAGAAATTAGCACAGAGTTGGCATTAGTTCAGACCAGTGAAATGAATGAACAGATTAGTGGCTGCAGAGCTACTGTTTTTTGCTCTCTAATCTGTTGGAGTAACTACAGTAGGAAGCTATGGGTGAAGGCAGAGAATTAAGAGCCCATAGAACTGAATTTTAAATCTGGCTCTGACCACACAATTCCCATATGATACTGGGCAACTTGCTTCACCTCAATTTCTTTTTCTGTGAAATTGGATTAATACTTGCCTACAAATATTTCACAGGTGTGTTGTGTACATAAGCTCGTTACTGGTTTGTAAATTAATTTGAGATGCTGTAAAATTAACACACGGAGGTTGATAATTCTCTCATTATATTATTACAGTGCCATGAGATGCCAACGTTTCAGTGCTTAGCTGTCTAATAATAACAAACAGGTGTTTATTTTGTTTTAGTGGACTGTCTGTGTTGTATGGTTGTAGCTAGAAAGGACAGGGGCTTAAGTTGCTAAATTGGATGTGAAGCTGTAATCAAGAGAGTGGAGATATAAAGGAACCTGGCAGCCCACTGCGGGTGTTGTTATGCTACAGCAGTTGTTCAGACAAAGACATTCTAAATCTAACAGTTGTCCCATGTCAGTCATTTGGGAGAGCCTGTCACATAACCTTTCTACACATAATATTTTATCCAGTAGTCAAAATAAAAAGTCTTCTTATGCTTATCATTCATATCTGTTTTAGAATTGTGGAATGAAATATTATTGCAGACAACAACAAAAGTAGCATAACTGGAGGTCAGACAGAAGCAATATCATTATCACTACAAAATTTCATCACTGCTGCATTTTTTAAGTGTACCTTTTTCATTATTCATCTCCTTTGATTATTAAGTGACGGTTACTATGCTCCCTTTCAAATAAGAGAGATTAAATGTTGACAGCACAGACATAGAAGAGAAGATATAGATGCTCCTCAGTCTTGGTGTTAAATTACAAAAAAGAGTCCATTTAATCTAGATGTAAATCAAATAGCAGCAAAAATACCATTTTAGAAGATTAAGTTTTTCTGTCAATACTTCCCCTTTATTCTAGTGAGTGGGGGAGAGTGGCAAGGATGAATTTGGGCTAGTTTTCATGAAACTAGAACTCATGCTTAAAGATTTTCTTTAATTGCTATATGCAGATACCTGTTTTCATATATGCATTTTGAGAAGAATGTTTGCAAAGCAGTTACAATTAAGAGACTATCGATATCCAAAAATAATCCCATGTTTTTAAAAACAGCCTGTGAAATACACTTCTCCTCTGACTTTTCAGTGATAGTATATTGATCCTTAAATAACTGTATGGAATATCTTTTCCTATATCTGAAGGGCTAATGTTGTTTACTCAGGCCCACCAACAACCACTTGGGGCCCGAGAGCAGAAATCAATGGGTACTCTGGCCCCCTCCCTCGGCTGGGACCCTCTCCCCACCCCACCCATAGAGTATCCAAATGTCCCCCCCCCATCCGCCAGAGGAACCCTGTGTTGACCCATCCCCATTTCTACCATCCCCTTCATGGACCCCAGCCTGCTCTAGGGAAAGCCATAGCAGCATCTCTGGAATGAAAAATGAAGGGGTGCAGCTCTCTTGTATGTTAACATTGTTCACTCATTCATGTGACAACAGTGTTCCATTTTATGTTCTTTCTGAATGCAGCCCACTGAATTCAGTCAAATTATGAAATTCAGGAAAGCATGATAGTCATCCTGTTAGGAAGAAAGGTTTTAGAATGTAAGATCAAGACCAAAGCTGAGATTTTCTAAGGTGACTAGGGGTATGTCTACACTACAGAGTTAGTTCGAACTAACGGACGTTAGTTCGAACTAACTTTCATAGGCGCTACACTAGCGCTCCGCTAGTTCGAACTTAATTCAAACTAGCGGAGCGCTTAGTTCGAACTAAGTAATCCTCATTTTACGAGGATTAAGCCTAGTTCGAACTAGCTAGTTCGAATTAAGGGGTGTGTAGCCCCTTAATTCGAACTAGTGGGAGGCTAGCCCTCCCCAGGTTTCCCTGGTGGCCACTCTGGCCAACACCAGGGAAACTCTATTGCCCCCCTCCCGGCCCCGGACTCCTTAAAGGGGCACGGGCTGGCTACAGTGCCCGTGCCAGGTGCAAGCCTGCCAGCACCCAGCCAGCAGACCCTGCACCTGGCACAGCTCAAGCCAGCCACCCGATGCCCCCCAGTCCTCCCCCTCTTCCCAGGACCAGGCTGGCGGCTCCCAGGAGATTGCCCGGGACCGCAAGAGGCGGGCACCCGCCGGGGTAGTGCGGACATCGTGGACTTTGTCCACGATCTCTGCACTAGGCACAGGAAAGTGGCCGTCTAGGGCAGGAGAGCTGCCAGCCTGGCCACCCAGGAGCAGGTGTGCATGAAAATCAAGGGGGTCCACTGAGACCCCCGACCCTGAGCCCTGAGCTTACAATGGCCGTCCTGGGTCAGACCAAAGGTCCATCTAGCCCAGTAGCCTGTCTGCCGATAGCAGCCAACCCTAGGGACCTTGGAGGGGATGGACCGAAGACAGTGACCAAGCCATTTGTCTCGTGCCATCCCTCTCCAGCCTTCCACAAACCTTGGGCAGGGACACCACTCCTATCCCCTGGCTAATAGCACTCCATGGACCCAACCTCCATGACTTGATTTCATGTCCCTTTAAACTCTGTTCCAGTTCTAGCCTTCACAGCCTCCTGCAGCAAGGAGTTCCACAGGCCGGGCTGACGGCCGAGTGCTGTGATGTCCCAAGTGCGGGCACTCAGGCCACTCCAAGACAAGACTGCTTTGCTGTCCCTCATTGAGGTAGACAAGCAAGCGGGGAACCCTGAGAACTGTCTGTCCGGGGTGGGGGTCGGGTCCCTTAAGCACAGCCCTCAGCTAGCCTGAGGCAGCAGCTCCACACTCTAAGTCCTAACCTGATGCCCTGCCGGCACCTGTTCCGGCCAGCCTTAACTTCGGTTCAGGGTCACTCAATGTGGACATGCTAGTTCGAATTAGCAAAACGCCAATTCGACTTAGTTTTTTGGTCTAGATGCACTAGTTTGAATTAGCTTAGTTCGAATTAACTAATTCGAATTAAGTTAGTTCGAAATAGTGCTGTAGTGTAGACATACCCTGAGGGACAGAAAAGCATTTCCCCTGAGTGCTTTGGTTGCCCTGCTTTTGAACACCTCAGCACTCCCTGCTATGGAGCTATGTCCCTGCCTGTCTTGCTGCAGTTTCTGCAGGCTGCCCTCCAGACCCTGTTGGAACACAACCCACAGATGCTTGACGAGACCCTCAGCATGTGTGTGAGAGTGCAGCTCTTGTAGCTGCACCCCACAGTGGAGTGATGCATTCTGGCTTCTGAATACTAGTTTCAACTGGTGGGACCAGCTCGTCAGGGAGTGGTGGGATGACCAGAACTTCCGTATGAGGAAGGAGACATTCCTGGAGCTGTGGGCCTGGCTCGCCCCTGCACTCATGTGAAGGGACAGCCAGATGCAACCCGCCATCCCCCTGTAGAAATGGGTCACCATTGCAGTCTGAAAGCTTGCCACGCCTGACAGTTACTAATCCATCAGGAACCACTTCAGCATGGGGAAGTAGACCACTGGAGCCTTCATCATGCAGGTATGTTATTCTCCGGCTGCAGTCCCATGAGGGAAGGGGAAGTACTGGAAAGGGGGACCCTAGGGAAAGGGGGTGTTGAGGGTGTGGGGGGTAGGGTGATGGTGGCAGGCAGAAGCCCCGCCTCTGGGTGGTTCCATAGTTCCACCCTCACACAGTCCTACAGGGGTGGCAGGCTTCATATGGGATGGCTCGGGGGTGTTTGTGGGGGAAAGGAGGGACTCAGAGACATCTTAAGGGCTCTGGCACCCTATTTGATTTTCTGTTTTGTTTGTTTGTCTCCTTCTGCAGGTGGTAAGGGCAATCAACACTATCCTGCTGTGCAAGGTCATCTGCCTGGGTGATGTGGACCCCATGCCCTGGGCTTCCCCAACTCCAAGATGGCTATTGAGGACACACACATCCCCATCCAGGCTCCCAACCACCAGGCAGCACAGTACATCAACCAGAAGGGATACTTTTTGATGGTCCTGAAGGCTTTGGTCAGCTATCATGGCCAGTTTTTGGACACCTTAGTCGGCTGGTTGGGGAAGGTGCATGATGCCCGTGTCTTCCACAACTCCACCCTTTACCAGAAGCTGGAGGCTGGCACTCTCTTCTCCGAGTGCAGCATCAGGGTCAGGGATGTGGGCATGCCATTGTGCATCATGGGGGACGCGGTCTACTCACTCATGCCATGGCTAATGAAGCCCTATATCGGCCAACTTGATCCAAGGAAGTTCCATTTCAATGCTTGCCTGGGCAGAGCCCGCATCCAGTCCGAATGCACCTTTGGGCAATTGAAGGCATGATTCAGGTGCCTCCTGACCTGCCTGGATGTGGGGGAGCAGAACATCCCTGTGGTTTCTGCATGCTGTGTGCTCCACAACATACTGGAGAGGAAGAGGGAGGCCTTCCTTCCGGGGTGGAGGGCAGAGGCTGGCTGGGAAGGAAGGGCCTTCGAGCAACCACACACAGCTGCCATCAGGCAGGCCCACCAGACTGGAATGTGCATCTAGGAGGCCCTGAAGGAGAGTTTCTGACAAGGATCCCAGTGACACTGTCCCCAGGACTTGCCCACTAGGGGCCTGTGCCTTGCCCCTCTGTGCCTTTCCTACAGCAACCCCTCCTTTCCCTCTTCCACTGCTCTTCCCTGCAGACACAATAAAAACAACTAGATAGACATCTGTCAGGGATGGTGTAGGTGGAGCTTGGTCCTGCCTTGAGGGCGGGGGGCTGGACTCGATGACCTCTCGAGGTCCCTTCCAGTCCTATGATTCTATGATTCTATGATTAACTGTTTGGTTTATAAAAACAGAACTGTGTGATGATTTATTAGGGGTAAAAGTAACTGGGGAGGAGGGGGGCTGTGAACCTGGAAATGGGGAGGAGGAGGAGGGCTGAGAACCTTGGAGTGGGAGAGAAGAGGCTCAGGACTAGGGCTGAGAGTGGCGCATGGCGTGGGTGCTTCCTCTGCCTTATGTGTGGGGACCTTTGGGATGAGGGGGTCTTGGGAAGCTAGGGGGATAAGCAGGAGGGGGGCTGGAGCAGGGCTGGCATGGGAATGGGAGCAGGACCGGGAACTGGGATTGGGGCAGGAGCAGAAGCATGAGCTGGCTCTGGATGTGTCAGGAGAGCCTGGATGGTCACGCACATGTCGCGTCCCTACTGCAGCAATTCCGTCCATGTCTCTCTCTGCTGCTGCGTGTTGTCCCGGATCTTCTGGGCCAGCGTCTACTGCATGTCCCCTCTCCCTTATATACTTAAGAAAAGACCAGCCCATTTAGCTCTTAGCTTTTTTCATAACAGTATTAGACAATTTCTTTTTTAGATTATTACTTACCAGTGCCATGGTTTAAAAAAAAATATGTGGGGAAATGTCTAGATTTGAGGAAAATTAAAAAGAGCTACTGTCAGTTCAACATTTTACAGATACAAGTTCAAGTAGGAGGCTGCCAAAACATGACACACTTTGGTTCTGCGAATGTCAATGTTAATTTTGCCACTGACTACAGTGGAACCAGGATTTGGCCTAGTATACACTTCTGGAGATCCGGCTCATTAATTCCTAAAATTCCTTCACCAACACCCCATATTAAGAAACTGCCATTGTTAATGCAGAATAGATGGAGAATGTCACATTCATGCTGTCAGGAGTGCTTTCTGAGAGAGACATGTTTGCCTATCAAAGGCCTAAAGGAAAAGCTATGAGACTGAAAGCAGACTAAATCTGTGCTGTAAACCTGAGAATTAGAAGTGAAACACTACACATGTCATATGGAGAAAGAACTCATATCAAAATTCTCTCTTGAGAAGACAAACATACAACTCCATGACCAATCTGAATTCTTTACAGGAATGATTAATGATTATCCTTTGTACATTCCATGTATGACATGTGTTGGCTCTATCCAGAACTGGAGGTAGATATACCAAGAGAGAAGCTGTCTGAGTGTATTCCTAGCAGGAAGCAATGGAAATCTCTCAGAAACCTGTTCTTATGCGTGAACGCTTAATGGGCCTTCTGACATTTTCCTAACATGACTACCAATGCCATGGTTTGTTGGTGGACCTGGAAAGACAACAAGCTGACCACCAATCATTTTCATACATGAAGAGTGATAAACTGTGCTGTCTTACATTACAAATTAAAAGCTTGATACAGGTTAGTGACCCCCTGAAATGTTTATTTAGACAAACATCATGCCAGCACGGCCTTGAACAGAGATCACCGTTAACATAGGGGATTTTATTACATTCAATAAAACACATGTTGCAGAAATGACATCTCTGTTTTTCAAATGGCTGAAATTGCTAAATTTAATGGGTACTGGAGTGATGATATAATCATAGTTTTCTCCAGTGCACAGCCCCTATCATTTATTATTTCCACTCCTGTACTTTGAATCCGTTTATACTGACAGCTCTGTCTCGCCATGGGTTAGTTTGATAGAACCAGCCAGGAATGGGTAACAACCAATTGCAGTGATAGCAGACTTGGCAGAGCTAACTTTAAATGTAGAAATTGGCTTAAAAATACATAAGGAAGATGTGACAAAAATGTGAATTGGAGCAGAGCTTCACTCCAATATTGAATAACTATTTAGATGTGTTTGATTTCTAGACATCTCAACTATAGCATATGCTCTTCAGAATTTCACTATAATTACAAAATGTCAGTCACTCTAAAATACTCAGGGATATCATATTGAAGTTATTTAATGTGTGATATACAGCAATCATTTATGTGCAGTGTGCTCTTTCAACCCTGCAAAGTAGATTTCCTAAGGGAATGTATTGGTTCTTACCCTTGGATATTGAATGAAATTTTAGCTATATATTTCAAGACAATGCAAGTTGCATGGTTAAACCATGGCACATGCTTTGAAGATGTTAAAGTGAAATAGTCATACAGCTGTTATTTTCTAAGAAAATACCTATTTTGAATCTAGTCCTTGTTGCTGCTGTTGACACCTGGCAGTAGGTAGTCAAATCTTGTGCTTTCTCTTAAGAACATAAGAATGGCCATACTGAGTAAGACTAAAGGTTCATCTAACTCCATATCCTGTCTTCTGATAATGGCCAATGTCAGGTGTCCTGTAGATAATCATGAAGTGATCCATCCCCTGTCATCTATTTCCAGATTCTGGTAAACAAAGGCTAGGGACACCTGGCTAGTAGCCATTGATTAATCTATTCACCTTGAAGTTATCTAGTTCTTTTTTTCAACACTGTTGTAGTCTTGGCCATCACAATATCCTCTGGCAGGTTGACTCTGCATTGTGTGAAGTAAAGTTTCCTTTGGTTTGTTTTAAACTAATTTCATTTGATAACCCTAGTGCTTGTGTTAAGACAAGGAGTAAATAAGATTTCGTCACTTACATTCCCCACACCTGTCATGATTTTATAGACATCTATCATATCCCCTCTTGTCTCTTTTCCAAAGCGGAAAAGTCCTTGCCAAACCCCTAATCATTTCTATTGCCCTTTTCCAATATCTCTTTTTTGAGATGGAGCAACCACATCTGCACACAGTATTCAAGATGTGGGCATGCTGAGGGTATGTCTACACTACAGAGTTATTTCAAAATATCTAATTTTGAAATAGCTTATTTTGAAATAATGCATTTACACACAAAATGCATTTCAAAATAGCTTTTATAGCGTGTCCACACTGAGTGGATGCTGAATCGCATTTAAGGCTGGCTAGAAGCAGGTCTGGCAGGACATCAGGTCAGGAGTTACTTTGTGTGACTGCTGCCTGAGGCTATCTGAGGCCTGTGCTTAAAGGGACCCTCCCCCTTCCGGAAAGCCAGTTCTCAGGTTTCCCTGCTTGCTTGCCTACCTCGATGAGGGACAGCAAAGCATTTTGTCTCTTTGTGCTCTGGTTGACTTCACTCGGGACACCACAGCACTCTGCAACTTAGGCTGTGTCCAGACTCCATGCCTCCGTCGACGGAGGCATGTAGATTAGCGAGATCGGAAGAGGGAAATGAAGCCGCGATTAAAATAATCGCGGCTTCATTTAAATTTAAATGGCTGCCCCGATCTGCCGATCAGCTGTTTGTCGGCAGATCGGGAGAGTCTGGACGCGATGCCCCGACAAAGAAGCCTTTCTTCATCGACACAGGTAAGCCTCGTGAAACCAGGTTTACCTGTGTCGATGAAGAAAGGCTTCTTTGTCGGGGCATCGCGTCCAGACTCTCCCGATCTGCCGACAAACAGCTGATCGGCAGATCGGGGCAGCCATTTAAATTTAAATGAAGCCGCGATTATTTTAATCGTGGCTTCATTTCCCTCTTCCGATCTCGCTAATCTACATGCCTCCGTCGACGGAGGCATGGAGTCTGGACACAGCCATAGAGCCAGAGCTGCACCTGGGCACTCTGGTGCTTCTCTTGGACACATTGCTGTGATCCTGGCTGCACTTTCTGCAGGCTGCCATCCAGGAGGTCCTTCGGGGTGCTGTCAGTATCCAAGAGGCCCTGCGGGAGAGCTTCCACCCTGAGGAGCACTAAGAACCTCCCTGGTCTGCCCCACTGGGGCTTGTGCCTCATTCCTCTCTCACATCCTTCCACTTACACCTCCTTAACCCCCCTTCAACACAGCACTTATTTTAAAATACCCATATTTTCATGAACACCAACTCTCTTTAACAAAACTGGGGGAAGGGGAATGAAACTCTGGTGAGACTGGGGAAAAGAGGTGGGAGAGGGTGGGACAGGGGAGGAGGAAACCTGGGAGGAGGGAGCTGGAAGGGGGAAGCAAGGAAAGAAGGGGGAGGGGAAGCTCAGGGTTCGGTGTCTTGCTGGACCAACTTGATTGTCATGAGAATCTGCTCCTGGGTTCTCATGTGGCCTTTGGTGGCCAGGCTGGCAGCTATCCTGGCATAGACAGCCATGTTCCTTTGTATAGTGTGGAGATCATGGATGTTGGGGGCATCCCCCCCCAAACCTGAATAAGGTCCATGATCTTCACCCTGGACCAGGAAGGCACCTACCTTCTCCGGGCACTGGCAGACTTCTGAGAGCTGGCAGACTGCTCCTGGGGAGAGATGGAGGGCTGGCTGCCAGTGGCTTGCTGGCTCATGTTTTGGGGCCATTGGATCAAGGGCAGTGAAAGCTGGCTCTGTGCTGGCAGGCTTGGAACAGGCACAGGCATTGCGCCAGTGTCTTCCACTTTAAGGGTTCTGGGGAGGGGGGGAGGGAGAGGAATGTTCTTGGTTGAGGCCAGAGCGGTCACAGGGCACCCTGGGAAGGCTGGAGGCCTCCTATTTCGAAATAAGTGTCTACACAGCACTTATTTTAAAATAGCAATTTTGAAATTGGCGTTATTCCTCATGGAATGAGGTTTACCAATTTTGAAATAAGCCCTCCGCTATTTCAATTTAATTCCAAAATAACGGAATGGCTGTGTAGATTCTAGGATAGTTATTTCGAAATAACGGCTGTAATCATTTTTTTGTTGCAAATCCCTACTTTCCCCTTCAGTTTGTGCACATATTTTTGGCCAGAAATTGACCAGAAATTAATAATGTTTTCCAGATACAGTTGCATCAAATCATATAAAGAGGGAGTATTTTCTAGTACATTACTAAGCATCTCTGTCTGTTACTTGGATTTTCTTTTCTTTTCTCATGTGATGTGATATACTGTAAAATATGCTAATATGCTAGTTGCCATTTTTTCCAAGTCTCTTTTGGTATGTTGATCTCTTTGGCATGTTGGTCTCTTTCCAGGTTGTAACCTACCACTGAATATCTGTGTTTTGAATTATTTTTCCCAAAATGTACTGAATTGTATCTTTCCAAGTTGAATTTCATTTTTGTGGGGTTCTCTTCCACATTTCTTATCCCTCTACAATCCCTTTGCATTGCTTTGCTCTCTTAGAGCCTCCTCTGATTAATCAGATGAATGTTGATGAACGTATTATGGTTATATGAGTCCATGTCCTTGGTGTACTTGATGCCACATTTCTCCATTTTCCTTCAATTTTCTGTTTCTCACGTTACTGTCTTTCATCTAAAAGATCTGAATACCCAGTTTAATTCACTTCCTCACTCTTGATTTCAGCTAACATCCAGCTCCTGCAGCTTTTCCTTAAGAACACAAACCCTTTATTCTAGATCAGGAATACTCTACTCCACCTAGGATTGCCCTGAAGCTGGATCAAACAGCTGTCTTTTTTACTGAGGAATGTTACAATAGATGTCTAAATATGCCAGCAGAAAATCAAAAGAATAAGCTAGACTTTAAAAATGGGGAAAAAGACACTCAGCCATCAGAATTAGAATTCCTATTTGTTATAGCGGGGCTGTTAGATTATTTTGTTTTCTAAACATTTTCATATTTAAAAAAGGTTTATTCCATTCTATTCAACTTCTTATGGCATACCCATCTCCTCATGCATTCTGACAGATTTTCAAATTAATTAATTAATTAATTATTATTAATAATAATAATAAATAATAAAAGATAAAAATCCAATTTGTAGCCAAATATCCAGTACACAGAGGCTAGTATCTGATTTTTACATGAAAAAGAGAATTGTGTAACATTAATTTATAGGACAATTATGCTAACGACATTTAGTAATATACTCCCAATCACTTTGAATGCTTTCAGCAAAAAGCCGCTAGTGCTTAATATGGATGTAAAGGACTAATCAACTAGTCGACTATCCAATAAGCAAATGCTTATTCGATAGTTGACAGGACCGTCGACTAGTCACTCCCCCTCTCCCCCCTTGCTGCCTCTATCAGATACATCCTATAAAAGATGGGGTGTCTTGTATGATTCTTTGGGTTTTGCCCTCCAACATTCTGAGGGAGGATTCCAAGGTTGTCATTTTGGGAGAGCGAGGGAGGGGAGGGAAGCAACCATGTGCTCCAGGATATGGCTTGCTTTTCTTCGCATTCACAATCAGGGAGTGAGGGGAAACTACACAGATTTCATCAGTTACTTCTCTACTCCCTTCACCAGCCAGGAGTGAGAGTCATGCACACAAGCCATGTACTTTTTCCTCACTCTCTGCCAGTCAGGGGAATTGGAAGAAAAGCAAGCAGCTGCTGCCCTCCTTGCTCGCCTGAAATGGCGCCCTTGAAGGATCCTTCAGCAATTCCTGCCATGCAAATCGTTACATAATTCACCAAACTAAGTTCTTCTTTGGAGGTTTTTTTTTTTTTTTTTTTTGTATAACAACGCAGGACATTTGATGCCTATGATACCCTGTACAAATACAGGCAATGTGAGGATTTTAGGGAGAAAGTAATTTTGAAGAAATCCTGTGAATAGTTTTGAAAAAAAAAAGGCTTTCTCACTTTTTGGGGAGAAATGAAAAATGGAATATCCTGTTTGCACCTTGGTACATTTCATTAATATATATGCCTTTTGGATCCCAGGAAAAGAGTGGCATATTGTTTCTTTTAACAACTGATGCTATTCTAGAGGCAGGGCAGTTCAAGGTTGTCCTAGGTGAACTGTGACTTTGGTGACCCTTTCCCACATTCAATATAGAGAAAAATGAGAAGTCTAGAATTAAAATTTACCTTATTTATTTGGCATTCAAAATGAAGAATGTAAAAATAAATCGATTTTTTTCTACTTAACCCTAACACAATTGTACTGTATAGGGTAAATCATGCAGTAGCTGACATTTTAAACTTTTAACCATTTGAATTGTGTACGGTGCTTCTGGTCAGAGCTATAAACAGTTGCATTTCCAGTTGTGACCACCTTCCTTCCAAAGGAACCGATTTCTGGGAAGTGATTAAAATCTTTACTCCTTGGTACTGAATGATCACTTTAGCATAAGCCTCTACTTCAGATTTTCACACATCTACAAAGCAAATGATCATTGTCATCTGCTTGACATGGCTCACATCTGGTGCACAGTCCGGAGTGATTGAAAAGTATTTTGCAGAGTGGGCAGCTTCTAAAATTTTCTCTTTAATAGCATTTGCTAAGAGCTGAATAAGCTCATTCTACAGTTTTTCCAAGGTAATGAACATGAGTTTCATGATCACTTGTTTTACGCAGATGCTCCTTCAAGACTGGATCAAACAAAACTGTTTTCAAACTAAATTATCAAAATAGAGAACAATGATAGTAAAATAGAACACTATTTACATTAAACTAAAAGATAAATGACTCAAAATGATTAGTAAGCATGATTAAATGTGGAGTAAATAATACACAGAAAGAGAAAAATTATGAATTTGCAATGCCGTGGGACAATAGAACATGTGGCTCTCTACCTATTAGATCCTTTCTTGGTGAGTAACTGTGCATGTGATGACATCATAGTAGCATAAATCTGGTAAATTTTAATTTATTTTATCATTTCAAAATGCTTTTAAAACTATTTACAAATTTAAATGAAAGGCCAGCATTTCTATTTTTATCAAATATTATTGCAAGAGAACAAAAAGGAATGTATATGTTAAGTGGTATTTGTTAATATTAGCAGTCAGGTGTTCCAAAATCAGTAATAGTCTACAATAAGTTACAATAAATAAAGTACTTGTGATTCTCCTTTTACAAACTTGTTAAAAAAAAAACCTCTTGCGAATTTTTTTCAAATACAACACAATACAAATTCTTCACTGACATAATGTCTTCAGGATCACAATTCAGCACACTGTAGAACAGTTGTTGTGGGTTGCTGATTGGCCTTCACTAAGCAGCAAACAACACATACTCAGCTATATGACTGACCAGGACCAGGCTACTGAGAATGACTAAGCTGCCAGATCTCACTCCTAGGCAGCACTCTTTTAGGCTAGGCTATGGCACATTTTAACTGTATTTACATGTACAGCCATGCTCCACAAAGTGAAATAAATAACTCAACTTCTGACATGGCAATGATGCAATATTTACAAGTACAATATGTAATATGTTCACTTATATTTTAAATGGAGAAAAAAATCACTTCTGTCTAATCTGGTACCCCTTAAAGCCTGGCACGTTAGACAACCACCTAATTAACCTATATGGTTGGCCCAGCCCTGAAAGACTTCATCTAGAATTCCATGTCTGGGGAAGACTCCCTTCATGCCAGATATCTCTGGGGGTACGTCTACACTATCCCCTATTTTGAACTAGGGAGGCTAATGAGGGCGACCAAAATTGCAAATGAAGCGTGGAATGAGGTTTAACTGTTAATTCGAAGGGGTTTATCTCGGAATCATGATTCTCTGCTGCGTGTAGATGCAGGCAGTTATTTCGGGCAAGTCAGTTTCCAAAATGGCGACTGCCCGGGAACATGCTAATGAAGTGTGGGATATTTAAATCCCACGCTTCATTTGCAATTTTGGTCACCCTCATTAGCCTCCCTAGTTCCAACTAGGCGGTAGTGTAGATGTACCCTGTCTTACTATTACTTACGGTATAGTGTGGAAATTTCTGGATGCAGAGAATAATAACCTGTGACTATTAAATAACTCTCTTATTGACAAGTAAATAAATCAGTGGTGACCTTTTCATAAGGCCTTCATGGAGCGGGGTGAGTCTCAATGGCTCTGTTTGTTGACATGGCTTGTATTTCAAGCATGAAAAGCAGTTTCCTACCACATTAGCGATGAGGTGATTGATCCATGTCCAATGCAATACTTCTAGTGCTCGTTGTTTGCACTTCTCAATTCCTAAATGATCCTAGTGGATCTTCTGTAGCATTTCTTTTTGGACGCTCATTGGAATTGCAACCTTAATGCCCTTGAAAATCACCACCTCTATCACAGTAAGTTCATGTCTGCAGTTCCAATATAGTCTCTTATATTTGTACAGCAATTGCTTATTTCTTCTGGCCACCTTTTAATTACCTCTTCATTAAAGATTACCAAGGAGTCATCTTTCTCTGTTCTTTTGTTGTTTGTTGCAGTTTGTGAGCCTGTATGAAGTCATTTTAGTATGTTGTTAGGCTACTGTTTGATTATAAGTTTATGAAATTGGTCTTTTAGCGAGTGACCTTGGTTAGTTAAAAAAAACTTTTAAAATGAGTGAACCTTAGAGACAAATAAAAGAATATATATAGCATCATGAGCTTTCATGACCACAACCTACTTCCTCAGATCAGTGGAGCAAGAGGTACAGAAACCCCAAACATTTACAACAGAAAAAGAGGAGGGAGGGGAAGGAGAAAAAAACCCTTGGCCATTATAGTGTCTGTGCTAAATGAGGCTAATAGGGTGGACTGTAAGTGTCTTATACTTAACTTTTGATGTCCTTTGGGTGTTGAATATAGTGGCCCATCCAGTTAATATCTCTGTTCAGTCCCTGGGTAAATGTGTCAAATTTGCATATGAAGGCCAGTTCCGCAGTCTCTCTCTCTAGTTGGTTCCTGAAATTACTCTGTAAGAAGAAGGCCACTTTTAGATACATTAATGAGTGCTCAGGCAAGTTAAAATGTTCCCCAACAGGTTTCTCTGTGTTGCCATTTTGAATATCTGATTCATGTTCGTTAATCATTTGTTGCAGAGACTGTCCAGTTTGGCCAATATACATGGCAGAGGGGCATTGCTGGCATTTGATGGCATAGGTCATATTAGTGGATGCACAGTTGTATAAGTCTCTGATGTGGTGGCTTATGTCCTTAGGTCCTGTGATGACATCACTTGTATAGATGTGTGGACAGGGTTGGCAACAGAATTGATTGCAGGGGTGGGTTCCTGGGTGAGTATGTTTGAGGTGTGTTGTGAGGTTTCAGGTTAGGGGGTTGTCTGCAAGTGAGGATTGGCCTGTCCCCCGAAGCCTGTGATTGAGGGATCGTTTTCCAGGATAGGTAGTTGATTTTTTTTTTTTTTGTTTCAGGCAAACACAGCTACCCCTCTGATTCTGTTAGTTAAGTTTGTAGTATTGTATAAGTTGGACCTCTCTGGTCTGGCATCATTGGGTCCTGACCAGTCCTGAACAAGGGGACCAGGGGAGGTCTCCTGCCACCAGCCTCCAAGCCAATCACCTGCTGCTGGCAGGTGCCCCAGCAGGCAACCCTGTCTCGTCTTCCCACACAGCTTGGCTGGGCTGCTTGCCCAGCTATTGATGGCTCCCTGGGTGGCACAGGTACTAGATACTGATGCCGAGCTCCGTTCCTGTGCAGACAAGAGCAGCCACGGGGCTAGAGCTCTGACTCCCACCCTGCACAGACTCAGCCCTGGCCCCTCTCAGCCAGGGGAAGCCACAGGGCTCCAGCCCTGTTCCTGTGCAGCCTGGGAAAGCTGCAGGGCTCTGACCTCATCCCTGAGCAGCCCCAACCCCGGCCCGCACAGCCGAGGGGAGCCATGCAGCCTCACATTCCCACTGAAGTGCTCCGGCCCCCGATCCCACTTTGTCCCCAGCCGGGCTGTCGACTCTGATGTCCCGCCTGATTGGACCTCCTGTCTTTAGGCTCCCAGGCTCTCTGTTCCAGGAGCATCCATGGTCCAGCAGAACCACTGATGTTGCCGAACTAGAGAGTCCCGGATTTTGTAGGTACAAGCTGTATTAGCATAGGTACATATCTTCAATAGGCCCAGCTCCCACTCATATTCAGTCTAACTGGCCACTAGACTGACTCAAGCAACAATAAGGACTGCTAACTATAACACCCGATGCAGAACTGTTTTGTGGTGTGTATGTCTGTGTACATATATCGATTTTAATACTTGTTTAGCATTTTAAATAAATGTGGTATATTGCCTTGTCTCCTGAAAAAGATTCTGCGAGTTTTTATAAGCATAACAAGTTTCCTGTTAGCACTGACAATTGATTTTCCAATCAGAGCTACATAGGATTGCATCTCTCTCTCTAAAATCTTCTCTGGTTTTGTGGGAGCCACTGCTCTGAAAAAGTGCATCTGCAGTGAATATGAATTTTCCAGGCATGTAGGTCATAACCAAATAATACTTCTTCAGCTTTATCATTATTCTTTGAATCTTTAAAGTACAGTCATTTAGCAGTTTGCTAAATGCAATAGAACATTACAGACACATCAGGAATGAAAGTTGTTCGCAACTCAGAAACATTCATAATTCTGCAGAATACATTTTGGTTATTATTTCAAAAATTTAAAGCCGAACATTCATGTAATATAGCTCTAAAACTTTATAATGAAGAAGAAAAATACTGTTTTAATTTAAATGAAACCACCATAGAAACAGTTTCCTTATCCTGTCAAATCTTTTTTAAAACCTTTATTTTTTTAGTAGTTTATGTGCAACACAATACTGAACTGTATCTTTTTTTTTGGAGGGTGTGCTGCTGTTCTGTGATTGCATGCTTCCATATCCAAATGAGGGATAGTTGAATAGTCAGTTTGTAACTATGTTGTTCGTAACTTGAAGTTCTAATGTAATGCTATCAAGGCCTTGTGGTGTGTTTCAACTTTTCACTGTCTGTCCATAAATGAATCTCTGAAGGGTAAACAATATTCCTAAGAGTTCCTTTTTGATCTGTGCATATCTGGTTTCTTCCTCAGTGATTTGAATGCATATACCACTGCTTGCTGGAAATCTTGTGCTAGTGAAGCATCTACTGAGTTTTTAGTGGGCCTTCCTGTGCATACAACTTCAGCACTGTGTTTTGTATCCATTGTTTTTAAAAACTTTCCTTGATTCCTCCTGTTCTGCGCCCTAATTCTATTCATGTTTATTTTTGTAGGAGTTTTCTCAAAGCTGCTACTTTGGTAGATAGAGGTATCAATTTTCCAAGTTAACTAACGATTCCCAGAAATCATTATACAGCTTTCTTTGACTGGGGATATAGCAACCTCTCAATGGCTGAAATCTTCCTTTTATCAGGTTTTACCCTTTGTTGGAAATAATGTCCAAAGCAAAAGTCAGCTCTGTAACCCCTAAAATGCATTTATCTCTATTTAGTTTGAGGTTTACAGCTCCAGTTGCATCCAGGACTTCCTGAAATCTATGATGATGCTCTTCGTCCATTGAGCCCAAGATGATAATGTCATCCATTGAGGTATCAACACCATTAATATGTTCATAGATCATATATATGGTTATGTGATACATGGAACCAAATCCAAGACTCTGTATCTTCCAAATGATGTATTAAGTGTGCATACATTTGAGCATTCTTCAGTTAATTTTTCATATTCAGTATTGAGCATTTGCAAATTAGAGCCATAATTTCTTTTCTGCTTGATAGTGTGAGATGTTCACTTTGTATGCCATGATTGAGGCCTTTAGAGCTAAGCATAGGTGTAGCTGGACATTACTTCTTTCCACAATAACTAGGAATCTCACCCACTCTTAGTCTTCAATGTTTCGTATAACTTACGCCGCTTCCATCCTTGCAATCTTGGTGTTGATCTTATCATAGAGTGCAACTGGCATCTCTTTACGTGGATGGACAATGGGAGGGACATGCTTGTTTATTGAGATTGTAGATTCACTCAAAGTTAGTCAGTATTTTACTTAACCTCATGCAAACTTAATGTTTTTTAAATATTCAATGTTTCTTCCCCCAACAACATGCAGGAAGATTAAGGATTTCACTTTAACGTTTTCTTCTCTGACCAGGGCCGGATTAAGATTATGAGGGGCCTAAGGCTTGTGGGAGGGAAAGATCTAAGTATGAATTACATATTGCAAAAAAATTATGAAGTCATCAAACATTTATCTTTATACATAATTACAGAAGTTTAATACATTTATTCTACTCTCACTACCCTCAAGCAATTTTTCCCCACTTTAGTTGTGGCAGAGTCATGAATGATGTCATCATAGTTCAAACACATAAGAACATAAGAACAGCCATACTGAGTCAGACCAAAGGTCCATTTAGCCCAGATTCTGTCTTCTGACAATGGCCAATGCCGGGTGCCCCAGAAGGAATGAACAGAACAGGAAAATAACAAGCGATCCCTCTCCTGTTAACCATTCCCAGCCTATGACAAACAGACTCTATGGACACCATTCTTACTAATCCTGGCTAATAAGTATTGATGGACCTAACCGCCATGAATTTATCTAGATCTTTTTTGAACCCTGTTAAGTTCTGGTATTCACAACATCCTCTGGCGAGGAGTTCCACAGGTTGACTCTGTGCTACATGAAGAAAAACTTCCTTTTGTTTGTTTTAAACCTGCTACCTACTTATTTCATTTGGTGAACACTAGTTTTTACATTATGGGAACAAATAAATAACTTTTCCTTAATCATTTTGTAAATACCTGTCACGATTATATAGACCTCTATCATATCCTCCTTTAATATCCTCTTTTCTAAGCTGAAAAGTCTGAAGTTTTTAAAAAATCTCTCTTTATATGGCATCCAATCCAAACCCCTAATAATTTTTGTTGCCCTTTTCTGAACCTTTTTCAATACCAATATATCTTTTTTGAGATGAGGTGATCACATCAGTACGCAGTAGTCAAGATGTCGGCATACCATGGTTTTATATAGAGGCAATAAGATATTGTCTTCATTTTATCAATATTCATAATCAGTCCATACTGCTTTCCTTCCTCATTTAGCACCTGCATCTTTCTCACTAGCGTCTCTTCATCTTCCTCCATGATAACTATATCATCCACAAACCTCAAGTTGTTAATTCTCATCTTGTGCACCGATATCCCTTCTACCTCATCCTTAATCTTGTTTATCACTCTCTCTAGGTGCGTGATAAAGATACTCAGCGATATCGGATCTCCTTGTCTCGTACCTCTACTCGTTCTAAACCAACTTCCCAACTCTCTGCATGTTCTCACTGCTGCCTCCGCATTATCGTTGATATCCTTCAACAACCATATCAGTCTGCTATCCACACCGTACGACTCCAACATTGATCAACTCACTTTCTGCTCTTCCCTGTCAAATGCCTTCTGAAAATCGACAAAGTAATTATAGATGTCCTTGTTCTTTCACCAAGCTTTCTCCACTATCAATCTTAGTGCCAATACCTGCTGTATGGTACTAGTATCTTTCCTGAATCCCACTTGCTCATCCACTAGATGTTCTTCTATCTGCGATCTCAATCTCTCCATCAGTATCATCATCAGCACCTTGCCTAGATGACTCCTTAAGGCAATCATTCTGTAGTTTTTGCACTCCAACGTGCTTCTTTTCTTGTGTATTGTCACTAGCACAGATCTTGTCCATTCCTTAGGTGCCTTCCCTTCTTTCCATTCTATATTACATGGTGTATTTCCTGAATCATACTTTCTCTGCCATATTTGATCATCTCTCCCATGATCTTATCATTTCCAGGGCTCTTACTGTTCTTTAGTGGTTTCACTGTTCTTTCTACTTCCTCCTTCAAAATATCATTCTTGCTCTCAATGCTTGGCGGTGATATCTCTTTCAATTCTTCTATCAGTTTCTCTGAGAAAATTGGAGGAAGATGAAGAGAAGCTAGCGAGAATGGTGCAGGTGCTAAATGAGTAAGAGAAGTGATGTGGACTGATTATGAATATTGATAAAATGAAGACAATGGTATTTGGAGATAAGGAAATAGGAAGGAAGATCAGTGTAGATCGAACTGAACTAGAGAACATAGAGAAGTTCACGTATTTGGGGAGCAACATGACGTATGATCTAGACTGTAAGAAGGAAATAGTGACTAGAATAGTGAAAGCAAGAGTAAGTTTGAAGGCAATGGATAAGATTTGGAAAAGTAAAGTGATTAGCTTAGGAACAAAGCTGAGCGTCTTGAAAATGTGTGTATTTAGCAGCATGTTGTATGGATGTGAGACATGGGTGATAACGAAAGAGTTGAAGAGAAGAATATTGGCATTCAAGAGGAGTTGTTATAGAAAGATCTGGAGAATATAATGGATAGTCCAAATAGGAGAGGCAGACCCCACAGAGAAAGGGTAGATGATATAATAGATTGCTGGAGAGCTAGTCTACAGAAACTAAGCCACTCTGCACTGGACAGGGAAAGATGAAAGGAAATAGTGAGGGAGGCATTGGACATCAACGGGCGTGGAGCCCATGGTCATTGATGATGATGATGAATAAGGTATTTTCAGTCTTATTCTCTATGGCTGTGTCTACACTGGCCACTTATTCCAGAAAATCAGCCGCTTTTGCGGAATAACTTGCCAGCTGTCTACACTGGCCCCTTGAATTTCCGGAAAAGCACAGACGATCTACTGTAAGAAATCAGCCGCTTTTCCGGAAATACTATGCTGCTCCCGTTCGGGCAAAAGTCCTTTTTCCGGAAAACTGTTCTGGAAAAGGGCCAGTGTAGACAGCACAGTAGTGTTTTCCGCAAAAAAGCCCAATCGCAAAAATGACGATTGGGGCTTTTTTGCGGAAAAGCGCGTCTAGATTGGCCATGGACGCTTTTCCAGAAAAAGTGCTTTTCCGGAAAAGCATCCTGCCAATGTAGATGTGCTTTTTCTGGAAATACTTATAACGGAAAACTGTTCCGTTTTAAGCATTTCCGGAAAAGGGTGCTGGTGTAGACGTAGCTTATCCCTTTTTAAATGATTCCTAACATTCTGTTTGCTCTTAGACTGCTGCTGCACACTGAATTGATGTTTTCAGAGAACTATCCACAATGATTCCAAGATCTCTCTCTTGAGTGGTTATAGCTAAATTAGTCCCCATCATTTTCTATGTATAACTGGGATTATTTTTCCAATGTGCTTTAGTTTGTATTTATCAACATTAAAATTCATTTGCCATTTTGTTGCCCAATCACCTATTTTGTAAGATCCTTTTTAAGCTTGTCATAGTCTGCTTTGTTCTTAACTATCCTGAGTAATTTAGTGTCATCTGCAAATTTGGCACCTCACTGTTTACCCCTTCTGACAATTTCATTCTAAGTGCTCAAGAGGGGCAAAGCACTGAGATACTTTTGAGTTGTGGTGCATCAGAGGACATTTTTTACCCTTGTTAGAAGAGAAAAAGGAACATTCTCCACTCTAGTTAGAGATTGTTAGTGACAAATACAGATGTAATGCAGTTTCAACATTTGGGAACTATTCTGTCACATTGGATTCAATGATAACTCAGTACAGGTTGTACCTCCCTTAATCGGGACTCTGTGGTCCGGTATGGACAACGGATGTTCCTGGATGACTGATCACATGAAGAGGGAGGTCTGGCAGTGGGACAGGAGCACCGTAAGGGGACCAGCGACTCAGCCGGGAGCCCAGTGTGTGTGTGTATGTGTGTATGGGGGGATGGTATGGCAAGGAGTTCTGGTCCCAGTGGAGCTTCTTGGCCCCAGTGGCTAGGGAACTCTAGTCTGGCCACATCCATGAATCTCCATCCCCAGCCAGGGATCTCTGACCCCAGCAGCAGCCAGGAAGCTCTGGCCCCATCCCTGGTCACGGAGCTCCAGCCGCATTCTGGCTCCAGTGGCCAGGGAACTCTAAACCCACTGGCAGCCAGGGAGTTCTGGCCTGGGCCATGGAATTCCAGCCTCATCTCTCCGGCCCAGGACACAGAGTTCTGGCTCCAGCTGCAGGGCCAGATGGCTGAGCAGCTCTGGCTGTGGGTCCTTGGGCCCTGGCAGCAGCAGGGTCAGGGAGAGCCCCAGGTGGCTGAGGCAGTAGTGGGGGAAGGCTGGTGGCAGCATGGCCACAAGGGGAGGGACTGTCCCTGGTCCAGCAAACCCCCTCATTCAGGATCAGTCAGGTCCCTAGGGTGCTGGACCAGTGACATCCAACCTGTACACCCAAATAGCTAAGCTTTCACCAGGTGGCTTTTGGTTAATGTGGGAGCTAGAGAGTCAGGGGGATCTACTAGTCTCCTGTCTGTAGCCAGCATTCTAAATGCATTTCCTCTGTATTCATTAACTCTTCCACAATTAGAATAATAGAATTATAGGACTGGAAGGGGCCTCTAGAGGTCATCTGGTTCAATCATTTGTACTTTCAGCTTTTGAGTAAAACAAAACAGAATCAACCATTGTTGTGTTCTCTTCCCCCCCTGAACAAAAAGACTTAATTGAAAATTAACATCTCAAAAGAACCATCCGGTTTGGATGGGGTTTGTTTACTAGGCTGGTGTAGAATGAAGGATCAAACAGACAGCAGACAGACCTTGCTTCTCCAGCCTCCCTTTAGTTCACTGGAGGGGAAAGTGAGTGAAATTCTGCTTATCCAGGTGTGAAAAAGGAGAAGGGATCTAAATCTATTCTTGTGCAGATATCTGTTCTCCCAAGCCCTGGCCTGAAGTCAACAAGGCTACAAAAGAGTAACTGTCCCAGGAATTGGCCTTTGTTCTCACTCCCTTCTCAAATCAGTCATTCCAGGCTCACCCAGCATTTTCCAGAAGTTAGTTTGAATTGGGGCAGACAAAAAATCAACTGAAGGTTTATTTAGCTTTCAGTTTTTGCAAGGAAACCAGAGGTGTAAGTAAGGTGGTGCACCCCGGTGGGCCGATCCAGGAAGAGCCAGCTGAGGCGCTCTGTGGCAGGAGGAGGTGGACATGCTCCCAGCTAGGCTCCTGGAGCTCTCCTGCAGGCTGTTGTGCAAGCAGCAGGCAAATGAAAGGTGATGCCAGGGGGTGCATGCCACACCTGTCCAGGACTGCCTGAACTGCCCTCCTGGTGACCTTTAGGAAGGGCAGAAGGGGATGAAGCCTTCCTCCGATTCCTACCAATACTGCCTGTTTGCTGTTCCCTTTCCATGTCTATCAGGGAGTGAGAGGGAGCTCCTTCTAAACTACAAGGGGTGGCTTTGCCTTGTCTTTATTGCTGGCAGGAGTGCTCCAGGCTACAGCAGGGGTATATAAGCAAGCTCACTCCCACTTGTTCACCTGGCTCGGCCTTGACTCCTGCCTGAGCAGGGGGGTCTAATCAATAGGAGGGCCTAAGGCTAATGGTTAATCCAGCCCTGTCTCGCCCCCTATATAGTTGCTAAATACAATTCAAATCTCTGAGGGTACGTCTACACTGCACGACTATTTCGGGATATCAGAGGTATCCCAAAATAGCTACCCCACGTCTGCAAATCCACCCGCTGTTATTTCAAAATATTTTTCAAAATAACGGGCACAGTATTTTGTCATCCTGGTAAACCTCGTTGCACGAGGGATAAGGGATGGCTCAAAATAGTATGTTATTTCGAAATTTGATGCTGTGTGGATGCACCGTTCTTTCAAGTTCTCTGTCACATTGCCTGAGAACTGGAGCTTGGATGGAGGTTGCAACACATGCAACACATGAAGGGTTTTCCCCCTTCCTAAGCCAGCCAATTTCACCAAATGCATGCAAAAGCCTCTGGTTTCCATTGTAAACTCAGATGTTAACCTGAAAATGCCTGCAGTTTCCTTCTCATTTAGCCCTTCTGACACCATGTAATGTTCTTGAGGTCCAGTATATAACAAACCAGTGAACAAGAAAGGAATACAACTGTAAGGAAAGTCACTGGAAAACTTCTGTATTGAGCTGTTATTCACAGCCATGTGGAATTCCTTCCCTCTCCCTGAGCACATCTCCAAATTCCTATGTTCAAACTGCTGTCCCTTATGAGAGAGCATCTCAGAAAGATAATCTTCTACAAACATATCTCAAAGAATGATTGTTTCTGGGTGTTAATTAGTCAGATCACAGGAGATGACTAAAGTTAGTACATTACTTACAGGTCTATTAATATTATATGCTGAAATATGCCACAAGGGAAAAATTGGCTTTGCTAATATTGTATGGAATAGATTACCATTGGCAAATGTTTCACAGTAAAGAGTTCTACATAAAGAGTAGGCTCAAGAAAAAATGACAATATGTCATGCATGTTTGATTGCAGAGAAATCATTAAAGAAAGATAAAAGCATGATTGTACACCTTTACTTCCTTTTGATTATTTGTATTGTCCATTGATCTTGGGTCATTTTTAGAATCAGATTCAGAATTAGTGAATCAGAAATAGGCTGCTTTTGACACATGTTGTTTAATATTAAATTGTCCTTTCTAAACAATGGCAGTCTAAACATGCAGCCAGCTCATTCATATTTTGATTTGAAGATATCCTTGGTGAGAGATACTTTGCTTTGAAATTCATCCGTTCCTTCCTTCCTTCCCCAATTGAGTCAACACAGCCTTAACTTGGTGATATTTATGTAATACACCTGTTTTCCTAGCTTTTGTTGTTGATTTTATGTGTGATTCATTAGCGGAAGTTGCCTTGAAGCTGGGGTTGGGTCTTTTTAATGTTTGTTTTATAATGCTTTTTGTAGGTGATTATTGCTTATAATTTCTAATTTTGCAACATGCTCAAAACATTTGAAGTTTCTACTGGAGTGTGCCTAAATAAAAACAAATAAATATTAGAATAAGAAGAATTTAGTATTTGTTGGATTGAAGCAATCTCTGTCACTCAAAGCAAACTCTACACAAAACTTCCATATCTTGCTTTATTTCAGATTTAGAGCATACAAAGCCATAGAATTTTACAGAATTCAACTGAGTACTGTAAATCTGCCTGGCTTTACTACAAAATTCACTTACCTCAGTGAACATTGTGGTGAATTTGACTCAACTTTCAGTTTTGTGATGAAACCTCAAAATAGGTGGATTTCAGATTTCATTACCTCAGAAGTGGTACAAAAATCTTACATGAAAAAAAATTGAGATTGCCTATCTCCTAGAACCGGAAGTTTAATCCCTTGCCTTCACAGGAGGACCAAGTACCATCCCTGACAAATTTTTGCCCTAAATGGCCTCCACAAGGATTGAACTAACAACCCTGGGTTTAACATGTTAATGCTCAAACCATTGAGCTATCAGCAGCAACTGGCTGAGTGCTGTAAGAAGGAGGTACCAGAAATCTCACAAATTTCCAGTCCAGTTTTGGAGACTGAAGAAGTCTGAGTAATTTAGATAGATGTTATATAAGCATCTGAATTTGGGGGTCTGTATCTGAATCAGTCACAAACAGTACATTCTGAATATTACTAGAGCTTCATAGTCCATTGACTAAGCTCTCTCCTGCATTCATTAATTCAGCTTCTTAATGGCTCCACCTAATACAAATAAACAGTGTAGAGCTGTGAGCAACAAATACATTTGTGCATTGCCATTTTATATTGACTGTGCTCAACAAATAACTTTTTGGTATTTATCTGGTTGCACAGAAGACTGACTACTAATCACTGATTTGAGTATTTGCTAAATACCAGCAATGTTCACTGAATAAATTATTCAACAAAGAATTTGTTCTGGTCTTTGTTTTTTAAGTGTCAAGTTGATTGAAGAATGAGATGTTCAGCTGGTGTTCTCTGGCATACTTCCATTGACCTCAGCTTGGTTCAATGGATTTATAGCTAGTCTGGATTATGCCCACTAGAGATTGGGCTCTCTCACTGTAGTTGTTTTGAGATAATAATTAATGGGTGCTTGAATATATTTATTAGTTTCTGGAGCACAAAGTACACTATTCAGGGAGGTTAAGTACACCCAAAATATCTTTCATGTTTGGCTTTATTTGGAGAGGATATTTGTTTATCTAATGGGAGTATAAGTGCTGGAAAAAATCTTCCCATTAGATTTGCATTTTGACATTTCAGTGGTTCATTCTAGTTCCTTACTAGTCAGCCTATTCTAGTTTCTGATATTATTTTTTCTAACATTCCTGTTGCTGGCCTCATTTTCCTGTCTTCTTGTCATTCTCTCCACAATGGTACTTGGTGGTGCATTATGTTGTTTAGATGTCCCAACCAGAATTATTAATTGGAACAAGGTTCAAAGAAGTTAAGTATCAAAACAAACATTAAACAATGACTTCATGTTTCCAAAGGTCTGATTCATAGCAGCATTTGCTAATATGTATACCCCTCCACCATAAGTAGACATATCTCTCCTTTTAACATTCAGATTTGAAAAATGTGCTAATATGAAGAGTTCATCTTTTTGCATTGTTTTTTCTGATTCTTGGCTCTGCAAAGAGTGATTTTCCCACATAATTGTGGTCAGTGCACAGAGCTTGGTACCAAAGTGTAGTTATAACAATCCAGATGAAAGTGATGTTGTGAGTGAGAATGAATTGGATAAGAATCGGATCAGTAGCATGATCTCTTTTGGTTTATAAGCAGCATAGAAATACAAACCTGATTTTCTCTTTTGTGAAGTAAATGCATATAAAATCATTCTGAATTTTCCAACAGCAATCATCCTCTGATCTAGCCACGACATTAGGTAGGAAAGTACAGAATGCCTTGCACTTCAGAAAGAATGGTGTCTGAACCACCTTAGGTTTTATTTTTACATATCACTGCATGACAACATAAAAATGTGAACTCAAATCCAGGGACACACATCCCAGACGATCTGTAATTCTTTAGAAATATCTTTTTTTAGTGACTTGTGTATGCCATTATCATCACTGGGAGAAATGAAAGGCAAAAATGACTTGAAGACTTAAAAAAAGATGATGAACTTGGAATAGATTTATAGGAGTCTATATGAAACAATACTAAGCCTCTTAAAGAAACTTGCATACTAACAAAGACAAAAGAAGGTTAATTTAGTAAAGAGAAGATTAATGATTTTAATATAGGTTGGAAAAGACAAAACTGTGAATGAAAGTGGAAGGGTGACAGCCAGGGCCTGATTATACTTTCTCACTGTGTGTGTGTGTGTGTGTGTGTGTGTGTGTGTGTGTGTGTGTGTTTTAACTTTAGTAAAATTCCATTAATGGAGTTACTCATGACTTGCATGCAATCAGACTCAAACATTTATTCTCAGGCGCAACTGTCCTGTGGCTGCCTGGTGGAGCTCAAAGATGACTTTAAAATATCTGATAGAAATGTAGCAGTGTTAGTCTTGTGTAGCTGAAACAAAATACAGGACTATGTAGCACTTTAAAGACTAACAAGATGGTTTATTAGATGATGAGCTTTCGTGGGCCAGACCCACTTCCTCAGATCAATTAGTGGAAGAAAATAGTCACAACCATATGTACCAAAGGATACAATTAAAAAAATGAGCACATATGAAAAGGACAAATCAAATTTCAGAACAGAAGGGGTATGCGGGGGGGGGGGGAGGTAAATGTCTGTGAGCTAATGGTATTAGATATGGTCATGGTAATAATACCATTAGCTCACAGACATTTACCTTCCCTCCGCCCCCCCACATGCCCCTTCTGTTCTGAAATTTGATTTGTCCTTTTCATATGTGCTCATTTTTTTAATTGTATCCTTTGGTGTATATATGGTTGTGACTATTTTCTTCCACTATTTGATCTGAGGAAGTGGGTCTGGCCCACAAAAGCTCATCATCTAATAAACCATCTTGTTAGTCTTTAAAGTGCTACATAGTCCTGTATTTTGTTTAAAATATCTGGGGTTCTCCTCTGCTCACAGGTCTAGTGCCAAGACCATCTTTGCCTGATCTGAGCATCCGGTCCATAGCTTTTTCAAATGGTAAATGACTGAGTTAGTATCCAAGTGGCTTCACACACCCGCACGGTACTGCTCGTGACATTCTGATACTATGTCTTGAAGCAAAACAGAAGTTAGAATTATTTAACAAAGACAATGATGACAAATAAATAGTGTCATGACAGAAGCTGAGACCTTTTCACCTGAGTAAAATGGTACCTTTTAACAGTTTTGTGAAAGAGACAATTGAGTTCTTTCATCAAGATTATCCTACATGTCTTTGCAGAAGTAAGAGGTGAGACTCTTCATAACATAATTTTCTTCATCATTCATATCACCTTCGCCTGCAGATGGTCTTGAAACTATATTTTGTTTTTCAAGTTCCCAAGGTCTATCCAACTTGCAATGCAAACAGTTCTGAAAATAAAATGACTGATTCTTCTCTCAAGTCTTGCCTGCACTAGGGATTTTCCCTTGTTACAATCATTGGTGACTAGACACAAGTGAAGCTACACTGGTAGAAACCCCTAACATACTCCAGCAAAACCTCTGTAACCTGGGATTTGTTCTGGTAAAATTTCAAAGCAGGGCTAAATTGCAGTGTTTCAAATTATGGCTGATAGTATTTTACCTGGGATCACAGTGGTGTGACTATACTGGTGGCTGTCAACTAGGGTTACCAATCTTGGTGAGACAAATTCCTGGAAGTTTCACCATAGGACAATATCTCTGAAGAAATGGGCTTGGACCAAGAAAGTTCATGATACTCTATGGCTGTGCCTACACTGGCAAGTTATTCTGGAAAATCAGCCGCTTTTCCAGAAAAACTTGCCAGCTGTCTACACTAGCCGCTTGAATTTCCGGAAAAGCACTGACGATCTAATGTAAAATCATCAGTGTTTTTCCGGAAAAACTATGATGCTCCCGTTCGGGCAAAAGTCTTTTTCCGGAAAACTGTTCCGGAAAAGGGCCAGTGTAAACAGCACAATAGTGTTTTCCACAAAAAAAGCCCGGATCGCAAAAATGACGATCAGGGCTTTTTTGCGGAAAAGCGCGTCTAGATTGGCCACGGACACTTTTCTGGAAAAAGTGCTTCTCTGGAAAACCGTCCTGCCAATCTAGACGCGCTTTTCCGAAAATGCTTTTAACGGAAAACTTTTCTGTTAAAAGCATTTCCGGAAAATCATGCCAGTGTAGACGTAGTGTGTGTGTGTGTGTGTGTGTGTGTGTGTGTGTGTGTGTGTGTGTAAGCTTCACTTGCACTAGTTTTATAAATCTAGTGACTTCAGTGGAGTTATTCCAGATATGTGCTAACATGAGAAATGAATCCAGTCCCATATGTTCTTTTACAGACATCCCATAGCAATGTCCACAATACCTCCCTTTTCACAGGTCAAATACCTCCCTTTTCACATTAGCTTACAGTTAAATTGGAGTTGTTGCACTTCTAGTTATCTGATTTCTGTTTGAACTACAATCAGAGTTGGAGTTGCAACTACACAGATTTGCATTCTCAACTGGACGGTGGGATTAAAAAATGCAATGTGCATTTTCCATATGCCGCCCAAGGTGGCTACACTTCTGAAAATGTAATGTAGAGAGGTCTGGCTGCATATAAAAACACCATTTATTTGGAGACTGCTAGCTGGAGAAAACTGATGCTTACCTATAACCATGCAGAGGAATCATTCCTCTAAGTGAAATGCTCTAATGTAATCTTATAGAGGCTTGAGAACTGTGAAGGCAGAATTAAAGTGCTAACAGAGAAGTTGTCCTCCAGTTTATTAGGGTTCCTTCCCAGGAGAGCTGGATTCAATTACGCTTTTCAATGATTTGCCAAAAGAGCTTCACAGGTAAGCCAGGCAAGTTTGCATTCAGATTTGTCCTCGTTAGGTTACAAATGTCCTGCTTTTGCAGACATTTCAGCTGACCTAACACGGCATGCTAAAGGTTCTACATGTAATTGAATATTTTTTTCATACTTGCAGCTCGGCCTACTTTTTCTTCATTACTAAAGAGGCTTGCCAAAATAAAAAAAGAAGGGAACTCAGTTACAAATCTGTGTCAAAACTGCTTCTTTTATTTTAGGGTTTAGCCAATGGATGCTACTGTTCACGCGTACAGGTTGAACCTCTCTAATCCAGCACCCTTGGGACCTGACCAATGCCAGACCAGAGAATTTGACAGACCATGGGAGGTCAATATTGTCTAGCAGCATTACCAACACTTCCACTGCTTACTGGGCTCTTAGGAGACATTTAGAGGTAAATTAGAGCTACATAACCGCACAGACCACTGAGGGTAAGTCTACACTAGCTCGTTATTTCAAGCTAGGTAGACAAATCAGGCAATCGGAGTTGCAAATGAAGCCCTGGATTTAAATATCCTGGGCTTTATTTGCATGTTCCCGTCCAGCCGCCATTTTTAAATCCCCCTTAGTTCAAACGAACTGCCGCAGTTTAAAATTAATCCGAACTAAGTCCTTAGTTCGGATTAACTGTTACTCCTTGAGGATGTTTAAATCCCAGGCTTCATCTGCAACTCCAGTTGCCCGATTTGCCTATCTAGCTCAAATTAACGAGCTAGTGTAGACATACCCTGAAAGCCAGGACTGGTGGCTATAAAAAAACTTTATAGGCCTGTGAGAAACTTGGCCACACCCATTATAAGTGGACAACCAGCTAACTTAAAATCATGCTGAATCATGGATGTTGCCGGACCAGGGAGTGCCAGACTAGAGAAGTTAAATCTGTATTTTTCTTAAATGTGGTTTTTTTTTTGGGTGGAAATTAATAGAGAGCCTCAGTAGAAGTAACTTGCACCTAAGTGTGCCTCTGTCTTAGCTGCAAAGCAATCATGTATTCTCCTGTAAGTGCTGCACTTAAAAGTTCCTAAGAAGTTCTCAGTATCTCTGATTGATAAGGTATGGAAGTGGAGCCCCAATTACATGAATGTTCTGAGGGCAGTAAATTTAGATAATTCAGGTTCTGTGGAATTTTAGGGAATTTTTGTATAATCATCAGTGGTAATTACCTTGATTTGTCTATTCAGTGCTGTGCTATGTTCCACAGAATAGGTAGTCATTTTGAATAACATTGTCTCTCAGTTAAAGAAAATGATTAGTTGCAGACATTTAGGAAATGGACCCAGGAGTATTTCTTATGCATCACAGAAGAACATCAAATATTAGCATTATGCTCAATGTTCCTTTTGCAATTCATAATCCCTTGAGCCTTTTAGCTCACATAAAAAGTGGTAGCAGAAGTGTACACAAAGCCAGGTACACCCTGTATTTAGGCAGAAGTATTGTATGGATCTGAAAATAAAACAAATTTATTCATGTAGAACAATATTGCTGTTCAATAAAGATCATTGAAGTAGAAAATGAGCAAGGCTCAGCATTTTTTTCCATCTGTGTTGGATGTGAGCTGATTCCCATTTAAAAAAAAGTTGAGTCGTAGCTTCTGCACACTGTGAGCTATTTTATATTTATATTCTCCATGATGTGAGTTCATTGTACATAAAATATTATTAAAATTCTAAATGCTGTATCTTGAGCCTAACCCTTTGGAACACCATTAAAAAATTCTTAGCCAGAAAGTTATTTCTGTTTACAAGGTAATCTCAATGAATTTACCAATAGAACTGCTCACTCATCAGCATCTTCTGTTTTCTGGTGCCCTATCCCTGCTTTGGTAGCTGCACACTATAAATATTCTTGGGGAGTGATGTATTAATTATGATGGAATATACAGGACAAAAGAGTCAAAGGTGTTCATATGGTTTTTTTCATTGTCCAACATTAAACAGTGTTAAACAAGGTCTGGAAGGGTTAGTATGCCAGAGACATCAGCCTGCTTAGTACCATGGCAAATATATCATTACAAATGTTTAACCTTTTAATGGGGCGGGGAGAATCAGCTAAAGCATTTGAAATGTAAAGTAAGGCTTTTATTTTAACATCCCTTTCTCTTTTGGATGATCTTAAAGATGGTAATGACTTTTGGAATAAAGAGTAACAGTGGCTGAAGATAGGTATTGTTAATGTTATTAAAGTCTGTTTCCCAGAAGGCAAAACAAAATGGGAGAGAAAAGAACAGACATGCCTCTGGTGTTGACTCTCACTTGGGAGTCTTCTTGCTGATGAAATACAGGCATGACATATGAGACCTGGGCAATTTGTACCAATGAAAGCCGGGACATTGCTTTTATACACCTCTTTCTGGTCACAGGCTTGCAGAAATGTTGCAAAATATATAAAAACAGTGAGGAATCCTGTGGTGCCATAAAGACTATCATTTATTTGGGCATAAGGCTTTCTTGGTTAAAAACCGCTTTGTCAGATGCATTGGAGTGGACATTACAGGGGCAGTGATATATATATTTACTAGTATATTGAAAGGGAGTTTACTAATCAAGTTTAAGACCAGCGTAAATGAAATTAATTCAGTCAGGATGGATGTGACACACTCCCAGCAACTGATGGGAAGGTGTGACTACCAAGAAATGGAAAATTGCCTTGAATAGTTCTCTCGCTATAATAAATACTTATTCAGCCCTAATTGGATTGTTTTAAATTTGTAAATGAATTGCAGCTCTGCAGTTTCTCCTGGTAGTCTGGCAGTGAAGGGTTTATTTTAGAAGGAGAGCTACTTTTAAATCCATTACTGAGAGTGCAAGGAGGTTAAAGTGTTCGTCTGCAGGTTTTTATGTTACTTTTCTTGTTCTCTGAATTGTGTGCATTTATCCTTTGGTGCAGAGACTGTCCGGTTTGGTCAATATACATGGCAGAGGGGCATAGCTAGCACTTGATGGCATATATCACATTAGTACATGTGCAGGTGGATGAGTTCCTGATGTTGTGGCTTATGTGGGTATGTCTTGTGAGGGTGTGGTTTGTATAGATATGTGGACAAATTTGGCAATGGGATTTGGTGCAGGGATAGTTTCTTTGGTGTGGTGTGTAGCTGCTGGTGTGTATTTGCTTCAGTTTGGTGGGGATGTTGTATGTAGGCGAGGATTGGCCTGTCTCCAAAGGTATATAAGAGCAAAGGATCATTTTCCTGGATAGGTTGTAGATTGTCAATAATGCACTGGAAGGGTTTTGACTGGGGGCTGTGGGTGATGACCACTGGAGTTCTGTTATTTTCCTTGAGGGGCCTGTCCTCTAGTAGGTGACTTCTGGGTACTTGTCTGGCTCTGTCAGTCTGTTTCTTCACTTCCCCAGGTGGGCATTTAAGTTTTAAGAATGCTTGGAAAAGATCTTGTAGGTGTTTGTCTCTGTGGGATTGGAGCAGATCCAGTTGTCTCTTAGGGCTTGGCTGCAGACAACAGAACATGTGATGTGTCCTGAATGGAGCCAATCTCTTTTGTACTGAAGTATCGGCACGTAAAGCAATCCCCATGTTACTGCCCTAGTAAATGAAGCAGAAGCACAAGGGCAAGCCCTGCTTCTAAATCCTAGACCTTAGCAAAGAAATCATGAGTTCCTCTGCAACGGTTGAATTAGCTCTCCTCTGTTCCCAGGCAAAATTGTGAAGTTGTCACATGGTTCATAAGAACATAAGAATGGCTGTACTGGGTCAGACCAAAGGTCCATCTAGCCCAGTATCCTATCTGCCGACAGTGGCCAGCACCAGGTGCCCCAGAGAGGGTGGACTGAAGACAATGATCAAGTGATTTGTCTCCTGCCATCTCTCTCCAGCCTCTGACAAACAGAGGCCAAGGACACCATTTCTATCCCCTGGCTAATAGCCTTTTATGGACCTAACCTCCATGAAATTATCTAGCTTCTCTTTAAGCTCTGTTATAGTCCTAGCCTTCACAGCCTCCTCTGGCAAGGAGTTCCACAGGTTGGCTACACGCTGTGTGAAGAACTTTCTTTTATTAGTTTTAAATCTGCTACCCATTAATTTCATTTGGTGTCCTCTAGTTCTTCTATTTAGGGAACTAATGAATAACTTTTCTTTATTCACCCTCTCCACACCACTCATGATTTTATAGACCTCTATCATATCCCCCCTCAGTCTCCTCTTTTCTAAACTGAAAAGTCCCAGTTGCTTTAACCTCTCCTCATATGGGACCCGTTCCAAACCCCTCATCATTTTAATTGCCCTTTTCTGAACCCTTTCCAAGGCCAACATATCTTTTTTGAAGTGAGGAGACCACATCTGTACACAGCATTCAAGATGTGGGCGTACCATAGTTGTATACAGGGGCAGTAAGATATTCTGGGTCTTATTTTCTATCCCTTTCTTAATAATTCCTAGCATCCTATTTGCCTTTTTGTCCGCCTTTACACACTGTGTGGAAGTTTTCAGAGAACTGTCCATGATAACTCCAAGATCTCTTTCTGATTTGTCATAGCCAAATTAGCCCCCATCATACTGTACGTATAGTTGGGTTATTTTTCCCGATGTGCATTAATTTACACTTATCCGCATTAAATTTCATTTGCCATTTTGTTGCCCAATCACTCAGTTTGGTGAGATCTTCTTGGAGTCCTGCACAGTCTGCTTCTGTCTTGACTATCCTAAACAGTTTGGTATCATCTGCAAACTTTACCACCTCACTGCTTACCCCTTTCTCCAGATCATTTATGAATAAGTTGAAAAGGATTGGTCCCAGGGCTGACCCTTTGGGAACACCACTAGTTACCCCTCTCCCTTCTGAAAATTTACCATTTATTCCTACCCTTTGTTTCCTGTCTTTTAACCAGTTCTCAATCCAAGAAAGGACCTTCCTTCTTATCCCATGGCCATGTAACTTAAACAAGAGCCTTTGGTGAGGGACCTTGTCAAAGGCTTTCTGAAAATCTAAGTATACTATATCTACTGGATCCCCCTTGTCTGCATGTTTGTTACCCTTAGAGTTCTTTGAAGGGGTTATGTCTACACTACCACCCTTGTTCGAGCTAGGGTGGTAATGTAGTCAACCGGAGTTGCAAATGAAGCCCGGGATTTGAATTTCCCGGGCTTCATTTGCATCTTGCCGGGCGCCGCCATTTTCAAATGTCCGCTAGTTCGGACTCCGTGCCACGCGGCTACACGCGGCACGAACTAGGTAGTTCAGACTAGGCTTCCTATTCCGAACTACCGTTACTCGTCGTGAAATAGGAAGCCTAGTCCGAACTACCTATTCATGCCGCGTGTACCCGCGCGGCACGGAGTCCGAACTAGCAGACATTTTAAAATGGCGGCGCCCAGCAAGATGCAAATGAAGCCCGGGACATTCAAATCCCAGGCTTCATTTGCAACTCCGGTTGACTACATTACCACCCTAGTTCGAACTAGGGTGGTAGTGTAGACATACCCTAATACATTAGTAAGACAGGATTTCCCTTTACAGAAACCATGTTGACTTTTATCCTACAAATTATGTTCTTCTACATGCTTCACAATTTTATTCTTTACTATTGTTTCAACTAATTTGCCCGGTACTGAAGTTAGACTTACCCACCTGTAATTGCCCGGATCGCCTCTAGGACCCTTTCAAAATATTGGTGTCACGCTACCTTCCAGTCATTAGGTATGGAAGCCAATTTAAGGGATAGGTTACAAACCTCAGATAATGGTTCAGCAATTTCCCATTTGAGTTCTTTTAGAACCTTTGGATTAATGCCATCCGGTCCCGGAGATTTGTTAACATTAAGTTTTTCTATTTGTTCCAAAACCTCCTCTAATGACACTTCAATCTGGGACAGTTCCTCAGCTTCATCACCCACAAAGGACGGTGCAGATTTGGGAATCTCCCCAACATCCTCAGCCGTGAAGACTGAAGCAAAGAAATCATTTAGTTTCTCCGCAATGGCTTTATCGTCCTTGATTGCTCCTTTTATAGTTCGATCATTTAGGGGACCCACAGGTTTTTTAGCAGGCTTCCTGCTTCTAATGTACTTAAAAAACTTTTTGTTATTTCTTTTTGAGTTTTTGGCTAGCTGTTCCTCAAAATCTTTTTTTGCTTTTCTTTTACATTTTTACACTTGATTTGACAGTGTTTATGTTCCTTTCTATTTATCTCACTAGGATTGGACTTCCACTTCTTAAAAGATACCTTTTTGTCCCTCGCTGCTTCTTTTACATGGTAGTTAAGCCACGGTGACTCTTTTTTAGGTCTCTTGCTATGTTTTTTTAATTTGGGGGTATACATTTAAGTTGGGCTTCTATTATGGTGTCTTTAAAAAGTTTCCGTGCAGCTTTCAGAGATTTGGCTCTAGTCAGTGTGGCTGTGTCTACACTGGCATCCCTTCCGGAAAAGGGATGCTAATGTAGCACTTGGGAATAGGCAAATCCGCGGGGGATTTAAATATCCCCCGCGGGATTTGCATTAACATGGCTGCCGCTTTTTTCCGGCTTGGAGATAAGCCAGAGAAAAGCGCCAGTCTAGACGTGATTCTCCGGAAAATAAAGCATTTTCCTTGAAAGTAGGAATAAGAGATCCTCCAGAAAATGCTTTATTTTCCGGAGAATCACGTCTAGACTGGCACTTTTCTCCGGCTTATCTCCAAGCCGGAAAAAAGCGGCAGCCATGTTAATGCAAATACCGCGGGGGATATTTAAATCCCCCGCGGATTTGCCTATTCCAAAGTGCTACATTAGCATCCCTTTCCCGGAAGGATGCCAGTGTAGAAACAGCCTGTGCCTTTTAATTTCTGTTTAACTAACCTCCTCATTTTTGTGTAATTCCCCTTTTTGAAATTAAATGCCAGAGTGCTGGACTGCTGAGGTGTTCTTCAGCAATATTATGGTAACTATTCCCAAGCGGTCCTGTAACAGTTATTTTCTGGACCTGATCCTGGAACCTGCGCTTCACTCAGGACTAAATCAAGAATTGCCTCTCCCCTTGTGGGTTCCTGCACCAGCTGCTCCAAGAAGCAGTCATTTAAGCCATTGAGAAATTTTATCTCTGCTTCTTTTCCTGAGGTGACATGTCAGAGTCAGTGGTGAGCTATGGGATCCTCAGGGGACATCTGCTCCCAGTGTGCTAGGGACTTGAGGAAGCAGCCCAGGGAACCTTTTAAGTGCTGATGCCTCAGCACAGATGGATTCAGAAGAAAGAACACCACGAAGTACTGCCACTAATTCCTGAAGCATCCGATTTCCCTTGGAGGTCTCCCTTTCAAGCACTGACCAGCAGGGGAAAAACTTCCCGATTGCCTGTAGTGTTTAGTACATGTGAAGGAGAAGAAATTTAATTTTATAGTTCTCTGAACTTTGTGCCTAAGTGCATTCAAAATTGATTTAAAAATAAAGCCTCTTGCCTGTGCAACAACACTGATGTCTTCATCCGTGGTCTTCGCACAGTCAGAAAACATTTGCTATATTAATTGCAGCTGTAAAGGCAGCTGAGGGATTATAAAATCTTGGCCCAAAGTGTCCTCTGAGTAATTTTCCCTGCAACCCTCTGAGAGGTTGCTGAGAATGCAAGTCAGACTTTGTTTGGATGCCTTATTGGCCCTACAAAGATAATGAGAACTGTGCTCAGCTTTACACAGTGAAGCGGTATAGCCAAAACAAAAGCTGTGTGAAGTCTGCAAGACATTATTGTGTATCATTTTTAGACATGCTAAAGGTAGGCTCTTTGTTACAAGACAATGTTATTTCAAATAATATTGAAATGCTTCATTTATTCTTTATTTTCTTGCAGCCCAAGCCACACTATATTGGGCCGCTCCACAAAGCAACGATGAAATATACTCCAGGCTCCAGAGGGTAGGGAGAGACAGGCTGTAGACTAAAGGGCTCATGCATGAGAAGTTAGAGCAGGCAAATGCCATCATGAGCTGATCTGGATGAATCACAAAGCTATTACTGAAGTTTATCTGCCAGTAGACATAAAGACCATGGAAAGGAAAATTCCCTGTAACTAGTCCAATAAATTAGCCAAGGCAGATGAAAGGTTCATGTCAGAATTCATAATAAGAGTCATTGCTGGGCAGGCTTGGATGATTTGTTGGCATATGCTTCATACTTTCACACTGTTTCAAGCAGGGAACATGTGGTACGTTTTTTTTGGAAATCCACTGGACTTAGGATATATGTGTTATTGCTTAAGTCTTTGTTCTGCAGGCAAGCTCCATGTCCATAGTTCAGGGATATTCTGTCATATGTATGAATGACTTGCAGATTCCATTGGAATGCTTCCACTGGCACATTGCCCCCCAGCTGACAAATTGCTATGAGAAACAATTCCATTTTTAGAACTTATACAAAGTTCTCCTCTGAAGTCTTTCATTTTATGTCTTTGCTGAGAAAATGGTGCCATTTTTGTGGGTGGCGGGAGGGGGAAGCTAGCTAATTGCTGAATATGGTCTTATTTTTTTAATACCTAACATCAATCTACTGCATGAAGAGTTATTAATTTATTGAGATGGATGAACGGGTTTCACTCAAATAAGCCCTCTGAGGCCATCACCCAAACCTTGCATGAAACAAAAACTTTCTGAGTTTTGAAAAGTTTGTTTAACTTGGAAAGAAATCTGCATCTATCTTGACATAGTTTAATGTGGGAGGTCAGCAGTAGAAGTACTGCAAAAAACAACCCCATGCCTGTGTCACAAAATTTGTGAGTATGAGCCAGTTGAATCTCTGAAGTAGCGAAAATCTTGCTTTCAGACTGTTTGTTTTTTGGTCTAGGCAAGCTAAGGATATCTACCAGAACTCTGGATAAATGGCATCTGAACTGAGCGTCTGAACCATTTGAATTTACCTGTCAGTAGGTTCTGTTTGTAGGAGATATGGGGTGCCTTCAGCTTTTAATTATTTCATTTTTAATATGAGGATGCCCAGCATCTGGAGGAAAAACAGTGCTTTTTTAGGCATATAGGGGTTTTGGCAAGTTGTGAATATCATGGAATTCTACAAAACTTTGAATCCTAGATTTTTGAGTTTTCAGTATTCCAGCATCCTCTGCTAAAGCTACTGTATTGTCAGTACTTTGGATTTTGGGATCTGAAGTAATAACCTTACCACAGCACTGAGCTGGTGACCAGGAGCATACAGTGAATACTCTCAGGGACTCATCTGGGTCTGAGCACAGTCACCTAACAACCCATGAGCTCAGCTCCACCCAATAACCCCTCACTAACGCTATGTTTAGACTGCAGGCTTCTTTCGGAAGAAGCTTTTCCGGAAGAGATCTTCCAAAAAAACTTCTTCCAAAAGACAGCGTCCACACTGACAAGGTACATCGAAAAAGTGTTTTGCTTTTTCGAAAGATAGCGTCCATTAAGTTTTGTTGCTATCTCATATTTAAGCTGTAATTACTATGGACAGAGTGACTACCAGGGCACCTATGCTTTTTCCTCTGTCCTCTTCTTTTGAAAGAACTCAGTCTTTCCTGTCCACACATGCCTTTTTCCAAAAGAGCTCTTTCAGAAAAAGGCTTCTTCCTTGTAGAAAGAGGTTTACCAATATCTTTCAATTGTTTTCAAAAGAACGCAATTGCAGTGTGGTCATAAGTGAAGTTTTCTCGGAAAAAAAGGCCGTTTTTCTGAAAAAACTGCAGTGTAGACATATATATGTCTGTGTTCCCTGATTGGGCAGAAGGGTGAACAGATCACCATTTGAGGCCTGGTCTATGCTACACAGTTAGGTTGACATATGGCAGTTTACATCAATCTAATCATGTCAGTTTGTACATTATAGCCTTGCTCCCTGCTGTTGGAAGTGCCATACAACACCAACCAAACTTCCTCTCCATGAGAGTTGTAGGGCTTATGTCAGTGGAGGTAGGGCAATGCAGTGTCTGTAGACATGATGTTACTTCCATCGGTTGTGGGCTGTCTTGTCAATTCCATGGCAGGAGCCAAGAAATTGTCAAGAAAACTGAGCATCTAGAGCTAAACTGCCCCTCAACCTGTTCCCCTGAAGAGCTAGATGGCTGGACCCTGCTCTCAGTTGGGAGTGGGGGCAAGAAGTTGGGCCGCTGGAATCCCGCTCTCCACAGGATAGCAAGGGTTGGCACAGGAAGCTGGTCTAGGGAAGCTGTGGTGTGGAATGGATTGAGCAGTCAGTGTGGTGCTGTTACTTCAAAGCTTAGACTAAGCCTATACAAGAAACTTAATTTAACCTATATTATGTCAATTTAAAGCCTGCACAGTAATCCTAGCAGAGGCTGATGTCCACTCAACCCTTTCTGAGTCAGTCATGTGAGTCCTCACCAGGAGCACTTTCACCAATCATTGAAGGACAGTATGGGGAACCGAGAGCCCAATCTCTTAGCTCTGCTCACAGCCCCTTGTCAGGATCCTGGGTTGCCCCACAAGCCCATATTGAAATAGGATATCAGAGGACATTGATTGACACATTACATGTGTGTCATACAACTGAGTGCATACAAACAATTAGCTCATAGATAAAATTCTATAAATTTTATTCAAATGACCTGTCTGATTCTCTACTAAAGGTAATGTTACAAATATGTTTGGATATAAAAGCTCCTAAAAGGGTGATACAATTTTTCTAATATGGCCCATTTCATTCACGTTCTGTCACCTTCAGTCTTTTTAAAAACTCATTCCAGCGATCCTCTGTAACAAGCCAGGAACCATATAGAGAACACAATTTGGGCTTAATAGTCAAAATGAGGGGGGGAATCAGACAGAATAATAGTAGGAGAATTTGCTACATCTCTATAGCATGAGATCTCTACTCTACTACTCTGTAGCATAAGAGTTTCCATTTCAGACTTACCCGGGGGACTTCTGTCTCTTAGCCCTGGTCTACACTAGGGCTACATCTACACTGGCAGCTTCATTAGCAATATTTAAATCCCTGCTTCATTAGCAATTTTGACGTGCCTAATGTACATCTCTCTGTCAACAGAGAGGTGTAGTGTAGACACAGCTTAAAGTTATGTCTACACAGCAGTGCTATTTTGGAATAACTTACTTATTCCAAAATAACATAGTCTGCGTCTACACACAAGCAGTTATTTCAACATAATGTTGAAATAATGTGAAGTTGGAGGACTTCTTACTCCAGCTCTTATAACCCTCATTGTTTGAGGAGTAAGGGAAGTCGAAGGAAGAGTGCTCTATCTCAAAATAACTGCTGTCTAGACAGCACCAAAAGTTGAAATAAGCTATTTTGACTTGAGCTATGCTAATTGCGTAGCTTAAGTTGTGTAGTTTATTTCAAGTTTAGCCCTGCTACGTAGACGTGCCCTGATGGTTGAAAAGATGAAAGAAAGCACTGCTTCTGGCACATGTTCAAACTTTGGATACATATGATTGCCTTCCTTAATTTCAGTTTGTCTTCCTGACATCCTCACCATCCTGAGGTTTAGACAAATGTTATAGTCTCACTATTCCCCAGAGATGTAGACACTGAACAATTAGCATTAGATACAGACTAAGTTATAAGGGCCAGATTTAAAGCCCATTGAAATCAGTTGACACTATTCCATTTATTCCAAGATTTAAAATGGGGGTCAGGGAGGAAATTCATGAGATTGTATAGGGATTTTTCTAGATGGAGAAACTTTAGCTGTATTTTCTGGTGGAAAGATTGAAACTTTGTCCTGGATCAAAATCTGTGACAAAAGTATCTCAGTTTGTGTATGAAAATATGTGCCAATATGTGAAATATTTCACCTACATCTTAAATCTGATTTTATTTCTTTGAACCTACAGCAATCTTTGAGAACACGTTGATATTCCTGTTTATTGAATTTTTACATTTGAGAGAAAGGAACTGAGTGTATGGACTACTTGACCTGGATTTATGTATAAGTCTATCTTGGACTGGTACAGCTCTTTTTATTTCTTCAGTGCATGAACTGATTGAAATTCTAAAGATTCAGGGTTACTCGTTACCCAGTAAAATTAGTCTAAAACCTGAACAGTTTATTAAAGTTACAGTCTCCTCTGCTTTGGTGGGGTTCAGAAAAAATTGGGACCAGGATCCAAATTGTAACTGGTTTAGTTTTGCTCAACTATGCAGTTCTGGAAAAACAAAACCTCTTTTCTCCAGTCTCCACTAAATAAATCCAGCATGGCAAGTCTGGGTTAGCTTCTTTGGAACACAGCTAGGAAATAGAGTTGGAGTATTAAATCAATAATGGCTCTCTCCTAGCTAGTAATCATAAGAGCAAATGAAACATTAACGATCTCTTTCAGAGCCAGATAGAAAGGATTCTGCACATCATCCATTTTTTCCTTATATATAAAATGCAGTGACCAATATGCAGAGAATAATGACCCAAGTTTAAACTATCACAAGAAATCACGATAACCTACCTTTACAGTTCTGGAGTTGCTTAAATTATAATGATTAGAATTAGGTGTTGGGGGTAGGGAATCACATTTTTGGTGAAACTAGGAAAAAATGTTCCGGCATTGCCTGACAGTCCCTTAAAAACTGCCTGACAGTCTCTTAAAAACTAACTCTGGTTCCCAATACAAGCCCTTTTGTCTATAAAAAAGAAATTACTTGTGTAAGAGATGAGTGGCCACTTAGAAGGTTTTAGAACAATCTTGGGTCTTTAAAATACCTTGCATACTTTGGAATTGTTTCTGGATAGCTAGAAAACTAATCTGAAGGTAGAACAGTGCAATTTAGGCAGATAAAGCTCCAGAGAAGCTGTCTGGTTTAATTAATGAGCTATGCTTAGCACTGACTTCTTTCGTGGTTAATAACCAATCTCAGGCTATGTCTACACCACAGAGCCTGAAACCTTCTTTGGAGAGTGGGATGTTTGCTTTACGTTGTCATTTTGGTTTGCATTGGGAAGACTGGACAACTCTAAGGTAAGGGCTAAGGATTCATGGCTGATTATTGCCCAGGTGAGTGAGCAGGATCACCGGCATACAAGGATCACCAGCATTTCCAGTCCTATTATTCTATGATTCTATGAATAAACTCTTCATAGGACAGTGTCAGGAAGTAGGTGGAGAAAATTACCCAACAGTTCAGTGTGGAGCTATCAGTTTGGCAGAGGCAAGGTCACTGGCTATCCTGATGAACCAAAACTGACTAGTGAGAAGTAGAACCAGAGTCTTCCTAAGGCAAATTTCTAATCACAGAGTGGTCTACAGAAAAGTTGGAAAGAGTAAGAAAGAGCTGAGGTTTGGGGGATAGAATATGGGAGTTACTCATTGCTCTCCCTGGCTAAGAGAAGCCTTCTGTCTGCTCACCTGGCATGGGTTAAGAAAACCCTTCTTGTCTTCACTGAATATTACAGCATACATAGCACTTTCTCAAAGCACTATGTTAATATTAACAAAATCCCACAACATTCTGAGGTTAGCAAGTACTGATTATTCCCATTTTAGAGGTGGAGGACCTGTAAACCTCTGCAGGGCCTCTCACCCCATTCATTCCATCATACTGTCTATAGCTTGGCATTTGGTTCCAAGAGGATGTACCTTTCACTGTCTCTTGGGTCCTAAGCATTTCCTAATAGGACTTGGGCCTATTCTATATCATCTAGCTCGCAGGCATCAGACCCTTTCTCCTGATTGTGCTCACGTGGGTCTGACAGTTCCCTCCACCTACCTCCCAATTTCTTCTCTGGAACAGGGATGGCTGCTTCCTGGTCCCCCTGGCCCTTAAAATGGGTGAGCTGCTCTGCTACAACCCTGCCATCCACATGCAAAAAGATGCAACACACAAGAGTGCTGATAAGAGCCTTGCTCTTTGCTTCCTGGCAGAGCACTGAGCCTACGTGAAGGGTATGAAAGGTTAAGATCCCAGCTACCAGATAGAAGTCAATAGCCACTTACTCCAGGGGCTACTGCTTATCACATGTTTACAAAATGGCAGCATAATATAATTAGGTGTTTGTGCCTAGATAGCACAAGGACCGGCATTTTGTTAATGGATCATGTCACAGGGTTTACTGGTCAGAGCTATATCCCCTCTTTGTGTCACATCAGGGGATAAGCTCACAATCAGTCCAACACCTACTCCCCTCTTTGGCTTCTCCCCCCATGGCTGCACTCTTTATTAAGTCAGGTTACTTCCTCTTCAGGGACCTCTGGCCAAGAGACTATTGTTCTCCCCTTCTAGGGGTATCAAAGTCCCATACACTGACTTCCCCATCCATTCTTTTGCTCCATTGCCTAGCCTAGGCTACTTTCCCTGTGCCTGGAAGGGGAATCCAGGCCCATCTACTACCCTGAGTTCCAGCCCAGGAACCCAACACCCAGTAGCCAAGGTCTCCACTGTCTCAAACCTTGTTGCTGTTTCCTTGGACAGGTTCCTACTTTACCTTGATTGGGCTCCTCTTTCCACCCTCCTCTAAGTATGCCCTTTCCTCGGAGCCAAGATCCCAGGATCTCTAGTCTCCCGCGGGTTTACTCCTTTTCCTTTCTAAACCTGGAGAGCAATTGCAGGTATTCTACACTGTAACCCATTTTTACTGGCTAGTCCCAGATTTTATAGCAGTGGTTACCAGCAATGGCAAGCTTTAGCAGCCCTGTCACAGGGGTTTACTGACTCTTTCTTTCTACTCAGGCACCCCATCAAAGGCAGATGTAAGAAGAATTACTCCATGGGGTACTATTAGCCATGAAAGATCTGAAGGAACAGCTTGGATCTGAACATTCACAAACTATTGAGAAGCCCTGGATTCTAAGGTCAATTTTGCAATTCAAGACCGCATCTAACTACAAGTTCTCATAAGGCCATCCCGAAATTCACTTCTTATAATGTCCATACATTTGAACATTATTTGTTCGTAAATTATCCTGCAACTTTTTTCTGCTCTGAAAAGTTGCTTGTGGAAGTAAGTGAAAACTTTGCCCTTGACTTCAGTGGCAACCAGATCAAGCCCTTTGTGATGAAATGTGTAATTAAAAGCAATCCCTGCCATAATGGGAAAGTGCATCCCAGGCTTTGTTTGTTACATTTCCATGCTTTGTTTCTTGATTGACTTTTAACAAAATCACTCTTCCAGGATTTTGTCCTGATGCATGCATATTTCTAACATTATTTAGAACCTCACAGGGCAGGTATGTTGACTGTGGTGGTGGGTTTTTTTTTCTGAAAAACAACTTCCATTTCCATCTGAAACCTGACTGCATATCGTAACATAACAGACAGTAAAAACTGACATGGGAAAGATAAGCTTTAGAACAGAATATAAAGTTTTACTCCACATAGGAGATAGTAAGGAAAAAAAATAAAATGGAAACCCAATCTGAATGTGTATGAGCCTTTCTGAAAAGCTGTGATAGCACCTTTGCATGTCTCCCTAGCACTTTCATCATTTTAAAGCAATGCTAGAGCAATGCTATTTTATTTTAACAATGGCTCTTACACAGATTTTTGAGCTTATAAAAAAGGCAGCCTTCTTAAATAGAAAGCTAGTACAATAGCAAGCTTGACATGCACTAGAAGTCATAAAACAACTTTCAGCAGCAGACTCAGTTTTGCACAACATATATTTAACGAATGATAGAAATCAAGGGGGCACTTGTAAGGCAGGAGACTCACCATAGCAAAAAATAACCACGTACTGTTGCTTTTTCTTATCTTTGTGGTTGTCCTTTATGTTCTACCTAGAAACCACTGTGATATAATCCCAAACTCATGTAGGCTCCCTTTACTATAGGAGCCTCTGACTTTTATTGGGAGATCCTTTGTGCTGCAATCTAGAAACCCTAGAAACTACAACTCCCACGAGTCTTTGGAAAAAAAGGGAGGGAAACAATTGCTCCCTTCCAGGCAATGCAGGGAGAAAGTTGAGGGAGCTCCAATTTGCCGAGAGGAGCCAGATGGCTTGTACGGAACGTTTTTTTCCAGTCCAGGAGCTGCTGCTAGAAAGCCTGCTGGGGCTTGGATCTAGCAGGTTGCTTCAGAGGCTGTTGATTGTCCCTGAGGGGGAGAGACTTTGGTTGTTCCTGTGGCTGAGAAGGGCCTGCATAAACCTGCATAGAAGTAACCGTGAGTAACAGTGGCTGTTTGGGAAAGTGCACAGAAGAAAAACTGATTCTGGATCCAAAGAGAGACAGAGTGATCTGCCCAGTGAACCTGAGCTGTTGGCATTTGGTGGGGCCTGCTCCAGTGGCAGAGGGATTTTGCAGTTTTTGCTACCTGGACAGACACACACAGAACCTGCACAGTGCTGTCTCCATTCTAGCTGAAGATCATCAAGCGCACCCACACAAGCCAGTGTCTGGGACTCTGAGATTCAGAGGAGTGCACACAGAGGGATGGGATGAATGGTGGCAGTGTCAATGCCAGTTAGATAAGTTTCCTTTCTTTCTGTGTACCTTGTTAATTGATTGTATTCAGTTTTAGTCTGTTAAACCCTGTTTCTTTAAATTGTTAAGTAAAGGTGTGATAATTCTCATGTAATCAATTAGGTGTACATTATTTATAATTGTTGCTTTGGATTTAGATCCACATTATTACTTGAATAAGTTTATTCCTGGAGACTCCCAAGGCACACCACTAAGTGCGTACAGGGCCAGCCAGATGGAGGCACTGCCATTGTATATTCCTTTAGAGGCAAGAGACAACAGCAAAAGGGGTGGATAGAGGATCCCCAAATATCCAACATCACCACTGGGGTTCTCAGGATCTCCTTTTATGTTAAAACCAGCAGGTGCCCAGGGACACTGGTAAGCATGACCTGCTTCTGAGTAACCCAGGGAGGAAAAAGGGGGTTACACACAGATAGCCAATGTGTCCATTAACCACTGAGCCCTTGACTGACATACTTAAAACTGACTTTCTAATAATTGTGTGGTTGTATTGTTTTCATTTTATGCATTTTGAAATTCACTTTGACTCTCTTTTTAATTGTTGAAAGATTAAGAAATTCTTGAATTTAATCAAAATAATTAATTAATTTATTCAACAGATTAACTACCAATTATTCATTAGCTTTAAAAATTTAGTCAAATCTGCAATTTGCAAAACAAAAAACAGTGTGCCTGACTTCCCTGCTTCTGGAGAGATTTGCTAGTAACAATCCAGCATGCTTAATTTTTTGCTCTAAAAAAGATTTCTCTCTTACATTGTCCACTATAAAGAAACAGCCAACTTCCCAATAGGCAATTTCTTGTATAAAAAATTATGGCACTACTATTAAAACTACCATTACAGGGCAAAATTAATCTTTGGAGTAGCCTAATTGACACCCAGGAAGAACTGGGTAAAGCTTCCACTGACTTCAGCTGGACCAAAGTAAGTGGACAATAAATTGTAATTAAATCAGAATGTGTAGTAATGTGAGTACAAACCTGCAGTGCGGTCAACTTTGTAGAAACTGCTGAGTTTTCAGTGAACTACGGGAAAATGTATGGATATGGGTAGAGATGTGAAAGCAGAGAACCTATCACAACAAGAAATACCAGTGGTTTCAGTTATACATTTTGCTGAGAATTTTGTTTGAACGCCAAACTCAAAATAATAAAATTCAGGCAGTGCAAGCCACTGGAGTTGAACAACATGCATGCAAATAGGCCCACACAGCCCCCCGCAATGCAAACTGAAATTGTATAATTTCCTACAGTTATTGATATCCTAAGAAAATTGGCTAGACATCATGTTCAGATTCCTGGGGTAGATAGTTGGTGTCCCACAGCATAAACTGCCCTTCCAGAATCTTAGAAAACACATTACCAGCTTGAGTTGTTGGTCATAAAGTATTTAACTTAGAATCCATTAAGGCTTGGTGAGCTTTACTCATATAACACTGTCTTTGGAATAAATCCATATCCCCTGCGGTATGTATGCTATGATACTGCTGCTACAAACCAGACAAATATTTAGTGTTTTATCATCTAAACTTTGCCATCTGTTTTTAAAAAAATGGCTCTACAAATGTAGAGCAGCCTGTTACTGGTTTGGGGTTAACTCAGATCTTTAGAGGCTCTAAAAATATTTAACCCAGCTATACAAATCAGGCAGAAGCTCTGATAAAACACAAGCTGAATCTGCTTTTACCATTAAATTAGGTGACATTGAGATCTATGTAGGATGTCACAACAGTATTGCACAAATGTTAACCAGATATCTCACCACTCCTCCTGCATCGTGAGATAAAAATAAATAAAAGACAAGCCTTATACAAATATGATCATTTTCTGTAAAATGTACATATTAAATCCTCATTCTCTGCAATGATCTCATAGTCACTGCTTGCTTAACAGATGCTAATTGCTTTCCAGGTTGCTGCAGTCACATCTTGGATACATTATGGCTTGCAAGAACCAATAATAACACATTTGTGCCAATACATTCTGAAATTGCATTATGTAGTTTAAAGGAGAGAGAAAAAGCAGTGTCACTAGAGCATTGCTTCTGAACTTGTAGCATGACTGTAAACCCCTGGAAGCAGAAATGAGTGTGGTTAGGCTGAAATTGAGAACTGTATATTTCTTGGCTCACACTAAGTCTTACTGCTGTTGAAATGTAACTAAAGAAAATGTGACACCTTCAATGACTGAAATTGCCTAATCCACTATGGGCACTGTATTGTTGATTATTAGTCCCCTCTTCTGTATGTATTGATTAATATGTATAGATTCATATTCTGAATTGGTATCTTGTGGAATAAACTAATCATTCCCATGAAAGCAAATGCATGCTGTTATTTAGCTTTCGGAGGATTACTCTACAGTTTGGTGATATGGCCTGAAATGAAATTACATTGTGAGGAGCTAAAGTAAAAAAGATGGTACACTTCACCAAATGAAATAAAACATACTGTAGCTATTTGACAGCCTTGAAGGTGACTTTTCCGAACCCTTGATTAGCAGGTTCATGCCCTGAAATAAAGCTCACTGAGATTCATTACAGTTCCCTCAGTCACCAGAGTATTAACAATCCAAAATGCATCATTAACTCACAAGTGGGCTTTAACCATTTGGCAATAAGGGATCAACTTGACTTAAGTGACAAAACCATCTGCAAAAATACTTTGGAGTTCTGCTGTAAAAGGAAGTAATTGCTTCTACGTTAATGATGAAAGAACTCATTTTGCTACAGTTAGTAGCCTTTGTACTTTTTGTCAGAAAAAATAAGTTGCTATATAAAGGACCTTGACTGGACTGCCAGAAGGAACAGAGGACAAGCAGCAGCACCTTTTCCAAACAACTTAAAAGAGACTCTTCAATCTATGAATCATAAGTTTAGCTAAAGCTGGCAACAGAAATATAGATGTCAGATACAAAAGCTGTCAAAGTCTATAGGCCTTAACTAACACTTACTCCTCCCCGCTTAACAATCCTTGTGACACAATTTAACTTTTGAAACATTACTTGGGTGTGTAGATCACTATTATAGGTTCAGAGCTGGCCAAAACTTAGGAATTCTGGTTCAGGAGACATTTTTATAATTTGGGTTTGTTCTGAAATGGATTGACACCCAGTTTTTAAATTTCTTGCAAACAATAAATCCCGAAAAAAATTGTTTTGGAAATAATGACAGTTTCCCCCCATAATAAAAGATGCTCTCTAGAACTGGCAGCTAGTGATTGAAATAGCTGTGATTAGCAGAATGTCAGTTTCAGGCAGTAGCTCTGGGACTACCAGGGTCCTCTCTGGAGCAGCTCTGACATCTAGACTATTTAGAGCTGGATGTCCCAATGCTTTCTGACTCCCAGGGTAGCAGGCTGCCCAACACCTGAGCTGGCCCAGGGAGTCCAGAAGCCCTGGGGTGCGTCTAGACTGGCAAGATTTTGCACAAAAGTGGCTGCTTTTGCGCAAAAACTTGCCAGCTGTCTACACTGGCCGCTTGAATTTGTGCAAGAGCACTGACGTTCTAATGTAAGAATTCAGTGCTTCTTGCACAAATACTTTGACACTCCCGCTCAGGGATAAGCCCTCTTGCGCAAGAACACTTGCGCAAGGGGGCCAGTGTAGACAGGCGCCGTAATTTTTTGCACAAGAATGCCCGATGGCTAAAATAGCCATCGGAGCTTTCTTGCGCAAAAGCGCGTCTATACTGGGCACGGATGCTTTTACGCAAAAGCACTTTTTGCGCAAAAGCATCCGTGCCAATCTAGACGCTCTTTTGCAGAAATACTTTTAACGGAGAAACTTTTCCGTTAAAAGTATTTCCTCAAAATCATGCCAGTCTAGACGCAGCCCTGGTATTCACAGCCTGGGATAGCCTGCATGGCAGGGCTGCTCAAGCCCCATTGTCCCTGCAAGCCCATTGAAACACATGATTGTAGCTGTATAGCTCCTCGATAGCTCCCTAGGGGCATGTCTACACAAATTATTTTGAAATAGTGTGTCCACGCTACAAGGCAGCATCAAAATAGTGCAGAGTTATTTTGAAATAGCTCTTGCACACTGATTGGAGCCTGCATCGGATTTAAAGCCCCCAGAAGCACTCAGAGAGGGCAGTAGGAGGGCGGACACTTCCTGTGGCTGCTTGCTGAAGCTAGTTGTGACACATGCTTGAAGGGGCTCCTCTATACACTCACATTTCACATACCACTCCTCCCCAGCCTACCCCCTTGTGGGACACCGAACTCCTGCCTTGTGCTCTAGTTGCCCTTGTGGATACCACAGCACTTGCAACATGAAGCCAGAGCTGCTGCAAAGCAGTGCCAGGCTCACGGGCCTCATGCTGCGCCTCATGACACGGTTCATCCAAACTGCCCACATGCTGCTCCAGGATGACGATGACCAGCCCCAACCAGAAGACCCCTTCACTCAGATCCCGGTGCTCTTGCTGCAGCAAATGATCCTCAGTCCCCTGCACACTGTGGAATGCCACTTCTGGGGAGGTAGATCAGTTGTGTGTGGTGGGACCACATCATGCTGCAATGATGGGATGACCTGCAATGGCTCCAGAGCTTCCACCTTCCTTGAGCTCTGCAGGTGGCTCGCCCCTGCCGGCAGGTGACCGGACACCTGCATGAGATCTGCTAACCTTGCGGTCCAGCAGGAGGGGATTCAGCTGACCCGCTGTCCGGTTTAAATTTTAGTTGGTAAGGTCCTAAACTCCGCGTTTGGTCCCTCCCTGGGGTGATGCTCGCTGGCCCGGCCCGTCACTGCTGCTGACGCTGACGTGCGCTGGCGTGCCTGTGGATGCCAGGTCATGGGGGGAATGGGGAAGGGGGACCCAAGCCCGCCCTCTCCACTGGGTCCCAGCCAGGAGCCCTAAGGGCAGGGGACACCGTTCCTGCACAACAGACGGGGTTTACTCCCAAAACGTGTCTGTCCATGGATGCCACAAGGACCCCACCCCGGACTGCTTCCTTCCCCCCACAGGCCCCTAGGGTCCAACCAGCTGCTCACCCATGCCTACCATGCTTCCGGTGTCCTGTACCAGGGTTGGCCCACGACCACTTCTTCCAGGGATCCACTCCCCCGTGCTGCTCCTCTGCCGTGTCTCACCCTTCACGGGCTGCAGATGCTCTCTCAGACTGTGCCATGCCCAGGGCTTGCTGTCTGCCGGCCCTGGGGGCTGTTCCGGGCTGCCCCTCGGCCGGGACTTGCCATCCATTGGCTGTGGAGGCTGCCCCTCTCCCTGCTGCCGGTGGGCCTTTTTGAAATGGCCTGCCAGTTGTGACGTAGCCCGGAGGCTCTGCCCTCTCTGTGACGTGGGGGCTTCCTCTGCTACATCAGGGCTGTCGCTCGCTGCTCCTGCCCCTCCCGGCAGTACACTGGAGGCGGGGCCAGCGCTTTCCCTGCCACGCAGGTACGGGAGCAGGTTCCAGCCCCACCGCCCTTCAGCGGCTGCATCTCGCCATGTGGGCTCTCCTCCCGTGGCCCTGCTCTCCTTCCACCTCCCCCTGCCATCTGGCGTGCGGGCCGCTAGCAGCCCGTCACAGGAAGACTGTCCAGGAACCTTGTGGAGGAATCAAGTGAGTCATGTGTGAGAGCATCATGGAGCAAAGTGCTCTGGCCTAGTGCTCCATGTGCACCCACGTGCACAGCTATTGTTTGACCCCCATGCCAAGAAGGCCGAGCGAGGAACATGCAGGCCCTTGCAGCCCCCTGTCTGTCCCCACATGTGTATAGGGAAAGTTACGGAACTCACCTGATTGTCTGAGCCCTGGGAGACATCTGGAGCGGAGAGGAGGACCAGCTCCAGGATGAGAAGCAGCTCCTAGCTGGCGGGCATGGTGTGCTAGCTCACCTGCTCCTCCTACTCCTCTTCCCCACCACAACCCTGCCCTCATGGAGGCTGATGCTGGGCGTGTCCTGGCTGGAGTCAATGACAATGGGGCGGGGGAGGTGAATAGTTCCCCTCCCAGGATGGTATCCAGCTGCTCATAGTAGAGGCTGTTGTGAGGAGCCACCCCAGAGCGTCCACTTTCCTTCTTGGCTTTAGTGTAGACCTGCTGGAGTTATTTTATTTTCATGCAGACTTGGTCGAGGGTCCACATATGTCCCTTCTTGGTCAGACTAGCAGCTATACAGCCATAGACATTGGTGTTCCTCCTTCTGGTGCAGAGATCCTGATGGTTGGACTCCTCCCTCCAGGAGGAGGTCTGGGATATCCTCACTAATTCAGGCCAGCGCCTTCTTTTGCCCATGGCCAGGGGCATCAGAGGGTGCTGTGGGAGAGCTGGCAGCCATGGGGGGCAGAGAGTGAGCACTGGGATCATCCAGGGCTCGTGGGATGGCTGCTGTGTAGCACGGGACTCTCCTCATGCCACAAGCCCTTTCCCTTGTGCCTGCAGCTTTAAGCTCTGGCTGCTCGGGCAGTTGGGGCAAATGCTGGGACAATGTGGGGAGTGGCTGCTCTGCTCTAGCAGGCCAGAACCACGTGGGGGGTGGCTGCTCTGGTGGCCGGGATCTTTCCACTTAAATCTCTGCAGTCTGAATTGTTCATACTAAGGGAAAGAAATAGCTTTGAATAAATCCCTTCTTTAACCCCACATGATTTCATTGTTTCTGGCTTAACAAATACTTGTTTTTAAAAGTGGGACTGTTTTTCATGTATACATATTAGAGAACATGTAATTATCTGTAAATTGAAGAAAGTATTTACAAATCTGCTTCCCAGGCAATAAGATACATTTTTCACTGTTTCTCTGACAATTGGCATTACTGTCCTGAACAAACTACCCTCAGAATTTAAATTCTGAAACCTATTCTGACATTCTGTGCTGAGCTACCAGGAGGCTTGCAGCTGATGCAGAAGGTAGATATTCCTTGCTTCCTCCCACTAAATTGTCTTTCCTGCCATTTTCATGCGTTGGTGAGTTCTATAACTTTCCCTGTACACACACGAGCACAAGGGCAGGCTCCCCAATGCTGGGGGGAGGGGGGAGCCCTGAATCTTGGGGGTCAGGTCCAGGCAAGTTGGGGGCCACACCTGGCCTCCAGAGCTCAGGTTTCCCACCCCTTCCCTGCAGTTTGATTGGAATTACAATTACGCCTATTCTGACATCACTCTCAGTCACAATGCTTTCCCGTGACTGACTAGCCTGTCCAGGGTTAAAAATAGCTCCTGGTTCTCAGAGAGAATGGATCCCTCCCTGATCTCCCTTTCCCAGTGTTCCTCTTCCAAAATGTCCTTTTTGGGTCCCATGCCACCTCAAGTAACAACAGACTCCTGTGTGGGATCCATGCTATGTTTGGAGGTAACGATGGTGTTTCTGCTGAGAATCACACACAGCTCATTGTAAAAGCAGCATGTCTGTGGTGCAGAATGAGCACAACGGTTCACCTCCCTTGTTCTCTGGTAGGCTTGCTGTAGCTCTTTGATTTTTTCAAGCAGCACTGCTGCGTCTGCCTGGTGTAGCCCTTTTCCTGCTCCGCCCAGTCTTTTCATGGATACTGACATTCCTATGGCTTGCTCAGAGCTGTGCCTGCACAGACTTTTCTCTGCACAGATCAATAAGATCAACTACCTCCTGTGTACTCAGGGCTAGAGCGTAGTCACCATGAGCAGCTAGGATGCTGAGCTCTCCACACCGATCAGACAGGAAATGGGCTTTAACAGGGAAAGAGCTGTTTCTTGTGTACCTGGCTAGAGAATTGCAAGGTACCTGAGGCCAATTCAATCAGCTTACACAATGCTGCATCTACACTGCCTTTATGACAACCCATCAGCATCACATTAAGCACTATATCTCTCATGAAGGTGAAGTAATTAAGTTGACATGGTAGGAAAGTTAGGCTGGCAGAAGAGTGCTGATAGTTGATGTAAGGGTTGATGTAAGGTGGCTTCCAGAGGGTAGATGAGGCCTGACAAATCCCGCCTGTGATCAGGGAGGAATTCATCATACTGGAGTTGATTTTATGAGCTGTTTTGATATGAAAAATAGATGTTTTCTGACCAGGCCATGCATCTGGATTGACTGAATAATTCCCATATTTCCCAGTGTTCATTTTATGTTATGGTAAAAAATAAAAACAAAACAAACACACACTTGAGTAGTTCAATGTGAGTCAAGAATTTGTGTGTTCATGTTTCCTGCTGGAGAAACAGGAAGGCGCTCAGCAGCAACAGTTGCAGTATAGCTAGTATGGTTCATTAGATTAAGTGGTATGGGACTCGGGTGTACAGACTGTGTTGAAATGATGCCATGTTTCAGGTGTTAAGTCAAAAGGTCAGGGCTGAATGCTTAAGCGAGCCAAGAAAGAACTTGTGAAATGCACCCTGGAGTGCTTTACTGAGATCCGAGTGGGTTGAAACACTACAGTCTGACTCTGATACTCTTGCTTATGTTATTTAGAAGTTTACCTATGTGAGTAATTGAGGCCTGATTTTCTAAAGGCGCAATCATGGATTTTTTTTCCCCCCAGCAGCTTTGTTTTATGGATGAATTAATTCAATGCACTACTCTATATTCTCTACACACACATCTATTTTGTAAGGGATTTTGTTTCAAGATTTAGGAGATATACTACATAATGACATGGAAAATGCCTCTATGCACATAATAAAGAACCAGGAAAAAATACCATCAAGTTGTGTAATACTTGAAGAAAAAAGCTCTCCTCGTGCTAAGAGAATGCTTGCAAACAGGTTAGAGGGATTTTAGGAGGAGAACTGGACACGTAGCTCCTGGGACTGATGATTGAATACAAACCAGCAAGTTACAGGTGGAAAGCCAAACTCCCATCCTGAGAGAGCAACTATGGTTGCTCAGTGGCTAGTTGGCAGTTTATGTGACATAAGATGGGCGGGGTTTAGTTCCCAACAGTGTCCATGTCTTAATTGTTCTGGTTGAATTTTCCTTCTGCCCAAGACAGGGATAAGATTGCCAGCATGTCAGTGAACAGAAGATTGTATAGATGTTGCCTGTATTTGTTATTTGGAGAAACGGAGAACTTTCTTCTTCGTGGCTATTAATTCTTTATCTTCCATTAATTATCATTATAGGTATTGTCAAAGTGTCTAGGAGATCCAATTATGGCCCAGTGCTGCACAAATGCAGACTGAAAAGCAATCCTAGCCTTGAACAAAAGAATGGCCATACTGGGTCAGACCAAAGGTCCATCTAGCCCAATATCCTGTCTTATTACAGTGGCCAATGCCACGTGCCCCAGAGGAAATGAACAGAACAAGAAGTCATCAAGTGACCCATCCTCTGTTTCAGCTTCTGACAAATAGAAGCCAGGAACACCATCCCTGCTCAACCTGGCTAATAGCCATTGATGGATTTATCCTCCATGAATTTATCCAGTTCTTTTTGAAGTCTGTTAATGTCATGGCCTTCACAACATCCTCTGGCAAGGAGTTCCACAGGTTGACTGTGTATTGTGTGAAGAAATACTTCTTTTTGTTTGTTTTTAAACCTACTTCCTATTAAAGAGCTTCCATCTAAGTATAAGACAAAGTACAAGGATACAGTTTTTGATAAATTGCAGAGGATTCAAAGAAGGATCCTGAGAATCATAAAGAGTTGAAAACATTCATTAGAGTGATACACTCAAGGAGCTTAACTTATGAGCTAGCCCACTCTTCTTCCAGAGCTGCCTAGCTTACTTCCCTTCAATGAATCTTAACAAAGGGACGGTTAAGGGGTGACCTCTGTGAGTGCCCAGTGTGGAACAAATATTTGATAAGTCCTTCAGAGTTCACAATATGATCCAGTGGGTGGAAGTTGAAGCTAAACAAATTGAAACTAGAAATAAGGTGTACATTTTTAACAGTCAGAGTGAATGACCATGGTAACAATTTACTAAGAATTATTGTAGATTCTCTTTCAGTGACAACATTTAAATCAAGACTAGATGTTTTCCTAACTAATCTCATCTGGGAAATATTTGGGGGAAGTTCTATGGGCTGTGTAATTCAGAAGGTCAAATTGGACTATCACAAAGGTCCCTTCAAGCCTGGAATCTTTGTCCCTGTAAAGACAGTGGCACATGGGGCACTACAATATTGGTCAGCAAGATCAACAGTGGTCTGTACAAAGCCCAGAGCATCCATGGAAAGCCAGGGTCTTCTGCATGGAAGCCGGTAGTTCTCCATCTCTGGTTGCCATGGCTGGTCATTCAAGTGGGGAGGAGCTCAGCAGAATAGATAATACAGCCTGAAGTTGTATTATCTTTTCAGACTGAGCTCTGTGGGACTGAAGAGAGGACCAAAGTTCTTCCCTTGAACTTGCCCACTAGCACTATTAGTCATTGCTTACTTCCCTTGTATGGAATCTCCACCAACAGAGCATCCTCTGCAGAAGAAATGGTGCTATTGAGGGAACTACTCAACATCAGCACATACAGGCTGGGGGGCAGGCAGTGAAGTCCTACGTTGGGATCCAATTCATCCAATCCCTTGCTTAGGCATTGGAAACCTTATGGGCCTGCTGTCAGAGTGATGAGTTAAAGATTGTGCCTTAAGCCTTTAGAATGGAAGGCAAAGTTCAATTTTGGTCTGACACTGCAGTTTCATACTTGATTGTAAACATGCTTTGTTCTGTGAAAGGGCATCTGGAATGTTTTAGAGGTTTTCTCAGAGCAAAAACATTATACAATATAGATTTAGTAGTAACTAGCATAATCATCAGCTATTAAATTGCCATTACCATGTCTCACATCAGCCCAGGCAAGCTTCTGCAAAGGGGCTAGGGCAACATTTTTAAAATACTTCTTCTTTGAGAGAGAGAGAGAGAGAGAGAGAGAGAGAGAGATTACAAATCCCCAGACTCAGCTCTTCTGCCCTACACAGAGAAAATGCATCTGTAGTAAAAACAGTAGCAGCATCAAGCCAGAGAGACTAGGAGGGGGCTATTGGGGAAATCTGTTTATTTTACTGTTGTCATGGCTACTTTTTCTTTTTTCCAGGTTCCATCACTTGGACGAGTCAGTACCAACCTGCAATAAACACTTTTTTGTTTAAATATAACAATGTGTCATGGAAAGCTATTCCTGTAGTATGATGCTTTAACACTTTCTCTTTCCTCACCTTTTTAGTAGGGAGAGAACACACAAACTGTCTTCTCCCTCCTTCTTTTTCCTCTCTCATACGGCTCTTTCATTTATTGTGTTAATTAGCCCCTTCCGTGACTGTGCATGATGTAGATTTCATTCCAAACGCAATAGACTTGGAATGTGCAGGCAGAGTGGGCAGGATCTCTTCCATCAAACAGGTCTGTGTGTGTTTTGAATGTATCTAAACAATCTGACATGGCCATTAGCTGACACACTATTCGTAACTCAGGAACAGTTTTAAGTCAAGATCTTCAGAACTAGTGTTTCACCAGGTTGCCAAGTCCATACTAAAATGGACTGATTTTCCAAGGGATTGAATTTTCAGCAGCTCGCACTAAGGTCAAAGTAACAACTGTATATAGTGAAAAATCCATATTATTAGAGTTGTCTAAACTGCCATTAAACACCCCTGGCTGGCTATGCCAGCTGATCTGTGCTTGTGAGTCATGGGCTAAGGTGCCATCTCTATCTGCAGCACAGATGTTTCGGTGACGGCTGCAGGGTGAGCTATGGGACCCTCCTGTCATGCAGGGAACATCTCCACCATAATTAAACCACCCCTTAGGCTGAATCCCATGAGGCCAAGTCAGCTGGCACAAGCCAGCTGCGGGGCTGTAATTGCAGTGTAGATATAACTTTAGTGTGGAAAATCAGACCATTTCTTTAGGAACCAAAATATGTAAGTAGGCATATAATTTTATGGTTTTATTTCTGAGACTCTTAGACTTAGGCCAAGATCCCTATGGGGATGCATGCAGCTACATTCTTAAGTGTCCACATCTCAGTTCTGGGCTCATTTCTAGCCACAAAATTTGGCTGCCAACTGAACCCTGTAGGTGTCAACACTCAGGGTGTGTCTAGACTACATGGCTCCGTTGATGGAGCCATGTAGATCAGTTTACTTGACAAATGGAAGTGAAGTGGCGATTTAAATAATCGTCACTTCATTTACATCAAAATGGCCACCGCGCTGTGCCGATCAGCTGTTTGTTGGCACAGCATGGCAGTCTAGACGGGGATCTGCCAGCCCCAGAACCCTTTGTCGTCAGATCCTTTATGCCTCATGAAATGAGGCTTACAGGATCTGCCGACAAAGGGTTCTGGGGTCGGCAGATCCTGTAAGCCTCGTTTCATGAGGCATAAAGGATCTGCCGACAAAGAGTTCTGGGGTAGGCAGATCCCCGTCTAGACTGTCGCGCTGTGCCAACAAACAGCTAATCGGCACAGCGCGGGACAGCCATTTTGATGTAAATGAAGCGACGATTATTTAAATCGCCGCTTCACTTCCCTTTGCCGAGTAAACTCATCTACATGGCTCTGTCAACGGAGCTATGTGATCTAGACACACCCTCAGAGCCTAAACTTTCAGTCTAAAAGTTCCCTGGGCACCTAAATTCCTGCCCCTGGGTAAGTGCACAGCTGTATCACTCCAGGTTTACTCCGTGGGGCGCAGTCTGGTAGGCAGTGTCACGTTATTGGATTTTAATGTGAGCAGGGTTGTTGCACCCACTGCTGAGTGTTTGCTCCAAATTCTGTGCAAAGTGAGCTATGTGAGGTGGCTAATGAAAGCTTGTGCTATGCTAATCCTGTCTATGCAACTCATGTATGATTTGTGTATGTAAAGTTATGACTGTGGACTCTGTACTTATATTTGACATGCTTTCTGTATGGGCGGCAGCAATAGACATTGACAACCTATTGTGAGGGATGGTAGCCCAGTGAATTCTGCGTGGACAATGGCTGTTAAAGGTTGCCAATTGACAGCTGAGGAGCACACAATGGCCCCTTGTCTGAGAATATACCTGGATATTCCATGGCTCTGTGCCTAAAAAGGACATAAGCTGGTTTGTTAGTCATGTGATCAGCTCCATTTTGGGAGCCACCATCACCCAGGAGAACAATGGATTTCCCTCTGCATGGGCAAGGTTATAAAAGTATCCTGGGGATGCTTCCATCTGGTTTTTGCTCCTACCCTCTGCTCCAGAAGCACCTTTGCTAAGGACAGAGGGCCCATCCTAACATGTACACCAGAGACTTGTAAGCTGGCAGTTTGTTGCATCCTCTGCTAAGAGCCTGCATCAAGAACCTAGTGATTTGCTGTATGTAATGTATTCTCTTTAACAATCTTGCTCTCAACCTTTTCTTTCTTTTAATAATAAACCTTTCAATATTAGATGCTAAAAGATTGTCCCAGTGTGCTCTTTTGGGTAAAGATCGGAGGTATAAATTGACCTGGGACTGTGGCTGGTCCTTTGGGACTGGGGGAACCTGTTCAGAGTTGATGAGATTGGGTTCCATAACCTCTCATCTGCGTAAGGTGTGATGCTGGTTGTGGCACAGGTAAAGCTGGCATATCTAAGGCAGGTCTGGGCAAAATATGGTCTACTGGCTGGATCTGGCCTGTCAAATCACTGTATCCAGCCTATGGAGGCAGCAGGGAGCCCCAAGCAGGCTCCCCTGCTTGCCCTGCAGCCCCACACAAGGTTCAGAAACATGGCTGCCAGTCTCCATTTCTGTTTCAAAACTGGAGGTGAGGAGGAAATTTCAGGAGCCACTCTTGCCCGCAGCACAATCCCATTCAGGCCAGCCAATGGGAGCTGCTAGTTTGAATAACAGGCAGCCAAGAAGAACCATGCCCCTTCTCCTCGGCTCAGTTATTCACTGAAGCACATGGCCAGGCAAGCAAGCAGGCAGGGAAATGTTTTAAGCTCCGCAAGTCTTAGCTCTGCAGGCAGGCAGGCTGGTTTGGCTGCTGGCTGGTAAATCTCCAGGCCACAGCCTACCTCTGGCACCCCAGCCCCTCCCTGCCCCAACCCTCTGCCCCCCTCACTCAACATACACAAACCCTGTCCCCCCCTCTTGCACCTATACACCATCCCAGATTTGGCACCCCAATCTCCTGCCCCAGATCACAATCCCCTCCTGCCGTAGGTCACATCTCAAACCTCTGCACTCCAGTCTCCTGTCCTAGGTCACAACCACCGCCTTTACCCAGACTCCCTCCCAGATGCTAGTCTCCCTCCTGTATCCCAATCCCTTACAGAAAGTTCCCCTCTACACCCAACCTTCATTCCAGAACCCCAAATATCTTCCGTTAATATAATGGAGGAATTTGGCCCTCGACCATTTTCCAAAATCTTGGCACGGAGCCCCCATCAAAAATTTTTGCCCGTCTCTGGTTTAAGGGGATTTGCTTGTGCAACTTCTTGCTGACTGGATTGGCAGCTGAAGTGCTGTGTGTGACTGATTTGGTGACTAATAGAGGAGAACGCCAATGTAGGGGTGTAAGTAGCCACCTGGTATATTATAGGCAATCTCTGAGCACACCCACCAGATCAGGTTCCTTTCAAAATATGATCATTGGAGGAGCTGCTGCTGCTGCCCACCTTGTAATTTTTTGCTCTGTGGGCAGAGTGCTTATCCAGGTTATGGGAGACACAGGTTCAATTTTCCCCCCCTCCCCCCCCACACACACACATGATGGGGAGAAAGGATTTGAATAAGGACTTCCCATGTCTCACCAAGTGGAGCTAATCACTGAGTCATGATAGCAACAGACTATAAAGTCATCCTCATTCTCTCTCACTCTCTCATGAATTCCAGGCTGACTAGGATTTGAAGCTTGTTCCATGGGGGAAGGGAGAAGGTCAGGCAACCAGGGAGAAATATCCACAAGGTGACCCTTGCAGACATTTTCTCTTCTTTCACCAGAAGTTTTCCATGGGGGGAGGAGGGGAGAGCTGATTGTATCCAGAAACATGATCATGCTGCACTATCTGTACTCTTCTTGAGTAACGAGTAGGGTTGTTCTATTTTCCACATCTTATCGAAACTGGAGTAGTGATCCCTTAAAGTCAGAACACATTATTATCCTAAAAAATAATGGCACATCTACACAGCGGGGCAAAAGTCAAATAAACATACACACTTCAGCTACGTCAATTGTGTAGCTGAAGTTGAAATAGTTTAATTTGGCTTTTGTCGCAGTCTACACGACAGGAAGTTGAAGGAAGAACTCTCTTCCTTCGACTTCCTTTACTCCTCATGAAATGAGGGTTACAGGAGTTAGAGTAAGAAGTCCTCCATCTCGCCATTACTTTGAAATAATGGCTTGCTGTGTAGACTCACATTTTTTGTTTGGAAATAATGCCAATTATTTCAAAATAATGCTGCTGTGTAGATGTACCCTAAATGAATATAAGAGGTGGCAGATGAGGAATCCCACCTTCATTTCTGTGAGGTTTGTCCTTATTTAGTTTACCCCTAGCTAGAAAAGAACTGCTTGTCAGATTTTTACTACAAAAGCTCTTCTTGCTACTGCAAAGTCATTTAGAAATGTGTAGTAAAGTGCTTTGGAACCATTAAATTCAACTCGGCCCTGGCGCATGGCCAGAATTCTCCACTTTACTTTGTATGTGAATACTTTCTCACTGTTCCAGTCCCACCTTCTTACCAAGACAAGGTCCTAACCTCTTTGGGCTCCTGGGACCACTCATGGAAAATTAAACAATAGTAAAAGGCATTTCTGCACAGAGCCAAACTTAGGAAAGGGGAATAAAGAGCAAATTTTGCTGATTTTCTTTGTTTTAATCCCTCCTTTTGGCTTCATTATTGATACATTTATATATTGGAGAGAATGCAGAACTTGTGTCTAACTGTGAAACTGTCATTGCAAAATACAACAGTGGTCCAGGGGTGCCATCAAGGACTGTGAGCATAAAAAAGGTAAGTGATCACAGACCAAACTAGGACATAGCATTAAACACCTTTAATACATCATAATACAACATAGCGTGGGTTTTTTTTTTTTTTTACAGCTCAGTAAATTAACCTTACGTGTGAAGAAAATAAAACTGGCAAAAGAGGCTCTCAAAAAATAATGTAAAAAGAGAAGCAAAATAAAACAAAATCAGGAAGCACAACTACACTATCTGCAACTAGTGTGTGCCAGTCATCACACAAGAATTCGGACATGGAATTGCTACTTAAAGAGTCACCGTGTCACACCTTTCCCTCACTGGTTTCAAAATTTGTGCGCCAAAAAGTTTCTGCTTTCCACACACCCACCTTCGCCAATGTCAAAGACAGCCTAATTCTCTGCTTCTCACTGAAGCCTCCAGCCTTAGAAATGAGGTTGAATACAGCATTGTGCTCAGAGTTCACTTCAGGAGCAAGAAGAAGATGCTTTGGTTGGGTGGTGGATCGGGGAATCCCCTATTCAAACATTTTTTATTAGAAAAATAATATGAACAATTAGTAGGAAATGAATTAAGCCATAACCACTGGTGTTTTGAAAGAAGCAGTGATGGAAATTATGTGCAGCTCTCAGCATGCATAGCAATAGTTTTTCCTAGAGGAAGGATTGTTGTCCAGTTGTTACAGCACTAGCCTAGAACTGGAAAACCTATATTGGAGTCCCTGCCCTGACATATACGTCATATGAGACCATGGGAAAGCCAATTAGATTTCTTGTACCTCAGTTACCTATCTGTAAAATAGGGATAATGTGGCTATGCCTCATACACATACAATAAAGATGTTGAAGTATTTGGAGAGCTATTTATGACAAGTGCTACATCAGAGAAATGTGTGTTGATTTAAAGAGGCATTATTTAAGGCACAATGATTTCTGTTAAAATGGTAGAAGCAGGCGAGAGGGGAGTCATACCACTAGCCCTTCTGCCCATCTCTCCTGAGTGCAGTAGCATCTCGGGTCTGCCAATCAAACAGTTCGGCAGCAATTTTGCAAACACAAATTTGTGTCAGTAGTGAGATCACTTGCATATGTCACATTTCTCACACACAAAAGCTTGGTACTGAAAAAGAAACCCCACAGCAAAGCTATGAAGGAGTCAGTACAATTTGTTTTGGATCCACATGTCCAGCACACTGAGGTTTACTTGCCACGGCCTCGGCACCATCCCTGCAGATTGCAATACGCTACTCTCACAAAATATGGAAACATGTCCCTGCCTCCTGAAATGTCATGAATAATTATTTTCCTGTTGTGCAGCCTGCCACAGTTCCTCCAGCATAGAGTTATCAAAAACATACCTCGCAAACATTTGCTACTGTGCAACCCCGCAGTCACCGTTTGATTCATCAAGCTGAATGGCTAAATAGTGGCTGTGCCTGAATGTTGAAAGCAGTTACTTTCCGTCATGTCACTAATGCTGTGCGAAACAGTGTTGGTTGACAAAGGCACTGCCTGCATTTGGTAGCTGCTTGGGGCCGTACTGTTTTTGAAGACACGTCTATTCTATGGGAAGGATAAGCCTTTTTTGCAGTGGCATGTGCCTCACAATGGTGTGTGATATGCAGAGATATCAAGTTATCTGCCTGAAGGGTGCATGTGTTTGACATTGCCAGTTTCAGTAATCAGGTCTTGTTGTTTTTTGTTTTTTGTTTTTCCCCCTGAAGGCTTCAAGTTTCCTTCTGCGCAAAAAAAAAAGAAAAAAAAAAGTCCTCAGGTTTTTCTGTCAATGATGGATGCCTGGTTTTAAATGGCTCAGTGATTTCAAAAGCATCATATACTCATTTAGCCCTCACTTCAGAACCTGGCACACACACAAATAGCAGTGGCACATCAATTGTTGTAAAAACCAGTCATCATTAATTTGTCATAATTTTTCTTTTTTTCTTTCTGAGCCTTCATGAGAACATCTTGCCTTAGCACAAACTGATCTACCTTCCACAATCAGACATCAGTTTCACCCCCTCCTGGCTGAATGACATACACAGCAGGGTTGTGTGCTGCTCAGTCATACTTTTGGGCTTTATGGCTGTTTCAGTTCAGTGACATGTTACCACGAATGAGTATTTACTTCATATCATATTTCACAAATGATGAGCCAGAATCTCAGCTAATATAAATTGTCACAATGCCAATGATGTCAGTGGAGCTGTGGACCAGATCATACGTGCCATTGTGTTAATAGGGTTTATCCTCTTTTGCATAAGATATATTGAAGGGTGCATGTATGTATGTATCATCCACTCAAACAAACACACAAAGTTAGCTACAGGTTTAATTGTATTCTATTACCAGCGCTCCCCAATGATGTTCCTATTCACCCCGCCTCCCCAATTAACTATATGGACCTACTATCTGGAATAATAGAATGGCCTTAGAGGGGTACACCATTACGGCCACATGGTACACATCTCACTATCCTTTTACATTTATTGAGTGTTTTTGCAATGTTTTTAATTTTTTCTAGGTCCTCCCATTTCCCTTTTTGTAGTTGAGTCTGACTAACTCTGTGGGAAATATGAATATATTCATGTCATGTTTTGCAAATGACATGTTTCTTATGTTCCACGTATGCTCTTATCAGGTCTTTTTCAATTGTTTCTTCTGCTGGGTCTTCCATCCATCAGCATTTGTCAAATGTATTTTGTACATTCAGATAGTACAAAGTTTGGAACCTCCATCATATGAAATCATTGTTAGTTCCATTCCCCTTCTTCATAATGACTCTGATTTAGGAAAGTATCACCAATCAAGCTTGCCCTTAAGGAGATTCTTACCTGTAGTAATAATAAGGGCTTTTATATAACAATGGCATTTATATAACACTTTTCATCAATTCAGCTTAAAATCATTTACAAAGGAGATTGGCTTCATCATTCCTAGTTTATAGATGGGGAAAATGAAGCAGCGAGAGGGGGAAGTGTATTGCTGAAGGTCACCCAGCAGGCCAAAGACTGAATCAGGAGTCAGGAATGGATGCCCTTTCTCCTGAGTACCAACACAATCCTCAATATGATAGAATTGAGGCTGTTTCCTGAACTGAGGCTTGTGTCAGAGTGATTGGCCTTTTCAGAAGGAGTAGAGTTCAATGCACCTGTGACTCACCAGTTGCCTCCAGGTGGGCCTAAGGGAAGGCAACCGGCCATATCAACAGGAACCAAGATAGGGTGATGAGGAGATGTAGTGAGGAGAGCTGGCTGAAAGGAGACTGAAGGTGTCAAGAACGGCAGCTGAGTGCTGCCTGAGAATAGAGGTGGGACAGAAGCTAGTTGCCCGAGGAAGGGAGGGGCCAGAAACCAGAGGGAGTGAGGTAATTGTGTGACGTGGGCCGGGACACCACTTCCCATGGCTCCCCTTGACTGCAGAAGATGAAACAGAGCTAAAGGGAGCTGCGAGGCTCCGTGGTTGCAGCGCCGGTAAATAAACAAACCGGTGCAGACAGTTAATGTGTTTCGGAGAGTGATTCCAAAGAACACTTTCAGAAACACTGATCTAGATAAATGCTTTAACCTCTGAGTTACAGGGGGGTCTTTCTTTTGTTTACACTATTCCACTTTCTTTGAACTAATTAAATGATCATTAGAGCAGGGCTGGGAAATGGGTCTCCCAAGACAGTGCTATCTACTGAGTTATGGGGTTAATCACGCTCTCTTTCTCCGATCCAGCACACTGTGAAGAATTCCCTCAAGTAGGAGTAATTTTAAAAGGCCAGCCCTGTATGACCCTACTGGTTTGTATGTTCCTAATCAAACTGATTTAGTTGTTGATCCCATAACCAGTATATGCTTTTTGATCAGTGGCCATTACCTCCCCAAATATTTATTGTCCATGCACATTAATATAATGATGTCTGTAATAGTTTAGTTCATAACCCACCTTTTATCTCTTCCCCCATGACAATCCTCCTTTTCTTTCCTTCCCCATCTTTTCCACTCCTGGCCCTGTTCCTAGAGCTGAATGACTCCTCATCTTCTCAGGGCATTTTGATTTGTCATTGACAATTTCTATTAATTTTCCCAAAACAATCTTGGCAATTCTTTGCATGATTACCAACTATTGGACAAGAACTTATCTCAGAATCTGGTCTATGTGATATATATTGTGGCTTTGCAACTTATATTGGAGGAATATTCTCTGAGTAGAAATGTGATTTTTATCACCTTGCTTTTTAAATATTGTAGCTGACCCAAAAAGAAATGTAATGATGAATGAAGCTTATGGGTATAACATAAAGGGTTAGATAAGGTGTCCCATGTAGCCTTTGAGAAGACTGTATTTTTGGTGATAGATGCCATGTTATGTTTCAAAGAGGTTTTCTTTCACTTGAGATAATGAATCTGCTCCTGCAAGGATTTCACATGTGGCCCTCTTAGTCAACCCACTAATTAAGAATCCTGAATACAGAGAACTTCTCTCTACCTGCGTATGTCTAAAACACCCACCATTATGTTTTCACATCTTGTCAGTATGGTCTGTTTTTAGTGATGCACTAAGTTAAGCAAAATGAGTATACAAAGAGGGGGCATCACAGATAGTTGTCCTATTGTGACCCTACCAGGTGAACTGTTGCTATTGGGCAACATCATTCTTACATGTATTGCAATAGCTGGCTTACATTATCATAACAATCCATTGCAATCTCCTAAAAGTTCCCCCCATATAACCAGTCAGCCCACAAGTTATGTCTCTCCTGCACATGTCTAATAAGCTCCACTTCTTGCAGTGTGGGACTCAGCCAATTTCCCAGCCGTGCCTCTAATAGTGCATTAATAGCCATCCCAACTGTTCCCCTAGCAGCATATTGGATCTGTCACCACAACAAATTGCAGTCCAGTGACTTCATGGGTAGATGTTTAGTATTGTCTTTGGCCTGGGTGTTGTGGGTTTTTTTTTTATCCCAAACAAAGGCAAGAGATTTAAGATAAACACTGTTGTTCTACATTCCTCAGACTTCATGTTTTAAAATGGAAGGGACACAAAAGGAACTACATTTTAAAAATAAAAATATGTGCTGTTTCCAGCTCCCATGCCATTTGTCTTTGTGATGCTTCATCTCCTTTAGGAAAGCTTCAGTGTGAAAAAAAATATATATAGTTTGCTTTTCTCTGAAAGCAAATATAGAGAAATGGTATCCTTCCTGGGGCATCATCTCTGTCAAAATAATGTCTAAATTGGTCGATGTGGACTCCTGGGGCCAAATTGGGCACACAGTCCTACAAAAGGACTATAATAGTTATTCATACCTCTCAACACACATTGAAGTAGCTGAATTATTAAGGCCCATAAAGCACTTTAAACTGATATCACACATTATATATGAGTATATCAAAGTACCATGATCATCGTATTACAATGCAGCTAGCAGTCCCTCTCACCTTTAATAAATGATACGTGGCCAATAGATATTGCGTCTGAGCATACAAAGCTCCAGGAATCTAGATAGGCTATTGAACGCTGGAACATGTGGTTTTTCATGGTATATTCTGGAATTTTTTTAAAAAGTATGAGTGGTTGATACAAGTTTGGTGCAACTCTGGGCTAGTTACCAATGTAGTACCCTGGTAGGATGCCATTAATGCCACTGGACTAATGAATACAAGTCCTGCATTGGACTTTTAGTATTATTTTGAGAAAAGAAGTGATCAGCCCCCTTGGTTGTGAAGAACAGCGTGAAAAAAATGAACCATATCTAACCAGTGCAGTTGTAGTTCCCTGAGTCTGATAGTAGCTCAGAAATCCTCCCCCCTCCCCGCACTGAGAAGGGAACTGCCATATGCGTCTCACTGTGTCAGCTGCAAAATCCACTCACTCTTCTTGATGCCCCAACATAATCCCAACGGAGGTACTCTTGCCACACTCAGACACAAAAGTTCACTGGTCATGTCCCCAGTGAAGCAAGCAGGTACATTCCAGCTGCTGAATTAAGTATTATACTTAAGAACGGCCCATTCTGGGTCAGACCAGCTCAGTGTTTCTCTACCTTTTTTTATAAAGTACCACCAGTACCTACAAGTTTTCAGACACACAACTTTCTTTTCTACCATTGCAACACATTTGTTTAAACAACTTAATCATAGCAGGGCGGGCAATGAAATTTTGGAGTGTAAAAAGTACAAAAATAATAAAGCGCTATAAAACATAAAACAAAAATTCAGTTTTCTCCGAATTTCAGTTGTGTTGACATACCTCTCAGACTTCTTCAAAGTACCCCTAAAGGTACTCATACCACTGGTTGAGAAATACTGGTCCAGCTAGCCCAGTGTCCTGTCATATGATGGTAGCTCATGCCTGGTACTTCAAAGGGAATGAACAGAACAGGTAATGAAGTGATCCATCCCCTGTGACCCATTCCCAGCTTCAGGCAAACAGAGACTAGGAACACCATTCCCGCCCATCCTAGCCAATAGAAGTTGATGGACTTGCCCTCCAGGAACTTTGAACCCTGTTCTAGTCTTGACCTTCACAACATCCTCTGGCAAAGAGATCCATAGTTTGACTGTGCATTGTATGAAGAAATACTTTGTTTTAAACCTGCTGGGTATTCATTTCATTTGGTGACCTCCTAGTTCTGTGTTATGAGAAGGAACTTTCTTTATTTTTGTTTCACACTAGTCATGATTCTATAGACATCTATCATATCTCCTTTTAGTTCTCTTTTTTCCCAGCCTTATTAATCTATCCTCATATTGAAGCTGTTCCATACCCCTAATCATACATTTTTGGGATGGAGTGCTTCTACCTGCAGGCAGCATTCAAGACATGGGCATACAATGAATTCATATATATATAAATATATATTCCAGCTCAGTGTCCTGTCATCTGACAATAGCCCATGCCTGGTGCTTCAGAGAGAATGAAGTGCCTCTTGGTCAGATCCAGATTAAGGCAAAGTGCATTACTTTGCAATTATCAACACTGATTGTCATCTGCCATTCTGTTATCCACTCACCCAGATTTTCAAGGTCCCTTTGTAACACTTCACAGTTCATTTTGGATTTAACTATCCTGAGTAGTTTTGTATCCTCTGCAAATTGTGGTCTCCCCATGACCACTCTTGCTCTGCCAGGTCCCATGGTATTGCCCCACCTTTCTGGGCCTGCCTGCTACCACCACTCCAATTGGATGTGAGAGACTGGACTATGGAGGGTACAGACTCAGGGCACTCTGTCTCTTGATGTGCCTTGGGCCTCAGGTTGCCTTAATCTGGCTCTGACCAATAGGCACTCTCAAGTATGCTATTAATTGAGCCCTTATCATATGTTGATTGGGTGTCAACTAGGGATGTAAGCGACCAATCAGCTAATCAACTATCTGATAAGTATAAGCTTATCGGATAATAGACTAGTCCATTGACTAGTTGCCTTACCCCTACCCCACCTTGCTGCCTTTACCAGAGGGAGCAGGAACCAGTGCTGGGAGCAGGGGGGGAGACAGCTTAAAAGCCAGTTCCCCCCAGCACTGTCTCCGCAGGGCAGGAGAAACAGGGGGTAGCAGGAATTGGGTACGGGTTGGGAATCAGCTGATTCCCAGCTCACTCCCAGTCCCAGGATGCTGAACCTTGGCTTTTTAAATGTATTAAGAACCTGACAGCATTTAATATATTTAAAAAGCAGAAGCACAGCAGATTCCTGGCTTGAGTCAGGTCCCCTTCCCCTCCCCTTCCTCCCCCCCCCCCAGCTGTGCTTCTGCTTTTTAAATGTATTAAGAGCCTGATGGTTCTTAATACATTTGAAAGGCAGAGGTGCAGCAGGGTTAGCCTCTGGGGCTGAGAGTTAACCTCACTCCGGTTCCCCTGCTTATCTACTAATCGAATAGAGGCTAACGACGGAGTTATTAGTGACTGCTTAACTAACATAGGGCTACATGGAGGACGTGGATTCAAAAATAGGATTTTTACACAGATGAAATTGAGAGGACTGGATTTACACAGTAGTCAAATGTTTTCTGCCAACAGTCATGTGAGGCATAGAAAGAACAATTCATCCACAGTCCCTGAATAGATGGATGTTTTTCCTAAAAGGATATTGCCGATATTAATGGTTAGTATTTCCTGTTAGGTTTCCAAATTAACATAGTAGTTGACTAGGTACATTTCACACCATTTTTAAAGTTACTGGTACTATTGGCTTTCTGTAGATCCAGAGAAATACTACATTGGTTCACATTTAGACTATGTCTGCACTGGGAAGGTTTGGTGACAAAAGTGCTGTAGACAAGCAAAAGTTGCCAAAAGTTAAAACTGGTCAAACCAGTTTTTCTGCCTTCCCTTGTCAATTTCATGGTCATGTTACTAGCTGCCCTGTCAACAGACAGAGCAAAGCAATGTGGGTAAGCATCCCACAGTGAGGTGTTAAAGGAAGGCAGAGCTGATCCCTGTGTTTCTTGGAATTCCTTCATAGATCTGTGAGCTCTTTATGCTAAGTAATGGCAAAGAAGCACAGCAATCTCTCCAGCCCCCACCCTGCAACAGCAATCTGCCTGCTGCTCTGTTCCTAGCAGAGCAGAAAAGGAGTATTCCAATGGTTTGTACATTGTTCCCCAAATGGAACAGATCACTCAGCTGTCAGATACCCATCAGGGCAGACATTGTGGGAAACACTGGAATAAATTTCCTACGAAGGTTGTGGAGTCTCCATCTTTGGATATATTTAAGAGCAGGTTAGATAAACACCTGTTACAGATAATCTAGATGGTGGTTGATCCTGTCAGGAGGGCAGGGGACTGGACTTAGTGACCTTTTGAGGTCTCTTCCAGTTCTAGTGTTCTATGATTCTATACTGGTGGAAGCCAGTTCTCTGGACAAAACCAAAAGCACAGTCCACACTGGCTCTTTGTTGACAATAAAAGGAGGGGGAAAGACAAACGTCTCTCACAGTAGTGGAAGTTTTTTGTTTCTAAAACTGGTTGTTTTTCCCAACAAAAGTCACATTGTAGTGTAAATGCTCTCGTTGTGTCTCCAAAAGGCAGGTTTTGGAGACAAAACATGGCAGTGTAGACAAAGCCTTAGAAGCTTAACTTTCCAGTCGCATGTTTTAGAAGCTGTGATTTAGCAGAGACAAATGGGACCACCCGCAAGGTGCTAGTTTGTGCTACTGTGTACTGTCAAAATGATGCTTTGCCATCAGATACTTTTCACAATATTTGCTTGTGAAAAAATTATCCTATGTGTTTTCATCATAGTGATACTATTTAAAAGGTACAAATAAAAATAGCTTCTGACAACACGGAAAGCTGGAAGTGTACTGAGACTAGGACAGAAAAGTTGTCAATAATGTTACAGTTCACATTATTCATATGCTGGAGATCGATATTCCTAATGTATCAATGAGGTTTCTGGGTGTTCTATATGGACTTAATCTGCCCACTGGAATCAATGGGAATCTTCCTATTTGCATCATTGAGCTTTGGATCAAGTCTTATGTTAGACCATCCACTGGGTTCTTTATGTCTATGGTTCCTGTAGATTACACTTTTAAGTACAGCATTAATTTATGTTAGGAATTAAAATTCAGGTTTAATATAGACACAGATGAGGATGGAAAGTAAAGACCCATGTGACACAGGTTAGAAACCGTGAAGACATAATTCCATGCTATAAATATCAGCAAACCTTCCAGTGTAGCAACTTCCTATGTAAAAATAGTAATCTTGGCAAATTCCCAGTACATTTGTCATTTCTTCTCTTGTTTGAAGCTATTCTAAATTGTGCTATTTAAACATAAATGGAAGTGAGTAAGATTACATATATATTTCTATGTTTCCAGTTTAACTTCAGGCAAGAAAATGTGTCATCAAAATTAAATGTCTAAAAACTGATTTTATCTGTTTGAGAATGAGTGGAATGTGGAAGTATAACATTATTGGTTTCTTCAGATTTTGTTTGACACCCTTGAATTTAATCTTCTAGCATTATTAAAACTGAGATTATACATGTTGTCAAACATACATGCAAAAGCTTGCTTCACTTGGAGCTGAAGACAGTTAAATCAGCAGGGTTTATTTATGTCTCAGGGTTACCTCTGTGATTCCAGTTGCCTAGAATATCATTCTATCTACTCAATATCTTTGTTCAACTCTATCACTCCTATGCAATCACAGTGACTATATGTATTTGGGTGGGAAGATTTGATCTACAGCTAAGTTCTTTTTCCTTCTTTTGTGCTAATTTTCTATTTAATAAGCATTTCACCCCTATATAGTGCATGTGAAATACTGGCCCCACTGATGCCCGAAGGAGTTTTGTCCTGGACTTCATGTGGGCCAGTATTACCCCACCATTTCTTAGACATTATCCTTTGTGTGATAGAATGACCATCTTTTAAAAGTCAACATTTTCCAATCTATGACCACTGTGTGGTAAATGTTTCTAACTATGTATTTTTGAGTGGCATCTAAAGTAACCTATCAGATATCCTGCAGAAATCTGGGTATACATTTTAACATCCACTGCGTCTTCTTTGTTGATCAAAATGGTGTCTTGCAGTATGCCATAAAGATAGTTATTTAATTACTGTTAACTTAAAACAGCTGTCACTGGTGAGACATTAAAAGCCTAAAAAAAGAAACTTCAGGGGGTAGCCGCGTTAGTCTGTACAGGATAAACTTAAAAAACAACAACAAATGGTCTGGTAGCACTTTATAGTCTATTAAAACATGTAGATGGTATCATGAGCTTCTGTGGGCACAGCCCACTTCAGAGTTTTGAGTTTAGGATGTGCAGACCCAAAATAAATAGGGGAGAAGGGAAGGGAGGGGTGGGAACAAGAAGCAGAGGGTATGGAAATATCAAAGGGAAAAACAGGAAGGCAGACCTGGGAATCAGTAAGTACCTGAAGATTGTGTAGTTAAAACGAGCAGATAAGAATCAAAGGCAATAGATAGGAAGGGTACTAACACAGGAATCTACATGAAGAACTGTTTGCATCTTCATTGAATGTTAAGTTGATAGTGTCCCAATCATCCCTCATCATGGTTGAGGCCATTAACATGAGAATTGAACTGGCGGATGAATTGTAATTCCAACACCTCTCTGTGTATTCGGCTAGTAGAATTGGTTTGTGACAAGATAGCTACTTTAATTTACCTAATCACTGTTTAGAAGATCTTCAAGTGTTCCCCAATAGGTTTCTGTATGTTCCCTTTACATATATATCTATCTTATTTGTGTCCATTGATTTTTTCCCATAGGGACTGTCCAGTTTGTCCAATATATATAGCAGTGGAGCATTGTGGGCATTTGATGGCATAGATCAAATTACTGGATGTGCAGTCAAATTACCTTTTGATTTGGTACCTTATGTTGTTAGCTCCAGTGATGAATTCACTTGTATATATATGTGGGCAGAGTTGGCACCGCGACTGGTTGCAAGGCTGGGTTCCTGGATGTTTATGATGTGGTTGTATGACATGGTTATCAGAAAGAATTTGTTTCAAGTTGTGGGGTTGTCTGTAAGTGAGAATAGGCTTTTCTCCCAAGGCCTATGAGAGTGAGGGATCATTTTCCAAGTTGGGTTGTAGATTATGTATAATGCGTTGGAGGGGTTTGAGTTGTGGCTGTAGGTAATGACAAGTGGAATTCTTTTATTTTCTCTTTTGGGTCTGTTTTGAAATAGTTCATGTCTGGGTACTTTTTTGGCTCTGTCAATCTGTTTTTTTTACTTCTCGGGTGGGTATTTCAGTTTTAGGAATGCTCTATAAAGTTCCTGTAGGTGTTTGTCTCTGTCTGTGGGGTCGGAGCAAATCTGGTTGTATCTTAGGGCTTGGCTGTATACAATAGACTGAGAAATGTGTCTGGGATGGAAGCTGGAGGCATGAAGGTAAGTGTAGCGGTCAGTGGATTTCCGGTATAGGGTGGTGGAAATTTGTCCTTTATTTAACTTTACTGTAGTGTCCAGGAAGTGGATTTCTTGTGTGGACTAGTCCAGGCTGAGGCTGATGGTGGGGTGGAAGTTGTTGAAATCATTGTGAAATTCTTCAAGAGTCTCTTTTCCATGGGTCTATATGATGATGATGTCATCGCTGTAGTGTAAGTAAAGTAAGAGTGTTAGGGGGCAAGAGCTGAGGAAACGTTGTTCAAGGTCAGCCATAAAAATGTTGGCATATTGTGGTGCCATGTAAGTGCCCATGGCCGTGCCCCTGATTTGGAGATACAAATTGTCTCTGAATTGGAAGCAGTTGTGGGTGAGGACAAAGACACAGAGCTCTGTAATCGGGTGTGTAGTGCTGTTATCAGGGATGGTGTTGCTGATAGTCTGTAATCTGTCTTCATGTGGAATGTTGGTGTAAAGGGCTTCTACATCTGTAGTAGCCAGGATGGTATTTTCAGGTAAATTACTGATGTTTTGAAGTTTCCTCAGGAAGTCAGTGGCATTGCAGAGGTAGCTAGGAGTGCTGGTAGCATAGGATCTGAGGAGAGAGTCAATATAGCCAGATAATCCTGTGGTGAGTGTGCCAATGCGTGAGATTACGGGCCATCTGGGATTTCCATGTTTGTTTATTTTGGGTAGCAGATAGAAAGCTCCTGGTTGGAGATTGGAGGGCAGGGGCGGGGTTAGTGTAAATTTGTTCCTGAGCAGTATCAGGGAGCTTCATGAGCAGTTTTTTCAGGTTTTTTTGGTATTCCTTAGTGGGGTCACAGGAGAGAGGCTTGTAGAATCTGGTATTGGTGAGTTGTCTGTTTGCCTCCTGTTCATAATCTGTCCTGTTCATGATGACTGCAGTGTCTCCTTTGTCGGCCTCTTTGATTATGATGTTAGGATTGTTTTTGAGACTGTGTATAGCATTGCGTTCTGCATGACTGAGGTTGTGTGTTATATGTTGTTTGCTGATAATGTCATCTATAGCACGTTTGTGGAAGGAGTCAAAGTAGAAGTCAAGACTTTCATTACATCTGTTGGTGAGGGTCCACAAAGAAGACTTCCTCTTGTGGGATTGGCGGGGTGGGGGGAGCAGTAAGGGCAGTATGTTGTATATCGGTGTGTTGGAAACGTTCCTTCAGGCAGAGGCAGCGAAAATATAATTTCAGGTCCCCACAAAACTGAATCATATTTGTGGGTGCAATGGGGCAGAAGGAGAGTCTGTGGGATAGGACAGATTCCTCTGCTGGGCTGAGTGAGTGGTTAGATAGGTTGATGATGTTATTGGGTGAGTCGAAAGTATCTGGAATGAGAGATCCTGAGGCATTTAGAAGTTTGGACAGTTTACTGTCCTTTTTCTTCTGAAGGGAGATGAAGTAGTCCTTGTAGGTGGTTTGCTGAATTGTAGAAAAGTCTGGAAAAGATTAAATGTATGTGGAGGCTTGGAGTTTTTTTTATGATAGTTTCTAATCTAGAGAACTCCTCCTTGATTTTTTTTCTGTTTGTTGTTGCATTCTCTACAACAAACAGAAAAAAATCAAGGAGGAGCTTTCTACATTAGCAACACACATCTGGCCCTGGGGGAGAGGAGACGGCCTCCCACGACCTGCCACAGCTGGAATCAGGCTAGCCACAAGGATGCAGGCACAGCCCCAGACACATCGAAGAGTGCTGCACACAGCACATAGACATGGCTGCACGTGCAAGGCAGCACCCACTTTCATGGGCAGCGCTGACAGGCGCAGGTATGTGTGTGGGCCTCAGGGAGGGACAGGCTTCTCCCGGCTCTTCTGCTGCCCATAGGGGGATCCCACTGTGGCCGTACACTTCCCTTGCCTGCTTGTCTATGGGCCGGGTATGTGTGTGAGAAGCAGGCAGCGTGGTTTCCTGGGCACCTCAAGGCCCTGTGAGGCAGGGCCTGTTGTGCAGCCCACACATGGCCTTGCTCCCAGGACATCCCCCTCCTCTGCCCCAAGGACTGTTGTTTGCGGCTCACAGAGGCGGGCTCATGGATAGTATCTGCATGGATGACTGACCGCCTCTCCCTCTTTGTGTTCTCCATAGCTGGACCAGTCGCCAGACCTCGGGGGACCCAAAAGTGCACCAGGGTCCAGGAAGACCTCATGTGGCAGCATGTCAGCATCCTGAGCGACATGCAGCAGACTCTGGTGCATAAGATCTCGGAAGATGCAGAGTGGCAGAACTGTGCCTGGGACCAGCTCATGCAGTGGTGCAATGCCATGTGCGCCATCATGCGTGATATGATGGCACACCCAGCTGCTGTCGCTGCTCCTGCCTACCATCCTTCTGCCCCCTGTCATGCCCATTCCTTCTCTCCAGGCCCTACAAGCAATGCCCGTGCCCCCTCCCCAAGTGATGCCTGTGCCCCCTTCCCCTGACCCCCCTTCCATTCCTGACCCCACTAGAGCCCCTCCTTCCTGCCCACCCCCTGTGGTCCCAGGACCCATCCAACACCAGTCCAATGAGGTCCCTGCACCTGATGTGGCACATCCAGTTGGCCCCAATGCTACTCTGAGCCCCCCCATTCTCCTCCAGTTTATGAGCCCCCATCTCCCTTTTTTTTTTTCTTTGGTAAGACAAATACAACATTTGTTTTGTTTAAAACCAAACAGGTGTCTTTATTGAGACGTCAGGGAAGGGGTGAAGGGAGGGGTTGTGGTGGGAAAAGGATATTGGAGCAAGCCGGACGCTGCTAGCAGGGAGACCCTGGGGAGAGTTACTGGTGTGTTTGAGAGAAACTCTCCCTCAGGGCTTCCCGAAAGTGCACCCCGGCCTGATGGGCCAGGTAGATGGCAGCTGTCTGTAACTGCGCAAAGGGTTTCTCCTCGTGGCCAGCCTCTTTCCCCCACCGCCGTAGGCGTCCCCCTTCCTCTCCACAATGTTGTGGAGAACACAACATGCCGACACCATCTCAGGGATGTTGTGCTCCTCCACATTCAGGTGGGTCAGGAGGCACCTGAACCACACCTTGAGGAGGCTGAAAGCACACTCCATTTGGATCGTGGCCCAGTTCAGGTGAGGATTAAATTGGTCCCTGCTGGGGTCCAGGTGGCTAGTACATGGCTTCAGTAGTCACTGCATTAGGGAATAGGCATCTGCATGTCCCCAACTGCAAAGTCCCAGTGGGGGAAGAATGTGCCTGCCTCCAGCTTGCCATAGAGGCTTGAGTTGCAAAAAATTTGGGCATTATGTGCCCTGCCCAACCACCCGACAAAAATGTCTGTGAACTGTCCCCGGTGGCCAACCATGGCCTGCATCACCATAGAAAAGTAGCCCTTATGGTTGATGTACTGGGCCACACTATGTTGAGGTGACTGGTTGGGATGTGGGTCCCATCAATCGCTCCCCCACAGTTCAGGAACACCAGGGCAGCAAATCCGGCTACAATAGGGTCCAGGTCTCCCAGGCAGATGACACTCCACTGCAGGATGGAATTGATAGCCCTCACAACCTACAGAAGGAAACACACAAATGCATAAAACACACAAAACAGAGAAAGATACAAGGAGTGGCTGAGACCTTGGGCGGAAGCCACCCCTATGAGGCCACCCCCTCAGCAGCAGAGCTGTGTGTGGGAACTGGTTGTCAGCCTCCAGATGCACCGTTCCACAGTGGGTCGTGGTTGCAAGGGTGTTCTCCCACATTGAGGGAGAGGGTCCCCAGAATGAGTTTGGGGTTGAGCTTGGTCAGGACCAGGAAGGCAGCCAGCACAAAGTGCTGCAGAAACTGCAGCATGGGTGTGTGGGACCATTGCATGCCCAGGGGCAGCTGCAGCTCCATTACACAAAGAGAAAAGCAGTGGCATCCAAAAAAGCTTGGCAACCACTGCGAGAGCTTTGCTGTCCCTCAAAGAGGTAGCAAGCATGCAGCAGAAGCAGAGAAACGGCTGTCCAGGGGGCCCCCTTTAAGCGAGTGTCTCTGCTAGGCTCCGGCACCAGCACTCAGAAGCAACTGGTGACCTAAAACCTTCCTGAGGTGGTTCTGAGTGGCCTTTTATGCGAGAGAGCATCCTATCAGTCTGGATGCTATCTTTCAGAAAAGCAGACTGTTTTTTTTATTTGCTTAGCCAGTGTGGACATGCTCTTCTGGAAGAAGTTTTTTCCAGAAGATTCTCCAAATGAAGCCTACAGTCTAGATATAGCCTGACAAGATGTAAGCTCTCTGAAATGGTAGTGCCCTGATTCACATCAAGAAGGCTATTCTGGAACTAAGAATAAGCTATGGGAAAAGCCCAGTGTACATAAAAAAGGAACCTAAAATTCTGACTCGCAAGGTGAACGTTATAGAGAACTGAAATGTGCAGCATTATTTGCTCAGAAATTGGAGCTGTTTTTGTTAATTGTTGCATGCAACAAATCCATAAACCTAGACATTGGCTCCTCTCAAAGTACATCAATTTTTTCCCCATAAACTTAGGCAGAATCCTAATTCCCAGCAAAAACACTGGGCAGTTCCATGGCAAAGACTAGCAATTCTTCAGGCTGCAAAATTAGCTTAAATCCCCACAATCTCTCTTGTTCCACAAAGGAAAAAAATGCTTCATGAAACTCATATAAACCAGCACGACACCTACTTATTCCATATTTGTCCATCCTCCCAAAAGACACAGCCTAGCTCCAAATATAAATCATATACAGTGTCTGTGGCTGCGCAAAGGGTTTCCCCTTTAGAATACAGTGGTTCTAAAGTCATACTGTAGTGAGTCATTCCAAATGGAAACACATGGTACAAGCTACAGAGAAGGGCAAGAGGTGACGAGAATATCTAGGAAAGGTTATTGATTTGGAGAGGTGGATTCTGTAGAGCGTATATAGAAATGTGTTTCAGTTCTAGTTCAGGAAAAAAGGAAATGTTAACTTTTAAAAGGCGGTCAGGTGTTAATAGCTACGAGTATGTCTACATTAGCTACTCTAGTTCGAACTAGGGTGGCTAATGTAATCATTCGAACTTGCAAATGAAGCTTGGGATTTAAATATCCCGGGCTTCATTTGCATGTTCCCAGGGGCCGCCATTTTTAAATGCCCGGTAGTTCGAACTACTTGCCCGCGGCTACATGTGGCACGGGCTAGGTAGTTCAAATTAAAGCTCCTAATTCAAACTACCTAGCCCATGCCACATGTAGCTGCGGGCAAGTAGTTCAAACTACCGGGCACTTAAAAATGGCGGCACCCGGGAACATGCAAATGAAGCCCGGGATATTTAAATCCCAGGCTTCATTTGCAAATTCGAATGACTAAATTAGCCACTCTAGTTCAAACTAGGGTGGCAGTGTAGACATACCCTACTTGTATCATTGAGATTCCTTCCCTTATTGAGATACCGTTAGCTGCTGCAGTAGCCTTTAGGGGATAGCTTTTACCTTTCTCTTTCTATATCTTTTGCCAAGGAAAAGAATGCAACATGTATAGTCCTTCTACTACCAGTGCTTCTTAAATTCAGTTCCCTTGGCTGATCTCTCCCTAGCAGTGGATTCAGATTTGTAGATGCTCAGTATCCATTATGTGAGTGTCCTACTCGTATTCTCTGAGGTCTGACACCTGGATATTATTAGGCCTGCATAGCAGATAAGAGTCAATTGCCATCCTTGTTATGAATCTTTTTGGTGTGATTTTTAAAATATAGATATTCTTCTAGAAATCAACCTAAAAACTTCACTTAAGATGAAATTCCAAGGAAATCTGAACATATTATTGTCTGAAGATATACTAGTAGCGGAACACAAACAACTATAATTTCACCAGGCAATAATCATTACACCAGGCAATAATCATTTATTATGATGAAGGCCACAATGCTGAAGAAAATTATGCACATGTTTAACTTTATATAGAGGTGAGTAAATAATGGGTTTCTTATTTTTGGTTCATTGGCAATTCCAAAAATTAGAAAAAATAATTATTTTGGGCCAAACAATTTTTTTTAACCTGAAATGGAGTGCTTGGTTCATTTCTGAACTTTTTAAAATGACTGGGTTTTAAAAGAAACAACAAACTTTTAAAGTGAAAACTCATTTCAAAGAAAAAAATCAACATGAAATATGTATGTTAATTAAAATATTATTTAGACTGATGTAATTTGGCAAACCCAACATGAATTTCTGAAATATTTAGGTGTCTCAACTCTGCATTTTTCACAAAAAAGTTCTGGCTGAAAACTTTGACTTTGCATTAACTTTACATACTGGGAGGAGCCCTGTTGCCTTCAATGGGACTACTCACAGAGCATAAATATTAAGTGTATGCAAAATTGTTGGCAGGACTTGGGCTAAGATATTTTAGTATTTGTGGTTACAGATAACATTAATACATCTTTAAAATAGTTTATATTTCTTCTTCATGATGCTATTACAAGGACCTGCAAGGAATGTATACCATAGCCTTGATTACCTTGAGCTTAGTGTGCTCCCATTGAAGTGATACACAGGGGATGGAGTGGAGGCCAAAATATTTTTGAAAATAGGATCGGGGATTAAATGCACCCAAAACGTAATAATGATAAGGCTTTGCAAACTGCTACTTTCAATGTTCCTTAAGATAAGAATGGAACTTTAACAAAAACTGTAATTTGTAGCAAAATTGTGTTATTTTCTCAAAGAATTTCAGTAATATATTTAAGTGCTTCTTTGGGAGCAACTGATTAACAAGAGCAGGATATTTATGATTTCCGCTATAACTTTACCTCAGTTGATGATATTACTTTTATAATCATTGCTCCAGTGGACGATAGCAATAAGTAGTGTCATGACATCAAGCAAACTAGCTGCATCTTATTTCCCCTTCATGTTATTACTTATATCTCGAGAAGGGATACACTTTGCCATTTTCTAATTTATTTACAATTCCCTCATTCTGAGAACGCACTAATGGAATTGCCAAACTTTCTGCCGTATATCAGATAAATTTGAAACTCCATGGCAATATGCTGACACAGCAGTACAGGGGTGACCTTGTCCTCAGTCCAGATTCTAATGACGCAGGTTGCAAGGAAAGCAGAGATCTGCAAAATAAATGTATCCTTCGAGGATACTTGTTATGAGAACAATAGACACAGGAACAAAACATAGCCATTCTCAGGACACATATATAACTAGAAATAGATGAGAACCTCTATCCACATGCTGCTCATGCACCACAGCTCCTCCCACCCTCCCCTGCACACCACGTACTGCCACTTCCGGCAACTTGACCAGATTGTCATGGAGTGGTGGGATAACCAGCAGTGGCTTCAGAACTTCCTCATACAAAAGGACACCTTCATGGAGCTGTGTCAGTGGTTCGCCTCTGCCCTCCAGCAATGGGACACCCCCATGAGACCCTCGAGAAGCGGGTCGCCATCGCACTTTGGAAGTTTGCCACATCAGCCAGATACCGCTCCATCGGGAACCATTTTGGAGTGAGGAGATCAACTGTCGGGGCCATGCTTACACATGTATGACTCTCTTGCTATTGTCCTAGAAGGGTAGTGAACTACTGGAATGGGGTTTCCTGGGGCGGGGGGGGGGGGTGGACTCTCTTTCCTTGGGTCGGGGACCTCCCAAGGTCTCTGGCAACCCTGTGACTCTGTTTGTATCCGTCTATAGGTGATAAGTCATCAACACCATCCCGCTATGCAGGGTTGTCATCCTGGGCAACATGGACCCCATCAATGCCAGCTTTGCCACCATGGGCTTCCTCAACTATGGGAGGGGCATGTCGCCATCCAGGCCCCCAACCGCTGGGCCTCTGATTATATCAGTCAGAAGGGGTACTTTTAATGGTCCTGAAGGCCCTTGTTGACCATTGAGTCCGGTTCACCAACATCAGTGTCAGGTGGTAGAAGAAGGCGTATGACACCTGCATCATTAGGAACTCCAGCCTGTTCCAGAAGATGCACCTCAGCACTCTTTTCCCTACCAAACCATGAGGGTCAGGGACAGGGACATGCCAAAATGCATCATGGGGGACGCAGTCTACCCTTTGCTCTTGCGGTTGATGAAGCCCTACACGGGACACCTGGACCCCACAAAGAAAAGTTTCAATAGCAGTCTCAGCAGGGCCTGCATCGTGGTGGAGGGCATCGTCAGATGTTTGAAGGGGAGGTTCTGCTGAGTCCTCAACAGCATGGAGCTCAGTGAGCAAAACGTGCCGCAGGTGGTGGCATCCTGCTGTGTCCTGCATGGCCTATGCGAGAACAAGGGGGAGATGTTCAAGTCGGAACTGGTGCCCAGACATCAGAAGTGGAAGTGCACAATGTGCAGGGGAGAGTGGGAGGGCTCGAGTTGTATGAGCGGTGCCTGGAGAGAGGTGAGGTATGGCCCCACAAGGAGCTAGGGGTCCTGTTCCTGCAGAGCCATGAAGGCAGCCTGCAGAAGCAGCAGCAGGAGGTACACCAAGACATATAAGAGCTGTCAGCTGCTCAGAGGCAGCTCTAACTCCATGGCTAGAGTGCTGAGGTGTCCACAAGGGCAACCAGAGCAGGCAGAGAAAAGGCTTTGCTGTCCCTCAATGAGGTAGGCAAAGGAGAGGAGCTGAGGGCTACATGGTAGAAGCATGATGCACTCTGGATGGCGCTGGGGTTGCCTGGGAGAGTCTAGCTCCAGCCCTGCCTCTTCCACTTGAGACCATGCTGCTTCAGAGGGTGCAGAGACATAGACTCACCAAGCCCCTGGGCAAGGTGGGGGGAGGGGTGTCAGCTTCACTGTTTGGCAGACATGATCTTGAAATAGGTTTCTGTTCACACAGTCAGGACCTGCTTTTGTTTGCTGTGTCAAATGTATATTATGCTTAAATTCTACAAACTATGTTCGTGTTGTTGCTTATCCCAGGAGGCCTACTTTCAAATGCATGAGGCCACCTTTCTAGAGCTCTGTGCCTGACTAACCCCCACCCTCCAGAGACACCCACTTGCAGCCTGCCACCCCCCTGGAAAAAATGGGTTTCAATCACCCTCTAGAAGCTCACCACCCCAGACAGCTACTGGTCGGTGGGCAACTAGCTTGGGGCAGGGTCAGTAGGATCCACCATTGGGGCCCTCCTTATGGAGGTAAGGAGTTCTTGGGCTGCAGACCCTGCACGGGGGAAAGTGTTGGATAAGGGAGACCCTCAGGAAAGGGGGGCAGGGAGGATGGAGTGGGGTTGGGGGAAATCCCGGTCCCTGGAGGCTTGTGCCATTTCACCCTCACACAGCCCTGCTGCTGGGGGGGAGCAGCCTCATAGGAGGTGGGTCCTTGGGCGTTTCAGGGGGAGCAAAAGAGGGGAGGGGGACAGGCACCTCCCAAGGGCTCACAAACTCCCTCTCCCATTCTCTGTTTTGTGTGTCTGTTTCCTTCTGCAGGTGGTGAGGGGCATCAACTCCCTGCTGCTGCAGACAGTCGTCCGTTAAGGAGACCTGGAGGTGACTGTGGCTGGATTTGCTGCCCTGGGGGTCCCCAGCTGTGGAGGAGCCATAGACGGGGCACACATCCCCATCCAAGCAACGGACCATCGAGTGGACCAGTGTATTAATCGGAAGGGCTACTTTTAGATTGTCCTGCAGGCCCTGGTGGACCACTGGGGACAATTTATGGACATTTTTGACAGGTGGTTGGATAGGGCACATAATGTCTGAGTGTTTAGAAAGTTGGCCCCGGGCACCTTTTTCCCATGCCGGGACTTTGCAGTCAGCAACATGCACATGCCACTGTGCATAGTGGGGGACACAGCATGCCCACGAATGCCCTGGCTAATGAAAACCTACACCAGCCACCTGGATCCTAGCAGGGACCTGTTTAATGCCTACCTGAACGGAGCCAGGATCCAGGTGGAGTGCACCTTTGGACACCTCAAGGCACATTTTCAGAACCTCCTCACCTGCCTAGATAGAGGGGAGCACAACATCCCTCAGGTGATGGAAGCGTGCGGTATGCTCCACAATATTGTGGAGCAGAAGGGGGAGGCCTTCCTCCAGAAGTGAGGGGCAGATGCTGACGGTGAGGACCATGAGTTTAAGCAGCCCTGGACAGCTGCCACCTGCCAGGCCCATCAGGCTGGGGTGCACATCCGTGAGGCTCTGAGGGAGAGGTTCTCTAAAGGACCACGGTAAGTCTCTCCAACAGGGGCCTCTGCCTTACTGCTCTCTCCCTTTCCCCCCCTCAAAATCTCCCTTTGCCCCTTCCCTGACCGCAAATAAACACACCTGTTTGGTTTTAGAACAAACGTACTCTTTTTATTACACATTCAGAAAAGGTGGGCATTGGAAGGGGGACTCTGGACTAGGAGGGGAGATTAGGACTGGGAGGGGGAGTGTGCCATCTCGGGGGAGGGGGATGGGACCTCATCGGGGTTCTGTGGGGGTGGGGACCATAAAGGGCTGGGCAGGAGGGGGGGCTAGAGTGAGGTCAGGATTGATCGGGGCCATGGGCATCACTTGGGGAGGGGGCATGGACATTGCTAGGGGAGGGATCAGAGGCATAGCAGGGTGGGCAGGTGGATGGGCAATGACCATAGGAGGGGGGGCAGGAGGGTGGAAGCCAGGAGCATCATCATCAGGCGGGAGTTCCACCATGTGGGCTATGATGGCACACATGGTGTCACACTGCTGCATCATTTGGTCCCAGGCACGCTCCTGCTACTCTAAGTCTGCATAGACCCTGTGCACCAGGGTCTGGTGGATGTCGTGGAGGACATTGATGTTCTGGTGCATCAGGTCCTCATGCACCCTGGCATGTCTGCGGGTCCCCTGGTCTCTGGCGGGTGGCTACAGTGGTGTGGGTTGGCCCTCAGTTCTGGCTGATCTGGCTGCAGAGAACACACAAGAGAGAAGGGCATTCAGTCATCTTTGCAGACACATTGCCTCAGGCCGTGCCCTCTTCTGTGAGCAGCGACCAACAGTCTGCGGCTCAGAGAAGGGGGATGTCCCAGGTGCAAGGCCATGAGTGGCCTGCATACCAGGCCCTGTCTCACAGGGGTCCAATGTGCCCAGAGGACCGTGCTGCCGCTTCCCCCCCTCCCACACACACACCATGGACAGGCAGGCAAGGGAAGTGTCTGGCCACAGTGGGATCCCCTCATGGGCAGCAGAGGAGTCAGGAGCAGCCTGGTCCTCTCTGGGGTCCGCACATGCAGGCTTGCCTGTATGCTGTGTGCGGCACTCCTTGGTCTCTGTGTGGTCGTGCCTACACCCTTGTGGCTAGCCTGCTTCCAGCTGGGTGCCCCCTCTCCCCGGGGGCAGGACGTTTTTGGGCTTCCTCTGAGCCTGGCAGCAGGATCCTGGGCATATTCAGGGGCTGCCTGCTGTGTCCTCATGCCACATCCTTCCACTGCATGTGGTTGCATGTGCATGGACTGCAACATGATGTGCAGCCTGAGCGACACTCACCCCTCTACTTCCTGTGCGCCCACCTCCCCCGTCCTGTGCGTGTATGACAACTCATCTGAAGATCCCTCTCAGGCATCTGAGGGAGACCTGAGACACGTCTTGGCTGACGGTCACCGGCTCCAGTGAGGAGGTCTCGGTGCCCATCTCCTGCTCCTCCGGCTGTCCCTGGCCCTCCTGCTCCTCCTCCTCCTCCTCCAGGGCGACATCCAGCTGGGCAACTACTGGGGTCTTGACCCTGGAGTCCACCAGGATGGGTGGGGAAGAAGTTTCCCCACCCCCCAGGATGTGGTGCAGCTCCTTGTAGTAAGGGCAGGTGTGGGTTCCTGCCCCTGAGTGTGAGCTGTGCTCTGCTGTGTGGGCATATCCGTGGTGGAGCTCCTTGACTTTGCTCCAGACCTGTTCCATCGTCCAGGCTGGGAGTCCCCACTCTGCCAGGGAGGTGGCCATCCGGGAATAAATGTCTGCTTTCCGACGTTTGGCCCGGGGATCTTGCAGAGTCTCCTCCTCGCCCCACAATTTGAGAAGGGACTGTATCTCTGGGCCAGACCACATCGGGGTGCACCTCTTTGTCCCCTGGGGGGGGGGGAGGTTCTGGGACCCCACCTGTTGCTCCCTTGCAGGGCCAGAATGGTTGCGGGGGGATTGAGGCTTGACCATGGGTGTCCTGGCCTGTGGCAAGGAGAGTCAGGTGGTGCAGTGCTGCTGTCTGGACAGTTTCCTGCCATAAGGCTTGTCCAGGGTACCTGCAGCTTGAAGAGGTGACAGCAGACAAAAACTATTGAGTTGTGATTGCTTGGTATGGAGTGGCCACCAGGGCACCTGTGCTTTTTCCTGGAGGCCTTTTCTTGCACAAAAAGCCCTCTTCCCCGTCCACACGTGCCTTTTGGCGAAAGAGGTCTTTCACAAAAGGGCTTCTTCTTCGTAGCAAGAGGAATACCAATTGTGCAAACCCCCCTCTGTTTTTCAGTTTATTGCCAAAAGAATGAAGTTGCAGTGTGGACATAATTCAGATTTTGTTGGAAACACAGACGTAGTATAGACATAGCTTCAGTATGGCTGCTGAAATCTGCCCTTCTGCCCATCTGTACTGAAGAATGGGCCATTGGGACAAATTGGTTGAACCCTGGCATATGAGAAGCTGTTTCTGTGTAATGGTGAACAGCAAAATCCTCTAGGAATTTGGTTCCTATTGGCAACTACTTGTGCACTCTGTGGAAAAGAGAGAGGGTCTGAAGGAGACATGAGATCCCTGGGGAGAAGGGGGCACAAGCAATGACAGGAATAGGATCCCTGCTGAGGGGGAGCCACAATCCCACCTCCTCCCCCCTTCTCCAAGAAATTGCTGAATAGTGTCACTGAGAGGAGAGCTAGACACTGATAATAACTCATGTCTGTCCTGATCATGATCCAGAGCCATCCTTACCCATACACAGAATATACACCTGAAAATTTGGGGCACCACTGGGTCTTAATGTCTATCCATCCACCTCTTCCCATACCTATTCAGTGGCTCTGCTTCCTCCCAAGAAGCTCTGGTTAACGTAAAAGTGAAAAATCCTTCCAGACCAATTAGCAGAACTTGGAACCAGTGAAAGCGCCATTCAAGTGGTAATGAAGCCATTTAACAGGCATTTGCCAACCACAGCTATATACTGTCAGTTTCTGAATTTACTGTGCTGGTCTACAGGACCTTAGTTTAAAATTTGCTTTAAAAATATTTCATTCGTGCCTTGCTGAAGATTATAAAATCACGTCTCTAAAAATTACTGACCCTGCCAGCTGCCACTGGGCCCACCAGTTTAATAGTACTGCATAGGGCCCATAAATCCTAAGGACAGCCCTGCTGTGATCAATAACAAATAGAGCATGATGAACCCAATCCAACAACCATCAAATCTATCCATTGACTTATAAAACTGTAACAAGAGAACAGTGGAGCTGGTATGCTGGCAGCCTCAACCAAGCAAACTGTCTATTTGCATAATTAAAAACAGGCCTCCTTTGACCTAAACCAGTTAATATACAGCCTCTCCTGGAAACAACGACTAAATAAAAATGTAGCAAAGAAAATATCCCTGGCAGGTTCTATAAATGGTTTTATCAGCCCATTGGTAAAATTTTCTTGACACTAAGAAAATAGCTGAAACTAAGGTCAAATCTGGCCCTAAAATTCAGGCTGGGGGCCATCTTAATATGTTTTGGGTGCTGTACCAACATAATACATTGAGACTTTTTGGCAGCTTCATAATATAAGTTATACTTTTAATAGACCTTCGTCCAGTCTGTGTTTTTTAGCACTTTGGGCTACCCAAATTTCCATATCGCTAATAGGACTTTTTTATTACCCTGTCATGTTCAGATAATGAAAAATCTCACTCAGCATTGTAGTTCCAGAGCACCCCAAGTACTTAAGTGCCAGGGCACGAAAGCTTGGGCAAGAGGAAAACTAAAGTTGAAATCTTTGTCTCATTATCTCACTAGTTCATTATCTTTTCCAACCCATTATCTATCTACTTATCCAAGAACAACCATAAATGATTATAAAACGCAAGCCATGCTGGTTTAATTATTATTAAAAAAACTCCACGGTATTCATGGTTTCATATTTCAGGAAGTTCCCTTCAATGCAGAGAATACATTTAAAAAAAATGATGGCACTCCAGTCTAAAGTGTTCATTTGCCTCAGTTCCCTTTGTTTTAACTCCCCAAAATATCTGCACAGCACTTGAGGTCTACTGTTATACAACAAACTTGGAAGGGAAGGGAAAGGAAGAGAAAGGAAGGGGTGAACCCAACACAACATATATCAAGGTTTAAACTTACATTGAACTTAACTTCTCTTTAAACGCTTTGATCCCTGTTAAAATGCTAAATGGATCTCATCACTGCTTGACAAGGTTCTGACTTGACAGTGTAACTGGAATATGAGGGTTCAGTTAGATTCAACGTGAACCCAAGAGGAATAGGAGAGGAAATGAAGTGTTTTCTGGCCAGAGCTTGGTGGTTTTTGTGTGCGTTTGCAAAGGGTCTGAGAGGGCAAGAGTATCATTCTTTGTACACTGACTCCAGAGGAATCCCGCATCATAGCATTTGAACTCCCAGAATGCAAGCAACAAGGAGGGCTGCCAAGTTGAACACTGAGGAAGCATGCAATGCAGTACATTACAGGGTGAACTAGGGGGTTCTCTTAGGTCATTGTATGTGTGATATAGCACTTTGGTGGCTCATATATTGAAAAGATAAGAGAACTTCTGCTAGTGCCAGGTGAAGGAGAACAAATAATTAAGAAGGCTCTTTGTCTGATAACCAAAATCCTGGCATTATTTCCAGTGATGAATATGCATGCAGTTTACCTTGATAATCTATGTGGATTTGTTTATACTGTGGGTTTCCCTCCTGCAACACATCACAGACATTCTGTATGCATGTGTCCAGGGCAGATGTTCTGCTTCCAGGGTATATTCAAATTATGCTCATCCTTCCCTCCCCAACTATCCCTCTTAGGTTATTGGCTAGACTAAAACTGCCATTTATATGGTTAACCATAATGTCTCCATACTACAGCCATGAAATACACATTAGAGCTCAAGGCCAATCTGGTAGAACTGTGCATTCATATCAATTCATGCACTCAAACCTCCACCAGTACTAGGAAAAGGTGTCAGAACATGCAGAGGCGAGGGAATGCAGCTGCAAAATCAAGCCACACCTACCTAATCTTCATTTTTTAGCCTGAGGCTACTTCTTTCATGTCTGTTTGCTGTGCTCTCACCAGGTTGGGTGGCTGCTAGAGTGGGCAATGCTCATGGCAAAGATCCTTTCCGCTCTGGCAAGGGAAAATCAAAATGCAAACTGTGTATCTTATTACGAGTCTATATCAAAAGAGCTTATTTTGAAATTTGGCGCTGTGTACACAGTGCCAAATTTCCAAATAAGGCACTATTCTGACAAATCCCTTAACCCTCGTGGAACAAGTGCTATGTGGATGCTGGAATAGCATGCCTGCTATTTCATGAAATAGCGGGCCCGTTTAAAGATGTGGTGTTGCTATTTTGGGATACTGCCGGTATCCCAAAATAGAGCCGCAGTCTAAACATACCCTCAGTGAAACAGAGGGAGTTGAGCATAAACAGAGGAGATGGAGAGAAGATAAGCTGTGGTTGCTTTCTGCTTTCCTTTTCTTTTAGCTGCAGAACCCTAACGACATCCAACATTCTAGCAGCAAAATTTGTGATGCTATATGGGGAAATCTTTGGAATATTGTGGGGAGGATGGATGGATTTGGAGGGAGCTGTGTAATTGGATACCCATCTTGGATTATGGTGCAAATAATACTTTTTTTTCCCTTCTGGCTTGTTGCTGAGCCCTGAACCCTGACCTCAAAAGGCAGTCCTCTCACCGCATTATTTCCAGGAACATCTTACTTAACTGACATGTCTTTGGGTGTTCAATGACTTAGCCACTTTCTTCAGAGCTATGGGTCATCAAGTGGCCTCTGTCCCCACCCACGCAACCTGAAGATTTTCTTTGGGCTTGCATTTGTAAGGGATGATTTTCATATAAACCTTATTGAGGCTGGTGCAAAAAACTCACCTTCCCATTAATATTTTTCCATCAATTCCTATTGTTTAAACAATTATGAAACAGGAAGCTTTTTGCATGAGAAACGCACATGTTTACCACGTGAACCTGCTGTGGGAAGCTAGTTTTTCCTGAAACTTTGGAATAATAAAATGTTACTAACCAGTCTTTGGCTAGATCGTTGTCATCTTAAGCCATGCAGATATTTAACTGTGGCCACGTCACCTCTCATGGCAACAGCTGTTTATTGCCCCATTCTGTTTAACGTCTGCTTCAAAGCAATAATCCTCTTGAAGATTCTGATGTATCTGCCAGCTGTTTCTAATATACCAGGAAAGTTACTACCCTATAAATGACAGTAATTCAATATTCTTTATCATTTAAAAACTGCCTGGAAGAATCAGGCTTAGTCTGGACACAAATATTCTGATCATGTGCTCTTTTTGCTCTTTTCCATGGAAGGTTATTCATTGTGAATGATAACAAGCGAAGAGAAAATAAAAACAGAACTGCACACCAAAGTCAGGCATGCACCCAACTGCAATAACAAGGGTGACTAAAGAAAACTGCTGTACTATAAAATGAACAGGAAATTGCAAAGATGTAAAGTTTTAAAATGACAGTTTACAATAAGGTCCTGAATGCACTTTTTTTCTCTCACAATCCAACATGGGCCAAAACACTATGAAGAATGAGAAGTCAGAAATGCCTTCAACTTTGGGTTCATATTCACCCAGGAATTCTAAATTAGAAATGTTGTTACTCAAGAGAACTCACTTTAACAACATTCAATCCCTTAACCAGTACAGGCAGTCCCCGAGTTATGCGGATCCGACTAATGTCGGATCCGCAGTTACGAACGGGGCCCGTCTCCCTGGTCTCCAGCAGACCAGGGAGAGGAAGCAAAGTGGTGGAGCACGCGGGCAGCGGACAGCCCAGACGCGTCTGGGCTGTCCGCTGCCCGCGTGCTCCGCGGCTTTGCTCTGCTTTGCTCCCCATCTCCCTGGTCTGCAGACCAGAGGGACGGGGAGCAAAGCCACGGGACACGCGGGCAGCGGACAGCCCAGACGTGTCTGGGCTGTCCGCTGCCCGCATGCTCCACGGCTTTGCTCTGCTTTGCTCCCCGTCCCCCTGGTCTGCAGACCAGGGAGATGGGGAGCAAAGCAGAGCAAAGCCGCGGAGCCCGAGGGCAGCAGGACAGCCACAGCGCATCTGGGCTGTCCTGCTGCCCCCGTGCTCCGCGGCTTTGCTCCGGACGCCTGTGGTACAGCAGCTGGGGCGCTGCCGGTTGGTCCCGTAGCGCCGCTCTGGGCGCTACGGGACCAACCCGGCAGCACCCCAGCTGCTCTGCCCCAGGCGTCCTGATTCAGCCACTGCTGGTCAGTTTCAGCAGCGGCTGAATCAGGACGCCTGGGGCAGAGCAGCTTGGGTGCTGCTGGGTTGGTCCAGTAGCGCCGAGGAGCGGCGGCGCTACTGGACCAACCCAGCAGCACCCCAACTGCTCTGCCCCAGGCATCCCCAAGTCAGCCGCTGCTGAAACTGACCAGTGGCTGACTACAGGAAGCCCCTGCCCCGGGCTTCCTGGAATCAGCCGCTGATCAGTTTCAGCAGCAGCTGACTTGGGGATGCCTGGGGTTCTTAAGTTGAATCTGTATGTAAGTCAGAACTGGCGTCCAGATTCAGCCGCTGTTGAAACTGATCAGTTTCAGCAGAGGCTGAATCTGGACGCCAATTCCGACTTACATACAGATTCAACTTAAGAACAAACCTACAGTCCCTATCTTGTACGTAACCTGGGGACTGCCTGTATTACACATGGATCTCAGCTATCTACTCTGGCAACAAAGGGCTTTCTTATTTGCTCTGGCAAAATATAAGCCCCTCCATTTTAAGGCACAAAAATCATATTTGGGTAGGCAAACACTTATTAATGCAGTTATGACATGTTTCTTCATGCCTTTAAAAAGTTGCTCTGGTATACCTCCAACAACAATGCTCTAGAGGAGTATAACACTCATCTGGCATGTATCAATATCACATGGCAAAGTACTGTTTAATTTGTGTGTGATTGAAGGAGCGATGTTGCTCTGAAAAGACTGGTCCAGGCTGGCATGAGGGATATGCTTCTCCTAACAGTAAACGAAATGTCCCTTAATGCAAATGGAAGTCAGTGGTTTTAGAGGCTAAATTACCAGAATTTTACTCCAGTTCCATATGACTTCAGTAACACTGCCCCTTGGCTGCAGCAGTTATATTTTTATTACAGTATGACTCTTGCATTTTCTGCAGTTTCAATCAGTTTTTTCATTTTTTTTTTTGAAATAGGCAACATCATACACAACTGTTCTCTCAAAAGGAATTCTTCTACCCCAACATTTTCCTGAACATCTTTACAAGCTTGTTTAAAATTTTGAAATAAAAGGATTCAAAGATATCATAAAACTCTGTGCTTTTAAGGAGGATTTTGAGCTGGGAGACATTAGGACAAATTCTCCAGATATAAAGGAGTCAGGAATTGGAGTGGTAGGAAGAGCATGTAGAAAATGAAAAGAAAAATATTAGCCGAAGGAATATATTAAAATTAAATATACACTAATGGCATGTTCTCTTTTGTTGTTCTCATCCCAGGCTGCTGCTGTTGCTGTATTTGCACTGAATATCTTATTACAAAACACACAAGAAAGTGAAGAAGATATATAAAGGGTTGTTTTTGTAAGTTTGGTCTCAGCTCATTGTGCACATATTTCATCTGGCTGCATCAAAGCACAACAAGCTACTTCAATTACTTCGGCACTTAGAAAAGACATGCATGAAAGAAAAATATGTCAAGGACGTGAAATGGCAAGTTTGTATTGGTGGCCTTTTCCCAGTGACATCTCAGTTTCCCAGCACTTTGCCATGCTGGGTCTTAGTCTGCAGCTAAAGTGGCTTAAAAATGGCAAATGTAATGAACAAAGCACATCAAAAGAGAGAGGGAGCTGCTTGCATTCCCTGAAAAGTTCCCAACCATAGAGCCTGCAAGTTCTGAAGGATCATAACCCCAGCCTTGTTCACAGCGCATGGCACAGTCCTCCAGCCTCCCCTACAGGCCGCTGCTTGCCCATTATCACTGGGATATTGTTTACAGGTGGGCCTGAGCTACTGAGTTCAGCTTTGGAGCATAGGTCCTCCTGAGATTGGGGTTACTTGATTCTTGGGTTTTGCTTCTGTTACTAGCAGTGTTCATCAAGACAGCCTCTGAGGGTATGTCTACACTAGCTCGTTAATTCAAGCTAGGTAAGCAAAGCAGGTGGCCGGAGTTGCAAATGAGGCCCGGGATTTAAATATCCCGGGCTTTATTTGCATGTTCCCGTCCAGTCGCCATTTTGAAATTCCACTAGCCCGAAGTAAGTGCCGCGCGGCTACATGCAGCAGTGAAACAGTAATTTGAACTAAGTCCTTAGTTTGAATTAACTGTTACTCCTCATGGGTTATGTCTACACTAGCCCCCCAGTTCAAACTAGGGAGGCTAATGTAGGCATTCAAAGTTGCAAATCAAACCTGGGATTTAAATATCCCAACGCTTGATTTGCATCTTTCCGGCCGGTCGCCATTTTTTGAAATTTACAAGTCCGGAGTAACTGCCTTGTTAAACCTCCTTGCAGGAGGAATAATAGGTAGTTTGATTTAGGGCTTTAATTCAAAATACCGGGTCCCTGCTGCGAGTAGACACGGGCAGTTACTCCGGACTTGTACATTTAAAAAAATGGCAACCGTCCGGGAACATGCAAATCAAGGGCGGAATATTTAAATCCCTGGCTTGATTTGCAAGTTCGAATGCCTACATTAGCCTCCCTAGTTCAAACTAGGGGGCTAGTGTAGACACCCCATAAAAAGTAACAGTTAATTCGAACTAAGGACTTAATTCGAATTACCGTTTCACTGCTGCGTGTAGCCACACGGCACTTACTTTGGGCTAGTGGAATTTCAGAATGGCAACCGGACAATAAAGCCCAGGATATTTAAATCCCAGGCTTCATTTGCAACTCCGGTTGCCTGCTTTGCCTACCTAGCTCGAATTAACGAGCTAGTGTAGACATACCCTGAGAAGACTATTAGTGCTGGCTGCCAACTGGGAAGAACCAGGGACAGTATTCACTGCCATATCTTCCCCCTTACTTCCCCATCTCTAACCTTCTTAGGAAAAATACTGGCATTAATGAAGCTGAAAGAACTTATGGGTATTACACCTGTAACCTGGTGTCCTGCATATTAACCAATGTTCCGATATTGGACCAGGATGGGTAGGAATGGTGTCCCTAGCTTCTGTTTGTCAGGGGCTGGAAATGAATGACAAAAGAGGGATCACTTGATGATTCCCTGTTCTGTTCACTCCTGTGGCATCTGGCATTGGCCATTGTTAGAAGATAAGAACGGCCATACTAGGTCAGACCAAAGGTCCATCTAGCCCAGTATCTTATGTTCTTATGACCATCCTTGGGTCCAAATTCAGCTCACAATGACTTCAAGTGAAGTTGCACATACACATCTGAGTATGTGGCCATTAACATAAACATATATCAATCCTTCCTTTACTACAGATGCTTTCACACAGTAGATAGTAATAGTAGATAATTCAGATTCAGAGGAGCAGTAACACTGATCAAGCAATTTATACTTATTATCCTGTTCAATACAGAGGAATGGGAGAGCAAATAAAGCACAGTTATGGATAAAAGAATAAATGATTTCAGTTCCTTGACTCTAGTGAAACAATAGCTTAACCGTCCAGTCTAGCAAGAGCCCAGGGCTGGAAAGCCTGAATGAGGTGTGGGGATTTCAATCCCATTGTGTGCGTGTTTTGTTCAGGGAACAGGCTGAAAGCAAAATACAGATCACCTCTGTCAAATTTGTCTCAGCACTCATTTTGTCATATCGGCAACCTTCTTCCTGACTATGAACTTTCCATTTTAATGCATTAGTAAAAGGTATTGATATTCTAAGATGTGAAAGAAAAAGTCAAGTGATTGATATGTAGCAACTTCCGTGTTGTGGTAGTGAAGAAAAAAATAATAGGCTATTAGAGAACGGAAAATTACTAGCAGTGGGAGACCATGTGTGTTGCTGTGAAGGCACATCTACAATTCCTTTTTGTCTTTTCTTTTCCCGCATTGCCACAATAGGATGACTTAGGATGGGGAAATCTGAAAATGACTCAATCTTAACTGTGAATGTGATTTAATTGCTCAAGATGTAGAGGTAGCTTTTTACTCTGGTTCATACCTAAATAGGAAGACTCACAATGCTTATTTAAGTTTTCATAAGAGCAGCTTCTTCTTTGTTAGCACAATTTACACCTACAGTTGATATAAAAGTACAAATATGCATGTTAACAACCTGAAATACTCATTGGCCAATATAAAGCAGGTCATTAGAGGTGTAAGTACACTCATCTTCATTTAAGTTATTTTTCAATTGCAAATATGATACCTAATCCCAACTCTTTTGAAAATTCAACCACATGTGTGCTTCCTCATGAAAGGTTATCCTAACTGATGGTTAGTGTACACTAGATGCATAGTATCAATGCAGAAGCATCTGTAGCTTTACAGCCAGTTGGCTTTATAGCCCAAGTGGTTGAAGCTCCTTCACTAAGCTCCAAAGGTTGCAGATTGCGTTCTGCCTGTCGGTGTTACATAGGCACATTCCTAGTTATAAATTCATGGAAGTTAGGTCCATCGATACTTATACGCCAAGATGGGAAGGAATAGTGTCCCTAGCCTCTATTTGTCAGAGGCTGGAAATGGTTGACACGAGAGGGATCACATGATGAATACTGTTCGCTCCTTCTGGGACATCTGGCATTGGCCACTGTCGGCAGACAGGATGCTGGGTTAGATGGACCTTTGGTCTGACGCAGTATGGGCATTCTTATGTGCAGCTGTATCAGTCTAGTGTTTCTGGTGAAGAGCTCTCCCTTTGGCATTAAAAATATGCCTCTGTGACAGGCAGCTGCTATATCAATGAGAGAAGCTCTCCCAGGCTATGCCTAGACTGAAGGCTTCTTCTGGAAGAAGCTTTTCCGGAAGAGATCTTCTGGAAAAATTTCTTGCAAAAGAGAGCATCCACACTGCAAAAACGTATCGAAAAAGCAATCTGTTTTTTTGAAAGATAGCGTCCACATTTATTGGCTGCTATCTCACATTTAAGTTGGGATTAGTATGGATGGAGTGGCCACCAGGTCACCTGTGTTTTTTCCTGGAGGCCTCTTCTTTTAAAAAAAAACAAACAAAAAAAAAACCAAACCACCTCTTCCCCATCCACACACACTTTTTTTCTAAAGAGTTCTTTTGAAAAAAGGCTTCTTCCTTGTAGAAAGAGGTTTACTGCTGTCAGAAAAACTCCTGCATTATTTTGACCTTCTGTTGAAAGAACATAATTGCAGTGTGGACTTAAGTGTAGGTTTTCCAGAAAAATGGTCGTTTTTCCAGAAAAACTCTTCAGTGTAGACACACTCCTGACATAGTTCTGTCCACAGTGGTGCTCAGTCGGTGTAACTTAATTTTAGTTGGGGGTGGCTCATTTACATCTCTGCTCAACAGAAATTATACTGAAGTAAGTGGGAATTTGGATCTGGCCTACGAGTGATAATTTAACATAGAAGTGGTAGGCTAATCTTCAGCTGGTATAAGTGGCATCACTCTATTGACCTGAGTGGAGTTATGTTGATTTACGTTGGTTGAGAATCTGTGCCAGAGACTTGTTATCCCAAGACTCACATTTAAAAGCTTTTAATGGTCATAAGAAAGCCTGTTCTCGTTAATGTGTATCATTACTGTACTGTGCCATATGTACCTTTAAGTTCTTTTTTATTGCTACTGCCCTGTTCAGCTTCAATCTGTAGCTGATGTACTTGGCACACTAGAGAAAGAAAAATTATAATTGTTGCCTTAGTATTGCTAATTCTGTAGCCAACCTTTGTTTGTTAACTCTTTTGCCCGTTCAGCTTAACATACAAAGAGAGGCCAAAGAATGGACATAACTGCTACCCACACACACTGAACGACCTACTGAATTTCAAGATTTTCTCTACTTCCCAATTTCCTGTAAAAATTCAGTCAGGGTTTGGTACCCAAAGCAACTACCTGTAAATGAGTGGCTGGAGATGCGTTGTGCTTATCAGCATTCTGCACCACTGCCATAAGCTGAAAAGGGAGGGGGTGCAAAAACATAAAGAGCTGAGGATATAAAAGGAGATCAGTGAGGTGGAAAATAAAGGCAGTGTCAAGTTATTTAGGGACAAAATTCACATACTTTTCGATGTTGTGCATTATAATAGTAGCACAAGGCATCCTGATTCTATGAATTTTTCTTGAATTTGATGGCTGCAGTAAGGAATAATTTAGGGGATAGGCAGGAGACAGTGGCACTTAACATAGACCCTACATTTAAAGACATCTGCATTGGTGTCACTGGTTCAAGAGGACAAAGATTCATCCTTCCCAGTCAGAGCATGAGATGAATGCATACAGAGTGAAAAGAGTAGATATTGCTGTTAATAGCTTGGCTTCTGCCTCATGCTCTTCTGATAATAGCAAAATCTATGGGGTCATTAGTAATTTTTTCCTTTCCCTCCCATGCTATCCCAACTATAACTGCCTGTCCACAGAAAAAGAGAGATACTGTTTTAAAGCAAATGAGCCAATGAATTCAGGCAAATATTTACACTTTGTAATGACTTGTGAGCACAAAGTATCAGAAGTAAAAATTCTACTGTCTGTGGGAGAGAAACCCCTGGTACCCTCACAAACCCTAACAGTAACTTTTTGCACAAATCCAGTAGTTAGACATGCAACAGTTATGGAAATGTTACTGTTTTTAACACTCCTGCTTAAGATTTATGTAATGCTTTTTCCACAACAGATCACAAAATATTTAAAGATGGGGAAGCATTTTATCTTCATGTTTACAGGCAGACAGGTTAAAACAATTGTTTAAGTTTGCATAGTTAGTAATGGTACAAACAGAACCTTTTCCTTAGTTTCACTTAGGCTACGGCTACACTGTAGCTTTCTTCTGGAAAAGCTTATGCAAATGAAGTGTGGCATAGAATATTAGCCTTCTTCTGGAAAGCTTATACAAATGAAGTATGGTGTAGTATATTGCTGCACTTCATTTGCATAATTAATTAGCAGCCGCTTTTGCGCAAGAGGTTTTTGCACAAAAAGGAGCTATGTAGAAAAAATGAGGAAGAACGGCTCTTGCACAAGAAAGGGTTTTTGCACAAAAGCCTTTTGCACAAAACAGGCTGCTAATTAATTATGCAAATAAAGTGTGGCGATATTCCACGTTGTGCTTCATTTGCATATGCTTTCTTGGAAGAAGGCTACAGTGTAGCCATAGCCACAGATAGCCTGTCAAGTTTAAAAGAAATGTCTAATGCTGCTTGGAGCAAAGAAGGAGAGAAATTATTGATAAGTGAGCCCTGCTAATCATATCTGAGATTAAATGATGCAGTTGATTTCAATAATATGCTGACCATTACACATGAATTACACAAGAATTATACGATTTCTCTTCCCATTTCTAAAAACAAAGATACATATATCAAATATTTAGACTTTTATAATTTATTAAAGGAATTCCCCCAAAAGAGGCTATTTGCTTTCTCCTGAAAGTAAACAATCTATAATAGTCAGTAGAGGATGGCGGGAGAAAAAGAAAATGTCATACAGAACATAAAAGAAAAATCAGTCTTCCACATTTTCCACCTTGATCTTCCCCAAATCTTGCTGTGCCACCGTCAAATCATATATAGTAACTTCAATTTCTAAAATTCCTTTGGTTTCATACTTTGGTCTTCAGCCTATAAAGAATTAAACATGTGCCTAATATAGCAAATGTGAATTCGGTGGGACAAATTATATGCTTAAAGTTTAGTTTGCATATGTCTTTTGAAGAATCTGGACTTAAGATGATAGGCAAACTATGTAGGGAAGAATCATAGAATACTAGGACTGGAAGGGACCTCGAGAGGTATTGGATCCAGTCCCTTGCACTCATGGCAGGACCAAATACTGTCTAGACCATCCCTGATAGACATCTAACTGACTCTTAAATATCTCCAGAGATGGAGATTCCACAACCTCCCTGGGCAATTTATTCCAGTGTTTGACTACCCTGACAGTTAGGAACTTTTTCCTAATGTCCAACCTAAACCTCCCTTGCTGCAGTTTAAGCCCATTGCTTCTTGTTCTATCCTCAGAGGCCAAGATGGACAAGTTTTCTCCCTCTTCCTTATGACACCCTTTTAGATACCTGAAAACTGCTATCATGTCCCCCCTCAATCTTCTCTTTTCTAAACTAAACAAACCCAATTCTTTCAGCCTTCCTTTATAGGTCATGTTCTCTAGACTTTTATTCATTCTTGTTGCTCTTCTCTGGACCCTCTCCAATTTCTCCATATCTTCCTTGAAATGCGGTGCCCAGAACTGGACACAATACTCCAACTGAGACCTAACCAGCGCAGAGTAGAGAGGAAGAATGACTTCTTGTGTCTTGCTCACAACACACCTGTTAATGCATCCCAGAATCACGTTTGCTTTTTTTGCAACAGCATCAAACTGCTGACTCATATTCAGCTTGTGGTCCACTAGATCCCTAGATCCCTTTCTGCCAGACTCCTTCCTAGACAGTCGCTTCCCATTCTGTATGTGTGAAACTGATTGTTCCTTCCTAAGTTGAGCACTTTGCATTTGTTTTTATTAAACTTCATCTTGTTTACCTCAGACCATTTCTCCAATTTGTCCAGATCATTTTGGACAATTAAGAACTCTTAATAATTAAATTGTTGCTATCTCCAAAGTGAAACATGGCTTTTTTTGAATAGCAGATAGCACCCAGTTTAAGCGATTAGGGTAGATATTAAAATTATACAGAAATATTCATAAGGAACTTATAGAGGCCAATGACAATTAATGGTACCTATGATGAAATATGACCATCTCTACTCAGACAAACTTCTTGGAAACTTCTATTGACAACAACACATCATCTCCTTCTGGCTCCAGCAGCATAATGTCCCCAGTATGCTTATATCTCAGTTGAGATGAAAGAGAGGTGCCTACTGAATTACTGGATCACTTCTTGATGTGCCTAAGTAATCTTTAGAAGTGTGTAACACAAATACAGCTCCAGCCCAATTTTGATAACACGTACAAGCGGATGGACTCAGAGTTCCAGGTGACATGGCTTCAGGACACACCTGTGAAGTAATAATGCACATCTTTTAAGATCACACCAATGGTGGGTATTGAAAGAATTATCCTTAGTGTACACCGGGGCTTGGACACTTCTAAGGAGTTATTTTGAAATAACTCCCCTTATTTTGAAATTATAATCAGAGCGTCACGCTACTAAGTCCGTTATTTTGAAATAACAGGCTGGTTATTTTGAAATCTGTACTCCTGCTTTCCTCGGGGAATAACGCTTATTTTGAAATAGCTATAGTTAGTGTGGACGCTCCGCTGCTGCTATTTTGAAATAACTACTCCCCAGAGTCATTCAAAGTAATTACTCCCCAGTGCTTCCTGGGGCTCTAAGTCGAGATAGTGCATCCACAGTTACGGAGCCTGCCTCAGACTAATTTCAGGGCTCCCCCATAGTGCGGACATACTGTTTTGATTTTGTTTATTGGGGAGTTATTATTCTGAATTTAACTTAAAAACAATAAATAATCTGGTATCACTTTAAAGACTAACAAAACATGTAAATGGTATTAGTTATTTTGAAATAATTTCCTAGTGTAGACATGCCCCAAGTGAAATACCAGAGTCCAAATAATGAGCAAGAGGTGGTGGAGTCAGGGAGTATGTCTATACTACAGAGTTTTTTCGGAAAAATGTCTGTTTTTCTGACAAAACTTGAGGAACGTTCACACTGCAATTGTGTTCGTCTGCAAGAAAATCAAAAGAACAGAGGGTTTTTTCCAGCACTGGTAATCCTCATTCAATGAGGAAGACGCATTTTTGTGAAAGAGCTCTTTCAGAAAAAGGCATGTGTGGATGGGGAAGAGGGAGTTCTTTCGCAAGAAGAGGAAAGAGGAAAAAGCACAGGTGCCATGGTGGCCATTACATCCAGAGCAATCACAGCTTACATGGGAGAGAGCATCCATTCAGTCTGAATGCTCTCTTTCGAAAAACCAGATTGCTTTTTCAATGCACTTTTGCAGTGTGGACATGCTCTTTTGGAAGAAGTTTTTTCAGAAGATCTCTGAAAGAAGCCTGTAGTCTAGATGGAGCCAGGCTTTGGCATAGGTTGTCAGCACAGCCTCTCTCACAATCATCAGCTAGCAAAATCTTACATTTTAAAAAAAACCCAGTTCCCAAAGAGTCAGGAACAAAAGGGCAAGTTCTGCAGCAGTGGACAGGCAATTCCCCCTGACAATTCCACTTCTACATGTTTCCCTTTAGCAGAGGCCATTATGTTTGCTGAAGAGCAGTGAAGAAGCATTCCTGGGGTGAGCTTATCATGCCATGTCCTCAGACCACCTTCTTGTTGCATATATAGTTATCAACATATACCTATCATCAAGCATGAGAGTTGCATGAAATGACTCCTTCACACCAATTATTAGCTACAGGCAGAATAAGGCACTGTGGACTTCAACTGAGCATTGTAAAAGCCTAGGCTACATCTATACTACAAGTTTTCTCCACAGAAAATATGCTAATGAGTGATTAATTGGCATAAGTCGCAATCACAGTAGCATATTTTCTGCCATTTCTTTTTGGGTGCAAAAAGAAATGGCAGAAAATATGCTAATGAGATCATGAATTATGCTAATGAGTCCCTCATTAGTATATTTTATGCTGAAAGATTTCGCAGTGAAGACATAGCCCTAATTTTTAGACCCTGTTTCCCCTGTTGGAACCAATAGCCTCAGGTTAGGCACACACACTCACTATACAATGGCTAGGTATGTAAGGGTGAGGTCCACAGAAGCCAGTGAGTTGAGTAAGGAGCTGCTTAAACTAGCCACTAGGAAACTCTGAGTTGAGGGGTGGGTCTTCAGTCCCCAGTCCTCAAAGGGACTGAGGTGCCTAATGCTATGCCTGAAGGAGACATCTATCTCTGCTTGCAATTCACAGCTGTGAACCCCCACCTGGAGTTACCTGCCTAAGACCTTTCCTGCAAAAAAAAAAAAACCAGAGGAGGACCCACAGGCTCTACATCTCTGTGTGTGATTCTATACTTTTGTCAAACATCTCATCCTGGTGTAACTCCACTGACTTCAACAGCATACAGCTAGATTTATAGCAGTGAAAGGAGAATCAGGTGCCTGGTTCCAGCAGTTTCACATTCAGATAGGCAAATATAATAATCACCCCTGGATTTTAATCACCTCCCCGCCCCCCATGCTTCCCAAGGCTGGAGGGGAAGATGTTGGGTCCTTGGTATTGGAGTGGCTAGTATAAACAACATGGTCAGCTGTGAAATTTGGATTTGGGACTGGGATTTTAGCTCCATCCCCATCTCTAACTTTGCATGTCAATGATGATTCAGTTTCTTGTTGCATTTGGGGAGGGGAGGGGTTGGTGAGTGAATGAGTGAGAGGGGAAGCAATACACTTTTGTTGCAGTGGAAAGAAAATGAAAAGCTTATGCTCAAAGTGAGGACAAATGACAGTAAATCACTAGAAGCTTATGTAATAGAATATAGATTTCATTGGTACTCAGCAATGCATATTAATATATAAGTGAATCACTGCAGCTAGCAGGCTGTAAGCAGTACCATTTTAACAGGAGGCCCTTGGAATAAATCTTAATGGTATATGAAAAATGTTTCCATTTTGCTTTGCTAATCAACAGCTTTCTTCTTGATTGCTGTTTCCTGCTTATTTCTTGAAATAACTACATGCCCAGCTACACAAGCATCACCCAAATGAAAAATACACTGCGTCAGTGAGCTTTTAAAGCAGTCAGTGATTTGATACAAATGACACATCGAGTACCTTTCACAATAGTTTCATTGTGCAGAGTTGTCGTTTGTAAGGAGAATGACTAAAAAGCACTGTGCATGTAACAGATCACAGTCTGGGGTCTCAGGAGGTTGAATACATTCCAACATGTTGGCAGCTGATCAGGGTAGGAGGGCAACTAGGAATAGTTTCAGGATGGAACTTTATAAAACTTGACACTAGGGAAACCGTGCTACCTGCCCTGTCACTCAGAGTCTCACACACCAGGCACTTCAAGCAGTTACAAAGCAGGAGTTAAACGGCTCCCATCATATAACCCATAACTCAGGGTAAACACTGCTCAGCCTGCTTCTAGGACGGTTTTAAATCATTTCACTGCCCCTCCTTCTTCCCCCCTCCACCCTCTGAGCAGAACAGAGAGTACGAAAGTGCTGATCCCTCAGACAGCAAGTTAGACCTTGTGCTTTAGAGTACAAGGTCTATCCGCAAAATCCCAGGTCTTTTAATCCTGGAAATCATGCCTTTTATCCCTCTAATCGTACTGGACACCTTGGGAGCAAGTTACAACAAAATAACAGCCCTACCATGTACTGTCACTGGTTACTAAATCCAATTCCCATTGAATTGTGAGGAAGGCAAAGAAAAAAAACCCACAAGAGCTTTGCCAATTTGCCCCCTCCAGGCTGAAGAAACAATTCCTCCCTCACCCCAGTGTAGACAGTCTGTCAGACCCACGTGCTCTGTACAACACCAAAACTACCAGTAGAGATGGGACTGAGGAAGGGGAAGGGTGTGTGTGGTACTGAAACAAAAACAAAACAACAAAAAAAGTGAACAAGGCTCAAGCTGAGGTTATATTAATGATAGGAGTGACTGAGGGACCAATCATCTTTATTCTCTCTCAGGCTAGCCAATGAGGGGCTAAGAAACTCTGGAAGGGAAGATGCTACCCCTACATCCATTGCATGGATTCTTCTTCTGTTTCCTTATCAGGCTGTGTAATCACTGGGCCTACCTTGTTTTCCACCCATTGAGGTGGCTGGTGGCAATGGCCTCCAGTGAAGTAATCTCAACTCGTTAAGGGTCAGATAATGGCCAGGCTAGCACAATGGTGCAAGAGTGTAAGAAGGCACTTTTTATGCCCTGTACTGGTTGCCAACCAGCATTCACATGTGGACGTGAAGCAGGCTGAGCTTCTCATTGCCACTCTGATTGCATAAAAAAAAGCATGGCAGTCTTCACAGATTGGCCACCTGGCCCTAAAGAAATGCCATTTTCCATAGCTAGCTTCTGCATATGCCTTCCAACAGGGAGCAGAATATTACTCACTGCTGTTGCTGAACTAGCCATTGTGTCTGGTTAGCTGCAACAAAGAACTAAAGCAGCAAGAACTATTTTACCCTGACACCAAGCTAAGAGCTTGCATAAGGTGCTGGGATGAAATCATTTTCTGTAAACAAAATTAAGTTTTATTGAGCCTCCTAAACTGAGAGACACCAAGGGGTGTTTTTGAGGGCCACATACCTGCACCTTATTAACTAATCACACACTTACTGATAGCTCTTTCACAGAGCACTCCTGTACCAGATGGCCAGGACAGAACAGAACAGAACAGAGTGGAGACTGAGGCTATGTCTACACTATAGCCTCTTGTGCAAAAAAATATGCAAATGAGGCAAAGCGTGGAATATCGCTGTGCCTCATTTGCGTAATTAATTAGGCTCCTTTTTTGTGCAAGAGGCTTTTGCACAAAAAGAAGCCATCTACATAGCTCCTTTTTGCACAAAAAACCCCTCTTGCACAAGAGCCGTTATTCCTGAAAAAAAGAGGAAGAATGGCTCTTGCTCAAGAGGGGGGTTTTGCACAAAAAGGAGCCGTGTAGATGGCTCCTTTTTGCGCAAAAGCCTCTTGTGCAAAAATGGAGCCTCAATAATTATGCAAATGAGGTGTGGCGATATTCCACGCTTTGCCTCATTTGCATATTTTTTTGCACAAGTGGCTATAGTGTAGATGTAGTCTGAGTGTAGCTAGTCGGCACAGCTTTGCCAGTATGCTGAAAGAACACACACCATGCCAGATATAAACCTATTTGAGTTCATGCCTTCTGGGAGAAGGAGAAGTAGAGAGTCATAATCTCCTGCCAGGGCTGTTCCGGAGGCAGCACAAGAATGAGCACACCTTCCCCTGGGTGTGCGGCAAAGCCATGACTAAATTCTCAAGAATGCATTTTGTCACATCATGGTGACTAAATCATTCATGAAACTGAAACATGGAAAGAAATACTTGCAGCATACACTGCATAAGGGGTGGGTAATAAGTGGCCCCCAGGCTGGTCTGCCAGGGTTGGCCCTAGGTGGGCTACCAGCTGCTTTATTTACTTGCATGTCCACAGGCAGGGTCACATGAAGCTCACTTTGGCTGTGAATTACTTTTTCCCAGCGTGGGTTGAGCTACCACTTCCTACAGCTCCCAATGGCTGGGAACAGAGAACCACAGCCACTGGGATCTGCGAGCAGCCATACCTGCATATGTGGCCCATGGGCGGCTTATTGTCCACCCATACTCTGCACTCTAAACAGAAATGTCACGTACAGACTCTTTCAGCACAACTGTGGAAACATCTCATGGTGATCAGGGGGCATTCATGCTTTTGAATGGTGACAGTACGTGTTGCATAAAGTCAATGCATCATCTCATTTTTTCATGAGATGTTAAAAAGCAGGTGCAATGAAAGGACTTAGTCCTGATTTGCAAGGAGCTGCTCCTCAACTTGCTGTGGTGTCAAATTGTTGAGCTACATAGCAGCTGTTTTCTATAGAAACAAATTTGTACAAGCTCAAGGATGTGTTTGTAAAGTCCTTAAAAGCTTATGAACTGGATTTACACGATGTAAATGTACTTGTATATGAAGACTAAATTACTAATGAGAGGACCCTTCAATTCAAACCTTGAGAATGAGTGGACACAATTACAGGAAATGCAGTCTGATCATCCGATAATAGAAATGTTAATATCAAAGCAGGCATTTTTAGTTAAGAAACTTGCATAAATTATATGAAGTCTGAACAGCTTTCTAATATCTTTTTATTTAACCCAAATACAAATGTTTATAGAGACACAGTTTAACCAGCTCTCACATATGGTATCTACCATTCAATCTTGAATAAGAAGTTCAGTAGTAGCTCATTTCACATAAAGGTATCTGTAAGGGTATGTCTACACTACAACGTTAATTCGAACTAACTTAGTTTAATTCGAACTAAGCTAATTCGAACTAACGGATCCAGACTAAAAAACTAGTTCAAATTAGCGTTTTGCTAATTCGAACTAGCATGTCCACATTAAGTGGACCCTGAACCGGGCTTAAGGAGGGCTGCAAGCAGTGCTGGCAGGGCATCAGATTAGGCCTTAGAGCGTGGAGCTGCTTTCTCAGGCTAGCTGACGGCTGTGCTTAAAGGGTCCCGAGCCCCACCCCGGACAGAGTTCTCAGGGGTGCCCCGCTTGCAAAGCAGTCCTGGCTTGGAGTGCCCGGACTACCCACACTGGGCACATCATACCACTCGGCCATCAGCCCGGCTGCACTTGCCGCAGGCTGCCATCTGGGGAGAGGGGACAATTGGGGGACTGCAGGAGAGCTTCCACCCCCAGAAGCCCGCAGAGCCAGCCCAGTCCTCCCCATCGGGGGCTCGTGTCCCATTCCTCCCTCACCTCCTTCCACTTACCCTTCCCTAGCCCCTCTTCTTGATGTACAAAATAAAGATAACGTGTCTTCCAAAATGGAATCTGTCTTTATTGAACAAAACTCGGGGAGACTGGGAAAAGGAGGTGGGAGAGGGGAAGAGAGAGGCTGGGAAAGGGGAGGGCAACTAAAATGGTCAGGGGTTGGGAACAGGTCCCATATGAAGAGAGGCTAAAGAGACTGGGACTTTTTAGCTTAGAAAAGAGGAGACGGAGGGGGGACAGGATAGAGGTCTCTAAAAGCATGAGTGGTGTGGAGAGGGTGCATACAGAAAAGTTCTTCATTAGTTCCCATAAAGAAGGACTAGAGGACACCAAAGGAAAGGAATGGGAAGCAGGCTTCAAACTAGTAACAGAAAGTTGTTCTTCACAAAGCAAAGAGTCAATCTGTGGAACTCCTTGCTGCAGGAGGCTGTGAAGGCTAGAACTAGAACAGAGTTTAAAGGGAAGTGAGATCAAGTCATGGAGGCTGAGTCCATGGAGCCGCCAGCCTGGTCCCGGGAAGAGGGGAAGGGCTGGGGGGCATCGGGTGGCTGGCTCGAGCCGTTCCAGGTGCAGGGTCTGCTGGCTGGGTGCTGGCAGGCTTGCACCTGGCACGGGCACTGTAGCCAGCCCGTGCCCAGGGGGCAGAAGAGTTTCCCTGGTGTAGGCCAGAGTGGCCACCAGGAAAACCTGGGGAGGGCTAGCCTCCCACTAGTTCGAATTAAGGGGCTACACATCCCTTAATTCGAACTAGCTACTTCAAACTAGACTTAATCCTCGTAAAATGACGTTTTCCTAGTTCGAAGTAAGCGCTCAGTTAGTTCAAATTAAATTCAAACTAACGGAGCACTAGTGTAGCGCCTATGAAAGTTAGTACGAACTAACGTCCGTTAGTTAGAACTAACTTTGTAATGTAGACATACCCTAAGTTATCTTTGAGCACATAGGCACTAAGTGTCCCCAATGCCGTCAACTTTGAATTATAAAGATTTAGTTAGTGGAGACTGCTCATACTAATACCATGGCTGCAAATATCCCCTGAATTTTCACTAACCAAAAACTTGAAATAGTAAATGGTATATTAATGAAATGCAATGAATTAAACATGTACCAAAAAGATTAAAATGATAGAATATACTACATATAATTTTTACCTCATTTTTTTTTGGCTAGTCAGTCTGTGGTGATTGTCTGCAATTCTATTACTTAGGAGATTTAAGAAGAAAATGTATTTGTAGTGCAGAAGTTGATTGACCTATTTTTAGTTCTGCCTTTTATTTATCAAGCTCACCATCTAATATGGACCTTCCTCAAATGATTGTAATTAAAAATAAAACATCAGGGAGCGCATGTATATAAATAAATGGGTCCAATCCTATAGCTCTGTGGCATGCTTTTTCCTTGGATAGTAAATTGTATTCCTCCCAACAGTGGGAATAAGTACATTATTCAAAAATCAGAATGATCGTTTAGAAGGTTCAGCTACTCTTTTGTATTGGATTTTATGGCACACATGCATCTTATGCTGACTAGAACAAAAATTCTTCATATTTGCCAGTCATTTGGGGGCTCAAATTCAGGCTACTTAGTATTATCTGAACTGAAAGAGGTGACCCTACCCTCAAACACCACTAGGCCAGCCTATCAACCTTAACAGAAAACATACTCTGTCACTGAGCTATCCACACTATGTACTCATGTTGATCACACCTGGTAAAGGAGGAGGCCTTTTGGAGATTAGATGGCTAAGAGACAGAGCTTATCTTCTGTGAATGTTTTTCCCCACCATCCCCCAATAAAACTTTTTCTCTAATACAGCTAGAATTTGCAAACCCTCATTTATCTTTCATTGGTATACACATGATATTTTGGCTCTTCAAAATTTTGGCTCTCAAGTTTTCTAAGGGTATGTCTACACTAGCCCCCTAGTTCGAACTAGGGAGGCTAATGTAGGCATTCAAAGTTGCAAATGAAGCCCGGGATTTAAATATCCCGGGCTTCATTTGCATCTTCCCGGGCTCCACCATTTTTAAATCCCCCTTAGTCCGAACTCCATGTCCACGGCTACACGCGGCACGGATTAGGTAGTTTGAATTAGGATCTAATTCAAACTACCGGTACACCTCGTTCCCTTTAAAGGTATGGAAACTGAGCCCAGCGCTACTACATGGGACAACTGCAGTCCCCACATCACAAACAGGCAGCCAATGGCAGCTGCGCCGGTGTAGATCACGGGGGATGGGAGACCACAGAGAAGCAGGAGCATCCAACCCCCTCTCCTCCTGCAGCTCCCCATGTGTCCCCCAGCCCATATCCCTGCAGCCCAGGTCCCTGACATGCGAGCGCCACTGCAGCCGAGCCAGGGAGGCCCCCCTTTGGTGTAGGCAGAGCCCCAAACAAGCCCCACAAAAGGGGGGTATCCACCCATGCAGGAAGGCTGAGGTGGGCAGGGACTTTGTGTCAGCTCTACCATTTCTTGCACTTAGTTGAGTCCATTCTTTGGAAGGTGTAGAGATCGACAAAATCGATCCAAACAAATTCGTGGGTGACAATGTTTGCCATAAAGACGCCTTAGAAGAATTACGGCATCTTCGAAGCCTTCCTCCTTTTAACCAACAAAACAATGGAGCAATCACCTCAATTCCTTTATCCTTTCCATAAACACAGCTGATTTTAATTAACAATGTAACTACCTAGTGTAAAAAATATTTTGTAAAACAGTCTAGCTCAAAATACATAAGAATATCAAAATGAACCATGCAGGTTTTATTAGTTGAAACATATTAGATTTAAGACCAAAAAGACAAAAATAAAAATAAAATAAAAACACTTTTTAAAAATACAATCTTTCTAAAAGTGCACCAAAAGACTAAAAATGATAAAGAAAGTGCACCAAAAAGTCAAAAATAAAGTTTTAAGCTGAACTGAAGGAGAAAGATTGGATGGTTAAGTACGATTCAAGGTAGTTGCTAACTGTTAGCCATCCAATCTTTCTCCTACATTGCTAGCTTAAAACTTTATTTTTGACTTTTTGGTGCACTTTTTTAATATACTCTTCTCTTCTTACCATTGAATCCATCATATTCAACTATACTTTCCTACCATACACTCCCAGTGGAGTAATATACCAGTAACTATCCCTTGACACTCTAATTATTTGAGAATAAGAAGGGGAGACCTTTAATGAACTGATTACATTGCTTTAATAAAAATCCTGCTCTAAATGAGTTAGGTTGACATGCCTTGTTATGAGACATCATGTTTAGTTACATAAAGCAATATCATTGATGTGAACATCAGATAAAATGAGAAAAAACATTTCAGATAATATTTTTAGCAGTTGCACCCCATTTAAATTTATTCATAAAGTGGAGATCTGAAATTCCAGCTTGTCCTCTCAGTTCAGGAGTTATTTCACATAGAGGGACCCAAAGCGCTACTGAATTTGTTCTCCTGTTTTTGAAAGAAAAGCAATATAAACAGAAGATCAGATGCTTGTTGTCTGCATCTTTAATATGTCAGCACCTTCTGTCTAGGGGGAATGTTGTGCCAGACAGAATGCTGCATAAATAGTGTAGCAGACAAATTACATTACCTCTTGAGGTGTACACACTGACACACAAGTACCCTGAAATAACTAAATTACATCTTTTGTCCAAATCTCAGCCATTGCATTTCAAGTCGGGTAAAAAAAGAGTATTATTCTGTTTGTTCTGCTCAAAACTAATAAAAGCTGCCCTGTGTAGTCCTAGTAAAACATATACTTTCTATTAACTTCACATTAAAGTTTGCACTAATATACTCCCAAGCACAGAAAAATTATAAACAGGATGACATGACCTCCACAGCGATTACCTTTTAAAATGCTGTTGCATTTCTTTAAGTATTCGAATGTGAACGCATGAGTATATGAATGCTTAGAAAATTGGAAAAATGGCATATTCCTTCTGATATTTTCAGATGGGGTTTCCACTGAATAATATTGTAATTTAAACATAAGAGAAAGCCACTAAGGTTGTTTCCTTCCCAAATTATGGTGATTAATATTAGACATTATGCATGCACTCCATTGTATACACATTGCATTGTTAGCGCTGAAATTTTTTTTTATAGGTTTGATTTATCTGTAGAGTAATGTAGTTAGAAAATCTAAATCAGATTTTTTCCTATTTGAACAGAAAGCAAAACAAAAACAAAGAAAAAAACTGCAATAACCTACCCCTAGTTATTCCCGTGCCTTAAATTAATTTAAATGGTTGATGTTCACACAATAAACATTCCAAAAACTAGATTTTGCTATCCCTAAACACATTTTCAATATTGGAATGAAGAGCTTAAAAAAAATGTTTCCTTCCTCAACTTTTACCCCCAATTTTTGGTTACTACAGCTGTATCTATTAGAGAAAGATACTGTGAGAGAAAATTATTATTTTGTGTTAACACAATACATTAAACTAGCCTTTATTTTAGTGGTATTTTCATGTTTCTTTTAAATGCAATTTAGCAGGCAAACACAAGGGTTTACACTCTTCTTGGTGAATTCATGGATTAATTTTATTTTCTTAATTGTACTGGCCTTAATCTTACTGAATAGACAATGAAACTCATAGCTGAATGACTAAGTGCAACATTTGACAAATTTTTCAATTTTGTACAGTAAATTAAAATTTCACTGAAACATTTGATTGCAGGTTAATTAAAATGCAAGATGCAAGTGAATTACCTATGTAAATAAGATATTGTGTAAGTTATGTAGCAATTACCCAGTCTACATTTATAAACTTATTGTTTTACAATATATTGCAATAAATGTAAGATGTGCACTCTACAATTAAACAAGGAATTAAGCACAAATAGATATATGCAAGGTATTGACTATATCTATTTTAGGTACTTTTATGGTCCCCCTAGACAATCACTGTATTATCTGGGTGCCTCACAATCTTGAATGTACTTATCTTCACAACATCCACTTTAAGTGCTACTTATCCCCATTTTACAGATGTGGCACTAAAACACAGAGGGTTGCCTACAAGCCTTCCAGGCTGATTAGACAGATTTATGCTAGTGGGACTCTGAACATGCCAAAATACCAGTGTTCAGTTATGCTCACTCTTTATAGCCATTACATCATTATTTTTCATTCCTTTGAAGCTAACTCTTTGGAGGATGCAGATCTAGGGACAGTTCATGTTGCCTTATGAATCTCTTCTGGTTGCAGTCTGGAAAATGCCAGTATTCTAAAGGGTCCCATATTTTACTGAAGGAAACCTAATTGCCCAGCTGGAGCTAATATGAAGTCTCCTTAGTACTGGTTTTTATTCCTCATTATGAGATCACATTTCCAGCTCTGCTTATTTATTACACAAACATTCATTACCATATGGTTTGTATTGTCACAGGTAGTGAGGTGGGGCCATTTGGGACCCTGACATGGTTTCATTCTCTGTATTGCTACATAACAGCCATGCTCTGTCATAAGTTCCTTCAATAACAGAGTATTTTTTAAGGCTCTGGCACAGGCACATTGGTATGAAAAGTACCCCACCCCTCTCCTGCCATTGGTAGACACTTCCTTGAAAACATGACCAGATTTTCAGTGAAACAACTACTAAGCTCCAGAATCAAAATCTCCCTTCTGATTATGGCCAGAAAGGTTTGAATCACCATAGCCAAGTTTGATGTGCATTCTGAAAACTCGTTCTCGTGATCAGAGTCACGCATGTGTGTGACTGCATCTGTGTGGGGCAAGTCAGTAGCTCATGGGGACTCATGCCAAGTCTGCTCTACTGCTTCAGTTTCGGTTGGTTTCAGATGCTGAGGTACTAGAGGTGTAGGAGTCACTTTGAGTACGAATGTGTGCTTTGCACTAAATAGGAGCAAATAATTGATTTTGGGGGTCAGGGATCAAACCAATAAACATATGGTTTGATTCAAACTGAAACTGATTTTTTTTCTTGGCTAAAACCAACCAAACAAACAAAACAACAAACTGAAAAAGTTTCACTTTGGGTCAAACAAAACTTTTTGTTCAACCCAAAATGAATTTTGTTTTGGTTTATACTTTAAAAAATTAGCTAAATTACAAAACTAAAAAAACCCAACAAAGTCAAAACATCCCTTTGAAATGAAATATCAAAATGAATCATTTCTACCTTAAAATAAACCCATTTTTTCATCTGAAGCTAATAGTGAATTTGACCTGAATTCACAGATAGCTTAGGTGCCTGTCACAATGCATGTTTTTGCAAATTTAGTAATAATAATAATAAAAATTAATAAACCCTGCTCCACATTGGACTCCTCTCCATTTGCCTTCATGAACCTAGATGGGGAGGAAGTGAGTTCATTATTGGAGAATGTCAACATTTCTTCTATGCTTTTGTTACAAAACCAAAAATATAGTGTCAGCCAAATGCAAAAACAGGAGATTCAAAATGAAGTATAATGCGAGTTATCATAAATATGGGATAAATTCACACAGAATCCTACTTCCAGATGTCTGTCCACTCACTTAACTAATCATGTTCTTTGGACACAGATATTGGATGGTTTAAAAAGGAGTTGAAAGGTAATTTACTAAATTACTAGAGAAGAAACTTTATTCTCAGGATTGTAACCTTGAATATTATTTAATAATAGCTTATTATAAAAATGCCATTATTCTAGAACTATTTTTTAAAAGACCTGAAGACTTTTCTACCAGCTTCTCCGAGATAGTGTTCCAATCATAGTACTCACAGGTACACCAGTGCAACGGAGGATAGGGACACCATTCCTGCCCATCCTGGCTAGTGGCCATTGATGGACCTATCCTTCTTGAACTGCTTTTGTTCTTATTGGAACCCTGTTTAGTTTGGGCCTTTACACCATCCCCTGGCAAAGAAATATTTGTTGTTTGCTTTAAATCTGCTGACTATTCATTTCATTGGGTGATCTTGTTGTGTTATGTTAGTGAAAAAGTAAATAATATTTTCTCATTCAATTTTTCTGCACAATTCATGACTGCTAACATACTCCCACCCTTTTAGTCTTTTCTTTTCCAAGCTGAAAAGTCCCAGTATTTTTAATGTCTCCTCATAGGGAAGCTGTTCCTTACCCTTAATAATTTCTATTGCTCTTTATACCTTTTCCAAATCCAATATCTCTTTTTTTAGCTGGGGTAACCAGATCTGCATACAGTATTTAGGATGTGGGCATACAAAGACTTTATATGGAGGCAATAAGATATTTTCTGTTTTATTAGCTATTCCTTTCCTAATGATTCCCAGTATTTCGTTAGCTATTTAGATTGCTACTGAACATTGAGCACATGTTTTCAAAAAACTATCCACAATGATCCCAAGATCTCTTTCTTGTGGGGTAACAGATAATTTAGACCTCATCATTTTTTACTTCATCATAGTTAGTATATTTTTCCATGTGAATTCCTTTGTATTTATCAATATTGAATTCCATCTGCCATTATGTTGCCCAGTCACCCAATTTTGTGATCAGCAGAGACTCAAAATGAAGCATTTGGACTGAACATCAGGGAAAACTTCCTAATGATAAGGCTCTAATAGATTGTGGAATAGTCTCCCAAGGGAAGTAGTGACATTTAAAATAGGACTAAACAAAAGAAATACACTCCAGTGTAGTGTGTGACACTACATTGGTAGCCATATGAACTATTTCTTCCCCCCCGCACACATTTCAAAATCCTGTAGTAGTTACAGCTTTGCTACTGATATGTGTTATGGGGCAAAACACGGATGATGATGTTTGCTATACCAGGATTTTGCATAACCAGAGTTATCACTGCGAGTTGAACCTCTCTGGTCTGGGAATCTCTGGTCTAGCACCATCTGTAGTCGAGCAGGACCATGGATGTTGCTGGACCAGAAAGCCCCCGGACAAGAGACACTCTACTCTGGGTAGTGGAGTCCTGGCACCCTGGGGCAGCCTCAAAGATGCAGAGTGTCCAGTGTCCGTGGGCTGGCTGTAGAGTTCCACTGGCCCCACAGTAATGGGACCCAGCAGCTCTGGAAGAGTGGAGCCCCAGCAGCACCAGGACAGGAGATCCCCAGTACACCGGAGCGGGGGAGCCCCAGTAGTCGAGAGCTGTGAAGCTCCTGCGGCCCTAGCACAGTGGGGTCTGGGAGCCTTTTAGGGAAGTGGAGCCCCACCAGCCCTGGGACTGGCTGAGGAGCTGGAAGCCCAATTTCCCAAGGGCAGGGGAGCCTGGCAGAGGGGTCTACTTCCCCTGGTCTGGAAAACACCCTGCTTCAGGACCAGTGAGGTCCTAAGGGTGCCAGGCTAGAGAGATCCAACCTTTAGTTTCATGAGAAGACACCTTAACACTGACTAGTGAAGGGTGAAATCCTAGTACTGTTGAAGTTCCTGAGAGTTTAGCCATTGAATTAAGTAGGGGTGGGTAATATTCAGAGCTCAAAACATGATGAATAAACTTCAGCAGATCACTGGCCACTAACAACTTATGCTTAAGAGAAAAGTGCACATCAAACTGCAGAAGACTTCCCTATAGCAGGAAAGGCATACCCAAAGGTGAAGGAGGCCACAGGAGGCATTACCATCAGTGTCTGTTTCAATCCTAGGATACATCTAGACAACAAGCCTCTTTCAAAAGAGGCTTTTTCGAAAGAATCTTTCAAAAAAGCTTATTTCAAAAGAGCATCTAGACTGCAACCACTTATTTCGAAAAAGCGAGCCGCTTTTTTGAAAGAGAGCACCCAGGCAGTCTAGATGCTCTCCTCTGAAAAAGCCCTATTTGCATTCAAGAATGCCTTTTTTTTGAAAGAGCACTTTAGAAAAAAGGCCTTATTCCTTGTAAAATGAGGTTTACTGTGGTCAAAAAAACCGCTGTGTTCTTTCGATTTAATTTTGAAAGAACACGGTGGCAGTTTAGATTCAGGGGAAGTTTTTTTTAAAAAAAGTCCACTTTTTTTGAAAAAGGCCCTGTAGTCTAGACACTCCCTTAATGAGATAAAGTTCTGTATTCCCTCTTACGTATTTCAGTGCCTGTTCTTTCCACTCAATCTGCTTTTCTGTTCCAAGTGGAATGCTAACAACACTCTTTAATTTTTTTTTTTTACTGGATCAAAAACAAGAATAGCAGCTAAAATTAGCATCAAACAAAAGACAAAGTATTCAAAAGAATTTCTTGCTTTGAGAATTCTATGAGCATTAAGTGGCAAAAATCATTGAAAGGAATAAACCTACAGCACAGTGTGGCTGAGAGTATCAATTTTCTTTTAACTGAACAAAAAAAATGGTGTTTCTTTACAGGAGGAAAATAAATTGCACTGGGTCTAAAATAGTACTGTTTGACTTAAGCACGCCATTATGGCTGTGAGATATGTACAAAGGAACAATAGCAAAGCGACATTTGTTCTGGTGAGTTTTGCTACTATGTTTGATAATGAACTTTCTATATTAGTCTGTTCAAATCAATTAAAACCTACTTTCTAAATAAATCTAAGCTGGAAGCAAGAAAAAAGAGAAACAGCAGCTGATAGCCCCATTGATTTGTGCAAAAAAATTAATTTGTCCTTTGTTGTAAATTCTTTTTATCATGAGAATCTCTATCAACTGAAACATCGTGTTCCCAGTGAGTATCCTGAGGGCAACAGCAGGAGAAATTCAGTCAGTGCCATACAAATGCTCGGCTTCAGCCTGTGCAGAGGTGATCAATTCAAAGCGTAAACAATAACATTTAAAGAAATAATAAAAGGGAAATGAAAACAAGTAACAACATAATTAAAAGGCAGCCTCCTGAGATATGTGAAGAGGCAGGGGTTTGTGGAGTGGGGAAAGGGGGCAGAAAAACAATCCAATCCTTCAGCAGGAGGACTTCTGTTAGGAAAAAGCAATTCAAGAAAAATTGCTTTAAGAAGAAAATGGATTTTTTTCCACAGCATGTAGAATTGGGCTTGAAAACCCAAGGATTGGATCAAATCAAATCCAAGTCACGGTAAAGAATAATCAATGCAACTTATGATTTGGCTGCAGGGAATCATTCAGCTCATATTCCTGTTCTTGAAACAATATAGCAGGGTTAATTACCAGTGCAAACACTCCCCGCTCCCCACACCAGCCACTCTTTTATGAAAAAGCATATTAACTTTAATAAATGGAGTTTTGCCTTTGACTTCACTAGACACAAAAGAAGGCCCCTAAACAGGTAATCTCAGTAGGGAACCAAAGACAGAAGAGGCCAGACACTGAATTCAATTTTCATCTCTAAAGACAGTTTCTTTAGAGGAGGCACAAAAATTGTGCCACCGTAGAGTTTAAAGCCAGAGGAGACTACCACATCATCTAGTATGACCTCGTATATGTCGCAGCTCACCAACACCATCCAGCATCTGCACACAAAACCCAACAAATGAAATTAGACCCATGTATTACAGCTCCTAGAAGACGAGACTCTACCACAGGCAGAGAATAGGAAGGATGGAGAAGCACCAGTGCCTATAACACCTGGAAAGGCATGGAAATGATTAAGTGAGATATACTCAGAAAATCCTGTTAAGTGTCCCGCATCCACATGCTGCAGAGGAAGGTGACCCTCCCCCCAGATCACCGTTAGCCATATATAGGGTCAGGTAGGAATTTTCTCCCAAAATCAGTCACAGAGCACATGGCAAGAATCGGGTGCTGGACTGGCTCGGCGAGAGAATACTCTGTGCCACCTCAGAATCTTGGCCTTCCCAGACTCTAGCTGCAACCATCCCAGAAAGGAACCTTCTAGTCTGAACCCCTGTATATCTGAGACCACTCTACACTTAGCACCCTACACTGAGCCCAACAATGGAAATGAGACCAAAGTAGTACAGCCCATGTCAGATAAAATGACTGTTTGTCACCAGCATAGAATGGGAAAGACTGAGGTGCACCTACACTATGGGGGAGGGGAGAAATCTTTTCCTGGCCCCTGCAGGTGGCTGGTTAAAAGCAGAAGCATGAATTTTAAGAGCATAAGACAAACTGGAATTGACCTCCAGGGCTGCTGAGCCTTGCCCCCTGCCACCACAAGCAACTCCATCATATCATTGCACTCATAAACGTGCCCATTTTTCTCTTAAATCTAATGTCGCTTGCCTCCACATCTGCTATTGGGAGGCTGCTTCAGAACCTCACCCCTCTGAGGGTTAGAAACTTTTTAATTTCCAACTTCAACTTGTTCATGGCCTGCTTATTTACATTTGTTCTTGTGCCAGCATTGTCCTTTAGTTTAATAGCTCTTCACCCACCCTGGCACTTACCCGTATTTATAGAGAGCAATCATACTACCTCTCAGCCTTCTTTCTGCTAAATAATAAAAAATAAGCTCCGGGGGTACGCTTTTGTAAGGCAGGCCCTTCATTCTTCTAATCACCTGAGCAGCTCTTGTTTGCACCTCTTCCAGTTTAAATTAATCATTCTTGAAAATGGGTGAGCATATTTGTATATAATATTCCAAAGGAGGTTTTACAAGTGTCTTGTAAAATAGCTTTAGTACTTCTCTGTCTCTACTGGAAACATCTTTCCTATGCATCCTAGGATTGCATTTCTTTTTTTCACAGCTGCATCATGTTGTATGTCATAGTTATCCATCTTATGACTCACCCACGATCCAGCTCTCTCTCTTCTCCTCTGCCGCTTCCAGCTGAGGATCCCCTAGCTCTTGGCAAATTTCTTGAAAAATGCTTTAGTTTCATTTAAGAATATTTACTTTGTATATTTTGACATGGAATGTTGACCATTTCTATTTTAATGGATACCAAAAGTTAACTTTTTAAATCTCCATTTAATAATAGTGTTACTCCTCCAGTTGCCCAAAAGAATGAAAATTTTAATAAATAAAAATAAATAAAAATAAAAATAATCATAAACATTATCCTGCAACATTTTATATGTATTAGAGCTTTTCATGAACAGCGGTAGACTTGGGCATCCTGGAAACATTTTTAAATCAAAATGGGAATCTCCAATTTACTAAAGTTTGAGAACCACTGATTTAGAATATGGCACAGAGAGTACACTTACAAAGTTTGTGGATGACTCCAGACTGGAGAGGTTACAAGTGCTCTGGAGGCTGGCATTATAATTCAAAATGATCTGGAAAATTGGAGAAATGATATAAATGTAGACAGGATGAAATTCAATACGGACAATTGCAGAGTATTCCACTTAGGAAAGACCAATCTTTTGCATACACACAAAATGGGAAATGGCTATCTCAGAAGGAGTAAGGCAGAAAGAGATCTAAAGGTCATAGTGGGCCATAAGCTAAATATGAGTCAATAATGTAACACTTGCAAAAAAAAACAAAACCAAAAAACAACAACAAAAACCAAAACCTGTGAACATCATTCTGGGATGTATTAGCAGGAGTGTTGTAAGAAAGACACAAAATAATTTTTCCGCATTACTCCACACTGATTAGGCTTCTGATGGAATATTGTGTCCAGTTCTGCCACTGGAAATTGTGGACAAATTGGAAAAAGTCCAGAGATGAGCATTATGACATAAGACAGAAAATTAAAAAAGTTTATTTGATTAGTCTAGGGAAGAGAAGACTGAGAGGGGCAAAATAACAATTTAAAAGGTTGTTACAAGAAGGAAGGAGAAAAAATATTCTCCTTAAGCTCTGATGATAGGACAAGATGATGGGCTTCAGGTGAAGCAAGGGAGGTTTCTTCCTATCAGTGTGGCTAACAATTGGAATAAATTGCCTAAGTAGGGTGTGGAATCTTCATCACTGGAAATATTTAATCAGAGATTAGACAAACACCTGTAAAGGGTGGTCTAGAAGGTACTTGGTCCTTAGTATAAGGGACTGGAGTAGATGTCTTTTCATGTTCCCTTCCAGCCCTATGATTCTATATTAAATTTACTTCTCTCTCGTATATAAAAAAAATCACTTACTTGTCTCTCAGAAGAAAATCAGGTAGTGTGGTATGACCTACTTTTGGTAAATTCATGTTGTATTACCTCCCCTTTACCATTTATCTCCATTAAGTTAATTTTCCATTCCTTCAAAATTTGTTCTAAAGCCTTTCATGCTATTGAGGTCAGACCAAAAGGGCTGTAATAACTTGCATCATTTATTTGTCCTTTCTTAAATATAGGTATGATGTGAGCTATTTTCCAGTCATATGGTACTAACCCCGAATACACAGATTTATTATCCAATAGGTTCTTGGACTGCATTGGAGACAATTTTTCATTTCAGAAGGTTGAGAAAACTACTGGGGGGAAGCTGTTATAGATTTGATTTTAACAAATAGGGAAGAACTGGTTGAGAATATGAAAGTGGAAGGCAGCTTGGGTGAAAGTGATCATGAAATCATAGAGTTCATGACACTAAGGAATGGTAGAAGGGAGAACAGCAAAATAGAGACAATGGAAGGCACATTTTAGTAAACTCAGAGCTGGTAGGTAAGGTCTCATGGGAAGCAAGACTAAGAGGAAAAACAACTGAAGAGAATTGGCAGTTTTTCAAAGGAACATTATTATGGGCTCAAAAGCAAACTATTCCGCTGCATAGGAAAAATAGAAAGTATTGCAGAAGATCACCTTGGTTTAACTAGGAGATCTTGCATGATCTAAAAATCAAAAAGAAGTCACATAAAAAGTGGAAACTAGGTCAAATTTGAAGCACTTGGAAGAGGGGAAGGTGACCAGGAATAGTCAGCATGGATTCATGAAGGGCAAGTCGTGCCTAGCCAATCTGATTAGCTTCTACGATGAGGTAACTGGCTCTGTGGATATGGGGAAGTCAGTGGACATAATATACCTTGACTTTAGAAAGGCTTTTGATATAGTCTCCCACAACATTCTTGCCAACAAGTTAAGGGAATGTGGATTGGATAAATGGACGGTAAGATGGATAGAAAGCTGGCTGGAAGGTTGGGTACAGTGGGTAGTGATCAACGGCTCAATGTCAGGATAGTGGTCAGTTTCTAGCAGAGTGCCCCAAGGTTAGGTTCTGGGACTGGTTTTGTTCAACATCTTTATTAATCACCTGGATGAGGGGATGGATTGTACCCTCAGCAAGTTTGTGGATGACACTAAGCTAGGGAGAGAGGTAGACATGCTGGAGGGAAGGGATAGAGTCCAGAGTGACTTAGACAAATTGGTGGATTGGGCCAAAAGAAATCTGAAGAGGTTCAACAAGGACAAGTGTAGAGTCCTGCACTTGGGATGGAAGAATCCCAAGCATTGTTACAGGCTGGGGACCAACTGGCAAAGTAGCAGTTCTGCAGAAAAGGACCTGGGGATTACAGTGGATGAGAAGCTGGACATGAGTCAACAGTGTGCCCTAGTAGCCAAGAAGGCTAATGGCATACTAGGTTGCATTAAGAGGAGCATTGCCAGTCGATCCAGAGATGTGAGTATTCCTCTTTACTCGGCTGTGGTGAGGCCACATCTGGAGTATTGAGTCTAGTTATGGACACCCCACTACAAAAAGGATGTGAACACATTGAAGAATGTCCAGCGGAGGGCTATCAAAATGATTAGGGGGCTGGAGCATATGACCTATCAGGAGAGGATGAGGGAGTTGGGTCTATTTAGTTTGCAGAAGAGAAGAGTGATGGGGCATTTGATAGCATCCTTCAACTTCCAGAAGGGAGGTTCCAAAGAGGCTGGAGAAAGGCTGTTCACAGTAGTGATGGATGGCAGAAGAAGGAACAATGGTCTTAAGCTGAGGTGGGAGAGGTCCAGGTTGGATATTAGGAAAAACTATTTCACTAGGAGGGTGGTGAAACACTGGAATGGGTTACCTAGGGAAGTAGTGGAGTCTCCATCCCTAGACGTGTTTAGATCCCAGCTTGACAAAGCCTGGCTGGGTTGATTTAATTGGGATTGGTCCTGCCTTGGGCAGGGGCCTGGACTTGATGGCCTTCTAAGGTCTCTTCCAGCTCTATGATTCTATGAAATTACAAAGGATGAATATAAGCAAACAATACAGATATGCAGGGGCAAGATTAGAAAGGCAAAGGCACAAAAAGAGCTCTAACCAGATAGAGACATAACGGATAACAAGAAGTCACCCTATAAATATATTAGAAGCAAGAGGAAGACCAAGGACAGGTTAGGCCCATTGCTCAGTTAGGAGGGAGAAGCAATAACAGGAAGCTTGGAAATGGCAGAGGTGCTTAATGACTTCTTTGTTTCAGTCTTCACCAAGAAGTCTGATGATGAAGGAATGCCTAACATAGTGAATGCTAGTGGAAATGGGGTAGGCATAGAAGATAAAATAAAAAAAGAAAAAGTTAAAAATTAATTAGAAAAGTTAGATATCTGCAAGTCACCAGGGCCTGATCAAATCCTAGAATATTTGGGTATGTCCACATTTGCACCGACTTTCGAGAGGTATGCAAATGCAGACAAGTGAAATTGCAAATGAAGTGTGGATTTGAATTTCCTGTGCTTCATTTGCTTAATCGCGGACCTCCGCTATTTCAAAATAACAAATGCTGTGTAGACGTGATTATTTCAGGAGAAAACCCTTCTTCCGAAATAACCCTTATTCCTCATACAACAAGATTTACCGGTTATTTCGGAAGAAGGGCTTTCTCCCAAAATAACCGCGTCTACACAGCATTTGTTATTTCAAAATAGGGTATTTCGAAATAGTGGTGGTCCACGATTATGCAAATGAAGTGCGGGAAATTCAAATCCTCGCTTCATTTGCAATTTTGCTTGTCTGCATTTGCATCCCTTTCTCAAAAGATGGTGCAAGTGTAGACATACCCTTGAAGGAGCTGATAGAGGAGGCATCTGAGCTTTTAGCAATCATCTTTGAAAAATGATGGAAAACAGGAGAGATTCCAGAAGACTGGAATAGGGCATATATAGTGCCCATCTGTAAAAAGGGGAATAAGAGCAATCCAGGAAACTACAGACCAGTCAGTTTAACTTCTGTGCCAGGAAAGATAATGAAGCATGTAATTAAGGAATTCATCTGTAAATATCTGGAAGAAAATAAGGTGATAGGTGACAGCTAGCATGGATTTGTAAAGAACACATCATGTCAAACCAATCTGATAGCTTTCTTTGATAGGATAACAAGTCTTGCGGATAAGGAAGAAGAGGTGGACATGGAATACCTAGTCTTTGGTAAGGCATTTGATATGGTCTTGAATTATCTTCATATCAATAAACTAGGCATATACAACTTAGATGGGGACTACTATAAGATAGGTGCATAACTGGCTGGATAACTGTTCTCAGAGAGCCATTATTAATTCTTCACAATCACGCTGGAAGGGAATAACAAGTGAGATTCTGCAGGGGTCTGTTTTGGGACCAGTTCTGTTCAATATCTTCTTCAACAATTTAGATGATGGCATAGAGAATACACTTATTAAGTTTGCAGATGATACCAAGCTGGAAGGGGTTGCAAGTGTTTTGGAGGATAGGGTCAAAATTCAAAATTTTCTAGACAAACTGGAGAAATGGTCTGAGGTAAATAGGATGAAGTTAAATAAGAATAAATGCAAAGTGCTCCACTTAGGAAGGAACAATCAGTTTCACACATACAGAAAGGGAAGTGACTGTCTAGGAAGGAGTACTGCAGAAAGAGATCTAGAGATCATAGTGCACCACAAGCTAAATATGAGTCAGCAATGTGACACTTGCAAAAAAAACAAAAAAAAAAGCAGCAAACGTGATCCTGGGATGCATAAACAGGAGCACTGTGAGCAAGACATGAGAAGTTATTCTCCCTCTCTACTCTGCACTGATTAGGCCTCAATCGAATATTGTGTCCAGTTCTGGGCACCACATTTCAAGAAAGATGTGGAGAAATTAGAGAGGGTCCAGAGATGAGCAACAAGAATATTAAAGGTCTAGAGAACATGAGCTAAAAGGGAAGACTGAAATAATTGGGCTTGTTTATTTTGGAAAGGAGAAGACAGAGGTGACATGAATGCAGTTTTCAGGTATCTAAGGGTATGTCTACACTACAAAGTTAATTCGAACTAACAGACTTTAGTTCGAATTAACTTTGATAGACGCTACACATAGAAACCGCTAGTTCGAACTTAATTCGAACTAGCGGAGCGCTTAATTTGAACTAGGTAAACCTCATTCTACGAGGACTAATGCCTAGTTCGAATTAAGTAGTTCGAATTAAGGGCTGTGTAGCCACTTAATTCGAACTAGTGGGAGGCTAGCACTCCCCAGCTTTCACTGGTGGCCACTCAGGGCACCACCTCTTCTGCCCCCCTCCCAACCCCGGAGCCCTTAAAGGGGCACGGGCTGGTTACGGTGCCTGTGCCAGGTGCAAGCCTGCCAGGTGCAAGCCTGCCAGGACCCAGCCAGCAGACCCTGCACCTGGCACAGCACGAACCAGCCACCCGCTGCCACCCAGCCCTCTGCCTCTTCCCGGGACCAAGCTGGCGGCTCCCGGGAGCCTGCCTGGGTCCACAAGAGGTGGGCGCCTGCCTGGTCTAGTGTGCAGATTGTGGACCTCATCCACGACCTCCGCACTAGGCACAGGAAAGTGGTTGTCTAGGGCAGGATAGATGCCAGCCTGGCCACCCAGGATCAGGTTTACATGAAAAACCTCTTTTCTAAGCTGAAAAGTCCCAATCTCTTTAGCCTCTCTTCATATGGGACCTGTTCCAAACCCCTGATCATTTTAGTTGCCCTCCCCTCTCCCACCCTCTCTCTTCCCCTCTCCCACCTCCTTTTCCCAGTCTCCCCCAGTTTTGTTCAATAAAGAGAGTTTCTATTTTTGAACACACGTGTCCTTTATTTTGTACATCAGGAAGGGGGGCTAGGGAGGGGTAAGTGGAAGGAGGTGAGAGGAGAATGGGGCACGAGCCCCCGATGGGGAGGACTGGGGTGGCTCTGCGGGCTCCTAGGGGTGGAAGCTCTCCTGCAGCTCCCCGAGTACCCCCCTCCCCAGATGGCAGCCTGCGGCAAGTGCAGCCGGGCTGATGGCCGAATGCTGTGATGTGCCAAGTGTGGGCACTCAGGGCACTCCAAGCCAGGACTGCTTTGCAAGTGGGAAACCCCTGAGAACTGTCTGTCCGGGGTGGGAGTCGGGTCCCTTTAAGCACAACCCTCGGCTAGCCTAAGACAGCAGCTCCACGCTCTAAGGCCTAATCTGATGCCCTGCCAGCACTGCTTCCGGCCATCCTTAACCTCGGTTCAGAGTCCACTCAATGTGGACATTCTAATTCGAATTAGCAAAATGCTAATTCAAACTAGTTTTTAGGTCTAGATGCACTAGTTCGAATTAGCTTAGTTCGAATTAACTAATTCGAATTAAGTTAGTTCGAATTAGTGCTGTAGTGTAGACATACCCTAAAATGGTATCACAGGGAGGAGGGGGGAAATTGATCTCCTTGGCCTCTGATGATAGGACAAGAAACAATGGATTTAAAATGCAGCAAAGGAGGTTTAGGTTGGACATCAGGAAAATCTTCCTGCCTGTCAGGCTATGTCTACACTACAGAGTTTTTCTGGGATACCTTTGGTATCCCAGAAAAAACTCTGCTTCGTCCAGGGAATGTGTCTGCTCTTCTGCATTTTTTTGTGGAAGAGCAGACACGCTCTTTTGGAAGTCCTGTCTTCTTCCTTCCACCAGGAATAAGGGCTCTTCCGAAAGAAGAGGCTTTTCTGAAATTTGGCCTAGCCTTTTCCCAATAGATCACTGTAGTGTAGACATAGCCTCTGTGTGGTTAAACACTGGAGTAAATTGCTTAGGGAGGTTATGGAATCTCCATCACTGGAGATATTTAAGAGCAGGTTAGACAGACATATGTCAGGGATGGTCTAGATGGTGTTTGGTCCTGCCGTGAGGGCAATTGAGTGGATTTGATGACCTTGCTACCAGACTAGAAATTTCGTGTGCCAGTTTTTTCAGTATTCGGGTTAGAAATTATCCAGTTCCCCCAATTTGAACACATTAATCTCTTTAAGTGTTGATTCTATTTCAGATGTCATAGATTCCATTTCTATACTTTCAGGTCTTTCATCCTCATGTTTCATATTATCATTCTTACTAAAAAACAGAGGCAAAATGTTTATTTAGTTTTGAGGCCATAGATTAGATTTAGTCTCTTTCCCATCACACTGCATAGCAGCCATCATCCTTCCTTATTCCATTTTTATTTATATAACTACAAACCTCTTATTTATTTTAATTTCTTAAGCAAGAGCATATTCTGCTTGCCCTTTAGCAATTCTCACTTCATTTTCTCACCTCCGCAATTTAGCTATCTTTGCTCATCAACCTCTTTTTCCACTCCTCATTGGCTCTCACTTCTCATTCCTAAGAAGCTTTTTCAGATGGTTATTCATTCTACTGGACGAGCACCTTTCCCTAAATGACCCCTTTGCTTGAGATGGACATTTCAGATTGTTTTTACTGATAACTGATTTGAACACATTCCAAGCCTCCTCCATGTTTGCGTCTTTGAGCTCTTCAGTAATTTTACTTCTTTTCCTAATTTCCTTAATTTTTCAAATTCTGCCCTTTTGAAATAAAAAAACCCATAATTGATGTCCTGATTTTGATTATCCTTCCATCTAATTAAAACTGAATAAACTTCTGATTACTTGATTCAAGGCTATTTTCTACAATGAACTCTTCTATTATGTGCTCACTACTCACCAAAACCAAGTCTAAAATTGCATCACCTCTTGTTGTTTCAGTGACAATTTGATGACAAAAGCTATGGCCCATCACTCCCAGGAATAATTGGGCCCTATCAGTATTAGTTGCAAGTATTCTTCAGTCTATACCTGGGAAGTTAAAGTCTCACATTAAGATACAATTATGTGATTTCTTTCCAAGTCAGAGCTTGAGGGTCTACTGCAGACCTCCAGCAGTATCCTAATGGAGTTCTTTTACAATCTTTCTCCAAAGTGATTTTCAGCCAAACAGATTTTGTTTTGTCTATGCTATTTGTTTTTTTATTTCTTTATAGTTTACCTGTTCAGCAATGTATAGTCCTACCCTGTTACCTTCACCTTTAGTCCCATTGCTCTTAAACGGAGCAGACTTTTCAAAACCTATATTCCAGACATGAGAGCTATTCCACTATATTTCTGTTATTCCTAGAATATCTAGTTTGACTTTCTGCACCAGTCCTTCCAGTTTTTCCCAATTTGTAAACTGCTCACTAGCCATCTACATGGTTTACTGCTATTACTGTTCTTCAGTTAAGGAGGCAACTTTGGGCTCCAGCGTCATCAATCTGGCAGTTTTCATGAGCACTAAATTCACTAACAATAAACAAGAAGTAAATAATAGATTGTAAGCCATGATTTTCTTATAGGTTATTGCACTTTCTGGAACCCTCCCCGCAAATAATTGACTATCTACTCCCTGACTCCAAGAGTAGGTTCCAGTATGCATCAAATTTTTAACCGCTTGGTTTATCAAAATATACCTTTTCCCCTCTTCCCTAACCCACCCTACTTCCATAAAAGCAGACATTACTTATTAAAATCAGTACCCTCATCTTTTAGAGAAGACTTTTAAAAAGAGTTTTTTTAAGACACACGCTGTTATAGTTGCTGGTTGCTTAGGGCACAGGTTCTTCACAAAAAGGTAGAATCTATGTGGTTTTGCTGACAATGAAAATGGACCATTTGAATCTACACCAGCTCCTATCCACACGCAAATTGTAATGGTACCTTAATCCACTTCATAGTTTGGAGCAATAAATAATTAATTATTTTTCCTACACCGTTTCAGGGCTTCGATAGTTCTACAGCACTATGTCTGACTAATTGTTGAATAACATATCACCAATTTGATTCCCTCTGAAATAGGTAATAGCTTGTAATTATGTAGAACTGAGTAAGTTGGCAACAAGTACTTCACTGCCTGTAGCTCCTGAGTCATACAAATTGTAGTGTCAACAGAAACACAGACTATTGTAGGCTTGCTGCATTAGCCCAGCAGACTCTGTTAGAAAAACCGTATTCATTAGAATTATTGAGGGATAGGAAGTAAGCTAGTTGGCTTTGTTTTGATTTCCCAATATTTAAAAAAAAATCGATGGAATTAAAGAGTTAGTGAAAGATTTGTAGAGCCCAATTTGCATGAACTATTTACATGCCTTTACTATTCCATCCTCAACATTGTTGTAGATCCAGTTCCCAGAAACTTACCTAGCTGTTCTAACAATACCCACAATTCTTTCCAAGTAAACTCAACTCAATGCTCCTAACTGTCCTTCTTCACCCCTGTTTTGACCCTTGTCACTACTTCACAAGACATTTGTGTCTAGGAGTTGCTATTTCTCAATTCATTCTTTTTTCTCCTTCCTCCAGTTCTCTTAATCCTTCTCTTCTTTGTTCCAAATCTTTGAGAAAAATCCACTTACCTTGAGTCTAGCAACTTAGCATGCTGACACAACTTTGCATGATTTGTGATCCAGGAAACCCCAGGTGCTTCTCTCTGAGGCAAGGAGAAGCCCATGAGGAGCACTGACTCAGCAAACAGCTAGGTGGCTGAGAAGAAAGACATTGCCAAGTGATGCTTGAAGTGCACATTGGCGAAAACTGAGAACATGAAGGGCTTCTTTAGGGGGAGGAGGGGAAAGGCTGGAAACCAAGCTCATGGGCAAGAAAAAGCAAGTGAGTGTTGCTCCAGCAGCGTACTCACCCCTTGTGTGGGGGCATGAGCGGGACATACAGGCCATGTGGCTGTCAGCCAGACACATGCATGCACCATCTGGGATCAACACAGGTGCCATTACCTCTCAGGTCTTTATCTCCCCAAATCACATTCGCCCAGCTCTCCCAGTCACTTGAGCAGTAATGGGCAACCTAGGCTAGTGAGAGGGTCACATGAGTAGCCCTCCAACAACTCAGTGGGATGCAAGAGTCAACAGTATGACACAATTGCAAAAAAAGCAAACATGATTCTGAGACGCATTAACAGGAGTGTTATGAGCAAGACACCAGAAGTCATTCTTGCATTCTACTCTGCACTGAGTAGATCTCAATTGGAGTATTGCGTCCAGTTCTAGGCACCACATTTTAAGACAGATGTGGAGAAATTGGAGAAGTTCTAGAGAAGAGCAACAAAAATGATTAAAGGTCTAGAAAACATGAGCTATGAGGGAAGGCTGAAGGAATTGAGCTTGTTTAGTTTGGAAAAGACAAGACTGAGAGGGGACATGATAGTTGTTTTCAGGTATCTAAAAGAGTGTCACAGGGGAAGGGGGAATTGTTCTCCTTGGCCTTTGATAATAGGACAAAAAAGCAGTGGGCTTAAAATGCAGCAAGGGAGGTTTTGGTTGGACGTTAGGAAAAACTTCCTAACTGTCAGGATGGTTAAACACTGGAGTAAATTGCCCTGGGAGGTTGTAGACTCTCCATCACCGGAGATATTTAAGAGTAGGTTGGATAAACATCTCTCAGGGAGGATCTATATCAGGGCTACTCAACACGTGGCCCACAGGCTCATTTGTTTGCAGCACACGGGGCAGTTTGGCTTTTCTTTGGGCGCAACATGCAGCCCGCAGGTGGTAGCCAAAACAGAAAAGTAGTCAATATAATGGTCTTCTGTTGATATGTGATTTAATAGTTAAATTCCTGGACTGTCATTGCTCGTTAAAAGTGCTGTCATATGGGTGGAAATCGGGTAAATATTGCATGTTATTAATAGCAGCAGAAATGACTTAAATGGGGCCTGTGTGTTGTGTTGTCTTGCCTTAATCTTTGTATTCATGCCTGTCAGTGTGAAAGAAGCTATTTGCATATATTTGCATGTTTATGCAACCACACTTAAGTTGCGGCCCACGACATGTGCTATCATTGTTGCCGCTGAGGCTTTCAAAGTTGAATAGCCCTGATCTAGATGGTGCTTGGGCCTGCCATGAGGGCAGGGGACTGGACTTGATGATCTCTCGAGGTCCCTTCCAGTCTAGTATTCTGTGATTCTATGAATATTCTGTAAAGTTTTGTATCACAATCTTGCCCAGTCCTGTTCTCTAGACTGACACCAGTCTATTATGATGAGACCCACCCACTGAATCTTATACGCTGCTTAGCCCCTTGAATGTAGGTAGTAACTGATTGCTGTTCTTAACTCTAGGTCTCTTAGGTGCATACTGCTTAGTGGGCAGTGAGGCCTCACTGTGAGACCACCTACCCTCAGAACAGGTGCCAAATCCCTTCCAAGACCCCAGTTACTTAAGAGCCTCAGAATCCACCTAGCCATGGATGTTCTGTTTTACCAGTTACATCTTCGAGGACCACAAAACAATGCATCTAATAACCCAGGTTTAGTAAAAGAATCTTTTATATGCAACCACTTTACCTTTACAGAACACAAGGCAGCCATTAGACTACTTAGACCAGACTCCAGAATGCTGTCCTCCAGCTTGGATCTCACTACCTACATATAATTTTCTCCAGAAGTTCCTGGGCCAAGCAGCTTTTCCTGCCTCTTTGACTTCTGGAATTGGTTGGCCTCTTTTGCTTAGAGACATCCCTTTCCACAAACCAAACTCTTCCCTGTTTCCCTACGTGCTGCAAGATGGTGTGGAAGCCCAGCCCTCCTTTAGAAAACCCAATTGTTCCAGTAAGGAAAAAGCCATTCAATGCTGATGGCCTCTGATTGCCCTGCCACAGCTTGTCAGACATTGTCTACAAGGTGTCAATAGTCTATTTCAAAACTGGGTGTTCTAATCCATCATGATGGTTTAAATCACAAGTGGTCATCACAAAGCAGAGGCACTGCCATGGGTCCATGCATGACATCACTATATGCCAACATTTCTGTGGCTGACATAGAACAACACTTCCTTGATTCCCATCCCCAAATGCTCCTCCTCTATTTGCACCACATCCATGATATGTTCATCATCTGGACCCATGGGAAGAAAGCCCTTGAAGAAATCCATCGGGATTTCAACTATTTCCACCACGCTATCAATCTCAGCCTGGACCAGTCTACACAAGAGACCCACTACCTGGACCCTACAGTGCAAATAAGTGATAGGCACAAAAATACCACTCTGTAAATACCACTCTGGAAACCTACTGACCGTTACACTTATACGCTTCCGGCTTTCATCCAGAACACAGTACATAATCTGTTGTCTACAGCTGAGCCATAAGATACAACCTCATTTTCTCCAATCCCTCAGACAGAGACAAACACCTAAAAAAGATCAGTAGTCTTGTCAGGATTACTGGGAGTGCAGCAGACAAGAATAAAAAGGATATTTGTTGTCAAGGGAGAGGAAAAATACTATCTTCCTCAACCTTTGAAAAGATTCAGGCTTGGTGGAAATAGATGATACAACCAAATCATAAATGAGTTTAAGTATGATCTGGGACTTGTTAGCATTTGGGGGAAATACATACCAAATATTTTGGTGAGGGGAGGAGACATACTCTTACGTTTTTGCACCCAGTTCAAGTTGTACCTATCACTACTAGCTATGCTTTTTAAATAAGATCATCCACCACTTTACACTTACAAAACACTTTCAGCTCTGGATCTCAAAGCATTTTGCAAGGCAGAATAAATATAATTAATCCCATTGTACACATGGGGAAACTCAGGCGGAGAGGTTACACGAGTTGTTCAACATCACACGCTGAGTCAATGGCACAGGCAGGAATACGACTCAGGTCTCTGGATTCCCTGTTTCATGCTCCATTTACTGAACTATTTCTCTTTAGGCTTAATTTTTTGTAACATTAACAATGTTTCTTGTAAATGCTAATTACAGACTAAGAGACTATTTACATTTAAACAACATTTATTAAAAAAATAAAGGCAGTAAGAGAGTGAAAGTGTGAATTAACTTGGCTGTTGCCATGAGACTCAGTGTTTAATATCTGGATTATTCACACAGTCTCTCTACAGAGTGCTGGTGTTCTTAGATGAGTTAGAAAGCCTCTCAAGCCCTGTCCACATTAGCATTGTGAGTTTCTAGATATTTTCTCTTCACAGGAATTTTGCTGTATTCACTCTTTTAAAACAGCATCTTGGAAAAAAAAGTGGGGTTACTTGAACTTCACTCATCTACAACAACGGAAAGCTTTTAGGAACCAGACTTTATTTTACTAACTATTTTTTATCTTGCCTGAGAACACAGAGCATCCATCACTGGAGAACAATGGAGAAAGCAGTGATGAGACACAATCCAGTAAGGATCACATCATTTTGTTATATTTTACTCTAATCTGACCACACGCCAGATTTATGCTTCAATTACTGCAGCTGCAGAGGAGGGTATAGAAGCATTTTATGGTCAATTCAGTGCGTGGATGACAAACAAACTAAGCTTGATTTAGTCATAGTTATCAGAGACTTTGCCTGTTGATGAATTTCTAAAAGCTGACATATCAATATATCCTGATTTTATATTAAGACAGAGATATTCATGCATTAGAAACATATTAGGTTAAATCTGATGGGTAATCTGTTTGAATTAAAGATCCTAATTCGAACTACCGTTACTCCTCCTGCAATGAGGAGTAACGGTAGTTTGAATTAGGAGCTTTAATTAGAACTACCTAGCCCATGCAGCGTGTGGCCACGGGCAGGGGGTTCGAACTATCGGGCATTTAAAAATGACAGTGCCTGGGAACATGCAAATAAAGCCCGGGATATTTTAATCCCGGGCTTTATTTGCAAGTTCGAATGACTACATTAGCCACCCTACTTCGAACGAGGGTGGCTAGTGTAGACATACTCTATGGTAGCAATGAATCCTCAGCGTAACTGATTAGGTCTTTTTCATGGGAGGCTCCTAGAAGCATCCATTGACTTGAAGGGTTTCTAAAACTCCTTTTCACTGTCTCACTATATCAAATGTAGAATAGTGAAATGTTTTGAAAGCCTACTCTAATACAGGAAAAACAATCAACAACCAATAGTCTAGTAGAACTACTTCTTTATATTTATTCTTGGATCTGGACTTATTATACTCTGCTCATCTGAAGAAGTGGGTTTTGCCCACAAAAGCTCATGATACCATCTACATGTTTTATTAGTCTTTAAGGTGCTACTAGACTATTTGTTGTTTTTTAAGTTTTTCCTGTTACAGATTAACTCGGCTACCCCTCTGAAGTTATCTAATACAGAGAGTTAAAACTTTGAATCTGTGCAAATATGACAGTAAGTCTTGAACACCATAAAGGCCTATCCATTACAGAGAATTTATCACTGCCCACTGATTAAGAGATCATAGCAGGTTAACAGCAGAACTGTTTTCAAGTAGGGCTTTTTGCCAAAATCCACAAACACTGGGAGATGAATAGCAAAAGCAAATGAAAGCATTATCTTCAGAATCTCTTCTGTACTCTCAGTAAAGCATCTTTCACACATTGTGTGCTTATGTGTGTGCACACATGCTGTATTCATTATGAAATCGTTACTTAAGGGAATTTCTAGATTTCCCACTCACATACCAGAATTAATACCTCGATTGAGCCTATCAGCTGGGGAAATGGAAAAACATTCTAGCTTTTCTATATGTAAACTGAGCTTACTGACAATGATTTGTTTTGAGACGAGCCTTGAAGCATAATGCTGTAGCAGACCCACTGGAGAAGAATCAAAGGAGCTGTTACAAAGTAATGACTAGAATATGCACTAGCAGCTATAGGGTATGGAAGGAAGGTTCCTTATCACAGAATAACCCCTAAAATATGGATTTGCCATGAAACAATTAGTTGTATCAGTCTATTGCCTGACTACAGCTGCAGCTGGGCAATACAATCTCAAAGGTGTTAAAAATGTTTATGGAGGTAAGTTAATTGTATACTGGCATGCCACTAAAATCAGCCTCAGATATTACAAAACATTTCACAGATGTCAGGTCAACAGCCAGCTCCTCAGCTGGTGTAAGTCAGTGGAGTTTCATTGTTACTAGCTCACTTCATGCCAGCTGCGGATTAGCCTCAAGGCTCCAGCATGTAAAGATCAGGTTTATACTATCAGCTCTGTAAATTTGCGGATTCCCTAGCTTAATTTTCCAGTTGGTGAGTTTACACACCTCTCCAAAGTAAAGAGAACCCTGAGAGAACACTGAAGTTTCTGTAGCAAGCAATATTACTCCAAAAGAAAAGCTAAACCTGTGCACTTGTATATATTTTTAAAAAATTACCTTGCAACTGCAGAGTGATCACTGATAGAAGAGCTAGACATCCATTAATGTTTTAGCTTGCTGCCTTCTTCAAATCTCACCTGCTTCATACCATAATGATTAACAATATTGTTCACTGTTTTTTTCCTCTTAGATTGCCTTTGAACTGGACCTGAAGTCTGATTTTTAAGTATATTTGTATGTCTACACTAAAAAACTGAGGGAATCAGCCATAATCACAACTGATTGATTCTGAAACCTAGTTTGTTTTATTTCTATTATAAGTATGCGGTCTAATTGCAGCTCTGAAAACTTTTAATTATTATGCTGAATTAGCAAAGTAGTATTATTTGTTCAATGAAGTAATAGGGTCAACATTAATGATAATCTCTATAAAAAAAGAATCTGTTTCCTGGAGCAAAGTACCAGTTTGGGAAGTAACACCAGAAATGTTGGCTCTTTGGAGATGGAGCTGATTTTTTTTTAAACCATGCAACTAAATGAAAGACAACTTTTTTTCTTGCTCTAGTTTTCAGTGTAGAACAACGAAGGCTAAAAAATACCCCCAAATTCAGCTGCTTCCTCATGTTCATAAGAAAATGAACTGCCTAATGGATTGAAGATGTGGGTAAGACTACAGGCAGTCCCTGGGTTATGTACAAGATAGGGACTGTAGGTTTGTTCTTAAGTTGAATTTGTATGTAAGTCGGAACTGGTACATATTGTAGGGGAAACTCTAGCCAAACATTTCTCCAGAGCTCAGTTTTATTCTCCCACACATCACTTCCCTCAGTCCTTTATTCTCAAGCTGAGGTGTCTGTTGAGAAAAGCCGCTCCGTGTCTCCCTGGTCTGCTGGTAGGGGCGCTAGCTTCGCATCTCCCTGGTCTGCTGGGGGGAAGCAGCTAGTGCGGGGTTGCCTCACCCCGTTTGTAAGTAGGGATCCAATGTAAGTCAGATCCATGTAACCCGGGGACTGCCTGTATATATAAGTATATTTTTTAATTTGATTATCTATACATACTTCCCTGAAGAGTTTGTTTCCACTGTACCACAGCAACTGTGCCTCAGTTTCCCTCTCTTGGTATGTCATTTAACTTTCCTGTTAGATTGAAAGACTCATCTCTTCCAAGGTGACAAAAACAATGCAAGACTTTACCCAGTTTTTTCCTCTGGATTACAGCCTTCCAGAGAGGGTGTGTCAGACTTCTCCTCTGTCAGAACACAACAGGAACATACTCGGCTGACTACTCAGTGGCACCTTCCACTGAGCTCATACCTTCCCCTCTTCCAAAAATTCTAGCCTTTAACTCCTCAGCGACAATGAATCAGGTTTTGGGTCTGACCACCAACTCTCACTGTTTCCTATGTCCTCTTCCTCCTTATGCTATCTCTATTCTGCCATTGAACCCACATATTATTGCCAGCTTGCTTGCATTTTTCACATAATTTGTGATTTTTCCCCCCTTTTCAAAGCCCCAGCTCTTTGAAACAAGAGATTGCATGAGTGTCTCAGCTTTCCTTTCAAACAGTTTATTGTCCTCATTATTGTGAAAAAAAAGTAAGTGTAGCCTAAAAGCTTGGAAACCAGAAGGCAAATAAAACTCAATTTTTATTGTTTTAAAAGCTGATCTTATGACTTTTGAAAACCTGAGATCGGTAGTACTGCATTACCTCTGCCTTATTACCCAGACGATTAGCTGTATTTTTAGGCCACTTCTGGATCCTTCTTCAAAAGTCCCCTTGATGCTTTTCTAGGTTTGGTGGTTAATGAGACACCACTCCTACCCTCTTTCTTGCTTCTCTTTCTCTCAGTTAAAAAAAAAAGTCACAGCAAAACGTATTCCTTCCTAGCTCTTGGGGGAGAGAATTTATATTCATTGGCACACCTTTCCATAATTCCTCATTGTGCCATTTACTCTCATCAGCCTTGAGAAATACAACTCTCTGGGCATGTCTACATGTCAGGGCAAAATTCGAATTAAGATACGCAACTTCAGCTATGTCAACTTCAGCCCATGTCGAAATAGCTTAATTTTCTTTTGGCACTGTCTACACAGCAGGAAGTTGAAGGAAGAGCTCTCTTCCTTCAATTTCCCTTACTCCTCGGCTGCGTCTAGACTGGCATGATTTTCCGCAAATGCTTTTAATGGAAAAGTTTTTCCGTTAAAAGCATTTGCGGAAAAGAGCATTTAGATTGGCATGGATGCTTTTGCACAAAAGTACTTTTTGTGGAAAAGTGTCCGTGCCAATCTAGATGAGGTTTTGCGCAAGAAAGCCCCGATCGCCATTTTCACCATTGGGGCTTTTTTGCGCAAAACAGTTTTTAGCTGTCTACACTGGTCCTTTTGCACAAATACATTTGCTCAAGAGGGCTTTTTTCCCAAACGGGAGCATCATAGTATTTGCGCAAGAACACTGACAATCTTACATTAGATCGTCAGTGTTCTTGCACAAATTCAAGCGGACAGAGTAGACAGCTGGCAAGTTTTTGTGCAAAAGCACTTGCTTTTGCAGAAAAACTTGCCAGTCTAGACACAGCCCTCATGAAATGAGGGTTACAGGAGTTGAAGTAAGAAGACCTCCAGCTCGCCATTATTTTGAAATAATGGCTTACAGTGCAGGTGCATATTTTGTTATTTAGAAATAACATAAGGCAATGGTGGATCTATTGCCTGATGTAAAGGGCCAGTATACAATGTTACTTGGAATGTGCTGCAATCACTTCAACTGGAATGAAGTTGAGGTGACATATTTCATTGCTTTCATGGCTGTTCAGGATAGAAAATGAAGAATAGAATATCCATATGAAATTATATAGGGAATTGAGCTATCAGTTTCAGCAGCGGCTGAATCTGGACGCCAGTTCCGACTTACATACAGATTCAACTTAAGAACAAACCTACAGTCCCTATCTTATACGTAACCCGGGGACTGCCTGTACATTAAAAGGGATACGATGTTCAAAAGTTCACAGTCATTTTACTTAGGCATTACAGGTTGGACCTCCCTGGATGTTGCTGGGCCAGAGAGTCCCGGACCAGAAAGATCTTAATTTTTTTGGAAGCAGGTTCCCATTTTGTATCTGTGAATGGGACAAGTAAATACAAGATATTTAGATATGTTAATGACATCACTTGCATCCACAAAATTATAGCGGACTTCAAAAGAGGAGGCTGGGTTGAGTTCCATTTTAAAATCAGGCCTCTGTGTCTTATGGTATCACAGATAGGATATGTCTATACTGCCAGCTTCTTGTGCAAGAAGCCTTTTGCGCAAGAATTTTTGCACACAAACTTCTTGCGCAAGAGCACATCCACACCTCAAAAGTGCATCGCAAAAATGATGTTCTTTTGTGCAAGAGAGCATCCAAGTTGCATGGATGCTCTTGCACAGGAAAGCTCTGATGGTCATTCACAGAATGGCCATCAAAGCTCCTGTGCTTTTTCCCTCTGTAGTGTTCACACTTGACTTTTTTCTCAAGAGCTTTAGCACAAAAGGTAGTTAAGCCTTGTAGAAAGAGGTTTACCTACACCGGCAAAAGCCCTCTGTTCTGCTGTTTTACTGCTGATTTACTTGGGCAAATGTGCATTTGAGGTATGGATGCTCTGCAGGTTTTGGCGCAAAAATAGCCATTTTTGCACAAAAATCTTGCAGTATAGACGTAGTCCATAATGATAAGAACTCTCAGAGGCGTAACAGCCTATTTCATCAGATTTCAAAAGCTAGGCTGGTTTGAATTGAGTCAATGCTTGATGAGACTCCTAAGAAACACCTAACTGTTGTTTATTGAATTAATGATGCACTATGTGGCACTTATCCATTTGCATGACTAAGAAATGAAAGTTCCATCATGATCTTACAGCCACTGTGCTTCTGGAGCTATTGGGTTTTGAATGAGATATAAATCTTCAGTGCTTTTTGTCATTAAAGATTTTATAGCATTGTAAAAGTTGCATTAAACCTGATATCCTGGCCAAATTCCAACCTGGATAATTACTTTCTGGCTATCTTAGCCACTAATTTGAATGGGAAAAGCTTTATTGTGCTTCCTGTCCTAAACTGTAGTGTACTAGCCTCACTCCACGCTCTTATCAGAGCTGCATTGTTTTATCAGAGGTGGTTGCCTTTCAGAGCTGAAAGTGAGGGATTACTGTGCATATCAGTTTGTAAAGCACTTTGGGATAAGCGCTGTCCAAATGTAAGTCTTAGTAGAACAGTTGAGTAGAACAGCTTGCACAGTCTGAGAGGATGTGTTCATAAAAGGTACGATTGTATATGGAAATCTCTTCTTTGATACACTATGTAAAGTCAATGCTACACTGTGATGTTTACCATATTTTGTAGGATACCAGGTACAGGACTAGCCATGTTTTAAAAATAATCAAATACTGGCACATATATTTTACCTGTATGGTCAACAAATTTGATCTTCCACTATGCAACAAATACAGGATAAATCTCTCTGGTCTAGGGCTCTCTGGTTTGGTAACACCTGTGGTTCAGCAGAACCTCTCTGGTCCATGGACCAAAGACCCTCCGCTCCAGGCAGCTGAGCCCTAGTGGCCCTCAACAGCCGAGCTCCGGCAGTCCCGAAGCAGCGGAGCCCTGGTGACCCTGAAGCAGTGGAGCTCCAGCAGCCCCGAAGCATCTGAGCTCCAGTAGCCCCAGGGCTATGGGGTCTGGCAGCCTTGGTGCAGTGAAGCCCCAGCAGCTCTGGGACTGGCTGAGGAGTTGGGAACCAGGTGTCCAAGAGGTAGGGGAGCCTGGCATAGGGGCTGACCTTCCCTAGTCTGGCAAACTCCCTTCTTCGAGACTGGTCAGGTCCCAAGGTTGTCAGACCGGGGAGGGCCAACCTGTACATGGAACATGTATTTTTGTCCACCTATAATTTGCGAAGCAATAAAAATTTGATTTCTCAAGAATAACCAAGATGTTTATGTATTGCTTGATTGCTTCAGAAATTCCTTTCTTGCTCATAGAAGGAGTTTTTGTAAGATATGAAAATGTACACCAAATTAAGGAAACCATTTTCCTTTTTTGCTTAGTTTAACAAGGGTTTTATTTATCTATCAGTTTAATGCATTTTGCTTCACTCAAAACCAATCTTCTTTAAAGAAAAGGGTTGCTGTACTATTTTAAATTGTTTAAATATTTTAATAAGGATTGACTAAAATGCTATGGACTTGATAACATGGTGACCTCTGCCTCCAATAACTAGCTTGTAAAATGGAGATCAAGACCTTACTTTTAGCAGAACACTGATTAAAATATTTTTTTTGGAGATTTCTTTCCCAAGAAGCTCTGCTAAGAACTGGTGCTTAATAGAATGTGAGCTGTTTAAACTCAGTGACCATCAATGTCATTCAATATGTATGGTTTGGTATAATTTAAAGTCCTCCGATCTGAATCCACAATATTTCCGTCTCATTTCATCCCTTCCTGAAGCAAGGGGCCAACCTCCTTTCATGTCAGTTATCAAAAAGGTTATCATCACTGATTTTTGAGGGACACTAACTGGCTTAAGAAAAATACACCATTGCCTGGACATTAGACTGCAATTTAATGTTTGCCTTTTTCTCACAAACATCCCCATGATATATACAGATGGTCCAGTCAGATTTGCCCAGGAGAGAAAATGAGATCAATTCAGCTAGAAAGAAATGAAATCAATGAAGGATTTGAGAGCACATTCCTTTTCAAAGGTTGTCACTTTTCAGAGTACGTATAATACTGGGATACTCAGAAGGTACATGTATTGTAATACAAGACAGTGGTTCTCAAACTTTTTGGCCTATGCACCACCTGGCTCAATGCAAACCTTTCTACAGACCACTGGTTACTAATGGAAACTCACCATTAATTACATAATTATGCTTGAGCCATTTTGCTAGTGCTGCAGCTAGGTAGAATGGTTTAAGATTTAATTTAAATTATTAAGCAGATTGAAGCCCCAGCTTTCATAGTCAGGTGTTTGTAATGACACTGCCGTCCCTTCCCCTGTGCTGAGGGCAGGATGTTCTGCAGTGGGCTAAGAGCGAAGCTTTGGGGCTGGGATTGGACAGATCTCATCTCCAGGGCCTGACTGACTCTGTAGGTGTTCATTGCTGGGCAGCCTGCCTAGCATGCTGGGGCCTGTGGGTGCTACCATGCAAATAGCCAGGGACTGGGAGAAGCCTGGGCATCCCATCCTTCTGCCCCGGCCCTGGCTCTAGTTTCTGTGGCTGCAGTTTCCTGTACCAGGTACTGTGGTTTTGAGCCCTGCACTCCCCTCTCCAGCCCCTAATCCCAGCTGAGGGGCAGGGAGAGGGGAAGGTTCCTGCTGATGCACACAGGGCTCTTGGTGTGTCCCTGTGACCCCCAGGACTGTGGGTTCCAGGCTGCCCTGCACTGCATGTCGGGGGGAGGAGGGATGCAGGACTCCAGGCTGAACATGAGGATGGATGCAGGGAATCCAGGCTGAGGGTGAGGGGGGATGCGGGGACACAGGCTGAGCGTGGAGGGATACAGGGGCGCCTGCCACTGCAATACAGTGCTCACGCTGTGCGAGAAGTCCCCTGCAGCTACAGCCTCTGCCTGTGCCTGCCCATGTTGTCCCCCAGTGCTCAGCAGAAACTGGCTCGGCAGCACTTGGCCGGTGCAGCGAGCTGTGTAGTGCTCTTGGGATTTTCCACCCCCTACTTCTTGTCCTGTAGCCTTCCACTTAGAAAGAAAGCACTATGTGGATGCATGCTGGATGAGCTGGAATCATGTGAGAGCTAGCCACTGTCAGTCTATCCCTTTATCAGGTCCCACTGTTCTGACAAGCTGGGAGAGAAGAACCTTAAGTATATGGTGTCTTTATTTTCTTAGGCTAGGGCTACTGTAGGTCTCTCTCTTGGTCTCATTGCTGCATTGAGCCCTCGGAGTACTGAATTTGTATGGCAATCATCCTGTTTCCATCCTCTGCTGCTTTCATAGAATTCATTTCTGAATTCTATGAGAATTTTACAATTTTGGGGACAATTTTCATTTAGAAAAAGTCAACCCAAGATCCTGGTGCAATAGTGCATCTATACTTGTGCATGAAATTAGCACATTTCCTATGCAAATTGGGAGACAACATACACAAATGTCAGAGTGCTTAAGATCACATGATTTGCACACACAGAAAACTGTGGCAATTTGTACCTATTTGAGTATAATTCTTTGTACATGGCAATTTTAAAACATGTGCTTTTGGCTTAAGTAATATTTTCTAATCAAACTGTTAAGATAATCACAACTAGAATTAAGTGCCCCAAGTTTGCCCACCAGTTGCTTTTAAATTGTTCAATTTAAGCTTAACTTTGCCAACTCTGTTCAACTCACAACAATTTACTCTCCTAAAATACTGTGCAATATAATCACTCTTACACTTTGACATTAAACATTAAATATGGGTATAGCAAATAAATTGGCCTTGCAATGTGTCTACAACCCATTCTAAGAGCATACGCCAGTGCTTAGATTTGATTCTGAGCATCCAAAATCAGCATGATGGGGAATGAGTGGAAAACATGTCACCTCCAGAGGAAATTGCATTTAATTTTAAGAAATTTTTTTAAGTATAGTCACCATGGGCTAGATTTTCAGAAATGGACACCTTAATTGATCTGCAACATTGTCACAGAAACTTTGAGAGCAAATCAGGCATCTATGAATGCTAAAAATGCATTATATGTATAACATGTACAATTACCCATTTACCTATGTTGAATGTGCTAGCACCTGGTTTTGTGTGTGCAGTGGGTGCGTCTACACTGCACCGTAATTGAAATAAGATATGCAATTTGAGCTGTGCAAATTGTGTATCTTATTTCAATGCTATTTTGAAATAGCTTATTTTGTCATTTGGCAAACTGTCTATACAGTACCAAATTTTGAAATAAAGCACTATTCTGAAACATCCCTTTCTCCTCATAGAATGAGGTTTACAGGGACGTCAGAGTAGTGAGCCCGAAATAACAGGCTTGCTGTGAAGACACAAGATAGCTGACTGAGCTGATTAAACTGTAGCACACCTCCTGCTAACTTGGACAGGGGAGATGGATGCTCACTTTTTGCTCACCTATACCTATACTTAACCATGGCTACAAGGTTCCTGGCTAGCTTTTTAGCTTTAGTACATGCATAATATGGACAGTACAGGCCATAAGGTTTCTGGCTAAATTTTAACGGTGGTACATGGATAATACGCACAGTAGTCACAAAACCACTGGCTGGAAGACATCAGGAGAACTATAGTGTTTTGCCACCAGTTGGTGACAACAACAAATCACACTTTCCTTTTTCATTTACAGTCTGTCTGATTAAAAACCACCTGAAAATATGGTAGCTTTGTTATATAACATAGTATAGTTGGTAAACTGTCTACCAAAAAGGGTATCTTCTTTGTATTTTGGTAGTTTGGTTAACTAAGTGATTTAAAATGATGTAACTACTGAGATTTCAAATATGCACCTTCATCACTGTTGTATTCTATGCCAGAGCCCTTGAGTCTATACCATTCCTGCAAAACATCTCAACTGCCATGTAAGTAAGCGCCAATTAAGCTCAGCAATTTACAGGAACAAATTTCTCAGGAACTAGGAAGACTGTGATTGCTTGTAATTTCCTTGGATAAAAGGAGATTGGTACTTCTAGGTTTTCCTTTATACTGACAGCCTGCCTCACTTCACTTGTATCTTGAGAATTAGTTGTCACAGACCCAGGAGATGGGGCAGCAAGATTCTTGCTTAACTGTCACTCCAAGAAAAGGAAGATAATGAAATGTCCTCCCTTCTTGAGCCAGACCTCAGCCTCATACATACATACAAAACATGTAAAAGACCTTTAAGGGTCTTCACACAAACTGTCAATAACATTCAAATTGAAAATTAAGTTTAAAAGTACTTAATAATGAACACAGAATTAATACATCAGATTTTGTATGTCAGTGATCAAATGATTTGTTTAAGGGCCACTTACTAACGATGTTTGAGACTCATCTAAGAGACAAACGAAGTTTTGCCATATAATTAAATGAGCAAAATGCATAATCACATTCTTATTAATATGTTAACCTTGTAATGAATAGTTTCATATTGCAGGCATCTGACAAGATAGCTAAGGCAAGCTAATTAGATTTTGAATGAAATGTTAACCATGCTAATTTATATTTTATAAGAATAGTAATTAAAAACCAACATGTTATAGCTGCAGTACAGTATCTTATATTTTATACCAACTCTGCCTTACAAGTAAATTAAACAATGCACATATAATGGATTAATAAAAGCACAACCAGCCATTTATAGCTCAGATAGTAAAATTATACTGCAAATGTTTTATCTTTTATATATTTATTATGTCTCATCTAGGACTCTTAGCAATCTCTTGGTGCAATAAATTATTTTTATATGCAAATTTAGATACAGGGTTGACCAAATAAATATGTATTTTAGGCACAAGTGCTATGGACTCATTTCAGCTGTATGAGAAAATTAAATAACAGTGGCACCAAGGTCACTTGGTATAGAATTCCACATGTTAAGTGCTGCATTATAATAGAGGTATTAGCCCATTGCACCTGGGGTGCCAATCTTCACACAAATCCTTTCTTCAGCTCCATTGAACCCACATTAGGTCAATGGATTGTGTCCTTTCAAGATTTCTTGCTGATATCCAACTTTAGTTAGCATTTTGGGATATTTCTATTAATGGGTTCATTATGAATAATTTCCAGTTAGTGCTACAAGATATTCTACAGATTGGACCTCCCTGGTCCAGCACCCTCGGGAGGAGGGAGTTTGCCACACCAGGGGAGGTTGGCCTCTCTGCCAGGCTCCCCTGCCCCTGGGACACGGGCCTCCTAGCTCTTCAGTCAGTCCTGGGGCTGCTGGAGTTCCACAGCCCCAAGGCTGCCAGACCCTGCTGTCCCAGGTCTGCTGGGCTCTGCTATCCAGGGGCCACTGGGGCTCTACTGTCCTGGGAAAGGGTCATTACAGCAAGAGCCAGTAGAGGGGAGAGTTGGGGAAAACGTATCGGTAGTCCCAGGCTCAGTTGCTTTCTCCTGGCTGCTGCCAGGGTCTGCTCCTTTTTAGCCAGGATCAGCAGCACCACTTCCATAACCCCCCAATGCTGCCTTCTGCTCTCCTTTGGACTTCTCCTCTGTTTGGATCTGGCAGCACCATTAACTTGACTCCTCCTGGTTTCCTGGTTCCAGGCAGAAAACTCTCAGGGTAGAGTGTGTGTGTGTGTGTGTGATGGGGGGATGGGGGGGGAAGAGGGGAGAGAAAACTCTCACAGAGGTTGGGGAGGTAGAGTAGGGGAAGTGTTGGCAGACTTGGGCAGAGGAGAAGCACCATTGCAGTGGAAGGAGGGGAAAAAATCAAAATTAAAATAATTATTTTAACTATTTAACTTGGACAAGCATGAGATTTTTTTTAAAAAAAAATTGTAATGACTGGATGATGCATATGTTTCTGTAGTTATGAAAGTTATTGGAAGAAAGCAGAAGGGTTTACATTTATTTTTTGAAATGCTTTGAATGAAACTGAATTGATTTTCTTTAAAATGCAATATTGAAGGATGATAAAAATGATTGCACTGAAATACAGAAAGCGCCCCTGGGGTTAGGGGTTTCAGCCATCAGCAAGATAGTTGGCATGGTAAAGACATTCTCAGATGAATTGTTATTGCAAAATAACTGGAAAACATGATACACAGGGAGAGTGTATTGTGATTCTTGGATATTAATTGTTCATTTTCCAGCTCAATTTTTTTAGCCCTACAGCAGTACAGTTAAAACAACATCACGATTCTTTGTCTGGTTTAGGAAGGTGAAGGTGACTGTGCAGGAAGACAGGAGAATGCAGGGGTGTACAACAAGTCAGGGCAGAAGGTTTAGGAGATGAATATGGTCAAGGAACGATGAGACCTAGGAGAGGAGAGAGTCAAGCAAGTAGCAGGAAATGGATGGCAGTTCCTTTATCTTAGGCGTGAGAAGGTGGTACATGGAATCTCCAGCAAGGGAGAGCTGTGCATTTTTTTATGCATTAATTTCAGGTTGAAAAGTCAGCCTTTATCATACATCTATTAGCAAAGGTGGACGGGGAGAACTTAAAAGTTAAAAAACAGAGCAAAAAGGCAAGGTTTGAAATTTTGGCAGCTGATCACATGGTTTTGAGGAGTTTAGTTCATGGTTTTGGGACTCTTAAGGTTGGCAGCAATGTTCTCTATAAGCGGGGTGCTTATGCGGATGCTCAGGTGTCATTGAAATGCCGCCCACCTGATTACAAGAGCACCCACAGCTAGGTTTCTGTTTCTACTGGTGGTGCAAATGCACATGTCTCGGTGCACATAAAAGTTATTCTGCACATAGATGGAAAAGATTAGGGGGAACACTGGCTGGCAGTATGCTACAGTTCTTCCTTTCTGCTGGATAGAGTCCCTAGCGAGTGACTAATAGACAGCCAGTGCAGATGCCAGAGCACTGATGTCATGTACTTCCTGTGAAATGCCCTGCTCATGGAACATCTCCACTCTGACCTGATTAGCCTCATTTGGAGTATTGTGTCCAGTTCTGGGCACCACATTTCAAGAACAATGGGGAAAAATTGGAGAAGGTCCCAAAGCAACAAAAATGATTAAAGATCTAGAAAACATGACCTATGAGGGAAGACTGAAGGAATTGGGCTTGTTTAATTTAGAAAAGAGAAGACTGAGAGGTGACATGATAGCTGTTTTTAAGTAACTAAAAGGGTGTTACAAGGAGGAGGGAGAAACATTGTTCTCCTTGGCCTTTGATGATAGGACAAGAAGAATTGGGCTTATACTGCAGCAAGAGAGGTTTAGGTTGGACATTAAGAAAAACTTCCTAACTTGAATAAATTGGTGATTAAACACTGGAATGGTTAAACACTGGAATAAATTGCTTAGGGAGGTTGTAGAATCTCCATCTCTGGAGCTATTTAAGAGCAGGATGGATAGACATCTATCAGGGATAATCTAGACAGTTTTTGGTCCTGCCATGAGATCAGGAGACTGCATTTGATGACCTTTCAAGGTTCCTTCCAGTTCCAGTATTCTATGATTCTATAACTAAATCAACTTCAGACCCTGGATGGTTTTAAATCTAGCCCCTGGCGATGTACAGATCAATAGTCTAATTGCAAGGTAATAAAAGCACAAATCAGAATAGGAAATTCCACATTAAAAAACAAACAAACAGATGCAGCCTCCTGACAGATGGTAAAAGGAACCTGGCCACTGCTGTAATATCAACCAGCAGCAACTGATTGTTTAATGTGACCGTCTTCACTTCCCCTGAGCTTGTGACCAATTACAGACTCTACCTCAAGAGTAGATATTACCTCTTCCATTAGCTTCCTCACAGCTCTCCATCAGCATATTGGTCTTGTCTGGACTTAGCTTCAGCCAGCATAGTCTCATCCATGTTCCAGTTTCATCTCTACCTGCAGTAAAGTTTTGAAAAGAGTCCAGTCTTCTGTTGGTCTTCAACTGGCCCTTTCTGTTGGCTGCTGTAACAGGGCATGCTGAGTCAGGAGCTAACTGGGCTCTGTCACTCGAATACCCTTTGGTATATATATAAAATTAGGATCCACTTGGAAGATAGGAGGTTGGCAAATGTCTGGTCCTTGTCCCTGGAAGCAAGGAGGAAAGCTGGGTAGACGTCATAAGCAATAGTCCTCCCTGGTTGCAGATGGAGATTTCACTTACAGTAGCACCTCAGACTACCTCATTTTGAACCAGAAGAACAAAGTCAAGCAGCAGCAGAGGCTAAAGCAAATGAAGTAAATATAGTATAGCAACGCATTATATATAAACTACTGAAACAATAAAATCAGCATTTTTCCTTTTCATAGTGAAGTTTCTAAGCTGTGTTAAGTCAATGTTTAGTTTTAAACTTTTGGAAGAACCACCATAGTATTTTGTTCACAGCTATAAACAATGGAGTTATGAACATTTGCATTCACAAGGTTCTTCTGTACCTTCTTTTCATACCTCAAATAAGGAAATTGCCATTCATTTCCTGTTGCTCACTTGACTTTCCCATCTTCCCCCACCCATATGTGCCTCATCAACTTTTTCCTCTTACCTATTCCCACCTCCCACCATTCTCCTGCCTGCCTGCTCAGTCATCTGCACCTTCATAAATCAGACAAAGAAGAGCATCACACAGCATGGTGATGGTGCAGAAGAAGTGGGGTGGCAGTGATCTGTGAATAAGTGCTGAAAGGACTCTCAGGGGGAATAACCTTGTGAAAGGGGTATAATTTCTTCCCTGGAAAGAAGAATATGCACAGAGAGACAGTTGAACATCTAACTACTCACTTGCAGAAGTAAATAAGAATTTAGATGACAAGTCAATTTCATATGCATCTTTTTTTTTTGTTGGTTCAATATTCACCTGTGAAATTAGATGTTATTTCTGAAACTAAATATCTTAGACTATTGAGTTAAACTATATTTGTAAATCATCAAAATTGGCCCTGCTTGTGTATGTAAATGATATACATACGTGTTGATTATCAGTAACATTGCTGCATTTCTAATTCTGGCTGGGGAGCGCATGTAGCAGATGAACCTGAATCTGTCCCAGCCGGGGGATACACACCCCTCTTCTGTTTATGCCTACTGGAGCTGCGGCAGCCATGGAGAGGTGCTCCTCACCTCACGCCAAGCTGCTGTGGTGAGAGAGGGCTGGGGTTGTCCTCTCTCCCTGGGGCAGCTTACATGCTGAACCCCTCATCCACAGCCCCACCCCAGTGCAATGATTTAAAAAAATATATACATTTTCATTTTATTTTCCAAACACAAAAATGAATTGACTTAAGGATCTGAGCAGTGCTGGGTAAGTCTTCTAGCATTAAACATACATAATTTAGAGGAGTCTGCCACTTGCCTGATACTCTAGGAGTGTAATTTGTATTTAATGAGTTCCAAATGCTAACTGTCATCATTTTATATTTGTTTTGCTTAAGTTGAAAGATGAAGGCACACCCTGGTTCTGGGCTTGAAAATAAGTCTATAGGCTACACTGGAACCTTGCAGCCAGAACTTCTGGCCAGGAAATTTGTGAGCAATCCGAACCAAAGGGCATATTAGCATAGGGCTGGACAAAGTCCTTTGGCTTCTAGACCTATCAGCTCTAAAAATGGCCTGTTTTCAATAGTTTGTTAACCTTTCATTGGAACATTTGTATTAAAAATCTTATCTACAGTATGTGGAATAAAAATATGTATAGCCTTGTAGATGAAACAAGGAGAACCAGACACACACCCACACACACCAGAATATTGTGACCAGACTTAAAACTTTTGAATCACTGGCGTTGCCAAGGTTTCCTTTTCAGTATGCATGTCATGTTCTCTTATTTTTTTTAGTCTGACACTTTAGCTTTCATAAATCACATACAATGTTGATAAAGGAAAAGAGCACAGCCATAAGAAAATTCAACTGGTTGGCAACTCTTTCTAATTTGATAATTTCTGAGCCTAAGATGTCTCAATCACCTAACTATATCCTTTGCATTTCATTGGATTACCCTGTGTTATATTGGAAGTTTGCATTTAAGACAGATCCAGATGGTTTGGGTCTTTAGGATGTGTGTATGTGATAGATAGTGTTAACTGCTGGTCTTGCTACCTTATGAGCTACTAGAACTACTAATAGTACAAATGCCAAACCCACATGCTGGTAAGTAAGACAAAACTTATTGGCAAAAGAATATCAGACAAAATTGATAAAGTATGTATTCAAAAAGCAAGGAAATTGTCTGTACTGTCCAAGACTAGGAAGAGGCAGTGATCATGAGGTATGCAAACCTTTATGAGAAGATGGAGAGCCAGAAAACCCCTTGAAAAAATAATTAGCCAACACAGAAAAACTTTAATACCATAAAAACATGACCTACAATTGACAGGTATTTTTTGCTGGTGTATAGATCTTGGCTTCTGTTATTTCCACTTCAGTTTATCTAATGAAGTGGGTTTTACCCATAAAAGCTCATGATACTGTATATTTTTGTTAGTCTCCAAGGTGCCACAGGATTACTTGTTGTTCCTAAAGTTATGACTAACACCCCTCTGAGACCTGAAAAACTTGTCAGTTCACGTTCTTTAGCCACATGGTCACCATGAGTTGACATCCTCAGATCACAATATCATATTTCAATCAGATTTTCCAGCGTTAGTTCTGAACTGAGGATGGAACAGCTGTTGAGTATTATCTAGACTGACTTTCCTTACTCCCCCACACCTATATTAATGATTCAAAGGGTAAAATTAATAAAATTCCTGCAAGGTTGGTTCATATAAATGATACAAGTTGTGCATCCCAAACTGGGACTCTTTGGTTCAGCAACATCTGTGGTCCATGGACAGCCCACAAATAGATATCCCTGGACTAGAGAACCCTGTGGCCAGGAGTCCAGTGGCAGTGGGCCAGTATCCAACAGCCCCACCTGAAGGCTGGGAGCCTGCAGCAGCCCATGCTGGCAACTGGTAGCCCACACCAGCCCCAGACAGGATCCAGCAGCCTCACCTGGGGCTGGCAGCCCATAGGGATAGAGTCTGGAAGCCTGTGTGAGGGGCCAGGAGCCTGCAGCAGCCCCATTTGGCATCTCGCAGTCTGCTGCAGTGGGGCCAGGAGCCCCTGACAGCCCTGGTGATGTCCAGTAGTCTGCAGCAGTGGAGCCAGCTGCCAGCATGATGGGAGCTGGTGTCCAGCAGTCCCGCCTGAGGCCAGGAGCCTGTGGCAGCCCCAGCCAGTGCCCAGGAGCCCACAGCAGCAAGAAGGGAGCCTAAGGCAGCTCCAGTTAGCTGGGGCTGGTGGTAGGGGAGGCTGGAGACTAGCTGGGACCGGCTGCCCAGTTGAGCCAGAAGCAGGGGGGCTGGCTGGGCCAGAAGCAGAGTCAGCAGCAGGCTGGAGGGCTGGTGGCAGGGAACTTTCCCTGGTCCTGCAACTTCCCTCATTTGGAACCGGTGAGGTCCCGAGTCTGCTGGACCATGGAATTCCAACCTGTATATGTAGAACTTGTCATTCAGCATACGTACATGTGTTGTGTTTTCTCCCTCCGACCATGATGCTTTGGAAAAGGCACAGCTTATCCTTAGGTTTTCTACTTATTGTGTAATGTATTGAAAACATCAAATTATCAAAGGAATATCAGTCATTGAATAGGCTCATACTAAAAGCATACCCTTCCTTCCACAAGCTTACCATTGTCTTTGCACTAGATAATTACATGTGGAGTTGAAAAATAAAGTCAGCACGTCTATAGAACCATATCAATGTTTTAAGACACTATTTTATAAACTGTAAACTTTGTTACGAGCCTTTTGTTCCGAGGCAGGCGAGGCACGTAGGTTCTTAGTTTACATCTTGCATGGATGTTGTTTTAGTGGCATGCTGAGTCACATGTGATATATGAAAACTAAGCCAACGGATAGGATTAATGGTTCCACTGAGCCCCTTTCTACAGGAATACTGGCTTGAACTATAAGTGAATTCCACAGATCATGATTTATGTGCAGAAAGTAAAAACCCAGTATTTACTTATAGAGATCAATAAAACTCAACACAGTCAGTGCATGTCTTAATGGATATTTATAATTCCCTTAAAATAACTCTGCTACTCCCACCATCCTCACACTTATCTCTGCTTTCCAGCTATTTCAGGAATAAGCAGAAATAAAACAAAACCATCAATAATACAATGTAAATTTAAAAAAAACTCTGTTCAGAGTTATAGAATTTTGTCCAGCACTTTGCAATCTGCTGTACAAACATTTTTAAAAAGCAGCTTCAGTAAGTCTGGTAGGCATCTTCTGATGAGATTAGCAGGAATTCTGACAAACATGGAAATGTAGTCAATGATACACTGACGACTACTGTAACTGAAGTGAGATCAGATTGAATTACCATAGTATAGAGTAAATTAAATTGCTGTGGTTGAAGGAGATTTGCCCTTTGTCTATAATCTACATTTAGCAGCTGGAACTCTGACTGAAACTGCTACACAGCAACAAGTAAAATCTTTCTACAAACAAGATGGCAGGAGAAGAGCTGACAAATTAAAACACGAATTAAAAGAGAAATTCAGTTTGGTGCCAGACCCTCCCTGCTGATTAAATCCAACAGGGAGATGGTGTAGTAATAGGAGCTGCTGCTTGACAACAAGATCTCAATGCAGCTCTGGGGATATATATTTTTTCAAATGATATATGGCATAATCTTCAATGTCTAATATTCAAAGGATGAGCATTTGAATCAAAGGTGGCCACTTTGTTTATTTCCTCTCCTCCTGGAACCTAAAATATGACAAAGAATCAAGAAATGACTTTGTATTACCTCTGACACGCCTAATAATACCTAGCATTTATACAGTATTTTTCAGCAGTAGATCTCACAGAACTGTACAAAGGAGGTCAGTATCATTAGTCCCATTTTACAGATGGAAAACCAAGGCACAGAGAGGCAAAGAGACTTGCCTACTCCCAGCCTATAAGCCAATGACTGAGCTGGGAATAGAGCCCAATCCAGTGTGTGGCCACAATGACGTTAGAGGAAATGCTTGAGTTGTGGCCTCCTGTGTATAAGAGAGAAGGGACAATAGCTCCTGCATGCATCATGAAAGTCCCAAAAGTTTGCAACTCACTGCTCCCCTGGCCTACAACAATGTGTTGACTTTTTAAGGCATTTTGGAAGGTCTTTTTTCCTTAGCTGCAAGGCAGTGGAGGAAGAGCTTACATATGTTTTTCGCAGTTGAGTTAGTGTAGCTTCTAGTGTATATGTTGATTAATAGTTGTGGGGTGCAGATTATAAGAGGGTTGTTTGATGGTTGTACATTGAGGAGCTGTCACCAATGGGCACTGAGAATCAGGCAATCAAACTCCTACTTAAATGCTCAAATCCAAATAAATTCCATCACAGCACCTCCTCATTTGATAGCACATGATTGAAAATATGTCCCAGCATATGTTTCACTTTGCATCCAAGACCTGAAAGTGCACAGACTCTGAAGTAATTCTTTTTTTAATATTTATTGCTTATCAAAAATTAATGAGAACAACTGTGTGTACTCTCCACATTTTTATCTGATGTATAAACAGAGCAATGGGGTTAATTGTGAAAACTGTTTGCTTTTGAAAAACACTCAAGTGCATTTTTTTTATCAAACTGTGATTTTTCCCCCCTAGCTATAGCACATATGCCTTGCAACAAGCTGCCAAAACATATATAGAAAAATAAGCCAAGATTATAATCCCTATTTATACAGCCTCCAATAGAGACTCACATCAATTACACCTAGTTTTCTTTCTGTACCAGAAAACTGTGGCTACACCCATTAATGTTAGCCTCCTCTCTAGGACTGCCTTGGCACAAGGACATGCAACAAGTCGTGTGTAAAAAAGGAAAATATGCTTGATTTAAACTATTTTCTGAACAAACTTCATAATCCAACGAATCAGAAACTCAGGTTAATAACAAGTCACCTCAGTTAGACATGCTCCGAAGGGCCAATAGCCTGAAACAGCATTTGTCACTACTGGTTGGACCTCCCTTGTCCAGCATCCTGCTGGACCGTGGATGTTGCCAGACCAGAGAGTCCCAGTTAAAAGAGGAACAACATGTAGTAAATATCATACCTGACAGCAGGTCTCCCCAGCTGAACACAGTGTTTCCTTCTCTATTTTCTCTGCCTGAGTCGCATCCACCTGGGAGTTACAAAATCCCCCTTACCCAGAGGTTTATGTACTTCCAGACGTGAGAAAATCATGTATTTTGGCAACCATACAGAGATTAAAGGAGCCAAGGCTTTAATGCTACTGGCTGGGAGAGACTTACTGCTCTACCTTCAGCAGGGAGCTGCTGCTGTGCCCTGTACCCAGTGCCCTCCTCTTGTCAGGCAGCTCCTTGAGCAAGTCCTGAGCCCCTGGCTGGCTGGGGCTCATTAAGCAGTCGTGGGGCCGTTTAGAGGCAACCTTGCGGATAACATATAAACTTTGGGCCATTCCTGCAAAGTGCCTGCTTTTCCTGGGATACTTTGTGCCCTGATCTGAAATGACTATACAGGGAAGAAAAGGGAGGTGCTTCCCACTCACCAAACCCACATGGCTGCCTGGGACGTACATGGACCATGGTTCTCAGAGCAGGAGGAGAACCAAGACTGGGCACTCAACACTCCTCCCATGAGCAAGTGGTGGAGAATGGGATGGAGTAAAGGGATTTAGCTCTGTTTTGCCCAGTAGAGAAGCGAACAGATCCAGCTATGGTTTAGAGCTGGGGTGAGCAATATTTTTTGACTGGGGGCCACTTCAGATATTTTTGAAGTGGCTTCAGGCCACCCCAGAAGGGGCAGAACCTCAGGCAGAAAGAGCAGGGCCTGGACACATCCATACTTCCCAATACACAGACCCTGATTGGTCTGGAGGTAGGGAAGTGCACAAAGATTTTGCAATCTCCCCGCCCCCCCGAGAGACTTGCCAGCTGTTCAGAACAGCTGGTGGTTCCCTCTAGATACCTGTGCCCCTAGAGGAGGGAGGAGACTTCAGGTGCTCGGCCCTGTTGCCCCCTAGTCAATCAGGGCCTGGGGAGGTGGAGTACATGAAGTCTCCACTCCCTGCTCCCACCCTATAAGGGAGCACGGCACTTAGAGTCAGCCACCAGCTGAGCAGCACCTGGTGTTTGACTTTAAATGATGATCTCCTTGCAGAGCGGGAAGAGACTTCACACGCTTCCCCTACACCCAAGCCCTGATTGGTCTGGGAGTTGGGGGGAACGTGCACCCTGTCCCGGTCCTGCGGTGCTTAGAAGGTCGCGAGGAGACTTCATGTGCTCCCCCAGGCCAATCAGGGTTTGTGGGCAGGGGAGTGCATGAAGTCTCCACCCTTGCAAGGTGGGAACAGGACAGGAGGAGACTTTGCACTCTTTCCCCCACCCCTAGGCCCTGATTGGCCTGAGGGTGGGGGGAGTGGCAAGGCCTCCGTGGGCCAGAACAACACTCTTGATGGGCCAGATGCAGCCTGTGGAGGCTTTTGCCCTTTTGCCCACTCCTGGTTTAGAGAGTATGCTGAACCCCAATAAAATGTAATAAATTCCTCCCTCATCTCCACTTCAAGGATAGTGGAGCTATATGGTGCCCCACACCCAGGTGTGAGTCTATAAGCCCAATGCGTACCATAGGAAATTCTCAAGTGGGCAGCCGCATTGAATTCTATGTGACTACTCATGCAAGTATGACTTATGTCGTAGAATCCTAGGGTTGGAAGAAACCTCAGGAGGACACCAAGTCCAACCCCCTACCCAAAGCAGGACCAACCCCAACTAAATCATCCCAGCCAGGGCTTTGTCAAGCTGGGACTTAAAAGTCTCTAGGGATGGAGATTCCACCACCTCCCTAGGTAACCCATCCCAGTGCTTCACCACCCTCCTAGTGAAAGAGTATTTTCTAATACATAACCTAGACCGTCCCCACTGCAACTTGAGACCATTGCTCCTTGTTCTGCCATCTGTCACTTTTCATGCTTCATAATCCAGTTGATGATTTACTAGATAGGAAGCCAAGAGAACAGAATTCTATTCTTCTTTCTGTTGCTGACCAGTAGGATAACTTTGGGCAAAACTCCCCATTTCTCTGTGTCCTAAATAGAGATCTATGGAGTAAAAGTTATTTTTAAAGAGCTGAGTATTATGCCTCCATTTTAAGACCACAAGTCCTTTCGTTTGGTAGCTATGACCTTGCTGATGTGTGCAAAGAGTGAGTCCTTTTTGTTAATCTGTACAATTGTTCTCATGGGTCAGTTTCAAACCTGGGGGTGACAGTTTAAAAGGGGCAAAACAGCAGTAGATGGAAAAATAGAGTCAGAACTATTTCAGGGAAAAGGTTCTAAACATATGAAATAAATAACGGGAAAGTGACTGAAGCAGAAGAGTGTAAAAGAGTGCAGGAGTGATTCCGTTTGAGCAGGAGAGTGAGATTAAGTTAAATCAAAAAAAGGCATGCTGGGCCAGATGATTGTTTTTCTTGTTTGTAAATTTCATATGTTTTTGAACATTAAAATAACTACACAGATGGTTTGTGTTACTCCCACGACCTTTTAAAGTAAGTTTCCAAAAATGTCACCTGGTTCTGTATCCTCTCACATAATATAAAGTGCATGCACTGTTTTCCAACTTTCATACATGAGATCTCATGCCCATGAGGACTTCATTAGTCATCATTGTGGGAAAATGTGGGGAAAGGATACATATGTAGAGATGTGTACCCCTAGATTCTGCTGCAGAAATGGCTGTTGATGGCCCACTCTGTCACCAAAGATATCACTTGATCAATTTGAATAACCCTCCTGAATGCTCTTACTTTCTTGCTCATTGTGTTAATCTCTTCTTCTCACTACGGCTGCCTATTCAACTGAAAATGAGGATTGTATGCTCTTATAAGCTTTGTACAATGCTAAGAATACAACTGTTTGCACTTTCTTTCATATTTATCCTTGAGAGGTCAAATAACCCTAAACAGCACTCCTACTTTGAGGCTATGCTATCTCCTGGATATCCTTAGAGGCATTGAACCCAAGCATTGGGGAGGCTGAATCTTTCGGTGGAAGCTCATCTTTCAGACAGGGTGTTCCAAACCCAAGCATTGGGGAGGCTGAAATTCACTCAAAAACGTCTTCAGTGCACAGTCCCATCCCAACTCCTTTAGTAGCACAGATAGAATCCCAGTGTCACTGCAAAGACCAGCCTGTGGGAGTGGGAGAAAAACCCAAGATGAGCTTTATCTCCATCAGTTACAAAGAGCCTCATTGATCCCTCTAGCCTCACTACCTTAGGCTATGTCTACACTACAAAGTTAACTCAAACTAACAGCCGTTAGTCCTCGTAGAATGAGGTTTACCTAGTTCGAATTAAGCTCACCACTAGTTCGAATTAAGTTTGAACTAGCAGTTTGCATGTGTAGCGCCTATGAAAGTTAATTCGAACTAACGCCTAGTTCAAATTAAGGGCTGTGTAGTCACTTAATTCGAACTAGTTGGAGGCTAGCCCTTCCCAGCGTGTCCTGGTGGCCACTCTGGGCCAAGCCAGGGAAACTCTTTTGCCCCCCTCCCAGCCCTGGAGCCTTTAAAGGGACACGGGCTGGCTACGATGTCCGTGCCAGGTGCAAGCCTGCCAGCACCCAGCCAGCAGACCCTGCACCTGGCACGGCATGAGCCAGCCACCCGCTGCCACCCAGCCCTCAACCTCTTCCTGGGACCAGAGTGGTGGCTCACAGGAGCCTGCCTGGGACCGCAAGAGGCGGGCGCCCGCCTGGTCTAGTGCGGAGATTGTGGACCTCATCCAGGTTTGGGGGGAGGCCTCCAACGTCCATGACTTCCGCACTAAGCCCAGGAAAGTGGCCATCTAGGGCAGGATAGCTGCCAGCCTGTCCACCAAAGGCCACATGCAAACCCAGAGCAGGTTTGCATGAAAATCAAGGTGGTCGAGTGAGACCCCCGACCCTGAGCTTAGAACATAAGAACAGCCGTACTGAGTCAGACCAAAGGTCCAGTAGCCCAGTAGCCTGTCTGCCGAGAGCAGCCAACACCAGCTACCCCGGAGGGGATGGACCGAAGACAATGACCAAGCCATTTGTCTCGTGCCATCCATCTCCAGACTTCCGCAAACAGAGGCTAGGGACACTGTTCCTACCCCCTGGCTAATAGCATTCCATGGACCCAACCTCCATGACTATATCTTACTTCTCTTTAAACTTTGTTATAGTTCTAGCCTTCACATCCTCCTGTGGCAAGGAGTTCCACAGGTTGACTATGTGCTGTGTGAAGAAGAACTTTTGCTTTTAGTTTGAAGCCTGCTGCCCATTAATTTCATTTGGTGTCCTGTAGTCCTTCTATTATGGGAACTAATGAAGAACTTTTCTTTATGCACCCTCTCCACACCACTCATGATTTTATATACCTCTGTCAGATCCCCTCTCAGTCTCCTCTTTTCTAAACTGAAAAGTCCCAGTCACTTTAGCCTCTCCTCATTCGGGACCTGTTCCAAACCCCTGATCATTTAGTTGCCCTTTTCTGAACCATTTCCAAGGCCAAAATATCTTTTCTGGGGTGAGGAGATCACTTCTGTACACAGTACTGAAGGTGTGGGTGTGCCATAGTTTTATACTTCCCCTCCTTCTTCTTCCCCTGGCTTCCCCCTTCCAGCTCCCTCCTCCCAGGTTTCCCCCTCCCCTCTGCCACCCTCTCTCTTCCTCTCTCCCACCTCCTTTTCCCAGTCTCCCCAGAGGTTAATCCCCACCCCCCAGTTTTGTTAAATAAAGAGAGTTTCTATTTTTTGAACACACGTGTCCTTTATTTTTTACATCAGGAAGGGGGGCTAGAGAGGGGTATGTGGAAGGAGATGAGGGAGGAATGGGGTACGAGCCTCCAATGGGGAGGACTGAGGTGGCTCTGCGGGCTCCTCGGGGTGGAAGCTCTCCTGCAGGGTCTCCTGCATCCTGACAGCCCCCCGATTGACCTCCCCCCCAGATGGCAGCCTGCAGCAAGTGCAGCCGGGCTGATGGCCGAGTGCTGTGATGCGCCGAGTGTGGGCACTCAGAGCACTCCAAGACAAGACTGCTTTGCTGTCCCTCATCGAGGTAGACAAGCAAGCGGGGAACCCTGAGAACTGTCTGTCCAGGGTGGGGGTTGGGTCCCTTTAAGCACAGCCCTCAGCTAGCCTGAGACAGCAGCTCCACACTCTAAGTCCTAACCTGATGCCCTGCTGGCACTGCTTCCGGCCAGCCTTAACTTCGGTTCAGGGTCCACTCAATGTGAACATGCTATTTCGAATTAGCAAAACGCTAATTCGAATTAGTTTTTAGATCTAGATGCACTAGTTCGAATTAGCTTAGTTCGAATTAATTCATTCGAATTAAATTAGTTTGAATTAGTATTGTAGTGTAGACATACCCTTAGTCATAGGAAAAAGCATTACCTTCCTTTTGGGCAGTGGCCAACTCTGACATGAACTGCAAGCTTCTAGGGCCCATGTCCCAGCCTTGGGCTCAGGCTCTGCTTGGGTTTGCTGTGTCCCAGCAGCCATGCAACATGCCCTCTCCTGCAGCCTGGGGCAACCCCTTCCTTAAGAACCTCAAAATCCTCATCTTCCAGCTGGCCAGAGAAAGTAGCTGTGGGATTTCCCGCCCTCTGTCTAGTGAGCCAGGTGTATGTAGGGCTGAAGAAGGCAGTTCCACTTGGCTGGGAACAGGCAGACAATCTGGGATTCAGAGGGAGGGATATCCCACTCAACACTGCTGCTGACCTATGGAGTGAAAGCTACACACTTGTGAGACAAAAGGTGACTGAAGTCTGTGTTCAGAGATACAAGAACAGGGAGAAATGTAATATTTATGACCTCCCAACTACCATCACCTCCTCACCCCCCATTCATCTGTGCAGAGGTCAGCCTCAGTCTAGACCTTTATCTTTTTGGATGGAGCTAAATATCTGGGAAGGAAAGTTTTTTGATGAGTCACAGGCTAGTAATAACATAAACCTGAAGCCAGTGGAGTTATACCATTGTAATGCTGGTTTAAAGTGAAAGGAGGACCAAGGTCTATAACTTTAGGACCAACTATTGCTCACACATAATACTTGCAAAAGTAATGCTGGTGAATTCAGTGTCACAGCTCTTATAGGGAATCCTCCAGCATGAAAGGGTTATATCATCAGGGCCTTATTCTTAGGCATTTTCTAATTTCTATGAGGTCTCTTTCAATACTTCATCTTGGTTTTAAATGAACCTCAAGATTTTGTAATCCCCAGATAGCCACCAGCACAGTTCATGTCCTTTATATGTATCAGGCTCCAGTTACATTAATTCCACCTGCAAAATACTAGGTGCAATTTCCTCTCTGTAATTATTTGGGCCTGTTGGTGCCAAAAGTAAGCCCACTTTCAAAAATCCGGTCCAGTATGTATAGTGAACGTGGGAGTAATCCAGACCATCTGTTCAGTCATTTTTGCTGTTCAGAAAATATGAAACTTACAAACAGGAAAAGAAGTCATCTGGCAAAGCACACTCAAATGTCAATGTTTTTTGGTAAAACAAAAGAGGAAAAAAGAACGAACAATAAAAAAATAAAAAAAATCTAAATATTATTTTTAAAAAGAGAGACATTAAAACCAGCATAAATAATTGTTACTGGCAACCTTAGATTGCAATGCACTCTGCATTTATACAAGAAAAAACAGAGTATGGCAAATTATTGCAGGTGACTAAATGGTTAAACTAGTTCTTTCCTTTCCTATGTATTGTCTCTGCTTGAGTGATTGCTCAGTATTTGCTAGGATACCACATGGTGCTTTACCAGATGCTGAACTGTCAGACAGGCAGAGTTGCAATGACATCAAGAATATATCTATTATAGCCATATTTTCCCAAAATACACACACACACACACACACAGCCCACATCCACAAATTGTGTTTTTCCTGTCTATCCTAGTTTAATTACTCCAGAATTCAAAAATAAAATTAAACTAGCATATACACATGCCACAGTAAAGCAAAAAAGTGAAAAGTGGTGATCTTTTTATTGTTATTTATATGACTGCCTATTTTTCATTTGCAGAGGAGTGTGGGAAGGGAAGGGGTTAAGTGACAATATACATAACATTTCTTTTTCAATGACAGAACAGAGGACTGTGCAGCATGGATCTCTGAAGAAGGTGAATGTGTCTCCTAATGAGGTGCAGCTGATGGAACTAATGCAGTGGAACAGCTGCAGTGGGCTTTTCCCCAGTTTGGAGTCATATTAAAATCAGTTTCCTCTCATAGTGGCTCTATTTTCTTCACACACTCTAATTATGATTGATAGGCAAAAGATATAAAATATTTCACCTTTCCCAGCAAGATTCTTAGCATGTGAAGCATTGAGAATGAAAATTCCTGGTAGTTTTCCAAGAAAGACCAGTAAAACTGTAGGAAATTGGTGGGATTAGTCTACAAATTAGGGTTAAATTACCATAATGCACCATTTCCAGCACTAATCTACACTGAATTGTCAAAAGAAGAGTATGATTTAAATCCAGAAGAGGAGAATATATGTTGCTAATGTGTGCTTTATTAATACCATATTTTTGTAATCAGCCTGCTATGTGGTTCTAAGTCACATGCCTTATAACTTTCTAAATAAATTACATTTCTGCTCCTTCGATTATCAGCCAAACTTGTAATCTTATCAAAAAATGAAATCAGGTTTGTCTGACAAGACTTATTTTCTATAAAACCATGTTGACTGGCATTTAATTATATTACCATACTTTATTCTGTAGCGAATGACTCCTGTGTGACAAACAGGGGCCTGGGACCCCAGGAAAAGAACAGAGGGCCTGAACCCAGAGAATAAGCAATTGAATCAGCTGGCAGTACAAGATAATTGCACTATAAAATTGTATTGGGTAAGGTATTTTATGAAAGCTAGTGTCCAATTAATAGTTGGTGATTAATAGCATTGTATGTATTAATGTTATAGGAGGAAGTATTTACTGATTACAAATACAAATACAGTATTTACTGATATTATGCTTTAAAATCTGTGGCCAGACAAAGGGAGAAACAGATTTTCCCCCAGGCAGTGAAGAGGATTCTGATCCACTATCTACAGTGTCTGACTCACCTACAGCATTGTAAGAAAGGAGGTGAGACCTTGGGTCCTCACATTTGCCCTTTTTGAATATTGGCACAGCAAGTAGCATGCTTTCAGCTTTCTGGAATTTCCCATGTATTCCATGATTTATCCAACATCTAAGAGATCTCCTCACAATGCCATTTGGAGTTTTGGGTGCAGGTTATCTGGGCTGCTGATTTAAAAATCTTTCTTTCTAGATGTTACTCCTGAGTTACTAATGGACTGGAGAACGGTCCATCAGCCTCACATAATGCAGGTACATCATCCTGCTTTGTTCTAAACACAAATTGCATAGAAAATCCCAAATGAACACTTCTTCCTTTCCTGCACTATTAGTCAGTTTTACCATCTCTGTGTAGTAGTGGGCCTACTCCATTGTTAGGCTTTGTGTCAGATGTATGCACTTGGTTTCACTGAAGCCTCTAGAAATAGCCCCTTCTCTTCCGAAAGATAGAAATGAAATCCAAGATGCTTGATACCCAGCATTCCTCTGCTGTCTTGTATTTAGCTGTATATGTGACTACTCTTGTGTACATCATGCCCCTCGAGGGGTTGGTTCCACAGAGATGAAACACAGAAACCCACCGCACCCCTCAGAGTTTAGAGTAGCATTGCAACCACCCTGCCTCAACTTCACCATGCACTTTGGCCTACTTCAGCCCTCATCCAAGCCACTTTAGAGAGTTCATCCCTTTCCAAGAGTCCTGTCGATAAAGGACACCAAAAGCCCAGAACAAAGGAATCTTTGAGTTAGCCCTGCTCAACTTCCTGCCCCCCCTTTTTTTGTTTTGTTTTTGTTACAGGCAGATCCCAGCTACAACAGCCTGTTTCAACACCAACCAACACTCACCTCGGCTCTAGTCAATCCAATAGCCCCATCCAGAGCCACCCTCCTCAGGCACTTACTGGACCCTCAACAAGGCTTCTAGACCCACAGTAGGAAGTCCGTTCACTCTTCTCCCCAGCCAGCCTTCATGTGAGGGCTTTCCCCTTAGAAATCTCACATGCTATGCAGGTATAGTGGGACAGAGCTAATTGAACGAGACCAACTAACCCAAGGTATCAGAGCCGTTACTTGGGCAGGACACATTGTTACAAACTCACTATTGCTACTAGTTACTTCTGTATCTCAAATGGTCAGTCTTTTTGCTATGAGAATGTTACAAATATAAAAAAAATCATAGCAAAATGACTGACCAAGTATTAGTATTTTATCAACGAGAATTGGTTGATAACATAGCAAAAGACTTCTTATTGGTTGTTAATTACATATGCAGCTAACTATTTTCTCTGTCATTCTGTTTCAGTGTGAATATATTGTAAATGAAACAATGAATTCATGTTACTGTGGCTCATTTGAGTAATGTTGATAGCTAATTTGGCTCCTGAACCTCTGGGATCTGAGTATCACTGATCTAGGGATTGCTGATGAGCATAGGAGGTTGGTCCTCTATGGGTCCACATTATTTCAGTGCAAGGCTAGGAAACAACATCAAAAAATATATTTTAAAAGATTAGGTTACAAAGTCAAGCATTAAAGTAATAAGAAAAAATAGGATTTTTCCCTTATCACCTAAATTAGAACTCTATAATATGCATTGGTATATAGTCCTTCATTACATGCTCCTGTAAAGTTCACAGGATGAATGAAATTATTAGCAAATTGGACCTAGTGGTTGGAACAGGATTAAGTGCCTGGTGGTTAGAGCAAGAGTCAGTGGCCAGCAACAGGAGCCCAGAGTCAGAGAGGCTAGAGCTGAGGGACAGAGCCAGTCTCAGAAATCCAAGCCATGACTGGGAACAAGCAGGCACATGAGCTATTACAACCATGGACAAATGCTTTCTACAGCCACCAACTACTGCTGGTACTAGGCTTAAGGAGGTCTGCTGAGTCTTCCTGACAATCAAGTGGTGTAGCCAGCCAGGCAGCTACTATAGGACATCTGTCCTGGCTCTCCTACTGGTCCTGCTTCATGAAGGAAACAGAGGGGCACCCAAAGAGAAATGGATAGCCACTTGTAGGTGAGGCATTGGATCACCACTCTAGAGAATTGGGTTCTGTTCCTGAGCCTACAAGAAAGTTCCTATGATAGCATGAGTAAGGCCTTAAAATTCATTATATTTTAGGACTGGAAGAGACCTCAAGAAGCCATCTGGTCCAGACTCCTCCATTCAAGTTAAAACTAAATATTATCTAGATCATCCCTATCAAGTGCTTTTCTAACCTGCTTTTAAAAATATCCAATGGCAAAGATTTCACAGCCTCCCTAGGTAATATATTTCAGTGCTTAACCACCCTGATAGTAAGGAAGTTTTTCCAAATGTCCAACCTAAATCTCCCTTGCTAGAATTTAAGCCCATTACTTCTTGTACTATCCTTGGAGGTTAACAAGAACAATTTTCTCCCTCTTTCTTGTAACAATCCTTTATGTTTTTGAAAACTGTTATCATATACCCTCCCCCTCAGTCTTCTTTTTATTAAAGGAAGAGAAGGAAAAATAAAGTCACATAGGTACTCTTAAATTAATCATTTTTTATATTTTGAGTGCTTGACTTTGCAAACATATCATTCTTTTAATAATTTTTGTATGAAGCAGTAAATGTCAATAAAGGTCAATTTTACTGTCTCACACACACAAATAAAAGTAAGTCCATCATTAATAATAGAAATGTACTAATAGGCAAAGTGAAAAAAAGCTACTTGAAAACGTATGAGAGACTGATATTTACCTTGTATATTTTGACATAGGATGTTGACAATTTGTGTTTAAATAGTTATAAAACTTTAATTTTGAATCTCCATGTCTGCCATTAAATTATTGTCCGATCCTCATCGTCTGACCTCGCCCCCCCCCCCCCAGTTTCCCACAATGGTGATCATTTACATTTATTAAAATAGAAATATGCTAAAATATTGATATTAGATATCTAAAATACAAATACATTTAATTCTACTAAGCCTGGATAGATGTAGTACATTTTCATTGTAATTATATATAATTTCTGATTTAGCAGAGAGATTTTTCTTTAAAGTTTTTACACCAGGAAATAGCATAAGAAAGTGATTACTACTAAATTAAAACCACAGGTAGTATCCCTTGAATTCATTATAATGACACAGTCTTGTCAATCACTGAGATCAGAACTACTTCTGAATGCAGTGGCAGATTTCAGAAAATGTAGTTGGCAATTTTAGAGGTTGTAATGAGGAAATAATAATAATAACTAACATTAATAGTAGTTTAAATAAATTGTAGGCACTTAACATTAAAAAAATCCAAAGGCTTAGACCCAATTCTAATCCTATCCCTTTTGAAGAAATAACTGTACAAGTTTAAAATGTTTAATAATCTCTAAGTTATTAGGATAGCAAGACTGATTCTGTAGCCTAGGCTTATTTGTTTAGCTATATATTAGTTTCAGATGGCCAATAGGGCACAGAAATGGCTCCCAGACCTACTTCTGTAGCAACTGAAAGGAGTATTCGCACCTAAATTGGTGGTGTCTCCCACTGTGTATTCCTTCTTGCATGAATATATGGAATTGCTGTCTCAGCAGCCTCCCTCCATCAGCTTTTTTTATGGTTCTTCATCTAATCTGGAAATAGCATTATCTGAAACACAGTTAAATTTCTCTGGAAGTAGAGGGAGACGGGAGAACCAGGAATCTAGTATATAATCTAAAATAGTTCATAGTGGATATCCCTGAAATGTCAGCTATCATAATAATGTACTTCCTGCGTTAGACCCTCCAACAAGATATAATGCTAGTAATCAAGAGGTTTAGGTTCCAAACATAACAAATAGAAAGCAAAGGGTTCATAGCTTTTTGCAAAATGTGCTATGCACACAAGTAAGGAAAAAGAGAGATGGCTCAAAATATATCCTCCTTTATGGACTTGATCAGTAGCAATTCTTCTGTCCTTGTTAATGATAACAAGGAGAGAGGCTAAACTGGAGAGACGCTGGCTTGCTAGTATTTCCTGTGGCAGAGCAGGTCCTTTTGAACACAGCCTCGCACGCGCATTGCCCATTCTGCCACACAAAGGCCCCTCCCAGAAAATGTAGGCCGCTGACACACTCTGGCTACGTCTAGACTGCAAGCCTCTTTCGAAAGAGGCTTTTTCGAAAGATACTTTCGAAAAAGCCTCTTTCGAAAAAAAGCGTCTAGACTGCAAGCAGTACTTTCGAAAAAGCAAGCCGCTTTTTCGAAAGAAAGCACCCAGGCAGTCTGGACACTCTCTTTCAAAAAAGCCCTGTGTGCATTCAAGAACACCTTTTTTCCTCGTGAAATGAGGTTTTCCGCCATCGAAAGAAAAGCCGTGTTCTTTCGATTTGATTTCGAAAGAACGCGGCTGTAGTCTAGACGCAGGTGAAGTTTTTTCAAAAAAAGGCTACTTTTTTCGAAAAAACCCTTGAGTCTGGACACAGCCTCTGAGAAAGCATGACTTGTAAATGCACAATGCAGCTTTCAGTGAGTGGAATTTAACCTTCGAGGCATCTTAGAACAGGGAGGTGAGCATGAAAAGATAAAGCACAGCTGCAAGAGATAAATAAGACTCTCTTGGCCGGTCCTTGAAGGTAGGGAGGTAGACATAGGGAGATAAGATGCAACTGCCATGCACACTGACCATGCCCACACCTGGCACTGTTCACTGGGCCATTAGGTGGGCATCATGAAAAATCCTATAGGGCAATATTGCACATTACCTCATTACCAGCCTATCAGGCCCGGCCAGGGAACAGACCCTAATAAGGTACCAGATATCAGGTTATAAAAGACCCTTGACCCCTTTGTTCAGGGAGGTTCCGTGTATTGAGGGCATGTGTCTTTTTGCCCGGCTGAAGGATTGATCACCCTGAGGCTGCCTCCCCACCCTTTGAGTCAAAGATAGTAGTACGCGAGTTCTGAGCATGCTCAAAGTTCTAGCGTGTCTTTACGCTGTTATCGTTGCTGGATTTGTAAGTATTGCTTAAATATATTAGTTATCGGCTTAGTTAATATTTGAATCGTGTTAATTTCATTATGTATTTCTGTAGAGTGTAACTGAGTTCTATTAACCACACTTGTGTTGTGTAGTGGTGTTGTATTTAGGCCAAGCATAAGTGGTAGAAATAGAAACCCAGGAGTTGTTAAGCTGTAGCGGTAGATTAATGACTAACCCCACCAGCTGCCCTAAAATAACCAAGGCAGGGCTGGCTGTGGACGGAGTTTTTATTATCATTATATTAGCTTTGTTTTTATATTTTTTGCTTGCATTCTGTGCTGCCTTAAGCAAATTAGAGATAGTGATTTAATATAATCGAATTATAATCACAAAGTTTGTAATCAGTTAAGTGCAGTTTGGTTCAGTTTTCCCCTTCTGTAAAAGCATTAGGCAATTGCTTGTTTTAAAATTCATTTAAAAGTCACTTGATTTTTGATAAAAGAACCATTCTGTTTAATAAAAAAATCATTTGTTTCACCATCATCCAGTAGTTTTCGCTGGGTAGTCGGCTTTAGCCCCCGGGGGCTCCCATCACATCACCAAACTGAGTTGCGACATTTCCCTTTTTGCAATGGATGCAAAATTAAGTTGACTGAACTATGTCACTCAGGCTTCATCTCGACTGCAGGCTTCTTGCAAAAACTTCTGCAAAACTTCTGCAAAAACTTCTTGTGCAAGAGCACATCCACTATGTAAAAGCGCATTGAAAAAGCGATGTGCTTTTGTGAAAGAAAATGTCCAGACTGCATGGATGCTCTCTCGAAAGTAAGCATGGATTGGTATGCACAGAATGGCCACCAGAGCACCTGTGCTTTTTCTTCTTTCCTCTTTTTGAGCAAAAACCCCCTTCTCCCCATCCACACATGCCTTTTTGCGAAGGAGCTCTTTCTCAAAAAAGCTTTCTTCCTTGTAGAATGAGGAATACCTAGGCTGGAAAAATCCCTGTGTTCTTTCAATTCTTTTGCACAAAAACATGCTTGAGATGTGGACAATGAATTTTTTCAGAAAAATGGGCTTTTTTTCTGAAAAAACTCTGTAGTGTAGACATAGCCTCAGAGGTGTGAAAAATCCACTCACCTGAGAAGCATTATCAAGCCAAACTATCCCTCGGTATAGACAACACTACGTCTTCTATTGATGTATTAGGTGGATTACCTCTGTTAACTGAAGAACTCCACCCATCAGCACAATACTGAAGCACTACAGTGGGGCTACTGTGCCACTGTCACATTTCAAGTGTAGACAGAGCCTGAATGTGTGTGAAAGATGTGTCCTCAAGTCATCAGGAATGAAAGCAGACATTATCCAAAAGTGTTGGGGGGGAGGAGGGGGAAGAAAAGAAAAAAAAGAAAACTGTGCATGACCCGGGGAAGAGAGATGAATGGACTCTATGCTATGTTGTCACCTTCCCTAGAAGGAAGAATGACAAAAGGGCTTAGGGAATTAACTGAATGTGATCCCTAGCCCAGACAGATCGCCTTCATCCCTGAACAGATACTTGAAGAGTCTCTCTCTTCCTTATGCTGTGAAAACAGAGGTTTAAACTGTTATGTCAATAAAGCTTTATCAAATTTGACTGGACATATAAAGATGACATGCTCTGTGGCAATCGCAGGAGCATTCCTCTGAGAAGAAGAACAGGAGATGGGACTTAGTCCTAGCTGCATTCCCAGAAAGAAAATGCCCCGATGCTGGGGACTGAGAGAGAGGTTGCAAAAGAGGTACTAGGTTGCTCCTTCAATCACCTGAGGGTGCTACTATATTTGGGGACAGCCTCGGGTAATGGAGGACTCTGAAAGCTGAAAGAAATGTACTACAGGTAGCCATTTCCCTACCATACTATGTACTATAAGAGACTCCTGCCCTACATATAGAAGAGTTGAAATGTGAATGAGAGAACTTCTGCCTTTAGAGGTGGGTGACTTCAAGGGGAGTTGAGTAAGTATCTTTAAAAGCACAATAGTTCCTGCAACACTTACTACGACGAAATAGAAGGCAGGACTAAGGCTTCCCAGTTTTGTTCAAACCTCTGTAGAGTGCTTGAAGCACAAGTTCATTAGACACATATAGTTGTGCCAATATTTATTTTGGAGGTCTCCACAATCCTGTGGTACTGCACTTGGCACAGACTATTCTACATTTCAGCAATACACTTGCTCACCTGTGTGAAACTGGCCATCTTCTAAGGCTACCGTGTAATTGTTTAATTCTGAATGTAGGATATCAGTAATTGGTTAATCATTCTCAATTACAATTTGTGTTCTATAGCAGTGTTTCTCAACCAGTGGCACGAGTACCCTTAGTGGTACTCAAGAGAAGTCTGGGGGTAGATCAAACCAACTGAAATTGGGAGAAAACTGAATTTGTTTCAAGTTTTACAGCATTTTATTATTTTTCTACTTTTTGCACCCAAAAATTTAATCGCCACCCGGCTACGATTAAGTTGTTTAAACAAATGTGTTGCAACGGTAGAAAAAAAAATTGTGTGTTTGAAAACTGTAGGTACAGGGGGTACTTATATTTTTTTAAATGGGTACTTTATAAAAAAAGGTTGAGAAACACTGTTCTATAGCACACACCTGTGTGGAGGATAATCTGGAGGTATACAGACCCAGCAATGCCTGCTGGATCTCTGAGATGGGCAGAGGAACCACTGTCACTACACCACCCATTGCAACATTGCATAGCTGTCCTTGGAGGAGGACCAGCTTGCTGGACAGCACCGTGGGATGGGGCAAAGTCACGACCCCAACCCTTTGTGGCCTCTTTGCAAACATCGACTCCAATTCTGAGCTAGCACGGAGACACTGAACTCAATGTACACAAGAGCTAGCTTATGTCCAGACTCAGTGCAGGAAGAACATGCCTTGAAACCTTCCCCTCCATGGACACATGCATGGAGAGCAAGCAGCTCTTTGGCAGTTAAATTAACATGGTATTACTGTAATTTCTGTCAGAAGAAATAAATGATACAAGTGCCTCTATTGTAATCAACCATAACAGAAATAGTCAAATCAATTAAAATAAAATAAATCCATAGCTAAGGAATTTTAAGTACAAAATGCAAAGGAGAGAGGAAAAAGTAGGTGTTATCATTCCAGCTAACTTCACCCAGTTTTCGAGTATTAGGAACATTGACAGAATACATCCTTACCTTGCGGATGAAAAGGTTTTTACTCTCTGCTTTGTTTTTGTTCTAGTCAGAATACTGTAATGTCCTTGTCATGCTAGCAGCTTGATGTGCACAAACAATAGCTGGGACAAAATGCTGCTGCTGCTTGATTGGTATTGGCACAAGATGGAGCAAGTTCTTCACTCCATATCTGGCTCATTTACACTGCTGGTAGTTAGTCTAAGTCAGTGGTTCCCATCCTTTTGAAATACAGTACCCTTTTCAATCTAATAAAATTTCATGGACCTCCCCTCCCTGAGGGAGCAAAAAAGAAAAAGAAAAGAAAATTAAGAATTGGGCCCACATTATTTTTAAACTTTCCACAGACCTATGCAGTACCATAATGGACCACCAGCGGTCTGAGGCCCATAGGTTGGGAACCACTGCTCTAAGTCTATATTTGTTTCAAGGTGTTCCTCCTGAGTTACAGAGCCCTTTATTTCTGAGATCTGATTAACTCTGGGACCCTCCCTTCCTATTTACTCCCTTTCCTCCAAGAACCTGTGAGGTCCTTATGTTTTCATCAGAACCAATGCCTCCATTCCTGCATAGCTGGCCCAGGTGTTCATGTGGGCCCTATTGATTTCAGCTAAGTGCTTGCAGGCAGAGCAGTCTAACTGGACAGAGCAATTTGCAAGATGGGGGAGGCTGATCTGCTACACTGGTAAGTTAGTGCTTCAGAAATTTAGGACTCTTCTCAGGAAGATCCTGCCAAGAGAGGCCAATACTACTGCTATTTGTTAAGTCAGTATGACACACTAGCTTGTTTTCTATTTTTTGCTTTCAGTAATGAGCATGACTTTGCAGATTGTATTATTAAACTCCTGTCCAACTTCTGGGAGCACTTTGAGATGTCTTGATGTAGCAGGTAGAGAATGTATCAACTAAATTAGCTGGCTGCCATTGTGGAATATTATTACTTCCACAGAGGCTATTTATTCAAAGCAAAACTTAACAGGAGGGGGAGCTTATGTGAACATAAACAACCCTTCTGAGGTTCTACTAATTACTAATAATAACACAAATAAGATGAATAGGAATATGTATCTGGATGGCAAGAACAGATGCAAAAAGTCTCAGGGGAGCAGTCTTGCAGCACCTTAGAGACTAATACATTTATTAGGCCATGAGCTTTTGTGGATAAAACCCTTCCTTTTTATCCATGAAAACTCATGACCTAATCACTTAGGGTATGTCTACACTACCACCGTAGTCCGAACTAGGGTGGTAATGTAGGCAACCGGAGTTGCAAATGAAGCCCGGGATTTGAATTTCCCGGGCTTCATTTGCATCTTGCCAGGCGCCACCATTTTTAAATGTCCGCTAGTGTGGACTCCGTGAAACGAGGAGTAACGGTAGTTCGGAATAGGATGCCTAGTCCGAACTACCTAGTCCGTGCCACGTGTAGCCGCGCGGCACAGAGTCCACACTAGCGGACATTTAAAAATGGCGGTGCCCGGCAAGATGCAAATGAAGCCCGGGAAATTCAAATCCCAGGCTTCATTTGCAACTCCGGTTGCCTACATTACCACCCTAGTTCGAACTAGGGTGGTAGTGTAGACGTACCCTTAGTTAGTCTCTAAAGGTATGTCTACGCCACAGGACAAAGTTGAATTAAGCTACGCAACTTCAGCTATGTTAACTGTGTAGCTGAAGTCAAAGTAGCTTAACTCGGCTTTTGGCACTGTGTACTCATCAGGAAGTCAAAGAGAGAACACTATTCCTTTGACTTCCCACACACCTTTTATGAAAGCAGGGTTCCCGGCATTGACTGGAGTGCCCCTCTCACTTTGAATTAGCTGCCTTAACTAGATCACTCATTCGAACCCTGGAAGATTGACAGAGGCAGCTTCAATCTTCCTCCGTAGTGTAGACGTACCCTAAGGTGCCACAGGACTGCTAATTGTTTTTAAAGAACAGAGGAGTGGGGGGTGAACACTGTAGTTAATATCTGTTAATTTAGGCCTGATTCTCTGCTAGGAGCTGTGTATCCTCAACTTTCTTACTGCAAAGCTCCGACTTTCCAATCCTTTCCTCTGAGTATGTTTCCCATTTTCAGGTAAAAAATACAACCAGTTTCTTCTCCAGTGGGCATTGAGTATTCCACAAGGAATCACTGAGAACCTTTATTTAATACTTGTTACCTCATCGTAGTGGTGGTGGAAAACATGGGCTCTGACCCAGCAACAAGAACTTCACAGATTGACTCCCACAGCCAGGCAGAGCTTTTGCAGAATTGAGGCCTTAATATTTTTTACCAGCTGTAAAAGTATTCACAAATATCCTCAGGCTAACAGTGCTACACTTGCACACAATAACATTGAGTCACTGTAATTTCATATCCCCGCAGTCCATTGATTTCAGCTGTACAATATCCTTGAACCTTCTTTTTCGTAGGCCCTCTTAGCCCTGGTCCACAGAAGGGAGTTATTTCAAAATAACAAGGAGTGTCCACACTACCAAGCCCATTATTTCGAAATAATAACTCCTGCTTTCCACAAGGAACAACACTCATTTCAAAATAGTTATTTTGAAATAGCGGTAGTGTGAACACTCTAGTGCCAATATTTCAGAATAACTACTCCCAGAGTAATTCAAACTAATTATTCCCCAGTGCTTTCTGGGGCTCTAAGTCAAGGTAGTGTGTCCATATTAAGAGATCCTTCCTCTGACTTATTTCTAGGTTTCCCTGCAGTGGGGACATGCTATTTTGAAATTATTATTTTAGGAGTTAATATTTTAAAATACATTATTTCAAAATAATTTCCAAGTATAGACAGACCCTTAGCTTACCTCCAGACTTTGGCCTCTATCTTAGGCACTTGGCAAGGTTGCTCCCCTGCTGCTACCATACACAAATCTAGTATCCACAGAGTAGTAAACTCTAAAGTATATTTGCTATAACATCACTACTGGTATTTTCAAACAGAAATTCAGATGGGAGTGAAATCTTCTAGGCTTTTAATGAGTTTTCAACATTATCTAGGACTGCTATTATTCTCCAGGGTTAGAGAACTGAAATAGGTATTGACCTCAGCCTTTTTTTAATTCAGATATAATTTTCTCAGCTATTTTCATGCAGCTATTCCTATGGAGATTTAGATTTTTTTTGACCTTGGTCCAGACATTAGCTCTTTCTTGCATAAAATTACTGAGAAAGCAGTACACTCAGGGAGCCTCATCTCCCCAGTGTGTGTTGACCAGCACATGTCTAGTGGAAAATTCCAAAAAATTTAGCATAGAATTAATGATAAGTTCTCCACACTGAAGTAATTAATTTCAGTACAAATAGAATTCATACAAGACAAAAACTCCCCCTACTACAAGTTTTTGAAAGGACTGATCACAGAACTAAAAGTTAGAGTTTGCTTAGGCGAAATGGGTCATGTGCAAATAGGATGAAATACCAACCACTAATCTACTATATATTCAAGAGAGTTAGTCGGTGTGTCTGTCTGTCCATTCAAGAACTATTCTTAAATGATAAGAGCAAATTTGGTATACAGCTCCTCTTATAACTTAAAGCAAGGCAAGAGTTTGGTTGTGTTAGGATAAGGAGAGGTGCCTTGAGTGGGATTGCATCTCAGAAAACCATGTAGAAAATAGACAAATGTCACCAGGCAGGTAAAAGGGGATGATGGGGAGGGGGAATCGCCCTCCCTTCCGGGACTGCCCCAATCCCAAATCTCTCACTCCCAGGTGCCCTTTATGGAGGGCAGAGGGAAGGGGGCTAACCCCTCCCCCCCAATTCATATGGGAACCTTGCTGGCTGTTCCCCTACATCACGGAGAGAGGGGAAATTACACAGCTTACTGCATTCATCACTCTTGCTGGGGAGTTCAGAAGGCAGATGAACTGGACCTGTCCCAGCCAGGGAACATGTATCCCTCCCTTGACTGTGCCCACTGGAGCTGCAGCGGCCATGGAGAGGTGCTTCCCACCTGACTCCAAGTTGCTGCAGTGAGAGAGGGCTGAGGTAGTCCTCTCTCCTTGGGGCAGCCTGCAACCTGAACCCCTCATCCCCAGCCCCATCTCAGAAAATGATTCAAATGAAGCATGTACATTTTCATTTTATTTTCCAGAAAACAAAAATTCAGTTAAGGACCCGAGCAATGCTGGGTAAATCTTAGTGTGAAGTTGATTTGGCCCATAATTGTTATCAGGGACATCACTGTCTTCAGATGTTTTAATGAAGAACATGACAAGACAATATATTAAGAATCATATAAAATCCACAAGAAGTTTTAAGTAAATAAGTTACATCAGCTTCCCTCATTGAGACAGGGAATGTGGTATTTGGGTGGGTATCACAGCAGGAAGAGGAAGTAATGGACAGTAAATAAGTATCATTGAGATTATGAAGTGGTAAGCAAACTCCCTCCTTTGGGACCCATCAGGTCCCCAGGGTGTCGGACCAGGTAGGTGACATGAGTATTTAAAACACTGACATGAGTATTCCAGTAATGATCTTACCAATGCCCCTTGCTTTTGCAAGAACATCTCCTAGCTTCTACTGCAGCAGTTCCTCAGCTGGTGTAAATGATCATAGATCCACTAGATAGGGTGTAGAATGCAGACAACAAACAACAGAATTTAGAGCATAATCGTAGTCCCCAAAACAACAAATAACTATTCACACAAACTACAACATACATCTGTGACAGGAATCCACAGAGCAGGACATTTCACTTACTGTAGGGCTTCCAATCATGGGACCACTCGGTATTCTGGAACAACCCACAGGGAAGTCCTGTAGTCCTTCAAGGTGACACTGAATAATGTGTAAATGCTAAAAGCAGACTTTCCTAGGCCAGTGAAGTCTTTGAGTGATATTTTAAAAAGTGATAATGGGCAGGATTTAGAGAGAAGTGTTGGTGTCAAAGAGGGGAACTCCTTAAGACATAAAGTTCTTTTGGGTACTTATCTGGCTCAAACCTCTGAACTATTTGAAATGTGTCCATCACAACATTCAAAAGTAGATAAAGAATAGAAATGTAATTTTTTATAAAAAGAGAAAATATTTCCCCATTATCCCATCCACAAAGCTGGCCCATTGGAGGTCAGACACAAACCTTCATCTGAGAGTATTGTCAGTCAAAAGGTAAATGGCATCTGATAAAAATGAATGCACTGAAGTAAAACGAAATGAGATTTTGCATGTGTTGAATAGAACAGTGTCACAGTTCAAAGCAGTGAACACACTTCAGACCTGAAAAGTAGGTTACTTTTTTAGGAGAGAAAAGGGGATTAACAATTATTTTAATCAATGTTTATTTAAAGCTGTTCAATTCCTGCATATAGGATTTGCGGAGATAGGGATTAATAATGAAAGTAACACAAGCTGCTTTTGCATATGCTCCTTGGACAAACTGTACATCGTGTTCTCTGCAAAGGTTAGATGCTTGTCCTCTTGTGAAATTGAGCTCATAGTTCCAAAGCCCTGTGTTTGCAGCTCTTTCTCCAAGATACTAGGGATCCTTCCCACTGACTTTAGAAATAAAAACCCATTTAACTGTAGTTAGGCACATGGAGGAACTATCGGGGGTTTCTCTGTTTTGTCAACAAGAACGTGTGCTCTTGGGAGGAGTGTGTGTGTGTGTGGGGGGGGGGGGTCCTATCAGCTCTTTTTCAATGTATGGAGACAAATTCAGCCCTGGTGTAACTGTGGTTCTTAAAACAGAGCTACTTCACAGTTTCATTTGAACCATTATGTCCAAGGTCCCATTTGTATCCCAAAGCTAAACCCACTGAGATACAATCAAGACCATGTCTTATCTATTAAATGTTTACTTTAAAAGCTACTTGCAGATAAGAAAAATTGGGATTGTGCCATTTTTTAGTTTGTTGTGATTGATAAAAAAGGCCTGAAAGGCTGGCTTTTTTTTTTTTCTTTTCCATGAGCATGTTGCTAGAGCTCTGCAAATAGCTGTAGAAAGCAGTTTGAAGTTGTAGTGCTTGGGCTCAGATGCCTAAGGGGAAAGGGATTGGACTTAAGAACCAGAGTAACAAGTAGAGCTGCAATTTCAAAGTGCTGTCTATGCAGCTGTTTTTAGAGGTCTAGCACAAGCCCCACTAGCTGAAGACTTTTGTCCTGCAATGGGAGGCTCATAGCTGGGTGCTGTGTAGACATATGTCTACATTACAAAGTTAGTTTGAACTAACGGACGTTAGTTCGAACTAACTTTCATGGGCGCTACACTAGTGCTCCGTTAGTTCGAATTTAATTCGAACTAACGGAGCGCTTAGTTCTAACTAGGTAATCCTCATTCCACGAGGATTAAGCCTAGTTCGAACTAGCTAGTTCGAATTAAGGGGTGTGTAGCCCCTTAATTCGAACTAGTGGGAGGCTAGCCCTCCCCAGCTTTCCCTGGTGGCCACTCTGGCCAACACCAGGGAAACTCTACTGCCCCCCTCCTGGCCCCGAACTCCTTAAAGGGACACGGGCTGGCGACGGTGCCCGTGCCAGGTGCAAGCCTGCCAGCACCCAGCCAGCAGACCCTGCACCTGGCACAGATCGAGCCACCCACCCGATGCCCCCCAACCCTCCCCCTCTTCCCGGGACCAGGCTGGCGGCTCCCGGGAGCTTGCCCGGGACCGCAAGAGGCGAGCACCCGCCTGGTCTAGTGCAGACATCGTGGACCTCGTCCACGATCTCCGCACTAGGCACAGGAAAGTGGCCGGCTTGGGCAGGATAGCTGCCAGCCTGGCCACCCAGGAGCAGGTGTGCAAGAGAATCAAGGGGGTCCACTGAGACCCCTGACCCTGAGCCCTGAGCTTACAATGGCCGTCCTGGATCAGACCAAAGGTCCATCTAGCCCAGTAGCCTGTCTGCCGACAGCGGCCAACCCTAGGGACCCTGGAGGGGATGGACCGAAGACAGTGACCAAGCCATTTGTCTCGTGCCATCCCTCTCCAGCCTTCCACAAACCTTGGGCAGGGACACCACTTCTACCCCCTGGCTAATACCACTCCATGGACCCAACCTCCATGACTTGATCTCACTTCCCTTTAAACTCTGTTCCAGTTCTAGCCTTCACAGCCTCCTGCAGCAAGGAGTTCCACAGGTTGACTCTTTGCTTTGTGAAGAACAACTTTCTGTTACTAGTTTGAAACCTGCTACCCATTCCTTTCCTTTGGTGTCCTCTAGTCCTTCTTTATGGGAACTAATGAAGAACTTTTCTATATGCACCCTCTCCACCCCACTCATGGTTTTAGAGACCTCTATTCTGTCCCTCCTCCGTCTCCTCTTTTGTAAGCTGAAAAGTCCCAGTCTCTTTAGCCTCTCTTCATATGGGACCTGTTCCCAACCCCTGATCATTTTAGTTGCCCTCCCCTCTACCAGCACCTGGCACAGATCGAGCCTCCCCTCTCCCACCTCCTTTTCCCAGTCTCCCCAGTTTTGTTCAATAAAGACAGATTCTATTTTGGAAGACACGTTATCTTTATTTTGTACATCAAGAAGAGGGGCTAGGGAAGGGTAAGTGGAAGGAGGTGAGGGAGGAATGGGGCACGAGCCCCCAATGGGGAGGACTGGGCTGGCTCTGCAGGCTTCTGGGGGTGGAAGCTCTCCTGCAGCCCCCCAATTGCCTCCTCTCCCCAGATGGCAGCTTGCGGCGAGTGCAGCCGGGCTGATGGCCGAGTGGTGTGATGTGCCCAGTGTGGGCACTCAGGGTATTCCAAGCCAGGACTGCTTTGCAAGCGGGGCACCCCTGAGAACTGTCTGTCCGGGATGGGGGTCGGGTCCCTTTAAGCACTGCCCTTGGCTAGCCTGAGACAGCATCTCCACGCTCTAAATCCTCCTCTGATGCCCTGCCGGCACTGCTTCCAGCCATCCTTAAGCCTGGTTCAGGGTCCACTTAATGTGGACGCGCTAGTTCGAATTAGCAAAATGCTAATTCAAACTAGTTTTTAGTTCTAGTTGCGTTAGTTCGAATTAGCTTAGTTCGAATTAACTAATTCAAACTAAGTTAGTTCGAATTAACGTTGTAGTGTAGACGTACCCCCTGAGAGTTAGGAAGTTTTTCCTAATGTCCAACCTAAACCTCCCTTGCTGCGGTTTAAGCCCATCATCAGAGGCCAAGGAGAACAATTTCCTCTCCTCCCCCCCATGACACACTTTTAGATACATGAAAATCACTATCATGTCTCCTCAGAGGCTATGTCTACACTGCAGTTTTTCTGGGATACTAGAAGTATCCTGGAAAAACTGCCACATCCACGGAACGTGCCCTCTTTTTCGGAACAGTTTCTAAAAAAGCGTGTGCATTCTTTCAGCATCCCTGTATTCCTCATTTTAAGATGAATAAGGGATCTTTCAAAAGAGAAGGTTTGTCTGACATTTGGCCCCATGTAGATAGGGCAAATGTCAGAAAAGCCTTTTCCGAAAAAACAAGTGGAAAAAGGTACGCAAATTGCAATATGCGTACCTTCCCTCCCCCCCCCCCAAAAAAAAAACCACTGTGTAGATCTAGCCTCAGTCTTTTCTTTTCTAAATTAAACTAGCCCAGTTCCTTCAGCCTTCCTGCATAGCTCATGTTTTCTATACCTTTAATCATTTTTGTTGCTCTTCTCTGGATCTTCTCCAATATCTCCACAACTTTCTTGAAATGTGGTGCCTAGATCTGGGCACAATACTCCAATTGAGACCTAATCAGTGCAGACTAGACCAAAAGAATGACTTCCTGTGTTTTGCTCACAACACTCCTATTAATGCATTCCAGAATCATGTTTGCTTTTTTTGCAACTGTGTCACACTGCTGACCCATATTTATTAGCTATTTGTTTTCAGCAGTATATTAAAGGAAGCTTGTTAAGAGAATTCCAACCCACTGTCCACATTTTAGATTGTTAAGACCAGAAAGGACTACAGTAGTAATCTAGTGCGACCGCCTCTAACACTGGCTTTAGGACTCCTCTGAGTTTATTACTGTTTGAACCACAGCATCTGTTTGAAAAACATTCAAACTTGATTTTTAAAATTTCCAGGGATGGAGAATCCAGCACTGCCTATGCTGTGTTGATCCAATTGTTAATTACCTACACTGCTAAAAATTTGCAGTTTAGTTCTAGTCTAAACCAGTTTCAGCTTTCAGCCCCTGTATCTTACATCCTTGTTCACTAGACTGAAAAGCCCTCTATTATCAAATTTCCATTTCCCCATGTAGGTACTTCTAGACTAGGATCAAATCACCCTTTAACTTCTCTTTGTTAAGCAAAATAGATCAAGCTTCTTGAGTCTATCACTACAAGGCATATTTTACAAACCTTTAATAATTCTTGTAGCTCTTCTATGAACCCACTAATTTTTCAACATCTTTCTTAAATTGTGCACAGCACAATTTCATACTCTATACTATACCGTATATAGTATTCCAGAAGTGGTCCCCCACAAGGCAAATGTAGATGATAACCCTCTACTTCTATGGCACATTCCCCTGGTTGTACGTCTAAGGTTCACATTAGCCCTTTGGGACACAGTATCAAACTGGCAGCCCATGTGCAGCTGAATATCAGCTACCCCTCTCAAACTTAAAAAATGTTGCATCACTTTAGATGTAATATTGGAAGCAAAGACCCAAAAGTGTTAACATAACTCAGTCACTCTTCACCAGTGAGTGGTGCTAAACATGGTTCAGAGTTCGGTAGCGAGCTAAGCCTCCATGGCAAACACATCATTAACATTTGTTAACAGAAAGATACGCAAGGCGGGGAGGGAAAACTTTTGAAAAGTAAAGTATTAGGCAGGCATTGAATTTAACATCTGTCTCAGTAGCTAGAGCGAATGTTTGGAAGCAAAAGCCTCATGTTTGATAGTCTCTTCAGTGGAAATAACTTGTTTCTGGGGCAAGGGGCAGTTAGGCAAGACGGGCTAGAGCTGTAGTTATTGCCATTCCCATTTCCTAGATGGCAAAATAGAGATGAGGGAGAGGAAAGTACAGCAGAGAGAGAAAATGCAGCTTCTGTTTCGCATATTGACTCTTACTTTTAACCTCACTGCTGGAGAAATGCAGACACTGCACGCAATCTAATCAGGCATGTCAAGGTGTGGAAAATTTGTACTGGAAGTGGGCTGTTTGGGTCAGTACATTTAGCTACCACTTTCTAATCAGAAGCTTACAGCAATGTTGTGAAATATACAGTCTTGGCCATAGGTAGCATACAAAGCTTCCCGTATGCTACCTCCATGCCCAGTCTCATCCGCCTGCAAATGTGTGTTCATTCCACCCTGGCTCTAGCCTAAACCCCACCCCCTGCTCGACTTCCCCTCTGCTGCTGCTCGCTGCCTTCCTCTCCTCCCCTTCCCTGCAAAGCCCCCAACATCTCTCTTCTCCTCCACTCTTCTGCTTCCCTCTTCTCCATCTCTCCCCCATGCTGCCCTCAACTATAAGGCCTCTGTTCTTTAGAGCAAGGGTTCTCAAACTTTATTGCACCGGGACTCCCTTCTGACAACAAAAATTACTGCATGACCCCAGGAGCAGAGATTGAAGCCTCAGCCCACCCAAGCCCCACTGCCTCAGGTGGGGGATCCAAAGTCAGAGTCCCACTGCTCTGAGCAGGGGGACCAAAGCTGAAGCTCAAAGGTCCCAAGCAAGGGGCCTGCAACATTAATTCTGCTGCCCAGGGCTGACGTCCTCAGACTTTGGCTTTGGCCCTGGGCTATGGGGCTCGGACTTCACCACCAGTCCTCAGCAAGTCTAAGCCAGCCTTGGCAACCCCTATTCAAAAGGGGTTGCAACCCATTTTGGGGTTCCAACCCACAATTTGAGAACTGCTGTTCTAGATTTGTGGCTTTACATTTAGTTCTGCTGTTGGCTTGTGGCCAGTTTACCTAGTGACCCCGGTCTACTGTATCAATTACCTGTCCTCTTCATTAATTTCCACTTTTCAATCTGTGTGAAATGAGCAATAATGATTTTATGTTTTCTTCCAATAACAGAGAGGCAAGAATCAATCCCGGCAGGACTGCAGTAGAATCCGTCCTCAGTGATGATTCCCTGTCTACAGTTGCGAGGCATATCGCTTAGCTAGTTTTTAATCCATTTTATGTGCACCATGTTGATTTTGGAGACGCGCTCTCTGTAAAACTGAAAAACTTTTTTCTCTCATCAGCAGAAGCTGTTCCAATAAAAAGCATCACTTAATAGAACACCACTTGTTATCACCTACAGCCCCCAATTTAAACCTGTCCAACACATTATCAATAAACTACAGCCTATACTGGAACAGGTTACTAAACTCCAAGAGACTCTGGGAGACAGACCCATAGTCTCCTATAGACAACCACCTAACCTCAAGATGATTCTTACCAACAACCACAGGACATACCACACTAATACCAACCCTGGTACCTTCTCTTGCAACAAACCCCGTTGCCAGCTTTGTCCACATATTCACTCTGCTGATACCATTATTGGACCTAAACAAGTGAGTTATAAGATCAAGAACACATATTCCTGCGCATCCAGAAATATAATTTATGCTATCATGTGCCGAAAGTCTCCATCTGCTATGTACATTGGACAGATGTCTCAGACACTTCGCCAAAGGATCAATGTTCACAAAGCAGATATTAGACAGGATCACAAAGAAAAAACAGTTTCTTGCCATTTCAACCAGAAAGGACATTGTCTCAACGACTTGATTACCTACATCCTGTTTAAAAGACCTTTTCAGACCACACTTCAAAGAGAATCCTTTGAACTGTCATTCATGCTTAAATTTGACACTTTACACTTAGGTTTAAACAAAGGCATTAATTATCTTACCCATTACAAAGATAGCTTCCCCAATTATCACCTCTAATATTAGCTCACAGACATTTACCTCCCCCCCATCCCCCTTCTGTTCTGAAATGTGATTTGTCCTTTTCATATGTGTTCATTTTTTTTAATTGTATCCTTTGGTATATATGGTTGCGACAATTTTCTTCCACTATTTGATCTGAGGAAGTGGGTCTGGCCCACGAAAGCTCATCATCTAATAAACCATCTTGTTAGTCATTAAAGTGCTACATAGTCCTGGTTTTTGTTTTTGCCCAGCTACAGCAGACTAACACGGCTACATTTCTATCACTATTCACCTACCTTGTCACTCTAACATCTTGGAAATAACATAGCTAATACAACACTGTGTACATGCTGCTTTCTTCTCATTTTACTTCCTTAATCAAAATGTCACATGGTACCAAAATGAATGTCTTACAGCAGATTAAATATATTACAGCAACACTCTTACCTTTTTTAACCAAACGTGTAATCTTAACTGAGGTGGAATAAACTCACAGTAAGCGTGCCCTGAATTTGGCCAACACCACCATGAAAAACCAGACTTTTTCATTCTTGACATTTCTACCAGTAAGTCTCAAGCAGAAGAAAAACAAAATCTTCACAATTTCATATCACATGTATACATTATTTTAAAAAGAAGCCTAAAAAGGCACCCCCTTTGCAGGTTCTGTCCTGACCCCTCATAGGTTAAAAGCTGCTTATTATACTAAAAAGCTTTCCACCTTCTTAAATACAGTGGGCCATAATGATCCCTAGTGTAGCTCCCTTGAAATAGGTCTCTTTCTAAAGAAAGCTCCCTAGTTCATATACAAACTTTTTTTTTTTAATCTTAAATCCATTTCAGGGACATTTGTGGCAGTATATAGCATCAAACCTTAAATTTTAAACTGAGCTTTACAGCTACCTCTTAAAAAAGATAATTAGATAGCTATTCAACCTCATTACTCTCAGACTTATGATTTGACTGTAGGTTTACTAAAAGATAACTAGATTAAATCATGTGGCCGAAAAATGATCACAGGCAAGGTAACAAGGGTAGTTTGTGGCTCCTTTTGGAAGCCTTGTATGTCACTTTTGTTTTAAATTGGGCTTCTGCTCAGGCCAATAGCTGCCAGATAGGGGAGGCCAGGATGAAGGGCTCTCCTTCCCCACACAGCCAAGATGCGTTACTTTATTCAGACCTGCACATCTATTACAGCCTTAAACTCTGTGAAGTGTTGCTGCTGAAAATTTTGGTTAAAAGAAATTCCTTGGTTTTTACATCTGTCTGTAGTCCTGCTCTTGTGAGCAGCAAGTAAATAAATGCTGATTTGACTTCTTTTTTCTACTTCTACAACTATGAATCTTTTCGGGGACTTTAAAAAAGCATCTCAGCTTACATTCTGTACTTCCGTGTTTGCACTGCTAATAATAAAATAGCAGATGAGTAAGTTCTGGAGCAAAGGTTTTGATTTTGTGCTCCTTTCCACATTTCCTTTCTTCCCTTCCTTACTCCTTCACCCTCCAGTGGAGGACGAAAGAAGAAACCTCATTACAGTGATAATTAGTAATGTTTCCTATGGATATAAAATGAAAAGTTGGACAGCTTACATTAAAACACTGTATTTGCTGTGTGAACAATCAGAAACCTTTGCAATGTTTTATCAATACATGTCCAGCTAATTATAGGTCATTCTTATACAAAATAGAGAAAAGCCATACCCAGAATCCCTCATTTGACATCTTTGGAATTCTTGGGGTTCATAATAGGCTCCTCAGATCTGAACCTTCTCCTCTGGTTTGACCTCAGGCGAATCCAGCTCTAAGTTTGGGTTATGTTCTGATTCCGTCACCAAAACGGCCAAGACCTTACAAGAAGACCTTATGAGCAGGTTGGATAGACATCTATCAGGGATGATCTAGATGGTGTTTCATCTTGCCGTGAGGGTAGGGGACTGGACTTGATGAACTCTCAGGGCTCCTTCCAGTTCTACTAGTCTATGATATTTGGCACCAATGAATGGGAATGAAAATCCTAACCCTAAGTCATCTTTCAGTGCCCAAATCAGTCCTAAACCTAAATCATGACCTTAATATGAACACTTCCCCCTGTTCCCACAGCTGATTCTTATTTAAACTACTGGTGCTTCTTCACAGCCTTAGAAAAATAAATGAGAACCTTCCCACCACTCATCTTTATAATATGTATTTTGACAAAATTCTTCCTATTCCAGTTCTTAGAATGACTGCAGAGGAACCATCAACAGACAGTCTAACCTCAAAGAGTACAAAGCGTTTGCTCAGTTAGGTTAAACATCAAAGTCTGAATTCTGATTCACAGCTGATCTGAACATCTTTGGTCCAGAGTCAGAGGGATATATGAAAGGGAAATACGTTCATAAGCATTTCATGTGTTTTGTGGGTTTGGCTCTAAATTCAACAAGAAAATCTTTTCTCATTGTCTCTACATATGAGCATTTTGAAAAGCACATTAACATATTTTAAAAATTATTTGAAGGAGCTTTTATAATGTGCTCATTTTTAAGCATGAGGTCCCCATTTGATTTTCTAGCAAACACTTGGAGATATTTTTCCATTATCCAAATTGGTTCATCTAGTCTTATGACACACATCTTCACACACTCATTTCCTCCATTACTATATGTTCCCCCATTTCAGCCAGAACTCATACCAAGGCTGTGTTTCATGAACTAATGATTACACATGTGTGGCGTATGACCACATAAACACAAAGGCATAAAGATTATCACACTAACTACCATAAACATTCATTGTATATGCCAATAAATACAATATAAATGTTGTAGTATATTGAACCTTAAGATAGATTGTCTATTTTTTTCAGCATGGAACTCAAAGTTCTTGGGTTCCAATCTTGAATTTGATGCTAACTCCTTGTATGATCTTGGGCTGGAGACAGTTGGAATTTTGACTATTGAGCATTTAATTGACTTTCTTGTTTACTTTAAAAAAATCTATGTTGGGTGATAGTCTGAGAGTGAAAATATTATGTATGTTGAATAAATTATTCTGCGTATGTTACATGATCAACTACATTAATTTGTGTGTAATAAGAGTTTTGAAGTGCTACATTAATGCCAAGCTACATTAATGCATCTTTTACTCTTCCCCTGGCCTCCCAAATCACTTCATTACCTCGTCTTATAACCACGAACTCTTTAAAACTTAAAGATCACCCCATAATCTCTGTTTTTCCTGCTCTTAAAAATAGTTTGTAATCTCTTAACTCATTAATGCAGTCCTCAAAAAAAAATCTTCAGAAAATCCATTTATTATCCTAATTCTTTTCTCAGTTTGATAACAAGTATCTAAGAACTGATACATTAAAGATGATGCATTAAGTCAGACATGAACATAGCCACAGAACCCAAAATCAGAGTAGAATTTGCGTTGATTGGGAAATTTTGATTAGCTTTTTTTTGTCTTTTTGCTGCAAAATGTGAGCTCATTGAAACTGCACATGAAATACAGATTGTTAAAAAAAATCTACCGACTCAAATTATTGGAAAAAAATGTTGTGAAATTGTCAAAATATCCCTAGATATTTTCCAAAAGAATAAATTAGTTTAATGAGTCCAATAAATGTCTTCTAGTTTTTAACTTCTGGTAAATTTAGATTAAGGAAAGGTTCCAGAAAAAGGTTAAAATCAAAATGAAATGCTCTGATTGTCCCATCCCATTCTTTTTTTTTCTCCCCAATTTTTTTGGTCTGTGAAAAAGAGGTTCTGCCCTATTTTGGGACAGATAAACTCTTCAGTATCTTGTGGGATAAGAAAACCAATTTACTGTTTAACTCTACCAGGGTGCATCAACACTGTAGCATTTTTTGCGGAAAAACACCCATTTTTCTGGAAAAACAGTACTTGCATCCACACTGCCATTGAGTTCTTTTGATAGAAAGTCAAAAGAACTGAGGGGTTTTTCCGATGGCAGGAAACCTCATTCTACGAGGAAGAAGCCTTTTTCAGAAAAAGGCGTGTGGATGCAGAAGAAGTTTTGTCAAAAGAAGAGGCTTCCAGGAAATAACACAGGTGCCCTGGTGGCCACTCCATCCAGAGTAATCACAACTTAAATGCGAGATAGCATCCAATCAATGTGGACGCTATCTTTTGAAAAAGCACATCGCTTTTTCATTGCGCTTTTCCTGTGTGGACACTATCTTGCGAAATAAGCTTCTCTGGAAGATCTTTTCTGGAAAAGTTTCTTCTGAAAGAAGCTTGCAGTCTAGATGTAGACCCAGTAACAGTTTCTAACAGAGGCAATATTCAGGCATGCACAGGTAGGGAGATTACTGATGGTGGAATTATGAGGTACTCACTGCAGAAAAGTTCAACATCCAGAAATACAATTCATATGGATTTAAACGTGGTAAGTACTGAAAAAATCTGTCATTCCCATGCTTGTAAACTGGGTCCAATAACACACCAGCAATCCTCTCTCCAGTCAACAGTTTTAAGGTATATTATTTGTGCACAAACTTGGAGGTAAACAAAAGAAATTAAAACTGACAAATTAATCCAATTTGTTAATTAAGAGAGGAAAGTCTTGAGCCCTAGGAACATCCACAGGGAGACTGATAGTGCTCAGGTGATAAATGCTACTGCCAAGGTCCTAATACTGGGAAGATTGTGTTCCAATCCAATCTAGATTGAACCACAGGGTGGTTATAATGAAAACCAACATGACTTTGGTGGGACAGGATAAAATATGGCCATGATGATTACTATAATGAACTATACACATCTTAAACAAAATGAAATCATACAATTAACAAAAGGAAGTTATGGTAACTTCTTTGATTTCTGACTGGCCATTAGAGTGCATTGAAATTTTCCCATAAGAAAGCATGGTTTCATTTTATAAAATGAACATTTTTTTGGTAAAGAGTCATACTTCACAATACTTCAATACTTTTTGAGTGGGAAAATTCTAGGCCAAAATGTTTTGACTTAAAATGTTATTTATGTTCTGATTTTTTGGGGAAAAAATACTTACAGCCTAATGGGAAAGGAACGGTTAAAGGAAAGTCAGATTTATAAGTGACTATCACAGTGAGATCAAGTATGTCAAGGAGGTTGTGTTTTGAGGTGTGAGATGAAAGTGCATGCTACATGGAAGAAACTACTGCATGTGTTTTTTGAGCTTTTAACCCCTCCACTACCTTTGCATGTGTATGTTTCAAAGAATGAATCAAGTGTCCTACAGCCCATTTGAAATTTACTTGAGGAGCCAGACTTTTCTTTTTTAATTGACAGCTGTAGCTACCTCGAATGAGTTTCACTATGTATACGTTTTCGTGTAGGAAACCTATTTATAATGGTTCCATACTTCCATAAGTCAAACAAGAAAGAATACTTCTGCTGGGTCTTTCCCCACAAGAGAACATAAATGACCATTTGAAGTACAAGTGAGTATGGACCTAAGAATATGCAACAAAAATGTTGTATTATTTCCTTTAATCTGAGTGAAGTTATCTGTAAATGATTATACTCTTCTCATTTCCTACAAATCATATCCATAATAGTTAAATTAAATGTGTAGAAAGGTGTGGCATGATCTCCCAGTAACCAAGGTGGAAGAGACATAAACCCTGTACAAAGATGTAAATCAGTATATTTATATAATCTGTTTGCAGTAAGTGAACATTTGGCCCAATGCGTACAAGAAATGCCAGATCTTAAAGTGTAAAGATGAAGCCTGAAATCACATACAGGGTATTCACAAAAACAGACACAATACTCTTAAGTATGTCACATTGCAAAGAGTCTATATATTTCTCCTTTGGCCGCAGTCCCAATGGAAACCTGATACAAAGTTCACTGATTTTAAAATAAAATATATCAAATCTTCCAAATGAAAAATCTAAACAAACCCTTCTTGGAGCAGCCTGAAAAGGTCTTTCTCTACGAGGTGCACATTTTGTTTATGTTTCAGTGCCATTGCAGCGAAAGGAACCTTTTCTGACTCTTCTTGAAAGTGGATTTTTCTAAATGCCTGCAGGAGGCAGCTTGGTATGATGGATCTGGCCCTATGCTGTTAATCTCTGAAGGTATTGAGGCTGGTATTTTCACACAAGCCACTTAAGAGGTGCTTTAGAAATGTGAAATTATCACAATGTTCATTTCCTGAGAAGCTTTGCGCCACTGCACAGCTGTGCTCAATTAGGCAGACATTTGAAAAGCAGCAGGGAAAAAGTAGTGAAAACAATGGGTTCTTTTCTTTGTCACAGCCTCAATTTTAAAAAAATGCAATTCCTAGAAATGGGCCATAGCAGAAGGGGGGAAAAAAAGACCACATAGAAGCTGTCTGAAGTTGTACGTGACATATTATGCTTTACTAGAGAAACAACAAGAGAGTCTTTCTAGTTCTTCTAGTGTCACTGATTTTCTGTCTTTTTAAGTAAACCTTAACCATGGTCAAGGAAAAGACTTCTTTCAACATGTGTTACTTGCTCTGCAGTAGCATCCAGTAACCTCAACTAGGATCAGAACCCCTTTTGTCTTACAAAATCTCTGATAGACAATCATTGTTGTCTTGAAGAACTCGTAGTCTAATTTGAAACAGGATACAACAAATGAAGTGACAGACAATGGGAGCGACAAGATTAATGAATGTAAGATCACACAGCATAACAGGTTAGCTTCTAGCTCTTCTTGTATTGGTTTTCCTTCAGAAGAGATCACTTTGTGCCAATAAGAGATTTTCCATGTGGGACAATTGCACAGCCAGTGTGTATTCTTTGCCTTTCCAGTCTCTTGTGAAGGATTAAAGTAGGCAAACTAGTAGGCACAATCGTTTCTTGTTTCACACAACACGGGATTATCCTACCAAATCTTTGCCCTACAAATCTATTTTTGGATGGGATTTTAGTTTAAAAAAATGTTTGGAACTCCATTTTCATAATTCTCTGAATTCTAATGAGGCCTTGATCTGTGACATTTGTGTCCAACTTTGTTTTTTATCATTCATGCAAAAGCCATTCAGTATTCTGGCTTAACATATTTCAAGGAAAAAAATGGTGTGTTGGCAGTTCATTGCATGAGCCAAGGAAGTCATGGTCTATTCTACCTGTTGCTTCAGTTTTTATAGATTTTCCAGGACACAAATTTGGCAGAGCAGGTCACAAACATTAACTACATCTTCGTCTCAATTTTTACTTCTTTCAGCTTCATTCAGCTTCCAGATAATTCTAGCTGTACTCACTGCTCTTCCAGCAAAGACAGTTTAACAAGGTTAGAAGGACACCGGCTGACTCTCTCATATGTCAGGTCTTCTCATTTTTAGTCTGCTCTTGTTACCCTTCTCTTTCCAGAGGAAAACAAGGAAATGCAGGCAATTCGGGAAAGAAGTTCTCTCTTGAAGGGTACACTTTCCCCAATCCCTACCAGCTCAAAGGAGATAGCTTAATGGCATAATCAGTCAAAGCATGGTATGATCATTTGACTAGTATACTAAGCACCATCATTTGGAAACCCCAAGATTGAGTGGCAAATTATGTAAGTCTCTTCAAAATTTAGTTCCTCTTCAAGAGTATGTCTACACTGCAGCGCTATTTCAGGATACTTCGGTATCCCGAATTAGCTATTCTATGTTTTTCTAAACAAGCCCATTATTTCGAAAAAACAGACTTGGAATTCCAATATCCCTGTAAAACTTGTTCTAGGAGGATTAAGGGACATTTTGTAATAGTGCTCTATTTAGAAATTTGGCACTGGGTAGGCAGCGCCAAATTTCAAAATAAGCTATTTTGAAATACACTCAAAATAAACTACACAATTTGCATAGCTCAAATTGCATAGCTTACTTCGAAGTACAGATGCAGTGTAGACGTACTCTAAGAGACACTGAGTGGCTGTTTCAGCACAAGTGAAGCTTTCAGTAGAGTTGAAATCAACCTGATGGTTAAGGTAGTTGATAATAAGCCAATGAGAAAATAGCTATTGCAACTTCTTGCAATATGTAGTTAGACCATACCAAAATTAAATAGTCCAGTTTCTTTTGGCTATCTTAATCCAGAGGATAAAACCATAGAAAGAATGTGGATACTTTTGTCTATTTTAAGTCACAGGTAGAAGAGGAGAGGATATGGAACATGAAAACTAACAAAAGATGGAACACATTGTGAAGCTCAAGTCTTTGAGAGTTTTGACAAGCGATAGTTTCTTGTACTAGATCTTATTGAAAGTCATCATTTTCAATGCTTTGAACCTGTGCTCTCTACGTATTGTCAAAGGCCCACACATCTTCATGTGTGCATTTTCTGCACTCCCATGGCTGGTCCTTCATACTGGACTTGTGATCCTTTACCCCTCACTTTTCAAAATGATGATGCCGATTTTCTTAAGATGTTCCTTGTCCTTTCTAACATACCTTGATGAGCAGAGAAGTAGTTAACAACTGCCATGGTTAAAGAGCTAGTTGCACCCCTGACCTCTTCTGTAGCTTCCCGGAGTGCACCTTCCCTCCTCTCCCCGACAGATGTAAGAACTTGTGTTATCACCTCCTTAGGGCACAGTGCTGTGATCATCCCACTTTCAGACCAGGTGCCATGCTATAATACTCTATGCACCCACCATACTTGCCCAGCAGGCCCAACGGGGCTCGGTAGCTATGGTTCTTTCCTTCAGGAGCTATGACAAATGGTAAATACAATGACCAATGTTCCCTCTAATTTCTTCCATCTAGGTGAGGATTATTTTCCATCCATATGCAGAATAAATTTTTATGTGCACTGAGGCATGTTCAAATATGCACCACCAGTAGAAAGAAAAACCTAGCTGTAAGCACTCTGTTAATCAGCTGGGCAGCATTTAAATCTCTCCTGCGCAGCTGCACAAGAGCCCTGCTGAGAGGGAACACTGACAGTAACCAAAAGAGAATTCTTAAAACAGTATTGTTTAATCTTGCTGATAGGAAAAAGGCAAAGCATAAAATAAGAAGTTTTTTAAAACCAATAATCGTCAATATTCAAGGCTCTTATGCCAAAGGGGTTAGGTGGGCCAATCTTACCCCAGACTCTTGAGATGTTGATTTCAGTTTTTAACTCAAACAGACTTGCTCTGGTACTTGAGGACCATGTCTTTATTCCACTCCAAGTCATTTAGGGTGTGTCTACACTGCACTGTTATTTCAAAAAAATGCAGACGTCTACCCAGCCATTCCATTATTTTGAAGTAATTTCAAAATAACAGAAGGCTTATTCCGAAATCTGTTCACCTCATTCTACAAGGAATAACACCTATTCTGAAATAAGTATTTCAAAATTAGGCGTGTGTAGATGCTCCACTGCTGCTATTTCGAAATAGCCCCTCACCAGGGCCATTCTAAGCTATTCCTCCCCAGTGCCTCCTAGGGCTCTAAATCAAGATATCATGTCCACATTAGCAAAGCCAGCCTCTGACTAATGTTGAGGCTTCTCTGCAGTGTAGATGTGCTATTTCTAAATAAGCTATTTCAGAATAACTATTCTGGAATAGCTTATTTTGAAATAAGCGTGCAGTGTAGACTTACCTTCATTCTCTCCTGAGCTTGGTTCAGAAGGGTCTTAGAGCTGTATTTCAAAGCAAATGACTCTTCATTAACCTTGAAGTCTTTGCTGCAACTTGAGTATCAGGATTGCTCTTCACCTTTGTGGGTGTATTTTCTTACAAGCATGCTGGTGAACTCTGTATGCATAAAGGACACACCACTGGTCAAGATACAGTATTTGTAGATTATTATTATAGGCAGCTTCGAAGTTCATCACAGAGATATTGGCATTTAAAGTATTATGATTGGACTGATAACCCTGTTGATAACCCTGAGTTAACCCTGTTGCAATCAATGTTCTCAGAGCTTTGTTGCAAGCTCTCTGCAAAGGCTGGCAGAGCCTTCATTAGTTATATTCCAGGTTTTGAAAGTTCTCTTCTACTGCAAACACATACTATTACTACAGCCAAGGAGTTTTGAGTAGAGTGATTGCTTCAAAGAAACACCCCCCCCCCCCCAAGACTTTAAGAGAATAAAACCTAAGACTATGGGTATGTCTACACTACCCTCCTAGTTCGAACTAGGAGGGTAATGTAGGCATACCGCACTTGCAAATGAAGCCCAGGATTTGAATTTCCCGGGCTTCATTTGCATAAGCCGGGCGCTGCCATTTTTAAATCCCAGCTAGTTCGAACCCCGTGCCGCATGGCTACACGCGGCACGGAGTAGCTAGTTCGGATTAGGCTTCTAATCCGAACTAGCTGTACTCCTCGTGGAATGAGGTCCACCCTTAGAGAATAATTGAGAGGTCAACCTATACACCCCTCAGGGTTCAGGATCACAGCATGTGCATATGCACATTGTAGGTATAAACAAAATCACTGTATAAAAAAGGGGTACCCAAAATAAATAAATTAATAATCCTATAGAAAACTCCAGCCAAAACCACTTCCATATTATCAATCAATCCATGCAAGGGCAACAAACTAACATCACCTGGCAAAAGGTAAGGTAGATATTCAGTGCATAGTACATATCTTTTTAAATTATATATGCTGTTACTTTTATCATTTTATTGGCAACTTCAATAAAACCACTAAAATAAATCCTCTTGTGATTGTATGTATTTGCCTACAATTTCCTGTGTTACTATGGGCTCTAAATCTAACATGAACAAAAAACAACTCTTTTTAAACAATTCAATTATTCTCTAAATCTTGAAACCATAGCTGCTAAAGCAAAACCCTACAATATATAATTAATTATAAATAAAATAACAGGCTACAAGTTGAAGATGCAGATATATCACAATATTTATAACTTATGATACATTATAATAATACATATAAAAGAGGTTATCATATCAAACAAATTGTAGCTATTCCACTGATACCTTAACAAAGCACGTTCCAAGATTTTCTAAAATTTTGTCACATTGGTATCAATTTTATGAATGGTCACCCATATTCCATACATCACCACACCCCTAATGTGAGAAGGTTCCAAAATCAAGTGCCACTGGGATCTGGTACTATGACCCCAGGCACTCAATTACAAAGCTATTCACTCAAATTAGGCTCAGTGGCCAAACCTCAGTGCTACTGAGATCTTGAGCACTGAGTCACAACACCCAGACTGAAGAGCCAAGTGCATTGCAGCAGAACACATGATGAGCCACTGCTGTGGGGTAAGACAGGTGGAGGCTTCTTCTTTTCCTCTACTCCTCCTCTACTCAGTGATAATTTTTGGAAAGGGGGGTTAGGGCTGTAGCCTGTAGGAATAAGTGTTTGCTAGATGAGGCATAGGTTTAAGTTAAGGCAGTCATGCAATGAGACTAGAATACCTCAAAGCCTGTAAAACAATAGCTTAACCAAACTAATTAAGGCATAAGCCCCCAAGTGCTTAGCATAAATAATAATCAAGGCTAATCTGAGATCATCAGATATTACCAGCATTTTGTCTTGTGTTGACTAAACCACTTTTCTTTGGTTCATTTACACAAGCCTTTATCTTAAAAATTCCCGTAAATTCATAAGCCAAATACTCAGCTGATATAAATCAATGTTGCTCTCTTTCTTTCACAAAGCTTCATGGATTTGCAACTGCTGAGGATCTGGCCTCAAACAGCAATCATCTTTGCCAAGACAAGTAAGAAAGGAATCTTAAGAAACTGCATTAACATTAATATTTAATGTTAACACCCCTCTTAGGAGCAGGTCTAACCTTCTCATGTAATGATTCCAGGTTGTATTTTCCCCTGTTCTCAGAGAGGGTTTTAGAACTAATGATATATTCGTATAACATATAACTCAAAGTCAGATGAATGCTGTATCTGGACAAAGTCAAAACTGCAGTATTCATCTGTTCATCTACTTGAGTTAAGAGATTTGGATTTGAAAGGCAAAACTAGAAAAAACACAGCAAACCCTCTTTACTTTGTGATCCGCCATTACCATGTACACTGAGTACACATCACTTAATATCATTTTCCTGTCTCTTTTTCCTCTCCTCGCCCCTTGCCGCAAGATCCACATGCAGTCAACTGGGGTTCTATGTGTGGCCCTCATAAGACATTTTGTTTACTGTTGCCCATGCACAGAATTGCCAAATTTCCCTGGTTTCTGTTAGCATAGGGTTTTTTTCCTACTGGTATTACCAAAGTGACATACACCTAAAACAAGGGCATATGAAATGAGGTGTGTGCTGATTGCACACAACATTGTGAGAGCAGTGTGCTCTCTCTGTATCCAATCAAAGTGCTGCTACAGTTCAACAAGTACACCCACAAACTCTAGGTATGCAAGCGCAGTTAGAAAAACTACTGAAGTAAAGTAAGTTGTCATGGGATAAGAGGGAAGATCCTTTCCTAGATTGATAGCTGGTTAAAAGACAGAAAACAAAGGGTAGGTATAATGGTAAGTTTTCTGAGTGGAGAGCGATAACTAGTGGAGTCTCCCAGAGGTCTGTCCTGGGACCAATCCTATTCAACTTATTTATAAATGATCTAGAGAAAAGGGTAAACGGTGAAGTGGCAAAATTTGCAGATGAAACCAAACTGCTCAAGATAGTTAAGACCAAAGCAGACTGTGAGGAGCTTCAAAAAGATTCCACCAAACCAAGTGATTGGACAACAAAATGGCAAGTGAAATTTAATGTTGATAAATGTAAAGTAATGCACATTGGAAAAAATAATCCCAGCTATACATGCAATATGATAGGGACTAATTTGGTTACAACTACTCAAGAGAGAAATCTTGGAGTGATTGTGGATAGTCCTCTGAAAACATCCACTTAGTGTGCAGCAGCAGTCAAAAAAGCAAACAGAATATTAGGAGTCATTAAAAAAGTGATAGAGAATAAGTCAGAAAATATCTTATTGCCTCTATATAAGACCATGGTATGCCCACATCTTGAATACTGTGTACAGATGTGGTCGCCTCATATCAGAAAAGGTATATTGGTGTTGGAAAAGGTTCAGAAAAGGGCAACAAAAATGATTAGGGGTTTGGAATGGAGAGAATCTCTCTCCCATTTGAAGAGAGATTAAAAAGACTTGCAATTTTCAGCTTAGAAAAGAGGAGACTAAGGGGGTATATGATAGAGGTCTATAAAATCATGACTGGTGTGGAAAAAGTGAATAAAGAAAGGTTATTTACTTATTCCCACAATATAAGAACTAGGGGCCACCAAATGAAATTAATAGGCAGCAGATTTAAAAAAACAAAACAAAAAAGAAGTTTTCCTTCTCTCAGTGCACAGTCAACCTATGGGACTCCTTGCCAGAAGATGTGGTGAAGGCTAGAGCTTTGACAGGGATCAAAAAAGAGCCAGATAGATTCATGGAGGTTAGGTTCATCAATAGCTATTAGCCAGGATGGGTAGGAATGGTATCCCCAGCCTCTGTTTCTCTGGAGGTGGGTGACAGGGATCATGTGAGGATTCCTTGTTCTTTTCACTCCCTCTGGGGTATCTGGTATTGGCCACTGAGACAGGATCCTGGGCTAGATGGACCTTTGGTCTGACCCACTATGGCCATTCTTATGTACCCTATCCTGGAAAAACATCTTGGTTACAACAATCTTGTGGTCCACTGAGATGAAAGAGGGCCACTCATGTGGCCCACTCACTTGTGTAAGTTCCTCCTCACTGGTCTACTAAAAGTTCATCTTCAGTGCTTTGGCAACCCTGCCAGAAAACTGTTAGCTCTGAAGTCTGATCAGAACCTAAGGTTTGTACCTACATTTTATAATGGAAATACTTTCAGTGATGATAGCTTTAAGTCAGGGTCAAGAATCTTAACTCATTGAAAGATTGTGTTTGTAAGATGACCATTTGTTTTTCTTGGCCTTGTAATTATTCTTTACAGACATTAGAGACCAGAATTTATAGGGCTAGATCTGGGGGGTAGAGGGGTGTGGGAGGGAGACAAACAGTATTAATATGCACGGTTACATTGGCAGAAATCCTCTTCTGTAAAACAAAGCAGTACTGCAACAAAAGGATTAGTTTATAAAGCTCTTACTCATGACATTAGCATTTTATATTTTAAAAAATCCACACACATCACCAAGCATCGTCCACTGAGATCTCAAAGTAAATATAGACAAGAAAAGTGAATTATCTTTTTTCCACTTGCTTTTTGAGTCTCATTTGGAAATTTTACATTTATTGTAGCAATACTGGAAAATGGATTAATGCTGTTATGAAAAAGAGGCTCTTGTCTCAGATAAATGACAATTTCACTGAAACTCTTTCTAGAGGCATATAATGTGGTTTGGGAAGAATAAACAAAGAAGAAAAATATGAACACCATGTTTGAAATCTCGTAGGCCACTCTTAGCAGTGTTTTTGTGTCAGGTGCAGAGCTGTACAAAAAGCTCACTTGAATGTGTAAAAAAGTAATAGAGATTTAGGCTTTTCACCAGCTTTGTGGACGGAGGAAAAACAACCAGACAACCAAAATTCCTCTTTGCAGTTGCAAAGGCTCATTTTTGCTCATGGCATGTTTCAGAACACAAACAAGATACTTGTTCATCCCTGCAGTCTGACTGTAAATTCCACTCCAGTGACCCTTTTGGAATCTTACACTCATAGTCATTGGTGAATAAATACCATAAAAGGAGCATTCTGACAAGCATATTGTCATTATGGTTCTTATAGTGCTCTTCTCATCAGACACACTTCATAGTCTTGGTACAGTTAATTGATGACAGACATTCTCTGACAAAACATTTCAGCATGCCCACAAAAACAGCCTCTGTCTGAGACCTAAATCCCAAACCTCCTGAAGTCAGTGAATCTTTATTGACTTCAATGGACTATGAATCAGGCTTCTACTTCTCAGTGTTCCACCACACAAACTTCCTCCTCATCCTACTCCACTCATTCCTCTTTAATAACAGCACCACATACATCAAAGAGAACAGACTCGAGTTTTCCTGTAGCACTTTAGGATACACCTACACTGCATGGCTATTTTGGGATACTGGAGGTATCCCGAAATAGCTAACCCACATCTACACAAGCCGCCTGTTATTTCAAAATATTTTTCAAAATCCCGGATTTGCTATTTTGCCATCCCAGTAAATCTCGTTGCACAAGGGATAAGGGATGGCTCTGTAGATGTGCCAAATTTCAAAATAAGCTATCTTGAAATAGATTCAAAACAAGATATGCAATTTGTGTATCTAATTGTTTGTAGTCTCCCTTGGAGACTAACAAAGATACACACACACACACACACACACACACACTCTCTCTCTCTCTCTCTCTCTCTCTCTCCTGGGACACTCTGGTCCAGCAACATCTGTGGTCTGGCAGCACCATGGATGTAGCTGGACCAGAGAGCCCCTGGTCCAGAGAAACCCCTCTAGGCAGCAGAGTTCTGGCGCCCCAGGTCAGCCCCAGGGCTGTGGAGTACTGGTGACCCTGGGGCTGACCGTGGAGTTCTAGTGGCTCTAGAGCAGCTGAATCCCTGCAGCCCTAGGACAGCAGAGCAGTGGCAGCCCAGAGCAGCTGAGCTCTGGTAGCCCCAGGACTGCAGGGGCTGGCAGCTTTAGGTCAATGGAGCCCCGCAGCCCTGGGACCAGCCAAGGCACAGGGGAGCCTGGTGGATGGGCCAACCTCCCCTGGTCCAGCAAACTCCTTCCTTTGGGACTAGTCAGGTCCTGAGGGTGCCAGACCAGGGAAGTCCAACCTGTATATAGAATCATGAGCTTTTGTGGGCAAAACCCACTCTTCATGAGGAAAGCCCACAAAAACTCATAATACTCTCTCTCTCTCTCCACATCTATCTATCTATTTGTTAGTCTCTGAAATGCTAGTACAGGCAATCCCCGGGTTACATCCCTACTTACAAACGGGGTGAGGCAACCCCGCACTAGCTGCTTCCCCCACAGCAGATCAAGGAGATGTGGAGCGGCTTTTCTCAGCAGACACCTCAGCTTGAGAATAAAGGACTGAGGGAAGTGAGGTGTGGGAGAATAAAACTGAGCTCTGGAGAAATGTTTGGCTAGAGTTTCCCCTACATTATGTACCAGTTCCGACTTACATACAAATTCAACTTAAGAACAAACCTACAGTCCCTATCTTGTACGTAACCCGGGGACTGCCTGTACTACATGACTACTCATTGTTTTTCAAAACTACATTAGCAAGGGGAATTTTACTTTTTTATCAACATTTAAATAAAAGGTAGCAAAGTATAGCCTGGCTGAGTCACCAAATTTTTTTGTCTTTGGAAAAAAAGGTAACAAATTGGCACGTAGAAAATGATCCACTGGAACTAGCTTACCTCTGTTTCCCTAAAGGTTTTCATAGAATGACTAGCACAGTGCAGCCCAGATTTTAGATGGAACCTCCCAGCACTACTGGAATAACCACAACCATCTTCAACAATATATCAGCTGATTACTGAAGAGAAAAATTACTTGGTGACTCCTCTTTCAGAATTGACCTGGACCAGAAGAATTTTATCATATCTTTTGAGTAGCTGATGCAAGCCAATGCTGGAGGTGATGTGTAATACCTGGATTATTGGTCTGACTTGTGAGGAAAAACTTTATAAATCTTGATAAGGAGTCAGATTTTTGAACAAATTGGTTACCTGATAAAATCATGCTTGTCTTCTTCCACCATTGTGAGTGGTAGTTGAATTTTCACCCCACAAATCTTTTTCCATGTCAATCTTCTCTCCAACTTTGCCATAGATTGGGGATATGCTATATTTTTGTTTTTGTTTTGATGGGGGTCTTTTTTTTGCCAAGGCTTCCATTTACAAGTCAGCTGGCAATTGGTCTGGGTCAAATATTGATTTTTTCATACTATAAACAACAAAAATAGGTTATAACTTTTAAATGACTCCACTAGGAAGAACAAAAAACAGATTTTTCTTCATCAAAGAAGAAACCTTATACCAGGAAAGTCACTCTGGTACAGAGATTAATTCTAATTAGGGCTCAAAAGAGAGTGCAAAATATATTGATAAGTGGATGGCCGTTCTGTATTTCATGTGTTTTATTTCCAGTCAAAAGATTTTCTTGGTCTGCAGCAAGGCCTCATTACATGGTGGAAGGCAGGAGAAAAGTCATAGGAACAACAAATAAGAAACTATCAGTATTAAAAGACAGATGACTTCAAAAAAGACAGATGTCTTCAAAAACAATGTTAGCAAGAGAACTTTGGCAATGTCATCTGATGAGACTCCTGGGACTAATATTGTCTGAATGCAGACTCAGAGTTACCTCCTACAAATTGTTGCAGTGTGAACAAAAATGTTCGGACTTGTCCAGGCACTGACTGGAACTGCAGATTAAGAACAGAAAGGCCTGACAAGGACTGCTGCTGCTAATTATCACATCACAAAATATTCTGGCCTTGTTTTTTTCTATAAATATATACTATATTCCTTAAGGAGTGTGTTGTGCTACATATTCATAAAAGCCAATACAAGCATAGCAAGACAAATAGACTTTCAAAGCTTTTAATGCCAGAAGGGACTATTATATCATCTAGTCTGAACTCCTGAATAATCACAGGCCATTACATTTCACCATTATCTCTGTATTGAGCCCAATAATGAGTGTTAGGGTAAAGCAGATTTTCCAGAAAGGCATTCCATCAATTTGACGTCATCCAGAGACAGGGAATCCACTATTTCCCTTGGTAGTTTATTACTCTCTGTTAAAAAATTATACCTTATTTTCAAATGGAATTTGTCTGTTTCAGCTTCCAGACATTGGTTCCAGATATGTCTTTCTCCACAAGATTAGAGTGCCACTGTGTACCTGTTATTTTCTGCTCATTAAGGTACTTATACACTTTAACAAAGTCTTCTCTCTGTCTCCTTTATGATAAGCTAAACAGACTGAGCTCTGAGGGTATGTCTACACAGCAAACTTATTTCGAAGTAACAGCAGTTGATTCAAAATAACTTTACTAGTGTCTACACAGCCAAACTGCTATTTCAAAATTAATTTGAAATAGCGGAGCACTTATTTCGAATTTGGTAAACCTCATTCCATGAGGAATAACACCAAATTCGAAATAGCTATTTTGAAATAAGTGCTGTGTAGACACTTATATCGAAATAGAGGGCCTTCAGCCTTCCCAGGGTGCCCTGGTGGCCACTCCAGCCTCAACCAAGAACACTTCTCTCCCTCCCCACTCCCCGGAGCCCTTACAGGGGTTGACTCTGGCCACAGTGCCTGTGCCAGCTCCAAGCCTGCCAGCCCAGAGCCAGCAGTCACTGCCCCTGACCGAGTGGCCCCAAAACATGAGCCAGCAAGCCACTGGCAGCCAGCCCTCCACCACTCCCCAGAGCAGTCTGCCAGCTCCCAGGAGCCTGACAGGGGCTGGAGAAGGCGGGTGCCTTCCTGGTCCAGGATAGATATCATAGACCTTATTCAGGTTTGTGGGGATGCCCCCAACTTCCATGGTCTCAGCCCTAGATGGAGGAATACGGCCATCTGTGGTAGGATATCTGCCAGCCTGGCCACCAAAGGCCACATGCGAACCCAGGAGCAGGTTTGCATGAAAGTCAGGTTGGTCCAGTGAGACCCCCAAACCCTGAGCTTCCCCTCCCCCTTCTCCCCCCTGCTTCCCCCTTCCAGCTCCCTCCTCCCAGGTTTCCCCCTCCCCTCTCTCACCCTTTCTCCCCCCTCTCCCGCCCCCTTTCCGCAGTCTCACCAGAGTTTTATTCCCCTTCCCAGTTTTTTAAATAAAGAGAGTTTGTGTTCAAGAAAATACATGTATTTTATTTGACATCAGCAGGGCTTGACAAATAATGCAATCTACTCACCCGTGACGAGTAGATTGCAACCTGGAAGAGCTGGGTTCAGGCGATCTGCGCATGCACGGACAGCGTGGCTGGCGAGCGGGGCTCACTGTGGTTTGGCAAGCCCTGGACATCAGGAGAGAGGGTTAGGGAGGGATAAGTGGAAGGACATGAGGGAGGAATGAGGCACAAGCCCCCAGTGGGGCAGACCAGGGAGGCTCTTAGTGCACCTCAGGGTGGAAGCTCTCCTGCAGACCTCCTGGATACTGACAGCCCCCCGATGGACGTCCTGGATGGCAGCCTGCAGAAAGTGCAGCCAGGCTCGCAGCAACGCATCCACAAGAAGCACCAGAGTGCCCAGGGGCAGTTCTGGCTCCATGTTGCAGAGGGCTGTGGTGTCCTGAGTGAGGGCAACCAGAGGACACAGAGACAAAATGCTCTGCTGTCCCTCATCAAGGTAGGCAAGCAAGCAGGGAAAGCTGAGAACCAGCTGTCCGGGGGAAGAGGGGAGGGTCCCTTTAAGCACAGGCCTCAGCCTCAGGCAGCAGCCACACAAAGTAACTCCTGACCTGATGTCCTGCCGGACCTGGTTCCGGCAGGCTTTAAATGCTATTCAGCGTCCACTCAGTTTGGACACACTATTTTGAAATACCAAAATGCTATTTTGAAATGCATTTTGTATCTAGATGTGTTATTTCGAAATAACTTATTTCGAATTAACTATTTCGAAATAAGATATTTCGATATAACGTTGTAGTGTAGACATACCCAGAGTCTCTCACCAAAAGGAATTTTCTCCAGCCCTCAGATGATTTTTGTGGCTTTTTTCTTCACTCCCTCCAATTTTTCAAGCATCTTCTTAAATGTGGATCCCAGAACCGTAGGTAGTACACCCGTGTCTGTCTCAGGAATACTATAAATCTGAGACACATGCTAGATCACCTCCCAAGTCCTACTCCTCTTGATAAGCAATAGTCTGTCATTTTAAGTAAAATTTAAAAAAAAAACTGGACTTCAACAGCCCAGAGGGGAGTTAGATGAAATGGAAAATTGGTCACCAGCATTCTTTCAGTCCTCAAAACTAACCTATTTTTCACAAAAGGGTATTTAGAACTGTGGCCATGGTTCTACCCAGGCTTGGAACAAAAACATCATGGGGAAGTCTACACTAGATACCCGTGGCTGGCCTGTGCCAGCTGATGCAAGTTCATGTTGCTCAGGCTAAGGAGCTGTTTAATTGAAGTGGTCACATTTGGGCTCAGACTTCAGCCTGAGCTCTGGGACCCTCCCAGCATCCTCCTGAATATCTACACTGCAGTTAAACAGCCCCGTAGCCAGAGTCCTATGGTTCTGAGCCAAGTAGCATGGACCAAACATCTACCTGTAGTGCACACATATGCTAAAATGTCATGACAAATAGCAATCCTGTGTGTCATCAATCAGTCAAAACTGCAGGCACACAGAAATCTTATGAGAAAAACCTGGAATCTCATAACAATAGTCTAATTTTGTATGAGTATTTCAGAGAGGATGGAGGAGAATGGTGCTCTTAGGGTGTTATGGACAGAACTGAGGGAAATGCTCACAGTGAAACCCAAAAACATGAAAAAAACTCGACTGGTTTAAGGTTTTGTTACAAAGCTTATACACAGATTCAGGTTTGACAAAAGATTGATGAACCTGGTCTCAGTTTTGAGCCATGATGCTCCAATTCACAGTTTTCTCACCAAATTGGCTGAGACACGGAAAGTCTCTTCTTGATGCCTCTCAAATTCAGACCAGGAGTTTGAATTCTCAGGGTTTGGATGTGTGTTATTAGACTTGATTTGGTCGACCTCTAATTAAAAAAAAAAGCGAAATATGCATGTGAACATACAAGTGACATGTACCTATCTAAAGGAGGAGGCTGCAACTTATTAAACTATAAGCCAATGAGGAAACAATCTTTGAATTATGTGGTAGGACTATTGCAATATTGAATTCTACTAGGCCTCATCAATGGGCCCAGGTTCTACAAGATTGAGGGTGAGTATGAAGCCAAAGCCCACTCTACCCCTCCTGGCCTATTCAGGAACCCTGGCAGAGAGTCAGAATTCCAGTCCATTCCCTGCATCTAGAATGAAGGTAGGCTAGATGAGGTGAACCCCACATTTCACAAGACATGAAGGCTCACCCAAAGGCTTTGCAATGTCCTGCTAGTGGCCCATTCTGAAACAGTCCTTTGGACCTCTTCATCACTCACTTCATGGGAGCCCACTATGGGGAACACTGTACTCAGATTAGACATCCAGTCCCAACCTGCCAGCCAGCTTGAAAGGAATCCAGCCATTGCCTAGCTGGTCTCATGTTGGAGAGAAGTACTCCATCACCTCTGAGGCAGCTCTGGGAAGGCACATTTAATTTTTGAATGAGAAATCACTGCACTCTCAGTCCTGGAAATTAATTGCTTGGTTTATTATTCCATCTAAACATAGCTGATCTTTTGCAGATCTAGCAATTCCTCACCAGACCTGTCTTGAGAATATCCCCAAGCAGACCAAGAAAGGCATGAAATCTGATTCATCTCGCATCTTTCACAAGATCAGATTAACAGCTAGTGCATAAAAAGGGCTAACTGGTCCCGCATCTGGATTCTCCTTCTCTGCCATCTCATACATGGGTCTGAACTGGGGTTGCCTATAGCTGGAGTCCCCCATGTTTGCCACACACCCTTTTCTGACCCAATAAACAATGCAACAGCCACACTTCTTTTCCACCAACTTATGAAACAGAACAGATAATATATTTAAGAATGAAGTGTTGAGGTGACCTGTTACCCCATGGAGTGGCTGAAATAAGGTCTAAAAACACCCTGACTGTCAATGCTAATCGATTATCTCTCAATTCCATTTCCCTATATTCAGCAGATGTGTCCACCCTTACACTAAATGAATGAAAGCTGAAATCCTCTGATGCCAAACACAGAAGGTTGACTTCAACAGTGCCGTGAACCTGGTTATAAAAGATTCCCATCTTCATGGATAAACAGTAGACCTAGGCCAACTGGCCCAATTGCAATTTCTACTTGAAAAGCCTGTACTGGGCAAAGGTCTGCTTCCACACTCTCATTTATGAGAATCTTTGTACCAGCAGGATTATCTTTCCTTGCTTCCATTGCAAATCTCCATTCCCCTGCAATGCCATGCTTGCCTTTGTTCCTTTATCCAGAAACTAGCTACCCATCTTAAAAAGGCCACCTGGGAAGGGTTCCTTAAACAGCATGGCCTTGCTGTGGCTACCACATGTCTTGGTGAGAGTATGGGCACCTGGGAATCATGTGAAAAAGGGAGTGAGTCTCTCAGGTACTCAGTCTTGTAGGTGTGGCAACTCTCAGCCTTTAAGATGTCCTATTCTAAGCATACTGGCATAAATGTATACAATTTCCTACAAACCTTTAGCCTAAAGGCATAAAACTGATTTTACATTTCTATCGAGCTAACTTAATCTGGCACTGAACAATTATCCAGGCGAACCCAAATATAGGCGATGTGCCTCTCAGAGTGGATCTGCACATTGGCATCTAGCAACCACTCTCCATGACAAAAAGAATCATTATATTCTGATAAGAACAAGTCCCAAACCTTTAGGTCCTCTCTTATCTCCATGGTCACCCTAATATAGTCTGACACCCATTTTGGACACTTCCAGCCATGCATTAAAAGTCCACCTAGGAGACATTTAATCGGCTACCAGGATGACGGGCAACAATTTTTGCAGTTCTTTGGATTTTTCATAAGGAAGATGAGACATCTGACACAGTATCCAGTTCAATATGAAGTATGCTAATCTGGTATTGAGCATTCTGTTTTCTCCTCTCTTATGTACTTCCTAAACTCCTGATAAAGACTGAAATGTTCTCAGATTAGACCACAATCTCCCTATAAAAAAGTAATCAAGATAGCAAGATACCTGATGAAATTGCAATTCCTGTGCTCTTGCCCATTTTAACAGTGAATTTTATAAATGCTGCACGGGAGCATCCTATTGGCATAGTTGTGTCAAAAATAAAATTGTGCATCAAATTGAAATCCAGTAGGTTGAAGCTGGAAGGCAGACCCCAGTCTGAAGCATGACTTATTTTTACTTTGGCCAGTAGAGATTCTTTTTTTCACGTGGTCCTGTTGATTGTGAAATCAAAGAGGGAATAGAGTATTGAAAAGAAAATAGGATCTAGAGCATCTTTCATGGGATCCCAGATGACAGATTAATTGGAATTTTCTGTTGTCTTCTTTGGAACCATCCCCAAAAGGAAGGGCCATTGATAAACAGAATTTCTTAGATGAAAAGTCTACTGAGCATTGGATGGGATTTGAACTCAGTTTTCCCATGTGGCTCATAAAAATTCTACTGTTGAACAATCAGCAATATACTATATTCAAAATTAAAAGTGAAAGGCAAAGAGACGTGTGATTTCATGAAACAAAACAAAAAAATATTTATGAGCTTCTATGGAATTGAACTGCAAAATTTCTCAAACTCACACACACAACACACAGGTCTCCTGTTGTGGGTGTGTTTGTGGGGTGTTAATTAGAAGCAGAGTTGACTAAGGATTCTGAAAATAGAGTCAGGAAGCTTCATGGTTAGAAGAAGAGCGTAAGGGAAGAGTGAGAGAAAGCGAGCTGCTCACTGGAAGTGGCACCACAGAAGGTCTAACACCTGCAGCCCCTTCAGTGCCTCTTTACTCAGCTGCTATGGATAATTTGTGGTTTGGCAATGACTTATTTTAACTTATCAGCAGGGAATATTGTGATCACTCACTGAAACGATTTGTTAGAGACAGATTTGGGCTACTAGTCCATTCATGTCAACAAGCAAATCAGTGATGCTGCAGGTTGTCGACTCCTCCCCTCCCCCAAGCAATTGTACTTTAGTGTAAGTCCTCCAGGATAAAGAGATGTCACTCACTCTCATACAAGGAAAAAGTGAGACAAGCTAAGAGGTGTTCTAATGTGTAGTTGCCTTCTGTATATGCCTAAATCGAAGTCAATATTAGGATTCTGTTCTACATTTTAATTTGACTGTGATTGCTCTTTTATGGACCCCAGGGTGTGATCTTGTAGACTTTAGTCAGGCCAGAGAAGAGGCTTCAAGATTAATGAGCATCTCAGATGTTTTAGTCGTAAAGGTTTGATTTTGTTTTAGTGCCTCCCTGCTCCACTTGATTGTTCCATGAGAACATTCTTCCTCTTACCATGTACAGGTAAGGTGCTATGCCTGATACCAAATTATCTTGGTCTTCAGTAGTCTCCTCCTCTCCATTCAGTTCATTATCTATCCAGGAGTTTGTTCATAATGATACATTAAGGATGGTTTTGTACGAATCTTTAGCTTCTCTGTGTCCCTTACACTTGACTAAATCCAGAAACTATATAGAGATGAAGGGGATTTTCATGACTATATATTAGGGATACTTTTAAATCTGTAGTAAATTGAGCTATGGATAGTGATTGTCAGTCTGAACCTTCAAAGTCGGAAAAGTCACTGTCACCTTCCTCCAGTTCTAAAACGAAAAATCAGGTTCCTTAAGCAGCACTCTCAATCAGGTCCCAGCCCAAAGCCCTGAAAATGAAGTGATGTGCAGCACCCTATGTTCAGCTGGCTCATTCATTCCCCTTCCCCACTTCTTTCCTGCGTCTCAATTCATGGAGTGGTTGTGTTGGCTTTAACTCTTTACTTCATACCCCACCGTTTAGGACCCATGCCTGCAGCCTTCTCCAACCTTTCCTCATGTTTCACCCTTCCTCCTGGGGAGTGTCTGGAGTTGAAGGATGGACTCACAACCAGATCCCCTCAGCACAAGCTTACTTTCCTATTCTTCAGAAACAACCAAGATGCCATGTCCGGAAAGCACTTAAATCGCATTGACTGCAATGGGACGTAAGTCATGCTTAAGGTTAGGCATGTTCCAAAGTGTGTTCCTGAATAGGGATTGGTTTCCTAAATTGGGAGCAAAGTAACATAAAAGTGCAGGAGTGAATAAAAAATGAGAGTGATGCAGGAGTGTGTGTACAGCATTATGCATAGGCCTGATGATGGGGACAGCAAAAAAGGCAATTGCCCAGGGGCTTGGGAAACCTAAATGGATCTGGGGCCTTCCATCCACCACTGTTGGCAGCCAAGTGGGGCTAAGACAGGCTTCCTGCTCACCCCCATTCCATGCTCCACTGGAAGGGGCCAGCACATCCCTGTGACCCCTGGATGAAGCAGGGGGCCGTCATGTGCTGTCCCCGCCCTAAGTGCCAAATGTGCAGCTCCCATTGCCTGGGTACTGCACCATTGAGAACTGCTGGGGCAGAACTTGCAGGCAGAGGTACACAGAAACCCCCTGACCCTCATGCCTAGGAGCCGCTGCCAAAGGAGTGTTATGTTTGCTTTCTGGAGCCATGTGAGGTAATTGCCAACTCCTAACCCCAAAAGCGTAATCAGCAGTGTAGCTGACAGCTTGCTGGGCACCAGAAGCACATCAGCAGCAGCCAATGCAGGCACAGCACCACCCAAATGTCAGACAGACCACATCTGCGCAGGTATGGCTTGTGCATGCTTGAGGTCATTGAGTGTTCTGCTCAGGGGCCTGGAATTGCTGTCAGCAGGCCTGAATAGATATTAGCAGTGGTCAGCCAAGGAATTAGACCAATCACTGCTGAACTTAGTGTTTACTATCTACCCTGAGAATTGTGGCTTGATCCTATTTAGAAGGACAGAATTACATTTAGGATAGGAGGAGTTCAAGGGCAACTAATTGTTTCATAAAGTCCTGGCTCATCCTTTACCAAACTCTCCTTTTAACCCAAGGACAGAATCAATTGTTTGTGGAAACGAACCAGCCTTTTACCAAGTTTAACCCGTTTCAGTAATGACTCTAAAATAAAATAAAATGCAAGAGATCTGGCAATGTAGTCTCTCATCCACAAGAATAAACCTTGTCCAAATATTGTTAAATTCATACAAGAATAATAAAAACCTTTCAAATGTATCTAAAATATTGTTGCTTTTCTGTTATGCCAAAAGAAGCAATCTCTTCACTTAAAAAAAAATCAGGTTTTGTGGGTGGTTAAACTGACCTTTTGCTCACTAAAGGTCAATCTATTTTTTTTAATCACTGTTCATTCTTAAAATGTTGACACAAAATCTGCTGGACAAAATTGTCATGCTACCTCTCCCCCCGTTTTCACAACAAAAACCTCTATTTGCCTGTAGAAACTGATGTTTCCTGATTAATTATGGTTGCAGGACTCTGTACTTACTATTCCAATAAAAATACATGCAGAGAAAATGTAAACAGTTTTGTAAGTGATGTATCCCTAGTATAAGAACATATTAATATGAACTGCAGTTGCAGGAGCTCACTGCCAAATGGAAAGTGATACAGCTAACATCAGACGTGGGGCATGCAATTCACTGCAGAATTTCAGAGCAATTCATAAGGCCCGGGGTACCCCAGAAGGAATGAGTGCCAGGATCTCCTTCATTTGCTTAATTTATGGAAATCATTCTGCAGGTGTCTCAGCGTGCTGTGTTTTTTAACCAAGTAGGTGGAGATAGGGAGATGGCAAGGGAAATAGCTGCTTTCCATGGCATTATCTTCCCATCAAACCAATATGGCTTCAAGTAGTAAAATAGCTCCACTAGGACAAATTTTCTTGAATTCCTCTTATGGGATGTTAACCCCCCACAGCAGAATTCATAGGTAAGCAGCCAGCAGGGGCAATAAATATTTTCTATACACATCAAAAAATACATGTGTATATACTACACAGCTGTGCTAGACTGGCCAGTTTTTCCAGAAAATCAGCCACTTTTCTGGAAAAACTTGCCAGCTGTCTACACTGGCCGCTTGAATTTCCGCAAAAGCACTGACTTCCTACTGTAAGAAATCAGTGCTTCTTGAGGAAATACTATTCTGCTCCCGTTCAGGCAAAAGTCCCTTTTGTGCAAAGCTTTTGCACAAAAGGGCCAGTGTAGACAGCTCAGATTTGTTTTCCACAAAAAAGCCTCGATTGTGTAAATGGTGATCGGGGCTTTTTTGCGGAAAAGTGCGTCTAGATTGGCACGGACGCTTTTCCGCAAAAAGTGATTTTGCAGAAAAGCGTCCGTGCTAATCTAGACGCTCTTTTCCGAAAATGCTTTTAACGGAAAACTTTCCAGCATTTCCGGAAAATCATGCCAATCTAGACGCAGCCCACATGATACTCTACAGGGCAGGAAAGGTGTTAAAATAAGAACACAAGAACATAGATAAATATCTCCAAAATTCTATTTTCTACATCCTCAAAAAATATGAAAGTCATTTCTAATTATCAGGGGGCTGTTTTGAAGAGATGAGCCAATTTTTGAAAAAGCGAATGACAAGTAATTTTTAAACATCCCTCCCTTCCACCACAAAATATCATGTGTACATTCCCCTAACTTTCATAGGAAAATTCCATTCTGAGATACAAAGTAGCATGAAAATTTCAGGTAAATTGATTTGGTCCAGTAAAATTAGGAGTGTTGAAAAGCATTTTTGTAACAGAAATTAGCTTCTACCTTAAACTATGGTGGAATTAGCACATACTCTTAAGAAAGCATCCAAATCCCTGTGATGTTTGGTCACCAATACAAAATTAAGGCTCACAGATTAGGATAGGAAGTCAGAGAGATGAGATCCACAGAGACTTAAGTTTTCTTGTCTGGCTTTCCAAAAGAGCAGAATTTCCCTCACAGTTTACATATAGCCTAGCTTATACAAAAGAAAGATTCAGAAGAGTCACCTTTATCAGATATTTATGTCAAGGGTAAACACAGGACTACAGACAATCCATCCTGTTCTTGCAATAAGAACATACATTGTTATTTAGCACTGTTTCAGGTATCTAGGAGAGAGGCAAAGCAGTCCCTTAGGAACTTCCAGCATTCAGGAGTTCCCTATATATAGCTAGGTAAAAAAAAAAAAAGGCACCTGCAGCTGAATTTCAGTCGACCAAACAAACAAAACAAACATATATAGTGTTATCAAATGGAACTGTCCTGAAAGATGTGCGCTACACCCACTTCCATTTTAGAAATGGTCGGAACAGATTTGGATCATTTTTCCCTAGTAGTATCTATTGGGTCAGCTCTGGTGCCCCCTGGAACTGTGCACTCATACTGCTGGCATAAAGCGTCCTGCTGATCCTTGTCCCCTCAGTTCCTTCTTTCTGGTCCACTCTAAGAATGGATAGGAGGTCAGGTGCAATATTTCCTAAAGAACGACAGTTATAGGAAGTGTATCAAGAGTTGTTACATTTGAGTGCTTGCTTGTGTCCTTTAGGTGATACCCACTCTGGGCCTCAAATCAACATTGCCACATAGGTTATTGGAGCCATGGAGCAGCCCAATGTGAATTGCACTCTGCTAGTCTCTCCATGCCCCACTGCCCTTGAGATTGGATGAGCATCCTCTGTCAAGCTTCTTGTCTTTTTTCCTCAGCACCAGACATGGAATGGTGCCAACGCTCTTAAAAAGTGAAAGGCATGTCCACACTTCATACCACAACCAAAAAATGACACCAAGGGTCCTGAACAGCAGCTGGAAGGCTCCTCTGAAAGTCTGAAGCACTTGATGTTGAGACAGATGCAGCGGGTTCTGAGGAATGTTTTAGTGCTGTCTCTATACAGATAAACTGCAGTCTAGTGTCCCTGCCAATTTGGTGCAGGGCCTGAAGTTCTTGAAGGTCTAATAGTGCTTCTAAACATGAGCTCCCCAAGGCACGTCAGGCAGCAGGAATGAGCGTGGCTCACAGGCTTGCTTCATGAGGCCCAGAGACTGTGGCATGCCCTGGAACCAGGGTAGAAGCTAACTCTGCTAAATGGAGTGCTGCATATCTAACTTGCTCTCTACTGACAGAAGCATCTATGATTCTATGCTACCAAATGTGTGGCTTATGTTTCCATATGTTGAGGAAGTGAATAGAGGAAAGGGGAGCAAAATGAGGGGAGCCATAGGAATGAGAGAAGGAGTAAGAAACAAAATAAATCAAGGGGTAGAGAATAAAGAAAAAGTTAGAGAGAAGGAAGGAAAATTAACTAAAAGTTCCAAGTATATGGCTGCTCACATATCATTTCATACCACAGGTCTCCATTTTTCAATCAAAATGGACAGGAAAGTGAGTATCCCCCACTGATTTTAAATGACCAGGGGTGGTTTTATAGATGTGATTTTTAAAAATCTTATCTCCACCAAAATGAAAAGAAACTGGACACAATATCAGACAAAGTTATTTCTGTCAGTATAGATTGTTCCAGACCCTTCTCTTTTTCTTTTCTTTTCTTTTCTTTTCTTTTCTTTTCTTTTCTTTTCTTTTCTTTTCTTTTCTTTTCTTTTCTTTTCTTTTCTTTTCTTTTCTTTTCTTTTCCCAAGACACATCACACCAAGCTTAGTGTCTCTATGTGCTTTGCATCTACAAGTTTACTTTCTTACTTATGTTAAAGCATTACTGCCTCTCCATTCCCATAGCTCCTCGATGGATAGTCCCAAGGAAGATCCAGCTCAAACTAGCAATTTCGCTTGCTTTGGTGATTGACAGCACAGAAGCCAGACAATTCTGAAGTGACCTAGTACTAACCAAGATACATAAAGATTTGATGCTGGCTTCATTAATATAAATGGTTCTTGTTGTGAGGCCATCTAGCCACTGCACATAGCAGAAAGCCTGTTGGGTTAGTATGTTAGATTAGGACTGCGTACAGTGTTGAACTGCCTCGTTCTGTTTAGTCCAAACTTGCTGATCTTCCTTGAATTTTAGCTCCAACTAAAATGGCATTGTAGACTTTGTAATAAACTGGGAAATTAACACCTACTAAATTTGGAATTGCTTTGTAAAATTGGTGTGAATTTTATTTAAATGGAACTAAAGAGAATGAACCAGCTGTTCAGATGGTGGAAAGCAGAATAGCACTACAGATTGAACCTCTCTAGTCCAGTACTCTTGGTTCCTGACTGGTACCAAACCGGATAATTTGCTGGACCACAGCAGGTCAATATTGTCTAGCAGCATTACCAACACTTCCATGGCTGACTGGGCTCTTAGAAGACATTTAGGGGTAAATTAGAGCTAAATAACAGCACAGAAGAGCCAGCACTGATGGCTGTAAACAAACTTTATGAGACCATGGGAAACTTGGTCACATCTATGATAAGTGGACATCTGGCTAACTAAAATTATGCTGGACCATAGATGTTGCCTAATCAGAGATTGCCAGGCTAGAGAGATTCAACCTATATTAACTTCAGTGAAGCTATGCTGATTTTCATCAGATGAGTACTGGACCCTCTATAGCAGCTGCTGGGTTTATTTTCACTGTGGAATAGTGCAACTATTAATTGGGCTGTGTCTGTCAATCATGATGGACTATACCAAAGTCCACCATGCATTTTGTCACGTGCCTCAGTCAGATGTCTGCTGTCAACTAAGTAAAAGCTACAAAAAGTCTCCAAATGATATGACAGAACTGAGAACACAAACATCTAGCAATGAATGGTTAGTGGACTACTCCAGTACATTGCTTAGCTCCGTTCCCACATAGTTATATAAGAACTGTTGATTTCAAATCCACAACCTGGGACTCACACATCACTAGAATTACCAGAGGAAAAGACTAAATCTCCTCATATACCCCTGGTAAGTGAATAATTAACTGTCCAGTAGATCTTATTTTCTTACTTTCTAGAGATTAAAGTAATTAAATCCTGCTTAGTTATGGTCTTAAATGGTCTCAGCCAGTGACAGCGTATTAAAAATTGTATACTTGTGATATACTCTCTATATTTCTAATTAAGGCTGAATCATTTTCCCAAACTCACACCTTTAGATTAATAGTCAGCCTTTATAATAAGCAATTATCTTAAGATCAATATTTTAAGAGAACAGTCATATAAATTGAATTAAGGAACACCTATGCAAGGAACATACTGTTTTAAAATAGGTTTTTAAATCAAGGACCAGATAGTTGGCGTTCATTTTGGCTGCCTTGCATAGGCCAGATAGCAAAGAGAAACTGGAAACTGTCCTAGAGAAACAGCTGGGGATCCCTTGTATATGTGCCCATTTCTGGGTTCCCCTTGACACCAGCTACTCCTGCAGGATTCCTCTAAGAGCAGCCATGCCTCTCTCCCTGGTAGTGCAGAGCATATCTGGAGCAAAAGTGGCCAATGATCCTCGCTGGTACAGTTTAGAATCATTGTAAGCTGGATGTCAGGCCAGCCATAGTATTAATGGTGGGATAAACTTATCCTAACAATCTCCCAGTGTTGCCAACTCTCCAGGATTGGCCAGGCATCGCGTGGAATTGGCATCAATTTCCAGGTGACAATGTAAAGCATTCTTGGAGATTTTAATAGGATATTTTAAGGAAATGACATCACATCATATAGGAAATAAAATCACACGAAATAGCTTCAGTCAGAATTGGCATCCCTACCCTCTTCCCCGAACCTCAGACATTGCAGTTGAGGCTTTATCATGATTACATATAATTTGTTTTAAAGTAGCACCTAAAGATTGGATGACTTTCTAAAAGATCTACTCTAATTTTACTACCAGCTGTTGACCTATGTGCAGGGGTAGCCCAGGAACTCAGACTATGTAGCCATACTGGCATCTTCTGGTCTTAAAATCTATAAGACTTGATTGAAATTGGGGCAGAGGGGGCTCACTCTGCTAGGCCTAGAACAAGCACATAGGAATAGAGGGCACGTCTACACAGCAGGGCTAAAGTTGAAATAAGCTACGCACCTTGAACTACGTTAATTACATAGCTTAAGTCAAAATGGCTTATTTCAGCTTTTGGCGCTGTTTACACATCAGTAAGTCCGAGAAAGAGCACTCTTCCTCCGACCTCCCTTACTCCTCATAAAATGAGGGTTACAGAAGTCAGAGTAAAAAGACCTCCAGTTCAATGTTATTTTAACATTATGTTGAAATTAACTACTTGTAGTGTGGATGCGGACTATGTTATTTCGTAATAACGTAATTTATTCCAAAAAAACTCTTCTGTGCAGGTGTATCCAGAGAGATTGCCTCTGCCCTAAAGAGTTTATAAACTAAACTAAGTAGACAAAACACAGAGGGTAAGAGGGGAAGCACAGATGTGAAGCAACAAGGACACAAGAGCTTATTGACAGAGTCAGGAAGAGAACTCTGTTTCCCAACACCCAGCTCAGAGCCCAGGACTGTAAACCACACTGTCTGTCTTACCTCTAACTTTATATATATTTAAAAGGTTTTTAAATGCTTTCTGAGCAGTCAATTCTCTCTCATCTCCTCCCCCCATTCGCCCCCAAATGCAAAGAGAACAAAGACACAGTGAGACTGACAGGGAAAAATTATTTTTCTAAACTTGTCTTTCAAAGAAAAAAAATTGGGAGAGAGAACCACTCAAGTCAGACCCAGAGCTGAGGGAAGAGCAGGTGTAGGGAATCTATGGAGAGTAATGGTGTGGGCAGCTTCAATCCATTACTTTCACTGCAATTGATTCCACTGTATCCATTATAACACTTTCACTAAAAAAACAATGAAGTGTTTTTTTCATCCTTCTCCCATAATGGATAGGAATATAAGCTTCATTTCAACATGGATGAGCTGAATCAAATACATGGTGTTCAGCTTGTCAGCATCTCTTCTGAGATGTGATCACATACACCAGGCTAATAATAGCATGGTTTCAAAAGGCTCTCTCTCCTTTCTTTGTTGTAGTACATGCTAAATCAAAGGGGGGCAAACTACAGCCCATGGGCCACAACTGGGCTGTTGGACCCTTCAGTCTGGCCCTGGAGCTCCTGTCAAGGAGTGGGGTTGAGACAGCCTTGCCAGACAGAACCAGCCCAACTCCTGAGCATCATAGTGAGCAGGGGTGATTATCCCTTGGCCTCTCCTTTTCTGCCCCCTTTCCCTGAAGCGTCAGCTCTCCCAGCACCTGCCAGCTCTGTTGATCCTTAACTGTGGCTCTGGCCAGTCAGCACAGCCTGCCTCAGCCTTCCTTACTATCCTTCAGGCCAAAATGGGTGATACATTCACAGTGGCTTGTGCCAAAATGATAGGTCAATGTGTTATACTTACCAAAAGGAGGCAGAAGATGTTAACGTGGTTTTCAGCAACTATTAGCTTCTTTCTGGCACTTCTCTAGAATTTTAAGGAGTCTGCCTTTGCTCTCCCAGAAGCAGCTGACAAAAGTTTTTAACAGAATGTGGGAGTGGCCCACAGTAAGGTTTAGTATTACCCGAGACATTGACTGATAAAGAGAATAGCTGTCACAGTGTCTCTGTACCCAGTCCTGTTAGGGGGAAAAGCAGCAGACAATATCCAGCAATTCTGGATTAACCCTTTCTATTGTCTGTTCTAAGATGCAAAATATTGTCCTAATTCCCACATCAGTAAAAAGTTAGGATTTTTATGTATTCAGGGAATCAGAAAGCTATCTGCTGGGCTGTAGCATATCACATTGATAGCATCAACAAAAATGTATTTGAAAAAGAAATTCTCTAATCCTTCTTTTTTGAGTGCTGTATGCAGCCCCATTCCATGGCCCATAGTTATATACACCACCAAGCGGGTGGTATAACCTACAGTAGACACACGCCAAAATATAACAGATCACAGAGTGAAGAACACAGTTGCACAAAGCCTATGCATAAAAAATAATAATTTAAATGACAAAGATGGTTTGCTTGTCAGCTCAGAGTTGCTCCCCTTCACAGTGGAAAAATTACACTGAAAAAGAATACCCTGCAGCCCACAAAATAAACAAATGTGAATGAAAGTGGTGGAGTCATTGAACGTTGCTAGAAAATCACTGAGCAGCATCTGTATCTTCTTTTCTTTTCTTTTCTTTTCTTTTCTTTTCTTTTCTTTTCTTTTCTTTTCTTTTCTTTTTTAATACACACACTGAGATCCTCAAGGGGACATAGGTGCTCAAATGCTATTTTTGGTGCCTATATAAAAAATGTAGGTCCTTCAAAACCCTTGATCAGCTGCCACCTGATCCTGTAGGCACCTAAATATCATAAGTGTTACATGAGGACAAACAAAAAGAATTCTGCCTTAGACAACTTAACAGCTCCCTAACTAGGATATTTCTGTGCGTAAGACCCTCACACATCACATCCTACACTTCTCTGCTAGCCCTGTTGGAACAGGAATTCCTGGTGGATCAGGAGTTTTGGAACCATTCTAGAAGCTTGCGTGTCAAACTTTGCTGCCTGGCTTTAGCTCATGTAGCACCTTTGTTCTGTAAAAACTCATTGAGGGTTTAGTTGCTGCTGATTTTTTATTTCAGCATCCCATTTTCAAAATTCCTTCAGGTCACACCAGTTAGATTTAAGCTATATCAGTGCCACAGGTAGAAACCTTTCTTAATCATCTTCCCATTCAAAGTTATGCTGTAAATAGCTCAAGCACATAATAGTGTTGACCTGTGGGCCTGCTAATTTTTGTAGCTGTCTTTTTAGTATCTGCATAGCTCTATCCATTTCCTCATTGTTCTGAGGGTAGTGTGGATTGCTAGCACAATGTTGAAAATCAAAGCCCTGTGCAAATGCTAGGAACATTTGAGGTAACTTGCAGCCCTTTATCAGACATAAGAACTTCAGAATCTCCATGTCTTGCAAATACTGATTTAGTTTCTGGATGGCCTGTGCAGATGAAGTCAGTGTAAGTATAGGCAAGTTAATACCTCTGAAGAAGTAATCAACTAAAATAATGTTTTGGTGGACATTTCAGGAAGAAAAAAAAGATTTGTAGCTATCTACTACCTTGGGCTGCCAGTAGTGGTTCTTGATTTTTCCTTGTTACATCTTTCAGAACCTTCTGTTAAGGTCTGAATTTCTGCACATCTTTCTGAAGTACCATGGGGTAAGAATGTGCTGTCCTTTCAGGAGTTGGCCATCAGCCCTGGGAAGGTCCTCAGTACTGTAATAGGGCTGTTGGCAGTTGAGTCCTTTAACCCTAACCTCTTTAGCTGACTTGAGTCAGTTTGGGCAAAGTCTCATTCATTAGTTATTCATCTCGAATTTGCTGAAGGCAGCTGACAGAAATGGGTCAATGCAGATTGACACTTTTCTTTAAAGCCTTTTGTTTCCCATTGGTGAATGTTCAAGTACTGCTTTAGATAGAGTGTCTGCTACAATGAGTGCTTTCGCTATGTGTTTGATGTTGAAAGAAAATCACATCTGGTGTAATAAAAAATATAGATGTATATTTGAAAGCTGGGTGGAAGATCATCCAGTAATTTTGAACCCCAGAGTGCCACTAAGGGGTTGTGGTCTGTTCCTGTGTCAAAATTCAAGCCAAACAGATAAGCAACGAGCAATTAATAGGCCCACGGGACTTCTAGAGCTTCCTTTTCAAATTGCTGTTCTATTTTTATGAGGCTTCTTAATATGAAAACAAGTATCTCATCTTTTTTTTGGATGCTTTTGTGAGAGTACTGTTCCTAAATCATAGGAAGATGAGTCTGCTACTACCACTGTTTGATAATTTACCAACTACTGTGTCAAAACAGGTGGAGATGTCAGTTTTTATTTAAATAATATTCATTTTATTGTGGACTACCCCATATTCACATATTGTGACCATTAAGAACCTTTCTAGGGCTTTGTTAGATCAGCAAACTTTTGTAAGAAGTTCCCAAAATGATTTGTCATGCCCAGGGATCTTCTTCCAGCATAAACATCTTTTGATTTGGGGAAGGCAAGTAATGACTTCAGCTCATCTGAATCCGACTGAATTCCTTGTTATCCTTCCTACAAGTTTTAACTGTTCCTTTCCAAATGCACATCTTTTAGCATGAGGCCAGTTTATTGGAAACATCTCAAATTGCATGTAGTTGTTAATGTTCATTTTTACCTCTGCCATATACCAACACATCTGCAAGCAAAGAGGACATGATCCCAAAGATTCTCTTTTGTGGTATCAAAGATATGCTGAACAGAGGAAGATTGGAACAATGCCTTCCAATTGGAGTGATGAAATGCAAATAATGGTATAAATTCTTTAGAAAGGGGGATTTGCCAGAAGCATCTCACTTTGACTTCTGCTAACTAAGTGGCTATCTGGTCAACTGAGGGAAGCATGTGTCATTCTCTACAAATGCTTTTACTAAGTTGTGTAAAGTTCAGACAAATTCACATTTTTTGCCATTGGGCTTTGGTACTATAGCCATCCCCTGTATATCAGTCTTCCATCTGGGAAATGAACTTCAAGTCTTCCATTCTCTATTTTTCTTTGACTTTCCCTATCAAAAGAACAGGGATGCAGTGGGGGACCGTGAAAACAAAGGTAATTGCTGAAGGCACCAGTTTTATTTTTATTCCCTTGATAGTTTTCCTAGCCTTGTGAAGACATAGGGCATGTCCTCATCTGTTTGAGTGAGGCTTGAGCCCCTAGAAGTGTGGATCTATTGTCATTCAAGTTCCTCTTGGATTGTTTCTTGGGGTGCATCTACATTGCACCATAACTCAAAATAAGATACGTAATTTGAGCTATGCAAATTGTGTATTTTATTTCAATGCTATTTCAAAATCTCTTATTTCATCATTTGGTGCTGTCTGCACAACACCAAATTTCGCATTAACCTACTATTCCAAAACGTCCCTTGCTCCCCATAGAATGAGGTTTACAGGGACATTGGAATAGTGAGCCTGAAATAACGGGCTTGCTGTGAAGACACAGGATAGCTATTTCAGGATACTCAAATAGCAGTGTAGACATAACTTCAGTGACCTACATGCTATTGCAAAGTGTCCTATTTTGTGGCATCACCTACATTTTGCCTCTTTTGCTGGATATTATTGCCATCTGTGGCCTACTCTCTTTCCACGATTTCCACAGCTTTTCTGTTACTGCATTTTTTTTCTCCAACTTTAGTTGTGCACTGTATTTAAATTGTATATTAGGGTCTCGCTTTTTTTTTTATACTTGTGTCTTCTCTCTTTATTGTCTCAATATTGTCCAACACACTGTTTCCTAGGGTGCTAGCTTGAATCCATTTTGAAGCACTTGGAGGAGGGGAAAGTGATCAGGAATAATCACCATCGATTTACGAAGGACAAGTCGTGCCTGACCAATCTGATTAGCTTCTACGATGAGGTAGCTGACTCTGTGGATATGAGAAATTCAGTGGATGTGATATACCTTGACTTTAGCAAAGCTTTTGATACTGTCTCCCACAATATTCTTGCCAACCAGTTAAGGGAGTATGGATTGGATAAATGGACTGTAAGGTGTATAGAAAGCTGGCTAGACTGTCGGGCCCAACAGGTAGTGTTCTAAGGCTCAATGTCAGGTTGGCGATCGGTTTCTAGCAGAGTCCCCCAAGGATTGGTTCTATGACCAGTTTTGTTCAACATCTTCATTAAATGACTTGGATGAGGGGATGAATTGCACTCTCAGCAAGTTTGCAGATGGCACTAAGCTAGGGGAAGAAGTAAATATGCTGGAGGGCAGGGATAGGGTCCAGAGTGACCTAGACAGATTAGAGGATTGGGCCAAAAGAAATCTGATGAGGTTCAACAAAGACAAGTGTAGAATCCTGCACTTGGGATGGAAGAATCTCAAGAATTGTTACAGGCTGGGGACTGACTGGCTAAGTAACAGTTCTGGAGTAAAGGACCTTGGGATTACAGTGGATGAGAAGCTGGATATGAGTCAACAATGAGCCCTTGTAGCCAAGAAAGCGAATGGCATATTAGGTTGCACTAGGAGGAGTATTGCCAGCAGATCTAGAGAAGTGATTATTCCCCTTTATTTGGCTCTGATGAGGCCACATCTGGAGTACTGTGTCCAGTTCTGGGGGCCCCACTATATAAAGGATGTAGACACATTGGAGAGGGTATAGAAGAGGGTGACCAAAATGATTAGGGGGCTGGAGTGCATGACCGATGAGGAGAGACTGAGGGATTTAGATTTGTTTATCTTCAGAAGAGAAGAGTGAGGGGGGATTTGATAACAGGCTTCAACTTCCTGAAGGAGGTTCCAAAGAGGATGGAGAAAGGCTGTTCCAATAGTGACAGATGGCAGAACAAGGAGCAATGGTCTCAAGTTACAGTGGGGCGAGGTCTAGGTTGGATATTAGGGAAAACTATTTTACTAGGAGGGTGGTAAAGCACTGGAATGGGCTACCTAGGGAGGTGGTGGAATCTCCATCTCTAGAGGTTTTGGCTTGACAAAGCCCTGGTTGGGTTGATTTAGTTGGGATTGGTCCTGCCTTGGGCAGGGGGCTGGACTTTATGACCTCCTGAGGGTCTCTTCCAGCTCTATGATTCTTGTAAAATCATGTTGCCATTTCTTTATGGTTTCTTGCATTCTCACTCTTACTATAGTTTTTGCTACTGTGAGATCTGGATCTAATTGAAGCTGTGCTGATAAATTGGTTTCTCAGCTATCCTGTCTTATTTGTTCTTTTTAACATTCCATATTTTCAATGAACCAGAAGGCTATCGGCTGCACTAATAGAAGTCTCAGCTGTTTCCCTTTGTTCCTGGCTGTTTCCCTCTGGAGTTGGAGCAGTTACTTCCATTTGTGATTAACAGTCCTTTGCCTACAGTTCACTTGTAAATTTTCCTCTTCATTCTTCTAATACATAGATACATGGAAAACAAAAATAATTATATACATCTGTGAGTTTGTTTCCCATTTTAACTCCTATTGTTTCCACTCTCTGCTTCTTGCTGATGCCTTCATTTCTCAGCCTCTCCTAAAGTGCTCATCCTATGTCTAGTTACAGTTTCTCCATAGTGACCATTATCCACAAAGGTACTTAGGCACTTAAGTACCAGATTTAGGCACCTCTGTGATCCTCCAACTCTGTTCTTGGCTGTCACTTAACCTGTAAGCACCTAAACTCAAGTCAGTGCCACATTTTTTGCTGTAGAGAGTTCCACATCTGCCTAAGTTGCTGCCTTTGGGCATTTGCCCTGCTGGTTCATTACAGGCATCTGAACACCATTGCCTGTCTCTTACCTGAGTTGTCTGCAAGGCGTGATCCAGTAGTTAGCCTCAGAGCTTTTACTCCAGTGGCTAGTACACTCACCTGGGATGTACCCTCATCTGAGTACAGAGTATCTAATGGTCTGTCTTACTTTTTTTAACCACACAGTTGGGCACCACTTACATAGCTTGTCATATCAACAAAATATTTTTAATTGAATTTTATCAGCCACTAGTGTACAATGAAATCTAAAGAGAACTTTAAATAGAAAATCCTGCTACTTCTGAGCATGCTTTCCAGAAAGATGTTACTTTGAGTTTTCAACCAACGACCAAAACTCAAGTTTTCATGCCAATAGAACCTTGATGGTACACTGCAAATATTTACAGATATTGGGCTTAGCTAGATGCATTTAATTCTCTCACCTTTCTAGCAATTGTGGTGCCTTATGCAGTCTTGAGACACAGACATTGAACTGGATCAAAACAAACTTTTAAATGACTAGCAGGCCAGATCCAGCCCTCAGCCGCCTCATCGGCACCCTTACTATAGAGCAACTGCAGCCGCTTTAAACAGCAGGCTGCTAATTGCTATGCAGTCTGGGCAGGGAGGAGGAAGTAAAATCCCTCAGCTCCCATTGGTCAGTTTCTGACCAATAGGAGCTGAGAAATTTTACTGAAGGCAGGGTCAGTGAATGAAACCTCCTCACTCCCTCCCTCTCGCCCTGTGCTGGAGCACAGTCATGTGTATCAGCCCAGCACACAGGCAGGGAGCCTGTCTTAGGTTCCTGCAGAGCTGCTGGCTGGGGGCCACCTAGGGAAGCACCTCCCAGCCAGAGCCTGCCTTTGGCACCCCATCCCCTTTCTCCTCCCAACTACTGCCCCAGACCACCACCCAAACCTTCTGTATCCCCTCTCCCAACTTCCTCCAGGACACAACTCCTTCCAGATCCTGCACCCCCTCCTGCATCTCTCTCACAGGCCAGAATCGTTTCTTGCATACATATCCCTCCCTGCCCCTGCACTCCATTCCCCTACCCCACATCAGAACCCAACTCTGCACCCTCTTTTCCCCCTTCTCCCAGGTCACAACTTCCCCAGACTCTGCACCCCCTCCTATACTTCTCCCCCTGGCCAGAATCTTCTTCTGCACCCATAACCCCTCCTGGACCCTGCACCCCAAGACCCAAGCCCAGATCATAACCCCTCCTTCACCCAAACTCCCTCTCCGACCTCACAGTCCCTCAGGCACCCCAGTCCTCAATCCCAAGCCCCCTTCTATGCCCCACCTACTGTCTCAGACCCCACACCTCCTCCACAGAAGTGTGGCCCTTGACCACTTACCAAAATCTTGGAGGCCCATCCCCCATTAAAAATTATTACCCATCCCTGCCTTAGGCTCATGCCATTTATATTTCAGAGTCCAGATAGTCCTCCAGGGAGTGTCAGACACCAGTTCTGTCCTGCTAATCAGGGAAGTAATTCCTTCTCCTTTCAGCAGAAATGTCTCATAGTTGGTTACTTTCAGTTTAAACTAGAGAGCTGTAAATGTGAGCACTTCAGCAGCAGCTACAATTTCACAGAAGGCAGTGCTGATGCTAGCCAGGACACAAACCATTTAGAAATTTCTAGGCCAAACATCACACCTTATACTTCACTTTGAAATAAACCGGCAGCCAAAGAAGATTATAGAGACCAGGTGTAAGATGCTCCCTGCTAGATGTACTGCCTAGTAAATGGCTAGTCATATTCCTTAGCCATGGAATTTGAGTGCTTTTCATGTTTAGCCCCAGGCAGTAATCCAGATTTAAAATGACAAGGGCATGGAGCACTGTGATGTTGAGGGCAGCATCTAGAAGCTGGCATGATGCCCTTATTGCCAAGCGCAGATTAAGAACAGCAGACATTGCCACTGTTGCTACCAGGATAGCTAGAAGTATGATAAGTAGGACAAGCTACAAATTAACTCTCAGCTTGCAAACATGGGCAAGAAGTCCAGCATGCATAATACCTTGTTTCAGGTGGCAGAGATTATATTTGCTAATTCTTATGATTTCTTACCCATGAGCAATGATCTAGTCTTATCTTATCTAGCCTTAGCCAGATAACCAATGTCAGGTTTACATTGGATAAGAATTAACTCACTCAACTGCACTGCCTGAGTCTCATGAAAGAGTACATAGCAGAAAGTATTCCACACCATTAATAGGATGAGCAAGTCTATATTTTTTTAAGTCAGTTGCTTTGGTGATTATAAATTTGAAGTGGATTTTACTTATGATCAATCAGATAACAAAAGGTCCCACCCAGCTCTGGTTTTCTGGATCAGGGTCATACTTAGGACATTGCAACCAGTTTGCTATTAAAAATACTAGGATTAAATCTAAAATCAGAATGAAAGAGATGAAGGTACATGCTTCCCTGCTTCTTAAAAAAAGAAAAAAAAAGAAGTCGATACACGTATACATCATTTATTTTGTCATCCAAATTAACACCCTTTCTTTAATGTACATTAAAAGTAGTAAATCACCCCTCTCTTAACATATTATTTGTGAAGCACTGACCATGTAGTCAGTGCTGTCCAGGACACAAAGAAAGACAATCCTTGTAAGCACAAACTTACAGTCTAAAGCCACAGATCCTGCAACTCACTGCACGGTTGGTGCAGATCTATTTACAGAATTTAGCCCTATTAGGCAATCAAACAATGGACACTGAACCAACTTGGAGAAAGGATGCTGCTAACTCAAAACATTTTTATTTAACGAGACTGATGATAGCATTTACAGACATTTGCTTGGTATGGGGAAAGTTCAAGCTATTTGTAAAGATAGGTTGTCAGGAGAAGTACAAGTATGAAAATTGTAGCCACAGTGAGCTCATACTGTTTCCTAATCTCTTTATACGAATCAGAGCAATTTAATATGATATTTTTCTGCTCTTGCTACAACTTTGTCATACAAATAAGACATCGGTAAGTTAATACCTGAAGCAGTATGCAGGTGATGGTAGTACTGTATGCTGGACTGTCTTAGACTTGAAACATTAGGTGATTTGATTGACTGGCAGTCATTCATTACACAGTTCTTATATAAAAACAACTAGCAGTCCTGTAGCACTTTGAGCTACATCTAGACAGCGAGACTATTTTGGGATACTGGAAGTTGCAGGAGGTTTAATGGTAGTTCAAATTAGGAGCTTTAATTCGAACTACCTAGTCTGTGCCACGTGTAGCCGCGAGTAGGTAGTTCGAACTACGGGCATTTAAAAATGGCGCCCGCTCGGGAACATGCAAATGAAGCCCGGGATATTTAAATCCCAGGCTTCAGTTGCAAGTTCGAATGCCTACATTAGCCACCCTAGTTCAAACTAGGGTGGCAATGTAGACATACCTTTAGAGACTAACAAATATATATGTATAATATCATGAACTTTAGTGGGCAAAACCCATTTATATAACACTGAGATTGAAAAGTGAAGGGAAAACAGGAAGAGACAAAAACAGATTTGCAATCTACTGTTTTCCTTAGAATTTAGAATAAAAGGGATAAAATAATCTCAATAAAGGGGATAAAATACTCTCCAGACAACAGCTGGAGATGTTAGTAGAAAATACAACATGCATCCATTCTTAAGATCATGTGTACAATGGGCACTAGAGTTACAGATACTTGCTCTATGGCTATGTCTACACTGCAGGCTTCTTGCACAAGAACTGTTTTGCAAGAACTGTTTTGAGTTCTGGTGCGAAAGGTCTTCCACAAGAGTGCGTCAACACTGCCATGTGCTTTTGCGCAAGAGATGTGCCTTTGTGCAAGAGCGTCCATGGCAGTGCGGATGCTCTCTTGCGCATGAAAGCTCTGATGGCCATTTTAGCCTGTTGCCTGTCCACACTGCCCTCTTGCGCAAGAGCTCTTGTGCAAGAGAGCTTATTCCTCATGGGGAGAGGAATAACTCTTGTGCAAGAAGCCCTCTGTTCTTGCACTGTAAATTTACTTGTGCAAAAATGCATGTGCAGTGTAGATGCTCCTCAAGTTTTTTGCAAGAACACCTGTTCTTGCGCAAAAAGCCTGCAGTGTAGATGTAGCCTATATGTTTAATAATCCCTATAGTATTTTGTGTGGATTTTAATCTCAGAAGAGCAGAGCCAACTGGCCTTTTTTATCCTTAATTTAGCAACAAAAAAATTCTTGCCACTCTGACGTCAGCAGAGCAAAATGGAGCCAGGCTCTACCTCATTAACATACATTAAAATACATTTGGTTCCTTTGAGGTCCCAATATTTTAATTTAATTTTTAATTTAATTTTCAGGCCTTCCATCTTTTGTGTGTGTGTGTTTAAATAGAATTTGCCCTAACCTGGGCCTTCTCTCTATTCCCATTCTCTCCAACACACATAGGGTATGTCTACACTACAAAGTTAATTCAAACTAACAGACGTTAGTTCGACTTAACTTTGCTAGGCACTACACATACAAACCGCTAGTTCGAACTTAATTCGAACTAGCGGAGCGCTTAATTCGAACTAGGTAAACCTCATTCTACGATGACTAACGCCTAGTTCAAATTAAGTAGTTCGAATTAGTGCTGTAGTGTAGACATACCCATATATATACACACAGCCTTGACTGGCTACAGAGCTCTGTTGTCCCTGGTTCTGGGCTGCCTCAGAGACATGGACCTTGGAAGCCCAGAATTCCACCAGGCTGGCTGCCAAGGATCCACATGGGCAAGCTGGCAGGAAACTTGGCAGATTTCTGATGGAAAGGTGCATGGCAGGCAGCTTATCAAAAGCTCCATGGCTTCTAAAGGAAAAATCAAACCCAAACCTTTTTTTTTTAATGTTTAGAGTCTGATGGATTGGTACGTGCTGATGAATTTTCTCTTCCCTTCTCCTACCTTTCATGGACATGGAGAACAATTGAGCACTGTCCTCTTAATACCAACTCTTAACAAGCCTGAAGACCTCTACCAGACACCATCCCTCAGACTTTTTACATGACCAAACATGCCCAATTTTTCTAACCTTTTGTTGTGGTTGAGGTTTCCTAAACATTTTATTCTTTTCATTGCCATCCTCTGGCCTCTCCAATTTGTCTACATCTTTCCAAAAGTGTGGAGCCCAGAATTAAACATAGTACTCCAGTCAAGTCCACATTAGTGCCAAATAGGAAAGACAGAAGTTTTTTATGTAAGAATTGTGGGACAACATTAGGCATTTTAGCAACTCTGGCACATTCAATTTGTGATGTACTGTAACCCCTGAATGCTTTTCAGCAGCACTACTATGTAGCTAGTTATTCACCATTTTGTAGTTGGGAGATTGATTGTTTTCCTTCCTAAATGAACTACTTTGACCTTATACGTCATCTTGTTGAATTCAGACCATTTCTCTAGTTTGTCAAGGTTGTTTTGAATTCTAACCCTGTCCTCTGAAATGCTTGCAATCCCCTGAGCCCCTCCCCCCCACCTAGGTGTCATGTGCACATTTTAATATACTTTTCCTTCCATTATTCAAGTTAAGAAAAATATTGAATAGTATTATACCCAGGACTGACCGCTGTAGGACCCTGCAAGATTTACCCACTCCGCTTGAGAGCAAACCATTGGTAACTATGCTCTGAGTTGTGCATCCACCTTATAATAATTACATTTAGCCCACATACTCCTAGTTTGTGTGTGAGAATGTAATATTGGCCTGTGTATAAACCTTTCTAAAAGTCACTCCTTTCCTTGCATCCCTCCACTGGCTTCTTCTTCTGTTATCTCAAACATAAGCTGCTTATATTTACTTTAACAGTCCTCTTGGTCTTTCACCACCTGTTTTCTCTTCTTCGGCATCAAAATGCTGACTTTCGTCACCATCCAGGCCATGATTTCAATCTCCATTGCTCACTTGTTAAAAACTTTCAAACAAGCAGTGGTGTGCTTTCTCCCCTGGTGCTCATCCTCATGCCTGGACATCCACAAAGCTCCCTCATTATCTTCCTCCAAACTCTCCATTGTCATGAAGCCCACCAATAAATAAATAAACTTGGTTAGACTAGTTTTGTACTGGTACCACAGCCAGTGTTGATGTCTTCCTCATTGCTTCTTTGCCCACCTCTGCTTGTCCATATCCATTTGTAATCTCTTGTCTAATACTTAGATTGCAAGTGCTCTAGAGCAGGGACCAATGTGTTTCCAGTTTTAATGGGTTTCCTTTAATATTGTTTTCCTTTAGAGTTCCATCTCCTTGTTAGACCTTTCACAGACATGTACAGATTCTGGTTTCATTTGCAGTCTAGGTTATTATGCTATTATCTTAGATATGTTTGCTCTTAAGAGGCAGGCAATTCCCCTTGGGATGCCTCAGTCTTGAAGAGTACTGTTCTTCCCAGAGGAAACATGGCACTGTTCCGAACTATGTTCATTCTGCCAGGATTCTGACCCAGTGTTCTCAATGTTCCACCTTTATACAACCCTCTCCACATTTTGTCCAATTGTTTTTTTTTAATGCATCAGAATAGAAAACTACTCTGAATGTACAAACAATATTTTCTCAAGTAAAGGGATAATTTGGCAGCTTCTGACATTACATGCTTTAAAAACCTCGATGGTTGTTAATATTGTCATTTCATTGCGCATTGCAGAACACCTGGAAGTTGAAAAAGAACAAGATGTGGTGTGAGAAGGTACAAGTCCAGCTCGTATTGACCTACTTTTTTGAAGTATGCCCAAGTTTAGGCTCATTACATCAATAGGCACCTAAGGGAGTGACCTGATTTTCTAGAAGTGTAGAAGACCAGCAGTGCACACTGAAGTAATTTGGATGGCATGTAGCTGGATGGTAAACTACTGTAGTACAGTCTCTGAAAGAGAAATTCCCCTTAAAACGCTCCAGTGCAGACAAGGCTTTACTTTTGAAGTATATTTTTATAGTTAAAGTGGGAAACCCCCCTTGTTTGAATGCAGTTATGTTGAAGTTTATTGCACTTGCAAATTCAAGAAGTGGCATAAGCTATACCAGTATAAGGAACTATAAGTTGATGAATTAGTATAGTTCTAAGATTTATTGGGGTGCAACAAGCACTTGTCACAAATGACATGTTCTTTTTCATATGGACACAAAGTGAACAGAGAAGACAAAATATGGTGAGCACAGAAAATTTCCTGTTAATATAGGAAAACATAATTTAAATAAAAAAATTAATCTTCTTAAGTATAAGAATCAGATCAGTAAAGTGATTTCCTACATTGGCCATATTTACAACTTTACAGAGACCCTTGAAATCAAAGGTAGAGTGAAAAGGGAGGTCTTGATTCAGTTTATACGATCTTGGCAACCTGATGAAGTTGAAAATAGGAAACTAGATTGGTTCATTTAACCTCCTTTTTATGTAATTCATAATACAGTGTATACACAACTATATTTGATCAAAGACCATGACTGTAGATTAATACCTCTGCATTATCCATATATGATATTCTAGATTAGGGTTGCCAAATGTCTAATGGTACAAACCCACACACACTTGCCCCACTCACACTCACTATAACCCCCACTCGCTCCCTTCCTCACTTCCAATACATTGAAGCAGGGGGTTTAGGTGCCAGAGGTGTGTGGGCTCTGAGCTAGGGAGTGGAGCTGAGGGGTTGGGAGTGTAGGTTATGGCTTCAGGTTGAGCCTAGAGCAGAGGAGGTGCAGGCACTGGGAGGGAGTTTGGATGGTGGGGAGGATGTGGGTACTGGGATGGGGCAAAGGGTATATGTTCAAAAGGGCTGACGGGGGCAGTGCTTACTGTGGGCAGTATTTTCAAAAGTGACCAGCACATCCCTCTGGTAGTGGCTCCCATGTGTGTGTTTGTGGGGGGGAGAGGGAGGGAGTAGGGAGACTCCATGTGCTGCCCCTATCTGCAGACACCACTCCTAGGCCTCTCCTAGGCTGCAATTCCTGGCCAATGAGCGCTGTAGGTGCAGCGCTACAGGCAGGGGGAGCATGAGGAGACCCACTGTCTTCCACACCCTTGCTGCAGGGACTGTGCTGGCTGCTTTCAGGAGTGGCACAGACTAAGGCAGGTAATAGAGCTGACTTAGCCCTGCTGTGCTGCCAGACTATAAGTGCCCAAAGTCCCCCAGTTTGGCTACAGTAGCCTTCAGGAGATAGGGTGTGATACTGAAAGACTGCTGGTGAAACTGGGAGTGCTGGCAACCCTCTTCTGAATGTTTTACCTCAAATATTAATACTAAGATGTTGCATTAATTTCTTAGTTCCTATACAACATTGTGGTCTAACTGCCTAGTTATTTCCTGATTGCTCTTCCTACAGTGTTTAGCAGCATAGTGTGCCCTTTGTGTTTGCTTGTTTCTCTCTAAGAATGAGTTTGCAAAACTGATGACCCAGGTCAGTATCACAGACCGGTGCATTTCCCAGCAAAAAAAAAAGTGCAGCCTTCGGTGCAACTTCTTCCACAAGGTCCAGCACTAATGAATTAGGCTTCAAACTATAACAAAGCCTACTGAACTAACCCAATTGTTTGTTCTTCCTATTGCAGCTTCAGTAACCTCCATTATTATTTTATAAAAATGCGTAGCAGATAAATTATATTTTATCCTACTCTATATCCTCCATCAGCTCAGTTGTCCATGGTACGAAGGATCTTTATAATGATGTTCATACTAGAATGTATACCAGTATAATAAGCAGTTAAAAAAGAGACTCTCACTCCTCCAGTCAACACAATTATACCTATACAAACTGCTGGTGTAGACAAGTCCTAAGACTTCTCCAACTGGAGAAAAACCTGAGGGCAGGTAACAGTAGCAACTAAACCTTTCACTTCCTTATGGTGTAGCCCTCTAGCACAGGGACTGGGCAAACTTTTTGGCCCAAAGGCCACATCTGGGTAAGCAAATTATATGGCACACCATTAATGTAGGGTTGTGGCAGCAGGTTGGGATGTAGGAGGAGGTCCAGGGCAGACGCTGTGCCCTGTGGGCTCTGGCTAGAAAGTTGGGAAAGGGTTTAGGACTGGGGTTGGGTTTTGGGAGCAGTTCAGGATGCAGGCTCTGGCTGGGCATTGCTGAACTCAGATGTGGTGAAATCTGACTTCCCCCCGTCCTTGCTCTCTTCCTCTGTGTGTGGGGGGGAAAGGGGAAAGGAAAAGGCTTCTCTTCATGCTGCCCTTGCCTGCAAGCACTGTGCTCACAGTTGGTTGCAATTCCCTGTTCCTGGCCAACAGGAGCTGCAGTCCCTGCCCGTGAGGGTAGTGCATGAAGTCCTCTGCCCCTGCTCCCCCACCCCAAGGGCTGCAGAGAGATGCAGGCAGTTTCTTGGAGCAGCACAGGCCCAGGGCATGGGGAAGCCAGCCTTAGCCTCACTACACTGCCAGACTGCTAATCCTGAAGAGTGGATTAAAAGCCCTGATGGGCCAGGTGTGGCTTGTGAGCCATACATTGCCCACCCTTGCTCTCAGGAGAATTAGTTGAAAGGGATCTGCTCTTTCTGTGTTCCTGGACCACCTTTTATTAACCTGACTCTTTACCTAATTCACTCTTACAATACCTTTAGAATGGTATAATCCTCATTTTGGGGGTGAAAAATGGAACAGGGAGACTGAACGATCTATTTAAGGCTATTCACCAAGATAACTGAACATCATTAATTTAGAATTCAGGAGCATCTGGCTACCCTGGACTCATACCATGCTTTTCCCTTATTCAGTGATCAAGATGCTTCCTGTAGGAAAACCGCTTAGGAACTTATTTGTTTCAAATACCATAACAACCATCTATTCTTGACTACTTATGGCAGGCTCATAAACTAAGCTGTAGTTCAAAGAGCCCTTTTTCCTCTCAAGCCCAAGTATTACCATATGACCAATTTGAATAGATCCCTTCTGTTCTGCCACTTGTTCTGCCACTATGGAGAAAGAGTACTTTAGCTCTTAGACCTCACTAGTCATATAGAGGTGTCTTAGCATCTTGAGAAAGAACAGATGCATTCCCACAGAAGGAATAAGAATGAGTTAATAAAGCCCCAAACCCTGTTTTTTTGTCCAGTGTTAAGTAACAGTATGCACTGCAACAGAATATAGAGCAAATAGGTTGATTTACATCTCAATCTCATATTAAAAGTCCTTTAGGAGAAATACCTTTGTAAGCATCCACATTTAACAGTTGCTACAATGTCTGCAAATGCACCGACTCTAAAATTCTAAGGTTTTAAGCATGCTCAGATAATCTCTATAGTTGTATTGTTTACACAAAATCTTATGCAAAAAAGAGAAGGCTTCTCTTTGCAATGTAGAATCCCTGAACAAGTTTACCCAAACTGAGAGGCAATTTAAGGGTATGTCTAGACTACATGCCTCTGTCTCCAGAGGCATGTAAATTAGACTACTTGACATAGTCAATGAAGTGGAGATTTAAATATCCCCAGCTTCATTAAAATAAAAATGGCCACCGCGGTGTGCCAGCTCAGCTGATCATCGGCACAGTGCGGCAGTCAAGATGTAGATCGGCCTTTGTCAACCACTCTTGTAAATTTCACGAGGCATAAGGGAGCGGTCAACAAACATGTTCCCTGTTGACCGATCTGCGGCTTGACTGCCACGCTGTGCTGACAATCAGTTGAGCTGGCATAGCGCGGCGGCCATTTTTATTTTAATGAAGCTGGGGATATTTAAATCCCGGCTTCATTGACTATGTTGGGTAGTCTAATTTACATGCCTCTGGTGACAGAGGCATGTAGTCTAGACATACCCAAAGACTGCTAAATCCTTAACAAAAGAAAAAAAAGTTCATATCAGGTAGCTTTGCAGGTTCACTAACATTGAATGGTGTCAGATCTTTGAATATCATTGAGGCAAATTCTGAGATCCTTATTTAGTTTTTACACAGTCTTTTTTGGAGGGCAAATTCCAGAAGATTGCATAATAATATAATATGCTGCCTTGGTTCAGTATAAATTGGAGGTCCTCAGTTCCCTACAGGCCTGGGCCCAAATTAATCTGGAATATTGTCCCTACAGATTACCAAAAAAATGTTTCCTTTGTGTATTGTAAATGATTTAACTAGTGAAATAAATCATCCAATTCACTTCCCTGCAAAAACCAGACTTCTCTTATTTTAAATGTGCCCCCTTCACACTTATCTGACCTATTCTCAACCCTCCACTCAGGGCAGTCCATCAATTTCTGCCATCTGCTGATCATTCCATTAACAGCCTTTGTAGTGTCAAGACATAGCTCTCTGTCATGCCATGCTCAACCACAATAATCTGCTCTGGATTTGCAATCACACCTGTGATTTGCTATTTTTTAACAGCTTTTGAAGTGTTGCTTGTGTTTCACAGCTGTAGAGGAGACAAGTTTGTGTTTGTCTTTCAAGAAAGAAATTACATTTCCCGAGTACCACCATTTTAGCAGAAGTCAGTCATTGTGAGGCAGAACTCCTTTACTCCATAAAATCTATGGACCAGAAGATATTTCAGCTGGAGGTATAAGCTCCAATCTCTTCCTGTTGCGATTCTCGGATGGGAAGGTAATTATCGAGAGCTGTACCAGATGTTCAAAAGGTACACACAATTTTAAGAGGATGAATACCAGATTTAAAATAAAGTTCTGTTTTGTTGACTGCTTTGTTGCTGATAGTCAGGTTCCCGGCACCACGATGTCTCTCTGTTTCTTGCAAAATACCGAGTGACCTTGTTTCTAGTAGTAATGAAAATGGCATCCTTTATACATAGCATTCTGGAGATGGAGTCTCCCATCAACATGATCTTGTAAATCCCTTGATTAACAACAATGCAACCCCACATGCTATCAAGTCTTAAAAGACTTGTGTTTGAAGTGAATGGGTAATAGGTGAGAGCAGTTGATTATAATTGAGTAGATGGGAGAGGCATGCTCTATTTAAACTGTTGAGATGCAAATAGAGCTACTTAGCTAGTGTTCCTTCTTGAGCCCAGAGTGGCAGGTGCTAGCAAACAGTGAAAGAACTACCTACTGCACAATTTAAGCCCTATTTTGAAGTTTTCAGAGGCGTTTAGGCCTCATGTTGTTCCTCTGCACAGATGATGGTGACTTTCCACTGGAGAATTCAGTATAGTTCAGTACCAAGGAACTAGAAGGCAGCTTAACTGCTTTTCAGTAAGGACAGTCTATTAAAATAATCAGAACTGCTCGCCCAAAGCATCTTCCTTAAACTGCAGTTGTTATCCTGTGATTAGCAACTACATTTTAACATGGTATTTAACTACAAATAGACCACCAGCTAATAATCTGGGGTGCAGCGGTGGAGGAAGTGCTGCTTAAATTGGTATCCCAGACCATAGGGCTTTTTGCCTTGTGACCAAATTGTGAATGTATGTAATGTATGTACTTGGATCAAGCAGCTTCTAATGGCTCTCAGAGTCCGTGCATTTTGATGTTAGACTTGACCAGGAGGAACAATGAGACAGTGCAGGGAGAGAAACTGCTTCCATGAGTATCCAGTACGAACATACGAGTCTTGGACCAGGGTGGACTCTCTAAATCTAAGATCATGTATATATTAGCAAGAATGAACTGACAGTGCTCAGACTGTACTTTGTGTATAGATGTAATGGACATTTCCCCTGTCGATTTGCAAGCACTGAAAGTCATACAATTCTTTTAATTAATATTTTTTCAGGGCCTTCTATTTTGCTGTTCAGGATATGAAATAGATAGCTGTTCTATCAGATTTCAAATTATTCATTCTGCTGCTGTTTTACTACTTCTTAGCAGAGCATATCCAGACTAAGTAACACATAGGGAAGGGTTCAAAGCTTTTGAAGTTTTAACTTGGGACCATGCTGGTTATTTATCACGCAAGTTTCACATCAGACTTTCTTATCTACTGAATCAACACTTGAATGGAGGTGTTAATTGATCTCCAGCCTTCTGCTTTAAAATAATTTGTAATCTGAATTTGGTTCAATGATTTGACTCTGTTACAGAGAAAGTAGCTACCTGTGAGTCAGGGAGATAATGACAACTGTATGAAAGGGTACAGGGCAAAGCTTTCTGAGGGACACTATCTCTAATAGTTCATTTGTATTTAGTTTCATTTAACCAAAAATGAAATGATCAACTTTTGGATTCAACAAAAATTTCAAAATTGTTAGCTTTGCCCCAAACTGATTATTTTTCTTCAGTTTCTGAGAATAGAAAACCAATAATCCAGTTTTATTTCCATACATCTTTTCTTGTTCACTTGTAGTTACACTGTATGTTTTGGTCATGGTCACAGCCTAGACCCCTAGTAGTACACATCTTTGGGGACATGTTTTACTTTCTTCACCCTCCTTCACATGGTCTTAACATTCCTGGGCTGGATCTTTGCACTGCAGCAGCCTATTTGCCAAGTGTATTAAGGCCACAGGTCCAACTGTGTTTAGCACCTACAAGCCATTTGCTTCTGAGCCCCTGTGAGCAGCAACTGAGTAAAGTAGCTTCTTCAAAACAATGTATTTGTCCATACTAAGGTACATATTCAGAAATAAGTGTGACCCCTTACCTAAATGGTAATCATTCCTTTCAACTTTGGCAAGTTCCATACTGTTACTTCCATCTCTAGCTGGGACAAGCAGATGCTCTTGCTTCATTATCTCCTTCTTCTTGTGTGTCTGTCAGTTTCTCCCTTTGGACAGCTGCTGACAGCCCATTCAAGTCCGTTTCCACTTTTAGAGTCAGATCCTAAAATTCAGGTCTGAGAAAAATAAACCTTGCTAGCCTAATAATAGGCAGCAAGTTGGGGAACAGCCTCTCCCCATTAATGGCTTTCTGGTTGTTCACCAAGGACCCTTGACATTTTTTATGATGATGATAACTTATATTTTCCATTGTTTAGTATCATGCTGGTTTTCTCTTTAGAAAGCATTGTCAGGCTAGATATAATTTATGGTTATTACCCCCTTTTCTCTTCCATATTGGGGGATTCCTCCCATCACATTTCCCCTTTCACAACATTTAATGGACTGCCTTAGGAGTTTCTGACAGCAGCACAACCATTCGTCTCCCATGCCAGGAAGAGTCTTAGAACACACTCAGTTGCCCCTTGTTGCAATTGCTTTTATAGATCCTATGAACCTCAAGGTCTTTCTAAGGAGTGGTTGCCATGAAAGCATTTTATTGTTGATCTGAGACCAAGAAATAAACCAATTGTGTTCCTTATATGCACATTCTGAGCTGTACTTTAAATGTCACACAGTTTTGACTTTGTGTCTTGCCGGAATGGTTCTCCCTGCAGCTTATACTTTTGCATTATGCATTTATGTAAAATGCATTTAGCCAGGAGGGAGCCTTTGAAATTTTCATCTTTATTCCACAGGGGGAAATTATGGACTGGCTTCTACTTATACAAATCCAGAAATAGTTATCGAGTTACTATATAATTTAATTCTTTAATTTGAATCTAAACTTAACACCCTGCTCCCCCTTTGCCTGAAGTTTGATTGACTGGCTTAAAATCCTCCTGTAACTATTGTCTTTTGATTAATGCTTTAAGTGCATGTATTTCCATTTAGTCGCTTCATAATTGTTTTCTGAATACAATATCTATGATAATTTTAATCCTGGTTACTTTTCACCAGATGCTACAGAGTTCCTTTTCCTTCACAGCCTCATCCACTGTAACTTTATCATAACTTCTGTCAGAAAGTTTTGCCTGGGGCAAATCTAATGGCTCCTCAGATATTTCAAACACCAACAATTATATTTGTTACAATTCCTCCTATATTGCAAAATGTTTCCATCCATGAAAACACTTCCCCTATTTGACAGCTATTCTATCATTTTACAGTACATATGCATTTTAGTTGTATATCATTATTCATATTTTTGTTGCAAAACAAATGGATAAATGCAGAGGTAGTTATAATCCACAAACATAATTTTTGAATTATTTGATAAAACAATTCTCTGCTTATATTTAAATCCTTGCAAACATAGTCAATGTGGTAGGAATTTCTTGATATTAAAGAAAAATCTCATTGTATTTGAGTAGAAATGATTGCATTAAGTTTTTAACTAAGACCATGTCTACACTAGGAAACTATTTCAAAATCACTAAATTTGTCTTAATAACTCAATTTTACCAAAGCAAAATAGTGTGTCCCCACTATGGAGAAGCCTCAAAATTAATCTGAGGCAGGCTCTGTTAATGTGGATGTGCTACCTCGACTTCGAGCCCCCAGGAAGCACTGGGGAGTAATTAGTTTGAATTACTTTGGGGAATAGTTATTTGAAGTAGCAGCAGTGGAGGATCCACATTACCACTATTTCAAAATAACTATTTTGAAATTAGGGTTATTCCCCGGGAAAAGCAGAAGTACAGATTTTGAAATAAACAGCCCCTTATTTTGAAATAATGGACTTTAGTAAGGTGGACACTCTGCTTATAAATTTGACCTAAGGAGGGTTATTTTGAAATAAAAGCATAGTTTAGACCAAGGCTAAGAGGGGATTTGTCCAGTTACCTCTTGCACTCAGTTTTCAGTCATTTTGCATCTCCTTTGTTGTGTAAAGAGGCCACATTTGACTATAAAACCTAGCTTAGTATTTTAGAAGAATTGCCTATGGAGCTCTCATACTCATTTCACAAGAAGGTTCACAAATTTATAATATGTTATATAAGACTCATCAAATCTGCTTCATTCCGTGAAGGGGTAGTTATTCGGTATTTCTTTTTATTTTCCACATTCAATATGTGGCTGCAGGACTTGTTTAACCACACACTGTGAAAATCTTGCACTGAATAGAAAATTATTAATTTCCTTCTGTGCATTTCTATAGTGCCCTCACTCTGAGTGAGTCTCAAGCAAATCAATTTATCTACATAGCGCCCTGGGAGTGAGGGATGATATCATCTCCTTTTGCAGATGGTGATGTAAGGCACAGAGGGAGTAAGTCCAAAATTGTCAAATGTGCCCACTCATTTTGGATGCCCAACATGAGACTTCTAGGACCTGGTGTTCCAGAGTACTAAATATTTCACAGCACAATACATGTTCAGAGCATGGATTTCTTTGCCTTCAGTTGAAGCTCTGAGTGCTCAGCACTTCTGAAAACCTAGCCACATGATTTCATACTGAACACCCAGAAATATGTTCCTACACAAAGAGGCTAACTGCGAAAAGGTGATTTAATTAAGTGACTCACACAGCATCACACAGGAACTCTCTGGCAGAGGCAGAGATAGAATCCAGTTCCCTAAGGCAGCATTCAATTGCTTTCACTAGGAGACAATCTTGTCTCTTTCTGCAACCCCCCAACACACTCACTGCTAGACTAGAGCAAAACTAGGAATTTCTGTCCCATGGGAAATTCTGATATTTCATTATTGGTTTTTCCTAAATCAGGATGAAAAGTTATAAATATGGAATCAACATTTCTGGCTTCCTGAATCAGAAATTTTTCTAGCTGTTTGTTGAATTTCATTTGCATGTACTGTTATTGTGCATTTCTTTAGAGCCCTGGGTGGATACAAAATTTATATAATTGGATATAAATTGGTATCCACAGAGCTGAAGGGCTCTACTGGGTACCACAGCAGCAAAAGCTGAAGCCAGCTGTGCCTGGTCGCAATAGTTCAGTGGACAGGACTGGGTGTGGTACAGCTATGCCTAAGGAGCTGCCAGCAAAGGGCATTGGTTTCTATTTTAGCCACTGTGGTTCCCCCATAGAGCCCTACAGCTCCGCAGGTACAGATTTCTATCTGCAGATATACATTTTGTATCTGTGCAGGGTGCTATACTTCTTCCCTCAATCTCTCTGATGGTCTTGGGCCCACCTAAACTGCAACTCCCCGAATCACTTGTAGTTTTGCCTGGGATTATAGCCCAGAGGAGAGAATGGGGTCACAGGGCAACCAAACTACAACTCCCCTGAGTCAGCACTGCAAAAAATTAGAGATGGGGCTGAAAATGAGACATTTTGGCTCAACAAATGAGGATCTGCTGATTGGCATGATACACGATAGTTTGGTGGGCAGTGACAATTAGATCAGCTCGCCCCACCTCCCCTTTCACCCAAGCTGTACTCTTGTATATGTTTACTTCTCTGTTGAGAGTTGTCAGGATCTGGCAACCCTTCTTCATGCTTTACTCACATTTGTCGGTCCACTGAGGAATTATGAGATCAGGGCTGCAATATCTGGCCTCTTTTGGAGACACCAGTCAGGTGCATGATGGGGATGGCAGAAATCTCAGATGGTTGGTTCAAGCTGTACCACACACTTGCACATTTTGTACCACACTGGGCTGATTGTAACATCGATGAGTACCATGGAAGCACTGTGCACACCACAAGTAAGAAATGAAAGCCCATATGAACAAACAACATTAGCAATGCCAACATTATTGTATCCTCGCATTCCCGGCCTTTTTTCTCCCCCATTAGTGCACTGTGGGCGTGTGCTTATTCTCATCTCTGTCTCTGCAGGGACAGAGATGAGAATCATCTCAAAGTGCATTATGCCTACTGCTGTTTAGTTTAAAGCTGTGTGTGGGCGTCTGCAGCATTTGTTCTGTTCTCCAGTTGGTTTGTTGATACCCTGGTGGTTTTATTGAAAGTGAAAACTTAGAAACAGAGGACAGGATAGAAGCTGCAATGCTAATTAGTAAAATACCACATTCCAGCTCTGGAAGGGTAATTGGGAAAGCTTAGGAGCACAAGCATAATGGGGGAGAACAGTGGGTAGAGCTCACTGAGGTTGTCCCCCTTAAAAAAAGACACAACACAATCAACACTGATTATTACAAGTTGTGCAGTTCCTCCATAGCCCATAGGCTACAGTTACAGCTGCTACACTGAGCTCTCTCTGTGCAGGAGTGTGCAGGCTGTTGGCTAATGGATCCTTTGAGTTAGGATCTTCCAGCCCATCATCCCACTGGCCTGCCCTACCCCAACTTTCTCCTCCGTGTCATTAAGGAGAAACATGGTGGTACAGTAAAATGAGTGCAGCATTGTATCTTCTTCTCGGACTTCTGTACTGTCTGTGTGAATGTGTGCACAACGGAAGCAAAGCACTACACCAACTGAACTGGGGAAAAAAATAATCAAAAAAGTGTTCCCTTACCAAAGATTTGCCTGTTTTCGGTGTGCCATGATTCACCTGAGGAATGTAGATTAGGGTTAGAATATGAAAAAATTACAACCATTCCTCCTCAAACCAAAAAGCTTTACATACGATGAAAAAAGTATTGCAATAAAGCTGGTCAAAATTTTTCCAATTGAACATTTTTCCCTCAGAAAATGGCATTTTCCCAAAATTAAAACTTTCTGAAGGAATTTGTTGATTATGATGAAAATTCATTTGGAAAAAATAGAAACAAATCATCTGATAAAGTTGAAACATTTAGATTTGATTGGAGCAGAATATTCAGATTTTTCATTTCTAAAATGTGTAAATTAATCCAATTTTCACTTTATTTTGTAAACAACCTTTTAGTTTTCATTCTGAATTAGAATGAAAGCAAATTTCAAAGCATGGGATTCAAGTAGACTGGAAAACCCATGTAATTTTTGTGTAAAGCTGATGCACACCAGTCAGGGTCAGAAAACCAGCTGTCTCTCAACTTTAATATTTTTGTGAATGCTATAGTACATAGTCCTAGAGACTTACAGTATGGATTAGAAGGTTTCCCAAAAATTCATAGAATATGTATCCCTCTTTATTGTAAAAATATAATATACAAGTCTTTCACAAAATGACTATATACTTTTTCCAGTATAATGCACAAAACAATGTTCATTTCCCATTTGCCAAATGAATATAGTTATGTGCATTCCTCCTGTAATGGCACATGGTTTGTTTGTTATCAACATGAGCAGTAGATGTAGTTTAATTGAAATTAAAACAACAATGACTTGCTATCTACCAAGTAGAATTTTGGAACCCACTTCTTGCATACTGCTTATTAGTTTCCTTGGTAACTTGTAATCACTTGCCTTCCTTAAACAAATGAGTTGTCAACAAATAGTGCAATACTGGCTTGATATATCAGAAAAGAAAAGTGCTGTAATGACAGCATAATAAATCTAACATGAAAACTTAATGGCTACATTAATGACAGACTAAGTATAGTCTCAGAAACACATTGCTCTATATTACATACTTTTCTTTTGAGACATGTTTGTGGTACAGAGTGCTGTATGGACTTGGAGGTCTTTCCAGCCCCACCACAAAGTAAGGTAAACTTTTGGAGTTTTAGTCCAGGTACACCACTGGCTATGTGTTTTGTGGTTCATAAAATCAGTAGCTCTTTACCTAGATGTTGAGTTTTAGTGCCCTAATTTAAATAACTTGAGATATAGTAGGGTTAATGCTATGCTCACATGCCACCTTTAGCTAGAGTGTGACTGATGTGCATTAAGTCATCTGCTGCTCAGATATGTTTTTAATCTCTACATTGCTAGATGGTTTTGCAGAATGAGTGATTTGTGATCCAAATGGTATGAACACTGAGATGATTACAAACACATCCAACTGACAGATTAATTGCACATAGCCCCACACACTTCAGGAAGACTCGGCTCATCTCTAAAAAATGTAAGGAGATAATTCTGCAACTTGCATGCTGCGGTCACCAGTCTTTGTCTTCAAGTAGTCCTTGGGAGTGCATGCTGTATGCCACTACTCAGGAGTGCCTCTACATGTGCCAGCATGAGACCCAGGGAGCACTCCACCACACTCCTGCTAGGCACTGGATATTCCCTTGACCAAATCCTCACCACCTGACTGCAATCAGAACCTTCCCCTCGAGGAGACTTGCAGCCTTCTTCATCATTGGTTAAAGAGCACTGGTGGATTCACCATTAGCAGATTCATCATGCTTCCCCCTCTCCTCAACTCTGGCTGCTCAGGAGATTCATGATAGTTTATTTCACTCAAGTTTTCACCTAGATAGAATTCTGACTCTACAACTTGGTTTCTTTGGCGGAGACATTTCCAGATGCCTAAATTCAGTTGGGCATGAGGCACCATCTCCTGCCAACTGTCACTGCACAGCGCCCAGAATTCTCACGAGCATCTTTAGAGCCATCTGGTCAAAGCCTTCTTGACTGTAGACAGCAAAGGAGCCCCCTTCAGGAGATGTTCCTCTTCCTCCACTGTTACGTCTTTACAGGCACATCACCAAATGCTCTGGCGCTAGCTCATGAAGCCTCAGCAGGGTACAGCTGGCTCATCTTACATGACTCAGCATTTTTGGTTAGAGTTTGCTGGGGCAAGGAGGGTAAAGAAGGACAGTGTGTGCAGCTCCACTTCCTATTCACCCCTGCTCTTTTGGGGTAATGCACCAGGAACAGCAACACTGGATCCAAAGATAGCCTGGCCTCCGGCTATATGGACTGTTTACAAATAAGCCATTTGCTATGTGATAAATTCACTGATATAAAGTATTAGGAGTAGAAAACTGAGAATAAAACTCAGTAAAAATGAACCCCCAGAAAAATAAATGCCCGTGTGTAGATTTTATATTTCAGGATCTGAAAGCATCACTCAACCCCAGCTCCCAAAACAACCCCCCCCCCTCCAGCCTATTATAGGAGGGAGCAGACTTCTTAGACCTCAGCTGCATTCTCTCTCTATTATTTGCATTCTCTGTTCTCACAGTAGTTACAGTTGGGAGCATTATCTGGGGCAATCATCTCTTCTTCCCTTCCACTTGCAGTACAGGTGAATCTGTCCAGAATAGGGATCAGCCATTTAGTCAATCTCTTGATAGATCTTTGCAGGTTCAAAGATTGTTGCCCCCCCACAAAGGGCTTACCTCCTACCCCTCTTCCTGGGGCATGTTGCCCAGCTCCATAAGCAGTGTTTTCCCAGCGTTTCCTTAGCTCTCGCCCTCTAGCACCCTTACTCTACCTGTGCTACATTGATAACATCTTCATCATATGGACCCACAGGAAAGAGACCCTTGAATGATTTCACAGAGAATTCAACAACTTCTACCCCACCATCAACCTCAGCCTGCATCAGTCCACATGAGAGATCCACTTCCTTGACACTACACTACAATTACATGACGGACACATTTCCACCACCTTATACAGGAAACCTACTGACTGCTACACTTACCTTCATACCTCTAGCTTCCATCAAAGGCACATTTCTCAAGCTATTGTTTACAGCCAAGCTCTAAGATCCAACCGGATTTGCTCCAGTCCCACAGACAGACAAACACCTACAGGATCTATATAGAGCATTCTTAAAACTGAAATACCCATCCGGAGAAGTGAAAAAACAGATGGACAGAGCCAGAAGAGTACCCAGACATGAACTACTTCAAGACAGGCCCAGAAGAGAAAACAACAGAATTCCACTTGTCATCACCTGTAGCCCACAACTTAAACCCTTCCAATGTATTATCAGCAATTTACAACCTATCCTGGAAAATGACCCCTCACTCTCACAGGTCTTGGGGGAAAGGCCAATTCTCGCTTACAGACAGCCCCCTAACCTCAAACAAATTCTCTCCAGTAACAACGCATCACACCTCCGTCATAATCATCCAGGAGCCCATGATTGCAATCATCCTGGATGCCAACTCTGTCTACACATCTACACAAGTGATTTCATCACTGGACCCAACCACATCAGCCACTACTACTACATCAGGGGCTCATTTAACTGCACATCCACTAATGTGATCTACGCCATCAAATGCCAGCAATGCCCCTCTGTCATGTATATTGGCCAAACTGGACAGTCTCTATGGGAAAGAATTAATGGACACAGATCAGATATCCAAACAGCCAACACGCAGAAACCTGCCCGGGCACTCATTAATGGATCTCAAAGTCACCATGTTGTTTCAGGCCAATTCCACGAGCCAAATACACAGGGAAGGGTTGGAACTTAACTTCATTTACAAGTTTGATTTCTATCAGAGAGGAATGAATAAAGACATTGGCTGGCTAGCATACTACCTTCCATATCCTAATAACTTAACCACCCAAACAATGGCTACTTAAAGAGGTACAAATAGTCCTTATCAACTTCTTGTAACTTGAAAAATCTAATTCACTATATATTTTTTTTATTTTCCTTCCTCCTTTTCCCCTGCCCTTATTTATTTTTGGATCTGGACTTTTCCATTCATCTGAAGAAGTGGGGTGTGCCCATGAGCTCATGATACCATCTACATGTTTCGTTAGTCTTTAAGGTGCTGCTAGATTATTCGTTGTTTTTTAAGTTTTTATTCTTCAACTAATCTGCCTCTGTTACTAGCAATCTCTGCATGCAGTGGTTTACTTCTTACTACCCTCACTCCCATCCTAGGCTTCCCCTTTTAATCCCTTCCTATCTCAGGGTGAGCAAGCCATGCAGGCATGCCTAGTTAGCACAGCACAGGCCCAGAGGTGCTTGTTAGCCTCCTCCCAGCTAGAGGAAGGGCATGTCCCTTCATACCTACACATATAAACACACACAAGGAAGATGAGGAGTCTTTGCTTAGTACCTTCACTTTAGAAAAACAAAGATTTCAAAGTGCAGCCCGGAACATTTTCCTGTCACCAAACGCTTTCTGGGGAATAGGACTCATTTCTTTAGACACAGTTTGAAGCTAAAAAGTATGAGGCGGTAATAACAAAACTGATCTATGTGCCAGATCCTCCACTGGAAACATCACTGGACTGTGGATCAGCAATCATGTTTTATTCCCACCTCTGCCACTGGCCTTCTATATGACCTTGGTAAAGTCACTTGACCTCTTAGTGCTTCTGGCTTTCCCACTCATCCTTGATATTGTCTGTTTATATTGTAAACCCTGTAGCACAGACTGGTTCTTACACAGCATCTAGCACAATGGGACCTTCAGCCCAGTAGGGTTGCCAACATTCTGACTGAACAAAACAAACAGCCTTGCCCGGCCCCTTCTCTGAGGCCATGCCCTACTCACTCCATCCCTTTCCCTCCATTGCTTGCTTTCCTCCAGCCTTCCTCCCTCCCTCAGGGATGGATAGGGCTAGGTAGTGCCTTTTTAAGACTTGGTGTTCAGTGGAAAACTAAATACCTGTCAACCCATTGGAGTCTTTTGGCACCAATGGAATACAAATGAATAAATAATTAAACAAAAGGTAATAAACTCCCACCCATAGTATGCACACAAAATGCTGAATATGTATTAGCTTGCATATTTAATGGCTCATGAAGCCAAGTCATAGCAGATCTTTCTGCAAATCTAGAATGCTACACTTTCCAGTCACCTATGGCATGAGCTTCAGCATCAAGTCTAATTGCTCACACAAAGTGCCCAAATTACAGCTCTAACAAACAGAACAACTGTGCTTATACTAACGTGGCAATGTTTTTGTGCTGAGAAATGCAGTCTACTCTGGTTTTGACAGTAATTAAAAAGCCAAGAGTTGAAATTGTTTGGCCTCCACAGTATGGAAAGCAGAAGGCTTCCTTTTTTAGCCAAAACATTTTGAATCATGTTTTCATATTGCAGTCACACAGAGCTTTTAATTCTGTAAAGTGTTTTGGAAGAATGGGTGTATGAAAGCTGCTATTCCATATCCAGCAGTAAAATAGGAAAAATATTTGACCCAAACTGTTCCTATCACCAGTAAAAGGCTTGTGGTGTTACATGGGTAGCTGAAAACCAATGTCAAGGGCCAAAATATTTATTCAGTCCTTCCTGAATGGTACGATCCTATGACTCATTGAGGGACAAATTTTCCAAGGCATTTAGGCACCTAAAGATGAATAGTTAAGGGGATTTTCAAATGCTCCTAGTATTGAAATCAATGTGATTTAGAGGCACCTAGCTATTGAAAATCTAGCTTGCAGGAATGCCTTCTGCAAAATAGTCAGTATTTCCCTTCCACATTCAGTACTTTGCAGGATCAGGCTCTTAGCCAAACTCCCATTGATTTAAAACACATCGGCCTTTGTCCCAATTTGTTTTAAATAAAAAAAAATTGTTTAGTTTCTGAACAAAGTGAAAATGATCAGGTTCAAATATTTCATTTGCATTACATTCAATTGGTGAATTTAAATCCACAGCCAAACTCTCTTTTTATTTGCATTGGAAACCATTTAGACGGGTGGCAGGAATAAGGGCACTGTCAATATATTGTGCTCTGAGTTAGTCTCTCTTTATTCCTTGGGAGGGATAGCTCAGTGGTTTGAATATTGGCCTACTAAACACAGGATTGTGAACTCAATCCTTGAGGGGATCTAAGGCAAATCTGTCAGGGATGGTACTTACTTCTGCTGTTAGGGCAGGGGACTAGACTCCATGACCTCTCAAGGTCCTTTCCAGTTCTATGAGATGGTATAGCTCCATATTAAAAAAGCTGCCTACTAAGTAAGGAGAGAGAAGAGTGTGGGGTGTTTTTTTTCCCTTAAAGCATAAACTAGTGCATAGCAATTGAGCATGATCGATGTATTTTGACAGTAGATTGTTCAGCCAAATACTCTGAATTCTATTTCAACTGGAATGGAAGGAACTACTTGTATTGACATCTAATATCCAAAAGCCAACACCATCCATCTCAATCTTCTGCCAGGTTTAGGACTCTTGAATGGTTTAATCAACACTGCTGGATTATTTGTGCAACACTTCTGTTTCTTGCTTTTTAACATGATATTCAAAAGAATTAATGTGATAACTGAAATACCTGGATGGTATTAAAAATATCCACAGTGGTGAAATACAAAATGCGCATACCCACATTTCTTACACGCCTCCCCGAGCCTTCAGCTTAGGACAAAAAGTAATTGAATAATCTTTTGGACAGGCACACAGCTAGAACTCAGTGAATCATTCTAAATTACATTATGATATAAGGAGACAATGAACTTGATGCATTGTCCCAGCTCTAAAATTCTTCAGCCAATCTTTGCTCTGTATCAAATAAAAGATGTGGATATCAGAATATACCTAGAAGCATCAGAATATTGATAATAAAGTGTCACATTACTTAAAATTAACGGGTATTTTTGGTAGGTGATTATGAATTTTTGAGGGGAGAAGGGGAATCTGTGGACTATTTGGTTAAGGCATATTCAAGTAACAAAAAAGTATATTTAATAGTGCAAAATTTTGAGATTAGCATCAGTATATTAACTTTCGCCCAACTTTTTTTTTAATGCTGTTCAGAGCTTAGATTTTTGGTTCAGGTCCATCTTCAGTTTAAATATTACCTTGCAGATTAGACCAGGGGTGGTGTAATACCAATTTGGTGATGGCCTCTCGAGGTCCCTTCCAGTCCTAGTATTCTATGATTGTAGAAGCACTTCAGCTGTGTTCAGTATGTGAGGATAGGAACATATACATGGAGACATAATAGAGTCCTAAATTAGGGTATGTCTACACTACCCCGCTAGTTCGAACTAGGGTGGTAATGTAGGCATACCGCACTTGCAAATGAAGCCCGGGATTTGAATTTCCCGGCTTCATTTGCATAAGCCGGCCGGCGCCATTTTTAAATGCCGGCTTGTTCGAACCCCGTGCCGCGCGGCTACACGCGGCACGGGCTAGATAGTTCGAACTAGCAAGCCATTCCGAACTATCTGTACGCCTCGTGGAATGAGGCGTACAGATAGTTCGGAATGGCTTGCTAGTTCAAACTATCTAGCCCGTGCCGCGTGTAGCCGCGCGGCACGGGGTTCGAACAAGCCGGCATTTAAAAATGGCGCCGGCCGGCTTATGCAAATGAAGCCCGGGAAATTCAAATCCCGGGCTTCATTTGCAAGTGCGGTATGCCTACATTACCACCCTAGTTCGAACTAGGGTGGTAGTGTAGACATACCCTTACTGATTACCAGGGCTTGACGAACCGTGGCAAAAGCTGCTAGCCAGCCCCGCACTGCGCATGCGCAAAAGCCGCGCGCCTCTGCTAAACAGGGCGCCGGGCTGAAATCTACTTGCCCCGGGAAAGTAGATTCAATAGATTGTCGAGCCCTGCTGATTACATAGGGTGACTATATTTTCCTATGCTGAATATAGGACACCTGATAAAATTCTCATATTTAAGTGAGTTCAGTGGCAATCAATCATACAAATGTTCAAATTAACATCAAATTGACTGAGACTCAAAAAGAAATGCCCCTTAGATTATTTCTATTTACCTTATCTTTAAAGGTTTAGGATGACGTGGGAAGGATGACACACAACCCTACCCCCTGCCCAAACATGAGGAGAGGTGACACACATTCATCCCTGTACACCTCTTTCATACAGAGGGGGTGACCAACTGACCTAATCCTCCCTGCCTGTTGGTCTCCACACTCCATGCCTGGCTGGGTCCCTGGGATGGGCCTGCCTCTCCTAGTACCTGGCACTGCAACTTCCTGTTGCAACCTGTGGAATGGCAGACAGGGTCATGTCATCCCCTCTTCTCCCCCCAGATTTCTGCCTGGGTACAAACCAGAATGTGGCTAGCAGCAGCCTTTTGGCACTGCGCATCCATGAAGGGATGGGAGCTGCTTCCACCCACAGGGGAGAAGAGCGGCAAAGGAATGGCATAGCTCTTTGCAGCACTCTTCTCTCCCCCAACCCTGCTCCTGTGCATCTGGAAGCAACTTGTCCCTTCCTGCCAGCACATTTTCCGAAGGCACTAACACATCCAGGCTCCTGCTAGCCACCAACATAACTCGGCCACCTCCTGTCTCCCCCCTCCCCCCCCCCACTACAGCACAGGCAGGAAGTAGTTAAGTACTAAGGGATACATTATGTACCAGGATCCAGGGAACTGGCTGCAGGTGCTTCAGTGAACCTGGCCAGAGAGATGGTTCAGCATGGGAGGGTGCTTAAGGGATGAAGCAGCCTCACACTCTCAGGAGGCAGGATCCAGGGTGGGGCTGGGCATGAAGAGGGTGCTAAGCCTCTGTCCCAGAGACTTTTGTAGAGCCTACACATCTGGGGCATGAAGAGGCTGGAAATTGCTTCTTCTGCACGACTCCAGAGCTTAGCCACAGGGCAGAGAGGCTTCATGGTGCTCATTCAGGGCTCAGTATTTCTGCACCATCACTCCAGGCCAAAGGATCTTGGGCTTTCTTGGGGCGCCAGCCCAGTCAGAGGCAATGGGGGAAGGAAGAAACCCGTTGACCAGGCTGTTGGGTGAGCTGAGCACTCTGAGGCGGGGCAGGTTCTTCACAGAGTCTGAGAGCAGGACATGCCCCACTGGGGTGGGAAGATATGGTGGAACAGTGAGGTTGGGGGGACATGAAAGGACAAAGCAGGGAGACAACAGCGATGGTGGAGCATCTAAAGGACCAATGGGTGGGCAGCAGAGGTCGACAAGTAACCAGCCTGCGCTAACTGAGCACCACAACTTGCAGTGCTGGTCCAAATTAGGGAAGAGCGCTGTGTCCTGCTGGCCAATAGCTGATATGCAGCAGGGGCTGGCCTGAGAGACCAGCCCAGGAATGACTAACCCCACACACTGCATCTTTACCCCACCATCAGCTTTGCCCACCCATTTCCCTTGTTGGACACTGGAACCCCTCCCACAGTCATCACTAGTGGGCGGGCATCTGGCAAGCCAGGATCTGGCCAGCAGCAGGGCCTGCCAGTAATGATGAGCGTGGTCAGACAGAAAATAAATGACACTTTGCTCACTTTTTAAGAAAAAAGTTGAGACACCTGCAGGAGGGCTTAAATAGAGTCCTCTCTCTTTACAACTGGGGATGTCTGGTCACCCTATGGGTATATATATTGATTGGGCTCATCGGGTTGTTTCCTCACAGACAATACTCAGTAGGCACAGAGCATATTCATGACAGAAAGCTCTTGTGGAAAACACTGTAGAGATATTAGCTTGCAAACACATTGCTGCAAGGAAAGTGTGTTTTGAAAGATTACTAGCAGTACAGCAGAAAAAAGGGCTTGAGCTGACGTTCATTGAAGTCAACAGCAAAATTCCCATTAAATAGGTCAGGGATGGGGCTTTTGTGATTAGGAAAGCTTTGATGCTCATTGGAAACTGAGACTGCTGCTTGAAGGGCCTACTCCTGCAAGGTCCTGAGCACCCTGATCTCTGATTGAAATCAATAGGAACTGGGATTGTTCCAAGATCTCAAGACTGGGTTCTGAATCATGACTCTCTGAGAGATACAACAAACTAGATAGTGCAAACTTAGATTCTTACTAAGACACCGACCAAGCGTTTCTATGGGAGTTATTTCCCTCACCAATGTCTGCCTGTCTGCTGGGATGTGGCTATTCAGCTAAACTCAATGGCTACGTCTACACTGGCATGCTTTTGCACAAGAACTCTTTTGCAGAAGAGTACTTGTGCAAAAACTCTTCCAGAAGAGCGCGTCTACACTGGCGTGCTTTTGCGCAAGAGCATCCATGCCAGTGTAGATGCTCTCTTGCGCAAGAAAGCTCTGATGGCCATTTTAGCCATCGGGCTTTCTTGCACAAGAAATTCATGTTGCCTGTCTACACTGGCCTCTTGCGCAAGAACAGTTGCACAAGAGGGCTTATTCCTGAGCGGGAGCATCATAGTTCTTGCGCAAGAAGCTCTGATTTCATACATTAGAACGTCAGTGTTCTTGCACAAGAACTCGTGGCCAGTGTAGACAGGCAATGAGTTTTTGTGCAAAAGCAGCCACTTTTGCACAAGATTGCACCAATGTAGACACAGTCTATGGCTGTCAGTAAAACTTGCAAGCCACATGCATTTCTCTGCCCATTTGTCCCATTTTACACAGAGGATGAGAATAGCAGTAACTCCTCTGCAAAGGATTCACTTAGCACAGGGGAGTGCCATGTGGGGCAGAGGCTGCTCACACAGCATTTGGCATCACAGCCCTAGCATAAGTGCTATATTGAGGAGGGAAGGAGAGAGGGAAAGAGGCTTAGTTGAAATTCAATCTCTAGAAGGTACACAGTTGTTCAGAGATAGGGTGAGCAGATGTCTCATTATTAAAGGGACAGTTCTGTATTTAAGCTCCTATGGAGGTGCCCTAACATCTTCTTAAAAGGGTCAAAATGTTCCATATTTTCTGCCTATCCCACATCTTTGCTGCTGCTGGCCAGATCCCTGCTTGACAGCGGCCTTCAAGTGTGAGTCTAGGAGCTCATGATGGTGGTAGGTGTGCAAAGGTGATGGCAGGGCAAAGCTATGGCACATGGAGCTGGCTCTTCCCCTAGCTAGTCCATCAGCACAGCCCCTGATGGATGACAGCTCTTCATCAGCAGGGCCCTGCCTCCTGTCCTATTTCTGGCTGCCACTGATTGCACGGTGTGAGCAGCCATAGCTGATGAATATGAGCAGGTTCCAGAAAATGGCCAGTTCTTTGCTGCCTCTGCTGCCCACTTAGCCATCCAGTACATGCTCCGCCACTTTCTGGCCGCTCCCTGCTTTGCCTCTTCATGCCCCTCAGCCCCCACTCTCAGGCTACGTCTACATTGCCCAGTCTTGCACAAGAACATATGGAAATGAGGCGCAGTGATGAATATCACGGCACCTCATTTGCATACTTAATGAGCCACCATTTTTGCACAAGGGGCTTTTGCGCAAGAAGGAGCAGTCTACACTGCTCCCTCTTACGCAAGATCCGTTCTGCCTGAAAATAAGCAGCAGAACGGCTCTTGCGCAAGAGGGGGGTTTTGCACAAGAAGGATCAGTGTAGACTCTGCCTTCTTGTGAAAAAGCCCCTTGCACAAAATGGCGGCTCAAGTATGCAAATGAGGCACAGCAATATTCATTGCTGCATCTTATTTGCATATGTTCTTGCACAAGATGGGGTAACGTAGACATAGCCCCAGAGGGTGTCCTTTCCCAGCAACCCTTTGTGCACCACCAGTGTTGCCTCAGGAAGACACAGCTCCTTGTACCAGAAAAAGTGAGTCTGTCCCAGGGGGGCCATGCAAGGAGATTGGAGAGCACTGACCAGGGAGGATCAGGTCAATCAGTCACCCCGCCATAGGAGAGAGGTGTTCAGGAGTGTGTTTATGTCCCTCTCCCCATCTGAACCCTCAAACCTTAAGAAGGTGTGACAGGATCAGTCACACTACTGGGCTATGTCTACACTCGCGGCTTCTTGCACAAGAAATATGCAAATGAGGCTAAATGTGGAATATCGCCAAGCCTCATTTGCATATCTAATGAGCCACCATTTTTGCAGAAGAGGCTCTTGCGCCAGAAGGAGCTGTCTACACTGCCCCTTCTTGGGCAAGAAAAACCCTCTTGTGCAATGCCGTTATTCCTGAAACTAATCAGCGTAGTGGCATTGCGCAAGAGATTTTTTTCTTGTGCAAGAAGGGGTAGTGTAGACAGCTCTGTCTGGCGCAAGAGCCTCTTCTTAAAAAATGGCAGCTCATTAGATATGTAAATGAGGCTTGGCGATTTTCCATGCTTAGCCTCATTTGCATATTTCTCAGGCAAGAAGCCGCAAGCGTACGCATGGCCCTGGGTCCCAGACCCCCGCTCAGTCTGCAATCTGCATTCTAGGTACTGCAGCACAGGCTTTTGCTTGCCCCTTTCAGCATTTTGTCAGTGTTGTCCCTTGGCAAAAATGGCTGTCAGGACAGATGTTTCTGGACAGCCCAGGCTGGGTTACCAGTTCTCCCCAGCTGCCAGCTGGACTCTCTGGTTGCTTGAGGGAAGGGAGCCCAAATACTCCCTGTTGGAGCTCCTCACCTTCCCCTCCTTTGGCAATGATGCCATTCTCTATATCAGCACCTCTGATTCATACCCTTATCAGTCATAATTCCTTCCTCCAAGTTCCTCTTCCACTTGCCTCCCTCACAGAGAAGACTTTTAAAGAGGTCCCCTGGCAACCTGAAGTCAGCTCAGCTGCCCCTTATTCGCTTTAGAGCTGCCCCTTCTAATCAAGCCCTCTAACCTTTCCTGTCACAAAGGTAAATAAAAAGAATCCAGCTATGCAGTATTTATGTTTAATGGGGCTCAGTCAACTTGATGTTAATTTTTGTGCCTGTACTACACAGTTCTGGTTGATTGCCATTGAACTCACCTGAATATGAGTAATTTTGCCAGGTGTCCTGCATTCAACATAGGGCGATATGATCACCCTACTCAGAGAGCCTCAGACTGCTCTAAACAATGCTGAGGCAGGAGCTGAGGCAGAAATGAGTGAAGAATCTGGGAGCTATGAACGGCTCTTGGGTGTCCACCCTCTCAAACATAGAAGCTAGACCATTGGTTACACTGGATCAACAAGATGAATATGCAAGGGAGAAGTGGATACATATACTTGTTCCTTCAAAAGATTTTTCCCCATTGTGGTCCTCCAGCCAGCAGGGGTTTCAGGGAAGACTGATCTGTTTGGGGTAACTAACAGAAAATTAAATTGAATTTTAGAAGCAAAGGCAATGAAACCTAGTACTTTTATGCTATAGTGACCATGGTGGTTCCACAGTGATGATTACATTGAAATTAGCACTTCAAGCACAAATTACATGTTTTTTTCTGTTTCAATAATATACTGCACCCTCCCCAAACTTATGGCACTCGCTCTTTGTACACATCATGCATTTTCTGAGACTTTTCAAATGAGCATACCAATACCTGTAGAAGTTATACACGTTAAGACTCTTCTTGGAATTTTATTCATCAATCAGATGGATGATCCAAGATGTAAGATTTCAGTTAACTCTCTCCCCTCTTTTTTGATAGACTTAAGGGTTGTAAAAAGATATGTCAATTTGAAAAGGCATATCTACTTTAAGGCAATTAATTATTGTCTCTTTGGCATGTGCAGAAATCCATAAAAAATAGCCCTGAGGCCTGTGAATTATCATATAAATCTCATTGAAGTCTTTAACTCTGATGCCTAATAATGACAGCTACACTAGTAACATTAACTGTTTTACTGCTGATTAGTTTAGTAGAAATATTCTATAGAAAACTAATAGTTAAAATATTCACCATCAAAATATTTACTTTATTGCTCACTCTGTGAAACAAGAAAGTGACCATTCCTAACTTGTCTCATTGGACCTTAGAAACTCAACAGGAGGTAAGTTGTTCTCCTATAAACTTCCAACATTCCCCCTGAAGGAGCACTAGTAAGAATAGCATCTCCACATCCTTCCTGGGATCCCCGTTGGGTGAGGAAAAGTTGGAATAGTAATTAATTATACTCTTTTATGGAGTAATTCATACTCGTCTCATGTGGCTAGCCAGCCCCACTGGTTAGCACGACAGAGGATCAAAGCCATGGATCTGCCTGCTCCCCACCCCTTCTTATTTGGTTGCTCCCAAGGGAAGCATCTGCAGTGTAGCCACTGGCAAACCAAGTCAAAACCAATTTTAATCCAAAGGCACTGCTATATGGCCTCTATCAATTCGCTGCCCCCAGCTGTATGGTTAATAGTTTTGATTTGTTTTCCATTTTCCTTGGTTTCAAGAATGTAGACTCATATTTAGTACACATACATAAAAATCATGTTTAATTAGAGACGAAGCCTGGAACAAAAGATGAATGTTTCAGAAAGTTGTGAGCAGTTGAAATGAGGGTTAGAATGGAAAGCATTGTAAAACCTTAACTATGGCAGTGACTCTACTGTAGTATGCATACTTCCTCTATAGCAAATATATTAACATAATTTCAGTGTTGCCTGACCTTTAGCCCGTGATTTATTGACTCTGATCCAGTGTCTCATTGGCTAGGTTTTTGAATGCCAGCTTCTTAAATCTACAGTTACAACTCCATGTTGCATGCTAAAACTCATGTGAAAAGAATGCGTGAATACCTAAGCATTGCCAATGAAAACTTGAAAGGGACAGTTGAAATATAGTGGAAATTTAAAATATTATTACAATAAAATATAAACTATAAATCTTAGATATCCTTCACAGGGACAAAACAATGTATAAAATACAGGCTATACAGCCAGTTTCTCATCTGGTGTAAGCTGGTATACCTCCATTGATTTAAATGGAGTGATATTGGTGTATCAAGTCTGTCTCATGCACCCTATATGTTAAGCTATTGTACTAGACATGAATATCCAGCTCTGTTACTAATTATACAGGCAAATGTTCAGTTGTGCACAGCACAAATATTAGATTCCAGCCTGCACAAAGTCATTGACATAACGAAGGCTCACATAGGTTCCCTTCACTATTATATTCTTTATTCTTAAAGAGTTAAACTCATATAACTTCACTGGTCCTATATATCACCATGCAGCCCCAGAATTTTCTGTTTTAATGCCTCATGAACTCCACTGAAACGTAAGGGAAGAAAAAGGCCCATGGGAGTCAAATTCTGTCCTGTTTTTCCCTACATTTCCTGGCCTCTGACTAGCTGTCCAACACAAAGTTTGTTGTAAATGCTAGATAGGTGTTAATGGAGTCTTCAAACTCAACCAAGTATATGTATCCATTTTTGTCATCTGAACTCCTCAGAAGGCAGGGTTGAAGGAACTTGGGAGAGTATATGATCATGACGAGGTTAGTGTCGGCCTAATAGGCTCCAGGAATTGAAGATATTGAATCCTGTCCCCATGGAAGTCAAAGGAAGTTTTGTCACTGACTTCAAAAGAAACAGGAGTGCTGACATTTTAAGGACTTCAGTCGTGTCATAGAATTTTTGTTTTCGGTCTGGGACTGTAAAGCCTACTCGGCCTCATTCCATTTCCATCTGGCTTTGTGTACATGATCACTATCTTTTTCCTTGAATAACAGAAGGAAGAAAGTTAAATACAGCAAGCTCCAGTACAGGAAAAAATATCTTAGACTATGTCTACACTATACGTTTTTGCAACAGAAAATATGCTAATGATGTTGCAACTTATGCTAAGGAGTCCCTCATGAGCATATTTTCTGCCACAAAAACGTGTAGTGTAGACAACGACTTAGAGTGGAGGTTTGGTGCTTCATTTAACTTCTTAAGGATCTGGCTGAGATAGCAACCAGTTTAATAGTGACCTATTAATTTGTCATTAAAGGACTGTTCCCCTCAACTGTGGGTCAAAACTTAAATAATAGATTTCCGTGATTCACTATCAATAACATGACAGGACTTGCAGATGAGCATGTACAGCCTGGCACACAAGACGCAAATACTTAGGTATTATGGGATAAAATTTTCAGAAGCACCTAAGCGATATAGTTGCATTTTGAAAAGTGACAGACATTTAAGAGCTTAAGTCTCATTGAAAGACAATACCTTCAAAAATCTCGTCGTATATGTCTAAGACACTTTTGAAAATGAGAAAGGCTCTTAAGTCAGTTAGGTATGTTTGAAAATTTTTACACCAATTATTTTTCGGTAGAAATTTCCAAGAGAACCTTGAGAAAAGGTTTACTGTTTGGGGAACAAAAGGCAGAGTGAAAATGGAGGTTGTACCACGCGATTTCATTTCTTATTGAATGACATGCCAAAGTTCTGCAATCCCTTTGGTCACTTAAGAGCAACAAAAAGGCAAACAAGGTAGAGAATGACCTTGTACACTGGAGAATAATATCTGAATGCATGAGAGACAATACAAATTATGCAGAAGACTTCTGTGCATTGTCTCCATGTTTTCAGCATATGAAAAAGACTTTATATCTTTCCATGCTTGCAGCCTGTTTTGCAGTCTTTCCCTTCTAAAATGACATTTAATTATTCTTGGTATAAAATGTAAACCAACTGTTTTGAAATAATTAATATATGTACTTTTCAAATGCCTGGCATTTGCCATGTCCTCACCATTGTTCATCTTTTTTCAGTTCATAGGGTCATCGCAGGCTGGAAGGGACCTCAAGAGATCATCGAGTTCAATCCCCTGCCCTCATGGCAGGACCAAATACTGTCTAGACCATCCCTGTTAGACATTTATCTAACCTACTCTTAAATATCTCCAGAGATGGAGATTTCACAACCTCCCTGGGCAATTTATTCCAGTGTTTGACTACCCTTGCTTACCGACCCTGCAGAGCTTATAGTCTATACTAGCTTTTAGGAGAAAGTAACTCTCCTCTGTGCTCAGTACAATGATGAGTCTCCAACAAACAAACAAATAAAAACCCCTCTCCCATGAAAATAAATACCATGTCTTCTGGTCAGACCAGAACTATCATTTTTTTAAAACAGTATGGAATCTGAGAACCTTATCATTGAACATATCAGCTTGTCTAAATACACACATAGCCCTTTCCCCAGTAACCATGATTTCATACTGTCAGCCCAATAACTTATTCCTATTTTTGTTGAAGCGACCCATTGCCATCGGCTTTAGGCTTCTATTCAGTCCTGCAGCATCACTTATATTTTGCTAAAATGAAATATGAAAAGACATTTCTCCCTTTACTATATTTGCTGCCAAAGGCATAGAGACACAAGTGTGTGTAATGGGACTTAACCATGACAATTCCAACTCCAGATGCTGTGGTCATGCACATGGATTGGGATCACCATTCGCCAAGCGGATTGCTTAATATTTTAATAAACACATGTGAAAACTACTGGCAGAGAAAACATCTGTTAGCAGAGGAGATTGGATCCCAATGATTCTGATTTATTCCTGACAATAGGTGCCGCTCAACAGGTGGTGAGGACAGCAAGGCACAGAAAACCCACTATACAGTCTAACATTTAGGCTTTATCCTTTATTAGGTAGTGAGTAAGAGACATAAAAAGGTTTGAGATTGTTGTGTACAGCTGAAGTTTGAGAGACTTGTGGGAACAAAAAATTGTTCTATAGAGCGCTGTGACAAAAAAAGGTCCAAGAGACAGACAGCGAAGTTGCAGGTGGAAATAGTTGGAATGACACTATTTATTTTGAGAAAAACTGTTATTAACTCTTCCCTTAGTACTGTGCCTCCATTCATGCCACAGGCCACAACATGTTCACAAAGATGGGTCTGTTGATTTTAATGGCATTGTGATAGCATGGCAGGATGCGTTCCCCCAAACCTCATCCCAATATGGTGTGCACAAGACTATTAAATAAGTTAGTGATTTTTCCACTTTTCCGGTCTACGTATTATTTCACCTTCCTTCCCAACACTCCAGTCCTCCCCTTGATTCTCAAAGGTTTTAATCTGTGGACCACTAGAAAAGACACTGCTGAAAAATGGTATCATCAAGCGCAGCTTAAAAACCACTGCCCGCTTTGGTAAGGGATATGCCACGTGATGATGACATCACAGCTACTGCATACAGAACATAGGCTGGATAGTTTATAAGAGCAAAGCCAAGATTTTTAAAAGGAGAGATCAAAGTTAGGCTCCTAAAACTATCTTTATACATCTAAATGAGAGGGCTGATTTTCATATACATTGATTGGCAGGCCTACCACTTTAGAGGTGGATCCATTTATAACCCCATGGGGCGCCTCTGGTGGCTGAGCACTTTTTAAAATCATCCCAGCTATTTTGATGCCTAAATATGACATTAGGAGCTTACCTTTTCTCTCCCATTTATGAATACCTTGGGTCAAAAATTCAGGTAATTAAGTAGTCCTGAAATCACCATAATATTTCATTTGTACCCAATATCTAATTAAGGTGATTCCTATCAACCAACTTGATTTCAAGGCACAAACTTTTGCAGACAAACTGGACCAAATCATAGACATGATTAATACAGAGCTTATTTTAATTAACCCTTATAGAGAAATAAACACACATCTTTGGAATTCTTTGGACACATCCATCAGTGTCCATCTCTCTCTCTCTTTTATTTATTTTTGTAAAAAAAATATATGAAGGTAAGCTTTAAAAAATGGCAAGTACCAATGTGCGTGGCAGGCCCACTAAATAACCTGAAAGTTGAGGGTGCTGCATATTTCCACCTTGTACATCTCGCAATCTACCCCAAGCACTTTTAGGTGGTGACCTCATGGCCCTTATTTTATATGAAGAGCACCATTATAAAATCTTTTAACCATTCCCCCCGCCCCAAACTTAAATTATGGTTTTGATTTTTTTCTTCATCTTAAGAGTATGGTCATCTTTTCACTGAGCTACACATCAGAGTGGCTGCATCAGACTCACAGCCACTCCATAATCTTAATAGATTTTTTTTTCAGATCCCTATCAGGAAAAGCAGGCAGCAAATATCAGATTCAAGACATGCTGATTTTTTTCTCTGATCTTTGTTACTATTTAATGACCCACATATGAAACTGAGTGGTTATATAATAACTTTATATAGTAGCTTTTCTGTTTATAAGTTATTTTTCTTACTCTAACATATATACAATATATCTATATATATATATATCTATATATATATATATATACCCCTGATGAATCCTATTTTATAGGGACACTATCAACCCCTTTAAGCCTCATAGAGAATATATAAGGCTTTAAAAGCTTGCAAAGTATGAAAAGATTAGCTACAGAATTTCAGATCCATTAGAATACTAAATGTGGTATTTGCTCCAAACCCATGATGTGCAATTATCTCATAATATGTATATTGTGTGTTGCTGCTTATATATATCACATCAGTAGGAAGTTAAAATGATAGAACATATTCATTTCTGTGGCTACACCCATAACAAAAAAGTTTTGATGTCTACTCAATACACAAATTCGTACTGGTATAATATCAAAAAATATGTCGTAATCTTGGGGCGAAATCCTAGCTCCACAGAGGTCAATGGCAAATCTCCTGTTGTCATCCGTGGGGCCAGATTTTCACAGATCATTTTAATTTGCTATGTATGACCATGCATAACCCACTCTTGACATCCCTTTGTTCTAAAACTAATGCATTTATACTTTGTGACTCAGGAAAACAGAATATTTTTGCTGTCCACCTTTATAGCTTTACCATAAATCCATCCTGTAAGTATTAGCACTTTGGAATACATACACTGTACACATATTATTAAGTTGGAAGTTTTCCTTTTTTGTGTACAGCATATGGAAGTTTTACACTAAATGTTCTTTATCTCTTATTTTGCCTTAACCATAGATCTACTCTATGTCTCTGTACTTTAACTTTTTCTATTAGGTGAGGAAAAGAACATATTCTAACTAGGAACACCACATTATCATTGTCATTTTGCCTATTTAACAAAGTGAGATATTTTGTTTATTTTACCTTTTGCAACTCAGTTATAAACCTAGTGGCATAGATAGAGACACAATACTATTGTTGTACAAGACATCTATTGTAGCTACTTTTGTTCAGAAAAATACCCAGTAACTGCTGATTTGGCAGGAGGATCAGTAAGGGTACTACTATTCACAGTGTTTCTTTTTTCTTCTTCTTGATTTAATCTACAGAATAAAGGTATTTTATGTACATTGGAACAAGTTAATGCCCTTTAGACAAATTTGTAAGTTGTTTCATAAAGCAGGAAAGACATTTCAGGGGAAATATGTGCCAAAAAGCACAGTCAAAAAGGCTTCACAAGTTCTGTATGTCACTGTGAGTCAATGCTGGAGATCACTTCTAAAATGGTCAATATTCAAGAGGAATACCCTCATTTGGAGAAAATACTGCCCCATCCCTCTTTTAGAATATGATCAATTCTCTATCAAAAGTCCTGGTTCTTCATAGATACTTTAAACTATAAATAAACACTGCATAGTTCCATGTTCTTGATTTGCTTCTTGTTGGTTTTTGTTTTGAAAAATTATTGCAGTACAATTGATTCTTGTTTGGAGTTCAGTAAGGAGCAAACAGCACAGGAGTATGGGTGGTCCTTATAGGCCCAGGAGCTGGTCGTAGGAGTGCTGGAGGAAGTGCTGAAGTCTGGAACAGAGTGGCTGCAGGAGCTGTTCGAAGACTGAAAGGGGAATTCACAGCCACAGCAGCAGCTGCTGCTGCAGCTGCTAGTGGGTTTGGTAAGATTCGTGGTGCCATTGGTTTTGAAGGTTCCTTTGAAAATACTAATTTTACCTGTGAGGAAAAGAAAAAAATAACAGAGAAAGCAAAATTTGTTCCTATTAGCCACGTGACAGGTTTCTCTTTGTAGATTATAAAATATAAAATACAGACAGGGAGGAGTGGTATTAGTTTCTGGCATTAGACATGAGCTGCAGTTCTGTAACAATGGAGCCACTATATCATATACTTTATTTATGTTTTGGTAGAGGCTACTCAAACTCAGCATTATTTTAGTTTTGGTGTCACATCTTAATGTAGAAACCTATAATTTCAGTGAGTCCTGACAGAGGCTAAGCAACCAGAACTTGCATAAAATTTAAAGGGAGTTGCAGTTGCCCTGGAAAAGTGGAATAGGAAAGAACTGGCAGAACTGACAATCAGTTGGGAAGCAGCCATCTGGATAATCTGATGATGCAGACTAGAACTTAGTGAAAACACATCACATTTGAATGCATTACAAGGCAGGTATTTTCTTTTCTTTTTTTTTTTTTTTTTTTTTTTTTTGCTAGGCGAGTTCTATTTTTAAAAAAGATAATCAGTGAACCACCATTTATTAGCACCTGCCCCTAAAAAAAAAAAAAAAATTTATCTCACAACAGATATGAACATCTTTTGATTTGTTATGCATTCAAATGGGACATGCATTCCCTTTTTCCCTGTTCTACAGCATCTGACTGGATCTCCTGCAGGGAGGAATCAGTAAAATGGCATTTCTAAGGAAGATGCTGATCGTACTTATGGAGAGAATGAAAACTTGCAGAGATCTTAAAAGCTTTCTTCTGAAAATTCATTTTTGATGTAAGTTTTTTATGCAATCTCTATTTAGTTAGCTGGGATATAGTCTTGTAGGTAAGCTCTGCAGCTTTTTTTTAGCAAGCTTTTAAAGCATCAGCACTGAGCAATAGCAAAAACAATTCTGAAACCTCTCCATTTGCATCTTTCAAACACACAATAAGTACAACATGCTGAATTATATCTGAGTAGAACTAAAAATATATTGCAGGAGCAGCGCTCATTGTAGTATATTAACACTGAGGTTTGATATGTGCATGAACTATCCCAATGTGAGAGACTACCATCCAAGATGAGAATATGGGTCACAGCTAAAGCCAGTGGCAGACCCTGGGAGACGTCAATTGACTTTGGATCAGGCCTTGAGTCCTGGGCTGAGAATCTCTCAATAAGTTGTATATTAATGGTGTACATCTCAGTATAAATATGGACATTTCTCACCTACTGGATAGGGCTAATTTCACCGCAGCCAATAAGAGAGAGACAGATTATCCTCAAGAAGATTATCCCATAAACCAACAGCACCTGTGTAGTCCATCAATGTAATCCACCACCACAAGCTCAGTTTTTCTCTATCAGCTATTGTAAGGGAGATTTTGGCAACTACTGAAGTGCCTGAACCACTATCGTTTATTGATAGCCAAACTACAAGGCCATATTGATGGGCCTATGCAGAAGCCTGTAGCATGACCAAGTCAAGAGGGGATGGGATCTGGGTGCCATAGAAAGGGGACCTTGACTCTGCATCATTCCTGATGATGTCTCTGTCAAAATTGCTGAGCTATGCATTTAGAAATCAGGAAGCTCATCTGTATGTGCCCTCAGGAGTGTGCCTGCCAGGGACTTAGGACATGCAAACTGAAAAAACACGTGTCTAATTAATGACCAGAAACTTCTTGCCTAACTTTTAAAATAGCTTGCTTAACAAGTTTGAGTGACATGTATGAATAAATAGGGAAGAAAAGTTTGGGATAGATGGACTCTTCAAGGACTCTCCCTCTTGTGGTCCCCACAGGAAGATTGGTAGAAGACTGGTCATCAGAAGACTGCTGCTGAGTTTCACTCAAGAGCCAAACCCAACTTTGGTAATTACTGAGGCCTAGGAGTATTTTATTAACCTGTTGCAGATGCGTGTAAATGCTCGAGATTAAGTGAAGTGTTAGCAGCTTTAAGTGAAAGCACTCCTATATTATGAAAGCACAGGGCAACCTCTAGAGAAGGGGTGGCCAAGCCATTTAACAAAGACAGCCAAAACAGTGGCGGAAAAAATGCGAAAAGCTGCACCAGACTTGTCAAGTAAAAACAAAAAAAATATTTTTTTTTTAAAAGGAGACTGCCCCTTTAAGACAGCCACCACCTTTGGTGACATTTTTAAAATCCTGCAGCTCTGACCTGGAAAGCACAGGGAAGCCGGGGACTGAGGAGGGAGCTGGCAGGGGAGGGCACAGAAGCGGCTTCATGAGCCATACTTTTGGGGGCAAGAGCCGCATGCTGCTCCTGAGCCGCGGGCTGGCCATGGCTGCTATAGACTTTGCTGGACCATGAGCTAGGTCGGGGAATGGCTCTGGGGTTCCAGAAAGGGTGGGCTGAGGGGTTAGCCCCTTAGCCATCTCTTTAGCAAATGTTTTCCTTGATTTATTTCCTGACACCACCTCACATGGAGCACAGTTGCCAAGAGCTTTGAGTTGAACTAAACCTTGGTAACAGTATCTACTCACAGATGTTAGATCTGCTGCTGAAGAATTTCAGGGGAAATTTTCAAAGGCACAAAGAGAAGTTAGGTACCTAACCCCATTGAGATGTTTTGGGGGGGACAGGCACTTATCTCCCGCTTGTGTGTCTGAAATCTCCCTCAGGCTCTTTTTCTTGGTCATTAAAACACCCTTTAGCAGGTCATGATGTAAGCCCTCTTCCCTCTCTATGATATTATTTTTTCTCCTTATTTTTTATTTGGATTGAAATAGTTTTTTTTATTTAAAAAATCTTTATTTAGAATAAATTAATCAAAAACCATTTGATATAGGAGCTCTTTTTTTTTAAAAAGTGAAAAAAGTAGATGACAAGAATTTAGAGGTTGGTCAGGTTAGCTTTTTATGTGCGGAACCCATCAGTTTGGAGAGGGACATAGTGAGTCCCAATGTAGCCTAGAAGTTCCTAACAGTCAGACTTATTAATATATGTAATAGTATCTCTAGAAAAGTGCTGAAGACCTTTTGTTTGAGACATTTAAAACTACACTGGAAAAAACACTAGAATACAAATATATTCTATTATCCATTCTGTATAGAGTTGTATATATTAGGGTCTTCAAATTTTCAGGTGGGTTAATGGCTGCTCTACTAGGGTGTGTCTACACAGCAAAGTTATTTCAGAATAACGTCTGTTATTCCGAAATAACTATGTGAGCATCTACACAGCAATTCTGTTATTTCAAAACAATTTTGAAAGAACAGACGGCTTATTCCAATTTCTGTAAACCTCATTCTATGAAATAGCTATTTTGGAATAGGGACTGTGTAGACACTCCACTTCTGCTATTTCAAAATAGCCCCTCACCAGGGCCATTCTAAGTTATTCCTCCTACTACATTGAGAGAGAACATCTACATTAGGGAAGCCTGCCTCGAATTAATTTTGAGGCTTCCCTGCTGCGTAGATGTGCTATTTCAAAATAAGCTGTTTCGGAATAAATATTCTGGAATAGTTTATTCCGAAATAAATGTGCAGTGTAGACATAGCCCTAGAGACTCCTGAAGGAGACGCTTCTATGGCTCCATTTGTAGTGCATTGTAGTTTTGAAGACAAAAGTCCCAAGTTCTGTCTTTCTGCAGCAAGTGTACTCTACAGCTCGTGAATAAGTGACTGGTATGTACAGCTCCAATGATTTGTTAAGAGCTTGCCTCAAATAGTAAAATAATGAATATCAGTGAAAAATTGTATTTCATTGCACAGCAGAATGAAAAATTCCCAGGCAGATCATCTGAGAGATAGCTGTTATGTTACACTCTACTATCCCACCAAGGATCTAGAGTATTTTATAACTAACAAACAAAACCCTAAGAATTTTATTTTTTATTAAATATAAATATACATTATTTTTCTCTTGGCCCCAAGTCTTTGATGTTAATGAGATCTGAGCCTCAAAGAGTTTCTTCTGTGGGAGCGGGATGTGATCAGCTCTGGCTTGAATTGCACAAGATAAAACTATAGATTTTTTACTATGTTTAATTTTATCCAGGTAATTTTAATAAATACAAATAAAAACAAAAATGTGCATTTTATGGTGGATCCTGTCTAACAATCTGAACATTAATTTCTTGGGCATTCACTGTGGAAGGTGCAGGTAGAATCTTTGCCGCTCTTCTCATTCTGAAGAACTATATTTTTTCACCTTTATATTGTTATTGACCTTTATAATGGTGCCCTGTTCTGAGACCATCTCCAGTACCAGTCTAAAAAGGCTTCTTATTGGGCTTATTCCATTGCCCATTGACGTTCATATAAAGACTCCAATTGTCTTCTGTTGTATAGTGAGCTTTCACTTCCAATTTCTTGCCTCCAATTACTACTGAGAACTAACATTCCTCACTTCTAGGATGCATTTGAGCTCTTCCAAGGGACACAAGCAACAGATTTAGGAGTAGGATCAAACCTAGATTCGGTGCTAGATCCTGACCATGCACACACAGTCTGTCATTCAACTTGTATACATTTTTCCCAGTGATGTTTTTGGAAAATCTTTCTCAATATGACATCATGGAAGAGAAAATCATTTGCTTACCCCAAGTGGATGTGCTCCTTTTTGGAGTTTGTTGTAAGGACTATATTTAGGTTTAGGGGGTTTCCCAGCAGCTCGATCTTTGTGCCTTCGACTACTTATGTGCTGTTAAGAAAGGGATATTAGAAAAATTACCTTCTTTCAAAGAGTATCACATCATTAACCCTATCCAGTGCTGAAGATTATTGCTCACCACAATAGTATTAATTTGACTAATTAAAATAAAATAAAGCAATAGCTGATAACCATTTAGATGTGTATCAACTTGAAGGAACTTTTAGTGCTGCATGTATTTGGCTGATGTTTCAAAATACTCAGCCATGCCCTGACTCGGAAGTCAAATGTGAGTTTTAGCACTGCTGGCCTCTTGGGAGTAAAATTAGGCCCTTTTGAAAAATCCCATCTTAAAGCATCTGTAAAATGCAGCCAGTAATTTCCCAGACTATCCAATCATTTCCCATATAGATTCTATGGCGCTTTAGAAGCTATGAACTATTTTTTCCAGGACATTTTTTTTTCCTGAAAAGAATTATTATAAGTAAGATAAACAAGGAAATCTACTTCCCCCAGCCGCCGAAAGCATGAAACAGGTACAAATAGAGTCCATCACATTATTTGCCTCCATACTTTTCTTAACAAGTTTTCAATTCTAAAAGGCACATAAAGTAACTAAGCATATTCCAGAACAATGGCTTTGTTCATCTGAGAGAGAATAATTGACTATAACTTAGTGTAATTGCAATTTAGAGGTTAAGCTTATTGGCTGAAGAGGAACATGATAAAAACAGCCCACACTGCTAAAGAGGTTTTCCAACAATCTATAAAAAGACTCTCTCTATACACCCCCACATCCTTGTGAATACAAATATCACACAGCACACACAATGACATGGTTTATTAAGCCATGGCATTAATGGTAATCTAATGACACTTGTAACATATTATAGTTTACAGAGAGAATCTACAACAGTTTTTAAATGTATATAATCAATAGTTTTTGAGGAAACATATGTTAGCTGATGGAAAATCGTACCAAAAACAAACACACAGAACATATGCCCAAATAAAAAGGGCAAAAGCAGCAAGCTCCATTTAGATGTGAATTCTCATTACACTGACACATGCTAAATGCAAAGGTACTCCCCCCGCCTCATGGCAGAGTCAAGGATTCAACTTTATCCAAGCTGTTTGCGTACCTGTTTAAGTTGTGTCTCGGAGTTTACATGTACATCACAAATTTCACAGTGAAATGTTTTGTTTTGTAGGCCCGTGTTTCCTTTATTAACAGGTCCCTTGCCTTTGACACCGGCCCGGGGAAAGGCTTTAATGGTTCCACTTCCATTCCGGGCTTCCAACATAGTTTTGTGCTTAGTCCCTGGAGAGATTCCAAATAGGAAACAGATATTTTGGGCAAGATGATTGCATTTTATTACTTTAACTTTTAAATACACATAAACTTAGAAATAAAACATATATACAATATGAACACATGTAAAAAATCTCAGTTTTCTACAATGTGTTGTGTTTGCAATATGTCTACATTGCCTATATCAGTTTAATAATCAGTTTAGCAATATTTCACATTTAATACATAATTGCCTAGAATTTAATTATTAAATTGCACATATCAAGGCAACTAAACGGGAACAAAAAGCTACCACCAGTAAGTAGTGGTATGCTCAGAGTATCCTGAGGTGAAATTGAATAAGCGTGACTTCTTTTCATTAATGCCTGCTGCTAATAAGACATGAACAATAGTTGAACAGAAGGAGAGATTTAGCTATTAAAGATGGTGTTTCAAGTGATTTGTAAGCTTCCCTGATGGGGACGATAAACAGCACATTTTATGTCTCAGGAACCTGAATCTGCAATTAAATAATCAGTTCCCAAACCCTGGAGGTTCCAGGCAACAACTTAAGCTTTTAAGGGCCTAAGACAGAACCCAAAATATAAGAAAAATATGGACATTGCTCACATTTGTTACTAAAACAAACTCTAGACATTAAATCAATAATAAAGAGTAAAATTGTGATACCATTACTTGTTTTAAATAATACCTTACATAATTGATTTAAATAGGACCACTCATAACTGAAGCTGCTACTGAATGTGTATGGTGTTACAATCTTATTCAAAATTAACACACTTTTCCAGACTACTTTTTGACATTTTTTTGACTTTCTATTAAAATGAACATGCAAAGCCAGATCTTGATCTGATGTTTAACTGGTGTAGTTACATGGACTTCAATGGAACCACACCAATTAAAGCTAATTAAAGATCTGGCCCATAATATTTAGAACTTCTCAAATTTCTTTTCACCATCAAAAACAATAAATGATTGCACCTTACCACAGTTATCTTTTTTGGATTTCAACTGAAGACCTTTCACCATTTTAGGTCTGTAATATTTCAACTAAAACCCAATCTAATTAAAACCCTTACTAATCCCTCTGGGTCTCATGCTAATACAATAGTCCTTTGGCCTAATAATGCCATTACTTATGTTTACCAACTTTTCCTCGTGCATCTTCCATGCTAGTAAGAAATACTCACCCATCAATTCTATATCCATTTAGTATAGTAATAGAGATGTAGCCGTTTTAGTTTGGTCTTGCTGAAACAAAAGACAGGACTCTGCAGCATTTTAAAGACTAACAGGATGGTTTATTAGATGATGAGCTTTCGTGGGCCAGACCCACTTCCTCAGATCAAATTGTGGAAGAAAATTGGCATGACCATATATACCAAAGGGATACAATTATATATGGTCATGCCAGTTTTCCTCCACAATTTGATCTGAGGAAGTGGGTCTGGCCCACGAAAGCTCATCACCTAATGAACCATCCTGTTAGTCTTTAAAGGGCTGCATAGTCCTGTCTTTTATATCCATTTAGTGTCATTCTACTTATAGCAAGCTTAAGATCAATTTCAAGACATTAGGCAAGGTTGTAGGTCAACATTGAATAATCTCTATCACTATTATTTTGCAGGATTTCTTCTCTGCTGATTAGGGATGTAAGGGTATGTCTACACTACCCCGCTAGTTCGAACTAGCGGGGTAATGTATGCATACCGCACTTGCTAATGAAGCCCGGGATTTGAATTTCCCGGGCTTCATTAGCATAAGCGGGGAGCCGCCATTTTTAAATCCCCGCTGCTTCGAACCCCGTGTAGCGCAGCTACACGGGGCTCAAACTAGGTAGTTCGGACTAGGGTGCCTATTCCGAACTACCGGTACTCCTCATTTCACGAGGAGTAACGGTAGTTCGGAATAGGACCCTAGTCCGAACTACCTAGTTCGAGCCCCGTGTAGCCGCGCTACACGGGGTTCGAAGCAGCGGGGATTTAAAAATGGCGGCTCCCCGCTTATGCTAATGAAGCCCGGGAAATTCAAATCCCGGGCTTCATTAGCAAGTGCGGTATGCATACATTACCCTCCTAGTTCGAACTAGGAGGGTAGTGTAGACATACCCTAAGTGAGTAGCTGACTAGTCAACTATCTGATAAGCATAAGCTTATTGAATAGAGAGTAGTGCCTAGACTAGTCGCTTCCCTGCTCCACTATCAGAGGGGGCAAGGGGCAGAGCAGGAGCCGGAGCTGAGGGGAGCCAGCTTAAAAGCCAATTCCCCCCAGCACATATCTTAAAAGCCAATTCCCCCCAGCTCCACTATCAGAGGGGGCAAGGGGCGGAGCAGGAGCCGGTGCTGAGGGGAGGCAGGGGCTTACTGGGGACTGGGCATGAGCTGGGAATCAGCTGATTCCCAGCCCACACCAAGTCTCAGACGCTGTTCCTTTACGTTTTAAATGTATTTGAACCATCATGCTCTTAATACATTTAAAAGGCTGAAGTGCAGCAAGGGGGACCAGGTGCAAGCCAGGATAGCTGATTCCTGACGGCTCTTAATACATTAAAAAAGCAGAAGAACTGTGAGGTGGGGTAAGCTGGGAATAAGCTGCCCTGGCTTGCATCTGGTGCCTCCCACTGCACTTCAGCCTTTTAAATATATTAAGATCCTGACAGCTCTTAATAAATTTAAAAGGCAGAGCCACAGCAGGGTTAGCTCCTGGGGCTGGGAGCTAATCCCACTGTGGCGCTGCAGTTTCTCCCCTTATTGACTAATCAACTAGTCGATGGAAATCCCATCAACTTGTTGATTAAACACAATTTAATGTCCCTAATGCTGACACCAGAATCCTTAGCTTTGCTCACAACAAGTCAAATCCACCATAGTGTTTACAAAAGTAACAACAGTTGGTCACCTGTCTACACAAGGGCTCTCTAACACTACTTACACTAGTGGTAAGAAAGTGTCATATCTACAAGAAAGAGCCTCTAGTTGCCAAGGAGTAGCCATCATCAGCCATTTAGTGCAGGGTTAGATATTTTTATTCTGTATGCTTACCAAAACCTATTGTTCAATAAAAAATGTTATCTTTAATTGACTGTTTCAGTATAATTTATTATATTTTGTACCAAAATATTCTCTTTGTTATTTGACATAAATGAAAGTATGCAAATTCTGAGCACCAAATATAAGACAGCTATACTGGATCACAGAATGCTAGATCTAGAAGAGACCTTGAGAGGTCATCAAGTCCAGTCCCCTGCCCTCACAGCAGGACCAAGCACTATCTAGATCATCCTTAATAGATGTCTATCCAACCTGCTCTTAAATATCTCCAGTGATGGAGATTCCACAACTTCCCTAGGCAATTTATTCCAGTGTTTAACCGCCCTGATAGGAAGTTTTTCCTAATGTCCAACCTAAACCTCCCTTGCTGCAATTTAAGTCTGTTGGATCACACCAATGGTTAGCTAGCCCCAATATCCTGTCTTGTAACAGTGGCAAGTGCTAGGGGATGAACAGAACAGTCCCAGTTCGTGGCAGTCAGAGTAACAGGGTATAAAGCTGTCACTTACCACCATAATATTTGGAAGCAATAAAAAGTAAAATTTAAGAAAACTGGTAACTTGTAGGCACTAGACTTCTTTTTTTCCCTTATGAAAGACTCCTTGCTTGTCATTTTTATTCTTTAATACTTAATGAATTCCATGTAATTGCCAGTTTTCTGCCACCTCTTTGTCCCCTGCTGCAAGAGACCTAATCTATTCAGAGGAAGATAATTGCAGAGCTCTTGAAACAGAAAAGAAATTGCTACATCTCACCACTGTTGTGCGCCTCCAGCTGTGAGGTGGAGTTGACAGCAACCTTGCATAGTGAACAGTAAAGCAGCCTTTTTGCCTTTTCTTCCTCTGTCTCCACGGAAGGGCATGTGTTGCTGCTAGTGGCTGTTGTGGGGATTTTTTCCACTTTAGAGGTGATCTCAGTTGTCATAACACTGCTTTTCCGAATTTCCACTGTTGTTGTTGATATTGCTGGTGTCCCAGTGGTAAGGTCTGCAGTCAAAATAAGAAGGCAATGGAAACAAAATAAATGTATTGACCGTTTTCATTTGGAATTTTAATGTCGCAGCTACAAAGAAACACCTAAAATTTCAATAAAACTTTGACTAATGATAATCAGCTCAATCTAACCTTTTTCTTATCACTAGAGTACATTTGTAAAATACAGTGCTATACTGAAACACCATACACATTGTTCCCCTGTATAACATAAACACTTACTAGATACATATTTCTTACACTGGAAAGACATATCAGACCATTGAGACCATTCTCCTACAAATGCACGATAATCCCTTAAAAGGTCATATGAGTTATTAGTAATTTAGACAGTTAGCATTTATACACAGTCCTTTGAGCTTATAATGCACTATAACTGCTATATATTATTATCATCTGATTTTGAAAATCATTTCATCTTCTGTACTATTGTTAAACCTGTACGGTTCTGAAAGTCAGAGAAAGACAAAATATTACATTGACATTACTCTTGATCTTAGCTAAAAATAATAGATTAATAACAGTTATTCCTTACAGAGATTTAGATTTTCAAAGAGTTGTAGAAACACACTCAATTTGCTTAGAAAAATGTATGCTTCACTATCATATACAATGCTATACATATAAGTTATTTTAAGCATTTAAAATTTCCCCACACCAAAAAGGGTACATTTTCTTTCCCAAAACTAAAAGCAAAATAAAATAAAGGCTCTAAACAACATATATTCTGCAGCACCATTGTAATCACGAGATAAAGATACATTATAGGATTTTGCAATGGTATCAGTATGCACAGTTATGTCAATGTATTTTTTCTTTACTCATGTATTTTTAAAGACTATCACAAGGAAAAATGTATTTATTAAAACCACATAGAACGTGTCTATTCAATCTCCTGAGTGCTGATTTTTTTTACAATGATATACTGAGTTATTGAAACAACTACAGGAATACAAGGGGGCGGATAATATTTTAAATACCAAGACTTTGATTGACTAATTATGATGGCAAGTGAGATGGTAGAATTGTGACATTAGAGATAACCCAGATAAAGAGAACACAGTGGACAGTAATGCATTGGGAGTCCTGTTGATTAAAATATAGTATAAGATGAGATTTAAAAAAAATACATTCAGAAATAGTTACTATCAGACTGTGATTTTATAGTTTTAATATATAATTTGATTACACTCTGCTGTTACTGAAAAAGTCCATTACAGCTGAGCCATAAAATATTGTATGACCTTTGCAAGAAACTTGTTATTATAATATGTAAGACCTAAAGATCAAACAGGATTGCAAATAAGAAAAGACAGTGAAGTGAAATATGGTGGCAAAACAAGGCAATGCCATTTGTATATTGGATAACAGATCATGAGAGAGGGAGGGATAGTTCCTCTCCATTGCTTTGAATCAGAAAAAGAATATGTGCTTTTTCAGTAGAACTCAAGCATGTGCTTAAAATTAAGAGCATTTCTCAACAGACATGTTTGCTGAATTGGAGCCCAAAGCTAGTCTTAGATATACTTACTCATGTTGGGTAGCACCTCTCTCCATTATAAGCCGTTCTGCCTTCACTGAAACTACTCCTGCAGGAATAACAGGTAGTTCGAAATAGGGCTTTATTTCAAACTACCGGGTCCCTGCCACGTGTAGACGCGGGCAGTTAGTCCGGACTTGTACATTTAAAAAATGGCGACTGGCCAGGAAGATGCAAATCAAGCGTGGGATATTTAAATCCCGGGCTTGATTTGCAACTTCGAATGCCTACATTAGCCTCCCTAGTTCGAACTAGGGGGCTAGTGTAGACATATCCTTAGTGAGGATTTGAACCAGGGGGTTAGCTTTGCAAAGGACTTTTCTTGGGCTTTTAAAGCTAGACTGAAAAAAAGTTGTATTGTTGAGGAAACTCCTGTATTAGCTAAGTAGTGGACCAGATAGTCCTTTTTATCTGTAATCTATGAATGTATTGCTCTTCTCTCCTTTCTCTCTCCTTTTTTTCTTTTTTATTCTCCTTTTTATTCTTATAGTTTTAGCATGATTAAAATATAAGTCACCCTCCATACAGGAAGACAATCAACCCTAACAACACCAGAGTTGAAACAAAAATTTCCCTTTAGAGGCAGGAAATAAAACCATACTGTATAATGAGTGCAGTCATTCTTGTAGTCTCAGAAAAGGCACAGGGAGTGATAAGTAAGAAGAGAGTAAATTCTTGTCTTAATGCTTTTATTTTATTTATATTTTCAAATGTTATTTTATACTAGAAGTAAGATTTTAAAATGTTAAGTACATTAAGAAGTATTTTATATATATGGTTAGGTTTTTTTATATATAGCACCAGTGTGTTGAATGCATGCGCACAGAGAAAAAAGGTAACTTGGGGGACACTTGAGGTAACTTATTTGTATGATAAGGGATGGGCCATTCCAAAAACAGGAAAGCAGCTTTATCCATACAGAAACCCTCCTATATAGGGTATAAAAGAAACTGGCAAACATCAGCTTTATGGTGCATATACATGTAGTTCCATGTCAGGAGCTGTGCCCATATTTGTAAACAATGACAAAAGCTTCTTTGGCTCTTTCACATACCTCTAGTCCAGTGACGGGTAAGCTTCAAAAAGTGCATTTGTTTATATATATGGCATTCTAACTATTTTCAAAGGTTATGAGAACATCTTGGCTACGTCTAGACTACATCGTTTTTTCGGAAAAGGGATGTAAATTAGATGTACCACAATTGCTAATGAAGCGGGGATTTAAATCTCCCCCGCATCATTAGCATAAACATGGCTGCCATTTTTTTTTGCCGGAAAAAAGCGCCAGTCTAGATGCTGATCTTGCGGAAAATAAAGCTTTTTCTGAAAGATCCCTTATCCCTTAGGGATCTTTCAGAAAAGGCTTTATTTTCCTCAAGATTAGCAATTGCGATATGTCTAATTTACATCCCTTTTACGAAAAAGGGATGTAGTCTAGACGTAGCCCTTAGGTATAGTCACGAGGTTGTACAAATTTCAAAAGCAGGCTCTGGTTTTGGTCAGGCCAGAAATATATCTAAAATAGCTTTACTGTATAATATCTCCACTTTTACATGGATACAGGATGCTTTTATAGGGTTACGTTGCGGCCTCCATTCTAGTCTGTGTTTTCAAATCTACTGCAGCAAAATTATTCTAATTAAAAACTATTCTCATCTATTCTTCTCACTACTTTAAAACTTTCGTTTCTTTATCCCAGACCTGTGGAACAGTGGTACTAGGCAATGCTTTTTATTAAAGAAAGCTTCATCATATAGTAGGAGAAAAACAACAAATACATAGAACAACATTTCTTGAGGCAAATTCCATGTACAGGAAACGCTTGAGGGAATGAATGATTTAAAAAATTATCTACCTGAATATCTGACTTCCTATATGTTTGTTGATTTGCCTTTCACGATGTAATTATCTTGAAGTGAAAAAGGATATACTCTCAATTCTTACTCCATTTGAGTTCATCTTAATATATATGCTTCAAAACAAGACCCTATACACATGTTAAACTAAACAAGCCACATGCCATCAGCATGCTATGTGACTGGTTGCAAACACTGCTGTGCATGCCATATATCTTACTCATTCATCTTGTAATAAATTGCCCTCTTATAACAACATACATTCCATTTATACTGTTTTATTAACAACGTGAAAACCAATAAAAGGGAAAACTATTCAAAGTACACTCTAGTTCACAGTGGAAAGTCATGCCAAGACTAAAGATATAAAAAGACAATTTCACTCATGAATACTTTAGAACCGTCTGTAAATGACTAATGCAGAAACATGCTAAAATCTGTCTACTCAGTTTAAAAAAGGAAACTAAAGCCGCCACATCCCCCTTGCACCATTCTTTCAAGCAAACAAACATTCAGATCTTTGAATATATTAAGTTTCTGCTCTCGGCGTGTGAATTGGTGCCCTCAATACAAGGGGCTGAATTAAATATATAAAAGATTTAAAAGACCAGCAATAAGTAATTTTAATTGACAATTGCTTGAAGACTGAATCAGCACCTAATAGCATTGTATTATGATGACCACTGAAGAGCTATTTCAACAATATATAACCTAAAATTAAGCCTGAAATTCAGTCAAAATACCAATGTGAAAGAATTGTTTCTGGTTACGCTTGTAGTGCTGTGGTATTTTCATACCAATGCCTGCAGTAAATATTTATTACTGCAACTGTCACTGTTTGGCTTTGGCAAAGAGCAAGAGATTACTAATATTGTGTGGAATGGGACTTGAGAAGCAAATAAAAGGAAACACTTCAGGTTTCACAATGGACTGCTATAGTTATAATGTAAATACTTAGAAAAATCTATAAAAGACAACACGTGAGCACTAGAAAAATCAAAGATTTATTTTCATAATAAAAACAAAAACACGGAATACATAAAAAGCATCTGTGAGTATGAATTTAGTGCATAAGATACAGACCTCTTAATTCAACTGGAAAACCATAAGCAAGTTATTAAGGTCCTTTTAAGCAAACAGGATTCATTTTATATCCCAAATATGCTTGTCATTAATTTTCTTTAAAGGACACAACATTTTAGTTACTTCATTTTTTTCCTCCTGCTCTCTGAGAATGTGCAAGTCTCACTCATCTGTTCTTACTACAAAACATAAGAGTTCTTCATTCTTAAACTGTATATACACACTCCCCCAAATCATAGCTGTTAATGAGTTTATTTTTTTCCCACGGTTTCAGGTGGCATGCATGTTTAAATATCAAATTTAACATGTGCATTTACAACCAAAAAAATCTCCCATTTTAGTCAGTGGAAAATGTGGCACAGTTTTAAATGGGTTGAGGATTTGGCTCAATATAATGTACATACAAATATTTTAAGCCAAAGGTAACGATATATTCATTACCAGTGATTCAGTGCATTATAATAACTAGAAGCATTATTGTGCTTATATTCCGCTGCTTCATAAGTTATTGATTCCATTGCTGGTATCATTTTATTCAATGTTCATCATGTAGCAAACTTCTTATGGTACCTGAGACTAGGGTTTCAAGAGGTGAATAAGGAAATTAGGTCTGCAAACCACAGTAAAGTTCAATAGGACCTAACTTGGCTGCTTTGAAAATCTTATTGTTCTCAGTATTTGCTATTTTGTTTATAAGATACTGTTTTCCATCTATTAACGTTACAGAAAAGTATATTAAAACAAAATTGCTTTTTACAAATGCACGAGGAGTAATGGTAGTTCGAATTAGAAAGCCTAATTTGAACTACCTACTCTGTGCCGCATGTAGCCGTGGGCACGGAGTCCGAACTACCGGGGATTTAAAAATGGCGGTGCCCGGCAAGATGCAAATGAAGCCCGGATATTTAAATCCTGGGCTTCATTTGCAACTTCGATTGACTACATTAACCACCCTAGTTCAAACTGGGGTGGTAGTGTAGACATACCCTAATAGACTTGATATAGTCATTCTGTGCAGGAGAAAGCTGGGCAGAAAAGGACAGACATTTCTTTAGAGACTGGGACTGGGAATGTGTTGGAGGTCACCATGAGGTAATTTTTACAGATAGTAAGAGCCAAAGTACCATAAACATGGTGGTTGTGACTTGCATGCTGAAGTCTGTTGGTGAGTTGCAAGGCATTGTGAAGGGCACTAATGTTACAGGGCAGGAGTACAACAGCTACTCGTTGACCTGGTCTGTACCCTGATATGTCACAATAGCACAGAATCTCTGATCTCAGTTTTACAGTTAAGGCTGTTCTGTGTTTTGCACTTAAAGCAGGGATTCACTCATTCCTTTGTATAAGGAATGCAGTTTATCTGCTCCTTAGTAAATGAATTGAATACATTTTCAGAGAAGTTATAAGTAACTCGTTAGTTTATGAGTCAAAATTAATTTAAATATGGATATGTTAGGAAATTAATCAGCATGCATCAGACATTATTTTTTTTTCCCAAAAGACCTTCATAATCAAATGAAGGAGTTTGGTTTTTTGTGTTTTTCATTTATAGTAACAGAATTAGTCATTTACTTCTTTTAGTTAAGTACTACCAAGTAGTGAGCCATATCTAGACTAGAAAACTATTTCAAAATTAGTAAATTTGACATAATAAATCCCAATTTAACAAATTCAAACGAGCACGTTCACACTATGGGGAAGCCTCAAAATTAGTCTGGCTCCATTAAAGTGGAGATACTACCTCAGACTTAGAGCCCCAGAAAACACTGGGGAGTAATTAGTTCAAATTACTCTGGGGAGTAATTATTTTGAAATAGTGCCACCAGAGTATCCACTCTACCATTATTTTGAAATAGCTATTTTGGAATTAGCATTACTCCTGATGAAAAGCAGGGGTACAGATTTGGAATTCCATGGCCCATTATTTCAAAATAATGAGCTAGATAGTGTGGACACTCTACTTATAAATTCAACTGGGAGTGGGGGGGGGGCATTATTTTGAAATAAAGTCCTAGTGGAGAGCAGGGCTTAATGTCTATGATATTTAAAGCCATTAAAGTAATATTATGCAAGATGGGTGCTATTGAATAAGCCATAATGTAGGAGTTCAGAGCTCCGGACTAAAACCAGAACTATTTCTATACCGGTGCAGCATTTGAAAATCACTGCTGAGTAGGTTTGCCAGGTGTCCGGTTTTGAACTGGACAGTTTAGTATTTAAGCTTTCTGTTTGGGAAACAAATTGAGAAAATATAAATGTCTGGTACTTTCTAAATAAGATGTAATGTAGATTGTGATGTAATGTCAGATGTGTCCAGTATTTTTGATTAAATCATCTGGCAACCTTACTGCTAAGGTGACTGTTTTGGCTTCTCTTTTAAGACTGGGCATTATTCCCACAGCACTGAAGTTCTAATAAAACACCATTAATTCTATATTTTTTCTTCCCTTTGTTGAGGCCTGCATTGTAGCTACCAGCCTAACAGGGTGGTGTTTTCTATGAAACCGATGAGCATGACTTCCTAAACAGACAGAAGATGCTGAGAGACTTAAGGGATGTTGGTTTTCTCCAGGACCAGCATGTTGCCTTTCTGGTGGTCTCAACTTCTTTGGCTGTAGAAACCTCATACAAGAGCAGAGATTCTGGAATAGTGGGGGTGATGAGAGTTACTGAACAAAATTGTAAAACTTTGTATATGGTGGAAGCCACCTTAAGCCAGCTGATGCAGCAGCACCCCCAGCACCTATGTACTTGAGATTTCACTGCAGTATAATCGGGAGAGTGTTGATATACTATTTTGACCAGCTCCGGCTACTCAGTTTTCTGGCAAGTCAAATGAATTTGATAACTCAGTGTTTGTGGCTCAGAAGCAAAGGATGAAGAAACCAATAATTCCACTTCACCCTCTTCTCACTGATGCCCCTGTTCCAAGTTTTCTGTTGATATATCATGCTGGTGAGTTGATGGAAAGCAAGCAGAAAAAGAGTACTGAATGTTCAATGATTGAAAGAGTTTTAAGAGAGAGTAAAGAAAACAGAAAACTGCATGCAAGAGCTTTTTGGATTTCTGTAGTTCAGCTGCCTTCTGTTTTGGCCTAATATGGCCTTTTCTTCAATTAGCAGTGCATAATTTGAACAAAATCTATATTACATTTTACTATCAGTCCCTTCAGTTTAATGCATAATTCACCAATCTTGAAAAGCATTAACCAAAAACAAAAAATAGGATGGCTACATTCCTATTGAAGTTTATTGAATGGAGCTGGGAGGAACCACAACTAATCAGGTTAAAGGAGCAAAGGCAAGAAATAAAAGAAGAAAGTGCGAAGCAATGTCTGAACTTTCTGATAAATGTTCATTATAAAAAAGGCAAAAGGAAAAGGAGAGGAAGAAGGAAAGAGACGGGGGGAGGAGAATCAATTTATTCTCAAGATATTTTCAGTGATTCCTGGTTCTGACTAGGTTTGGGAGCTGTCCTTTCAGGCCTATCACACAGATTTCTCATCTGTGAGGCAGAATAAAATCTGCTTTCAGAAACTATGAATGAAAGCTTCTCTGTTCAAGGAGCTTTAGGGAGAAAAGTGTTGCTAGCTGAAGCTCCTGTTGCCATTTAATTAATGAGACCTGTGTAGTGAAAAATTCAATTTAAAACCAGGACAAAGGACAAAGAATTAGCTTAAAGGGTGGAGTTTACAATCAAGTGCAGAGAGGATTTTGCTGATTGTAGTTTCAGCTAACCTACTAAAATAACACATTTTCCATTTGGACTCTGACTTGAAGGTTAAGCATAAGGTTAAGCATAAGGTTTAATTTCTGTAGCTACATTGTTATTTTGGAGACTGCAGAGTAAGATTAATCATTCAAAACACAGCTTTAAAGAGAAGACACACAACCATTAAACCATGTTCTTATCACACATTTAATGTGAATGTCACATTACCCAGTATCTCAGCTGCTCAAGCCTTGCAACACCAAGGACCACATCAGCAAACAGCTATGAGCCTAATAGCTGCATGCATTTTCTAGATACATTTCCCTAGTTAAAATAAAAAGAAATACAATTGTAACTGTACTGTCATCTTCCGTGATAAATAAACTGAAATTGCATGTTGACTGATGGTCAGAAGCATCCGAGCATTAAGAGGGTCTGGCCTGTTAGAGCCATTTGTTTCCATAGATTCATACTTCCGCATGAAGGCCAGATAATATGAGTTTTATAGAGGCCTGTACTGAGGACAGGGCAGAGTCACACAGTCCCAAAAAGAGCTCAAGGAAGGATTGTAACTCAAGAAGGAAAATTCTATCCAGAGTGTTGCTTCCTCCAAGAGCTCCCTGGTGTGTAGGAGTAGGTGGGGTGGTGGGAGAAATCATGGAATACACAGGCAGCACCTTTTAGTCCTGCACTACAGTAGGTGGAATTTTAAAGCGAGGAAACAATTGGAAGCTGTAAGAAGTAAGAGCCCCCCTCCACTTCAGTATATTTAGAATAGTCTGATGCCTCTGACTGCTGACTTTAGCAGAGCAATTTTTGAAGGTGAAAGAATAGGGAGTCCACATGGGAAATACAATGAAATAATGAGCATGTTAAATCTTAGTTAACAGCAAAACAGAGGCAGGTAGATCACTGAGGTCTCTATATTGCTGACAGGACTGGCATAAAAATATTACTTCCTCTCACAGGGCTAAACTATGGTGTTGCCACAAGCCTCTTGAATGGGACAGCGCACTGTTCTGTACCCTCAGAACAAGGCTGGAAGAAGAATCGGAGTCAGTCAAAATGTGCCTCCAAGCTTTCTATAGTTGTGGGGATAAGTACCTGAATCAGCCCCATGCCTAATGCAGTGTCTCTCTCTCAGCACACACTGGCACAGCTGAACTGGCTGGTGCCGTGGGGATGAGGGGAGAGTTGAGGATTTGCCCACATTCTGCACATCCATGGGAAGGCAAGCAGAAGCTACCTTCCCCCACCTTACACTGGTACCTGCAAAGCAGGAATATGGCACAGAGGTGTAAAAGGGACAGCATATACCTCTTACGTAGGAACAAAAAATGGGTCATAAAGTATTAGTGATTTCAAAACTAGTTCTCAATAAGATAAACAAACCCAAGCCATTGACTCATAGACTTTAAGGTCAGAAGGGACCATTATGATCAAGTCTGACCCCCTGCACAGCGCAGGCCACAGAATCTCGCCCACCCCTCTTAGAATAATCCTCTCACCTATGTCTCAGATATTGAAGCCTTCAAATACTTTGAAGGCCCCAACATGCATTGAGTCCTTCAGCTGTGATCTGTGCCCAATACTACAGAGGAAGGCGAAAAACCTCCAGGGCCTCTGCCAATCTACCCTGGAGGAAAATTCCTTCCTGACCCCAAATATGGCGATCAGCTAAACCCTGAGCATGTGGGTAAGACTCACCAGCCAGACACCCAGAAAGTTCCCTATAATGAATGGTCAATTAGTTACCAAGATCATGTTATTTCATCCAACCATCCCCTTATCATAGAATCATAGAACTGGAAGAGACCTCAGAAGGTCGTCAAGTCCAGCCCTCCGCTCTAGGCAGGACCAATCCCATCTAAATCAACCCGGCCAGGGTTTTGTCAAGCCGAGACTTAAACACCTCTAGGGATTGAAAACTTGATATTGGACACATTTTTAAATGCGGAGATTCAGAGTTTAGTAGCAGGGTTTGGATAGTATTTCAATGAGGTAGACCTAATAGAACAGGGGAAAAAAACAGCTGGAGGGGGTAGGGAAGTCACCAGAGGAGGAATCCTCTATATTGTCTATTTCAATCTTTCAAGGACAAGATTAAGGGAGGAAAAACCATAATGCCCCCCAATGTTCAGAGAAGTATTCATCAATGACGGAAAAGAGAAAGAAATTGCTTTTATTAATCAAAATTAAAATGAGAGAGCAAAGAGTGAATTGAATTTCAATTTGCAAAAGATCTATCTCTCTATATTTTAAAAGGCGTTTATGTGTTTCCCCCATTTTTTTACCAAGTCTAGAATTTCACAATGTTCTCTTCTACAGCGCCTGTATGAACACTGAGTTCTACAACAGATTTATAATCCTAGAATTAAAAAAAAAAGATTTAACTAGCTCTAAGAAGAATCTAGAAGCTCAGAGAATTAACTTCTGACAACCTTCTTAAGTTCAATACCACATGGTATTCCTCCCATACTTGGTCCAGGAATAATTAAAATTATTCCCTCTAAAAAAACCTGACTTCCTATACCGGACAGCATCAGACTAGTAAATCTGTTTTTGGAAATACACTAATGTTGTATAAGCATTATATAATGTATAATGCTATATAAGCATCTGTGGTAATAGTATCATTTTCTTTAGAGAAAAAAGAGGTGATACAGAGCATTGAGAAAAAATATGCACATTTTTTCAGACATCTGTCTTGGAGAACACTTTAACTAAAACATATAGCAGATTTATCCATTGTAATCTAGTTTCAGTTGTGCATTGGCACAGAGGTATTTGAAATTATACATGGAAGACTCCCAGATATTTGGTAGGAAAATTACACAGAGAATAGTTGGGGCAGGAGGGGATGAGGTAATAACTTATTTTTTTTACTGTAAATACTTAATGAATCACTATTTTCACTTTCCAACAACTCTGAATACCTGTTGGATTTTCAACCCATCTTCACAATTTGATGCCTTGATAAAGAAGCTTTCCTTTGGCTTTACCTAATAGCTGTATCTATTTTTGGTACTCTATTTAGAAAGTTCTGAAATTGAGTCTCATTTCACTTATGGCGATGAAAGAAACTAAGGAACTTTCCAGATAGCTTTTGAGGAAAGCTTTTAATATTAATATCTCTGTTGTGTGTACTCTTATATCTCCATCTGGCTCCTACTTTCAAAGGTGCTCAATCTGAGATGCCTTACATGGGCCTCGTTCTCAGCTAAGGCTAAGAAACTGCTCTAATCTAGACACCTTTCAGGTACTTTTAGTAGATCTAAGACCCAAAAATCACTACTGACTTCTGCAAATATTAACCTCAGTTAACCTATTCCTAAAATCAAAACCCTGATTGATATGGACACAATACACAAGAGTATTCACATTAAAACAATGTACTGTTACTGACAAAATGATCAATCAACATTTATAAACAATCAGCAAAAAACAATGCCTGTCTCCCTCTTTCCAGACTCTGCGAATTGGGAAAATTCCTGGCTAAGTGATACCCAGGGTTTGGAGGTGGGCCATTTACTGACTCTCCCACTTCTGAACAGAATACCTCTGGCAGCTCCCACATGTTCCCTGTAAAGAGGCTGCTACTGGTGCCATGGTGGGTAAGTCTTCCCTTAGAATGCTTGTGTGATCAGTTATTCTGTTGGCAGCTGCCAACATTTTCTTGTGGCATTAAGAGAAGAAAAATGAAATGATGATTTTAATAGTTTCTATCTTAGCAAAAGCAGAGTGGTGAGTGGGTGGGTATATATTTTATATGTCACTTAGCCGTAGGCCAATTTAACAAAGGCCTGCTGAAAACAATGGAAGAAAGGTCTCAAATCTCAAAGAAAGGTCGCAACCATTTTTATAAAGGTGCTAGGGAATCTAAATATAAGGGGATTGCTACCAGCTCTTTTTTAATTAAAAAAAAGCAAAATTATATAATTTTATTTACCCAGCTCAAGATCAGATAGGGACTGGACCTTGAGAAAGAAATGATAGCTCACACGGCCTTTTACATTTTCAATCACAGATGTTTCTCTGTAATATCTTCATGACTAGCATGATAGCCAAAATTCTCAGTCTTTTCTCACATTGAGCCCAGGCTCTTCCACTGTTATGATTTGCCACCCTGCTTGAATAGTGACAGGTATTGAGAAATGCAGCAGCTTCAGGTCTTAAAAAATAGAGGCATTAATAGCACATTTTGGGAGTCTAACATACTATGTTGCCAGTTTCTTCACTTTCACTCTATTCTCTGTCTCAGACCACAAAACCAATAAAGGTATATGAATCAGAATAAGTAAGCAGAGATACAAGACCAGCCATTTAAAAGTTGTTCTCATTTTCAGCTCTTGAAAGTGCAGCTCCATTATAAATAAGTAAACAGGTCTCTGCAAACATTCACATTTACACAATGTCCTGGAAGATAGCTACAATCTGCATGCCTGAAGAGGCTTTCAGCCATGTAATCATCTCCTAATGAACACACAAATTCAAAATATCAAGTGGCTGCAAGAATCAGATCACCATTGCATAACCATGCCTTCCACTCAGCTGAGTGCCAATGATTTTTTTAAAATTCACCTTCTTATTCATAATAAATAATAATATTTTGCATTTCTACCATGCTTGCTCTCAGAGACTGTCAAATATCATACAAATATCAATGAGTTAAGTTTCAGGGGACCTTGTGAGATACAGATAGGTACAGATTATCATCCTACTTTAAAGATGAGGAAACTTAGACAATAATGGGCCCACATTTACATGAGTGGTTAATGATTTGGGCTGCCTGAGTTTTTGGGTTGCAATTTGAGATAGCTTACTTGGTTTTCAGAGGGTTTTCACAAGGATGCTGCTCAGCATTCACTGAAAATCAGCCTCCTCCAATGTGTTTCAAGTTGGACATTCATTTTTGAGGCACCCAACACAATTAATCAAGTTTGATAAATTAGGCCAGATTAGAAATGTCTTAACCAAAACCACACTATCTATGTAACAAATATCTTTATCTTCTGACACATAGTCCTTGAGTCTCAACCACAAACCCATATTCTCGGACTTTGTTTTGAAATCTCTCCTTCCTCCCTACAAACCACCTTTTTCTTTTCCCCTTCCTCTTCCCGTGGATATTTTGGAGGAAGAGCTCTTTAAAGGAGAAGTAAAATAGGGGTCTTGGTCATACCGCATGAAGTCAAAAGAACTCCCATTGACTCCCATCTAACTCTGTGACACTAAGTAAGTCACAATATAGCTTGGGTATGAATACTCTCATTTCTTTCTGTTTATTCCCTGTACCCTGCCTTCAGCTAGTTTGGGGATGAGAAGAGGGAATAAAATAAAGTTGAAGCCTTTTAGCACAAGGTTATTTTTTAGGTAATATCATATGGTCCATGATGGGTGTTCATGGGAAGAACTGGAAGTGCTAATAAATAATGTTCATGGGATAAACTGGAAGTGCTAATAAATAAGTACAATTATGACATTGTTGGCATTACAAAAACTTGGTGGAATAATAAACATAATTGGAATGTTTGTATGGAAGGGTACAGCTTGCTCAGGAAGGATAGACAGGGAAAAAAGGGAGGAGGTGTTGCCTTATATATTAAAAATGAACACACTTGGAGTGAGGTGGAGATGGACATAGGAGGCAGAAGTGTTGAGAGTCTCTGGGTTAGGCTAAAAGGGGTTAAAAACAAGGGTGATGTCATGCTAGGAGTCTAATACAGGCCACCTACCCATGTGGAAGAAGTGGGTGAGGTTTTTTTTAAACAACTAACAATATCATCCAAAGCCCAAGATTTAGAGGTGATGGGGGACTTCAACTATCCAGATATATGTTGGGAAAATAACAAATAGGGGCACAGACTATCCAATAAGTTCT